>NC_051312.1:37259831-37904195 GCF_015220235.1 Choloepus didactylus | reverse complement strand
AATGTTACAAAAAGAGATGTTCTATCATTTGTGGTTGTTTTTTGAGATTGCGTTTTGAACTTTTTTCAAACTGCAACAGTTGGCCACCATTATTGTGTCAATAACATACCTTGTATTATAGGCTACAGAAGAGAAAAGAAGGAGGACACACTGCGTTCTTTGCATTCTCCCTTTAAAGCATAAAAATAGATAAGAAATAAAGCAAGAAAGGACTTTCTAAGGAATTATATGGAACTGGGATCTGTCTGTATGATCACTCACTGTTATTAATGATACACAAGTAGAGTGAATATTTCAGAATATTTTCATAAAACAGGTAATACAAACTTCAAGGCATGCATTCAAGTGTTTTGTTAAAAGAAAATCAGCTAATTTTGCTTCCCTGATCAACCCCTCTGCTCATATATACTTTTACCGTCTCTCCTTTTTGTTCTCCTCTCTCCTCCTTCCCTCCCTGCCTTCTCTCTCTCGCTCTCTTTCTCTTATTCTTGCTTTCACTCTTATTCTCCTTTTATTCTCTATTGTAATAGGGGATTGTAAACTTCCATTGTGTTATTTTGTTACTTCACATAGAAACAGGACATTATATGAGTTTATGAAATACAATTGTGCTTTGTCTCAGTTTGCCAGTCTGCTATGACAAACACCATAAAATGGATTGGCTTAAACAATACACATTATTGGCTCATGGTTTAGAGGCCAGAACTAGCCTAAGGTCAAGGAATCAGCAAGCTAAGCTTTCTACCCTAAGACTGTAATATTCTGATGCTAGGTTGTTGGCAATCCTTGGAGTTTTTTGGTTTGAATCACTGCCTCCTGGCACATGGTGATGTCCTCTCCTTTTTTGTCTGGCTCCTGGCTCCTCCCCATGTCTTTCTCGTTTAACTCTGGCTTCCAGTTTCTTTCTCTTTATAAGGCCTCCAGTAATCCGGATTAGACCCAACCTCATTCAGTTGGGCCACATGCTAATTTAAAATGGCATCTTCAGAGATCCTATTTACAATGGATTTACACCCAAAGGAATGCCAAATAAGATTAAGAACATTATAAATTGGGGAACATAATGCAATCTACCACTTGCTTTATCAGGTTTTTATTAGCTTTTATTTGCTAGATCCCTAGAGATGGCAAGATGGAATTAGTACCGTATCAGAGCAGGCCTCTCAGGAAGGAAACTGAGCATGACTTTGAGAATAATTACCATTCTTATTCATAATCAGCTGCTTCTCATCCAGAGTAGATAAGCAGTACAAGAATTTGAGATGATGCCTGGAATATGACTAGAATTTCTTTGTTAAAATTAGCTCTCATGAATGGATCTGAGATTCATTCATACCACAATAAATAACTGAAGAGCTTTGAAAGTACTAGGCTAGCAAAGGGATTGTAAGGCTTCGAAGGTGTAACTTAATAAAGGTCACAGGTACAGGTACCAAGTTAAGAGGCCAGCTTGGACTTACTAAAATGAAATAATGAAGGCAATCCCACATCCTTCCAACAGGTAATATTGGCTTACCCTGGAGACAGATAAAGAAAATAAAGAGAAGGGAAGAAAGAGAAAGGGAAAAAGAAAGAGACAATATGAAAAAGGATATCATAAGAATGTAATATAAATTAAATTAAAATCACCAATTAATATGTGGTCATAATGTTCTATTAGATTATATATAATCTTACTAGAATTTATCACTCTCAATCAAAATTGTTTTTTTCTAACTTTTTTTCTACATTCTTTAGCTTATTATTCTCCTGGTTTTTCCTCTTTATTATAATACTTCAGGCATATTTGTTGTTTAAGAAATAGAAAAAGTATCTTTGAACTGCACTTTATGCTCTCATAAGAAAAGTAATAGAGAAAGCCAATGGATATGTTAAATAAATACTGCTGAGAGCAAGTAGCTTAAGATTGTGCCCCCAGACTTTCACTGCATTAGACTTTCTTCACATAGATCATGAATCAATGCAGTTCCTTCTGAAGTATGTATACTTGAGTGTTATAGATCTATTTCCTCATCTCTATGGGTACTTTCTTTTTCCTAAAGTATTATTAAATTTCTGATTCATTAACTTAATAAACATTTTATCGTCTCTGACACTAGCTTTCCAGATTAGCTAATATGCAATGCAAACAGACTTTTTCTAAATTATTTTACTAGAAGATTCAAGAGTGTCTTAGTAAGTGACATACTCTAGGGAAAGTCAGGTTTCAGTTACAAATGTGTACCTTATCATTAAGTGAATTTAGACACACTACTTAACTTCTTTAACACAATTCTCTCATTTATTAAATGGAGTTTTAAATTAGACCATGTCACAGTATTTATACAAAAACTAATCAAGCAGGACTTCAACATAGTAGTTATTTGAACTCAGTCATGTCTGTCTAGCCAGAATATTTGGAGTGAAGATCTGACTTCAATGCAATATTCTTGAATGGAAATCCTCAGGTACAGACTAAGATGAGCTCTTCAAAACCTCCAGGGAAACTACTGCTAACAAGGGCTTACCTATCTGATAAGCCCAGAAATCACCAGCCAACCATCAACACTCAGGCATTTAGCTTTTCTAGCGTGTCAGGGAATATTCGGGTTTCTTGACTTTAAATGATCTACTCCATTTTCCTACCTCCAAATGTCATCCCTCAGAACTAGACTCTGAAATACTGGGTATGTTGCCTGGAAATTAATTTAAAAAGCAAAAAACAAAACAAAACAAAACAAAACATTTCACACTCAGGATTCAAACTTCTTGGTTTCAGTCATTATTTACTCAATGAATAATGTCTCTCCACCTCTGCCACCAATCTGTAGAATTAAACCTGCTCGACTTTCTAAGAGTTGAATTTGCTTCTTTATTTGGTCTCTCTTTATCTTACTTTATATCTGGTTCATGCTGTTTGCTGAATGTGAGGGCTTTATTTTCTATTACTTTCCCTTTGCCTTCTGGCCCTGACACATGGTTTTCTAACATCATTCTTTAGATTTGTGTTTTAGTAAGATTTAGTAGGATTTCATAGAAGTGATATGAAATTAAAGAATTCTAAATCATCTAAAACATCTATAGCTTAAATTACTTATCATATAATCCCATCCATGCGTAGTCTCCTGTCAGCAAATAACTCAGACCTAGAAGATGAATAAAACATTCTATGAACATTGAAGAAGGGAGACAAGTTTATTAATAAAAGAACAAAAATTGAAGCTCCTGATGTATTTCTCTTCAACAGGACAACAGGGAGCTCCAGAGTCCAAGGGGACAGGTGAGGGGCAGGAAAGGGGAAGGAATGCATCGCGGGTTCCAAAGTTTCGAGGACACAGGGTTCAATTCAAGATTCTACCTAGAGTGAAAGCTCATTTGTAAAGACATTCTCAGTTTTACAAGAGCCCCCAAACTTGACTGCCCATATGCCCTTTAGGAAACACTGATTCAAAGAGCTACTTGAGTCAACCAAGGGAAGCTAAAGTAAGAATGAGAGAGTTGGGGAGTGAAGTACCAAAGGACTGTGATAATTTCTACATCCGTTAAACATATGAAATCTAGATTCATACAAAAACCAACAATCATTTTCAAGAAAGCACACAAATAAAACAAACAAGCAAAGAAAATTTCACTATCATCTGGGGCTATAATTTCAAAATACATAAGTGGATATCAGAATGTGGTAGGAAAAGAGTTATTAAAATCTGCATATAGAGTAAGGGAGAGCCACAATTACTGTATTGTTCCTTAATTTTAAAATAAAGAATAATATATGACTAAGTCTAATTTTTAAAAAGTAAATATAAATACTAGTAAGATTTTTAAATGGGATATAAGAATAGAAGAGAAAATAAATCAACCCATGAGGTCAAACTTGGAAAATAAAAGAAACAATTTACATAAATCTAAAATACAGAAGTGCAAATGTACCAAGTAAGGTGGAATCATAGATGCACAAATTATTTTAAACACAAATACTCTATTCAGTTAATAAAACATAATTTGTATATATTATTTTTAAGATAAAACCTCAAATAAAATGAGATAAAAATAAGTACAATTTTGGACAAATTTAAAAGAGGAAAGCAAAAAGGGACAATTGAAGCAATAACAATTTCATATAAAGTGAAATTTCAAAAATAACTAAAAGCATTAATTAAAAATAAATTAGGATAAAAAATTCATACCATATAACCTGTCCAGGAATTTAGGATCATCATCTATAAAGAAAAATATTATACAAACCGTAAGTTATTATAATAGAAAACTTTTCTCTTAGATCAAGAAATAATGTTAAAAATACATAAAATTTGAATCAATAAATATATTAGTCATGAGATTTAGTCTTTGAAAATAGGAAAAAAGTACATTTAAATTCTATTTTGCAACATACTAGGTATAAGTTGTCATAGGTGCCTTGGTCAAGTGTGTTAATCTCTTGAAATGTCCAAAGTTCTCATGCACACAAAACAAAAAAGAACAAATAGACTTTTGGGGTTTTGAAATTAAATGATATAACACAGATAAAATGTTTAGCATACTGCATGACACATAGAAGGAGTACAATATAAATTTTTATTATCACTAGTACCCTTATTGTCACTATTACCCTATTATAATGCAATGACAATTTACCCTACAACAAATTTACTTTTGACACAAAATGATCATATGCAAGGCACCAGACAAATGATCTACAAGGCAACAGAAATTAATGCCAAAAGTTCAGAAGTTTACAACAGATATGTCAAAATTAAAATAAACAGATTTTTCCAAAATGAAATCACTTTGACATAATGAAATAAACATTAATTACAAAAGAAAAGTAAAATTACAATTGACAGACACTTTCTTAATATTGAAAGACACTCTCACTCGAGTAACCAATATTGGAAAACCTAAGTGATAACCTCTTGATGTCAGGAATTAGAAAAAGTTTCCCACCATCAATATAATAAATAAGTAGAGTACATATTATTAAAACACATTTTACTGAAAGGCATAATTTTTAATTTAAATAAATGGGAAATACTTAACATTTTGAATAGAAGCCTTGATATGTCCTATAACCTCAATAAGTTTAAAGAATGATTCCAAATGGAATCAAATTCCCATTAGAATTTTTTGGATATTTGACAAAGCTGTTTTAAAGATCATATAAAAGAACAGAAGGAAATAATTGTTAGGATATTTTTGAAAAAAAGACTAATATGAAGGAAGAAGTATTTCTAAATTAAACATGTAGATATATATAAATATTTTGTAATTTAAACATTGTGATAGCTTCTAAGGAATAAACAGTCTTGTGAAAGAAAACATACAAAACTCATAAAAACCTTAGTATTGGTGTGTGTGTTTGTCATATACAGTGGTGACACTTTGATCCCATGAGGAAAGGAAGACTTTATAACTAACTACTAGAGAAACAAAAACGAAACAAGACAGAAATTGAGATTCCCCTCTCCCATCATCACACTATGAATTCCAAATGTACGATAGAAATAAATGTAAATAAAATGTCTTGTCAGCAAACAAAACAAAAACCTAAAAATCCTAGTATATAATAAGGGAGAGCCATAATTAGATTGGAACTATAGATTCCTCTACTCGGAGTAGGGAAGGAAGAAATCATAGGAAAAGTTTGCTAGATTTGATTACATAAAAAATTTTTAAATAACTTTAATTATTATAAAATAGTGATCCCAAATTGAAACACAAATAAAAACTTTTTATTTAACAAAGGATTAATATTCTTAATAAACCAAGGCTGTTACCAGCAGATGGTGAGAGAATTACAGCAGCAGCCAGGTAATTCAGAAACCTTTGTCTTTTATGTCTCCCTTCTCCCCTCCATCCTGGCTTTCATGGGAGAGAGGAAAGCCTTTGAAACAGATATGAGATTGGAATTTTTAAAATAAATGACTCTTCTTGAATTATTTCAAATATGACAATTGCCTAAGATGTTGTTAAAGGTTGTGCTGTCTTGTAGGAAAGAAAGAGTTCACAAAACTCAATTGGGACAATGATTGGATGAAAGTCAAGCAACTGATTTTCGTTTTCCTAAATTGATTCAAATCACAGAATACTCCACTTTATTTATTTACTTGGCTTTTAATAATGGGAATTTATTAGCTTATAATTTTACAGTTTTGAGACTGTGAAATGTCCAAATAAGGCATCATCAAGACGATGCTTTCTTCCTGAAGGCCACCTGCTGGCAATCCTGCAATCCTGCACTCCTGTCACTGGTACAGCACATGGAGGTGTCCACTTGTCTCTCCTCTTTGGGGTTTCATGGCTTTCAGCTTCTTGCTTCCATGACTGTCTCTCTCTCCATATTCATCCTTTGCCAATATCCCTGACCAAGCTTCTAATATAAAAACGTCCTCCACACTCAACATAGGTGGGGTACTTGCATTATATTCCCAGTAAATTTCTGTAGAATGTTCTCAATATCTTCTTATGCTATTTTATCATAAGGTTTTTCTTCTGTTACTTTCCCTGTAGAATCTAGTGTATCAGGAGCTTTCCCCAGTTCTCCAATGGCGATAATACCTCTTAGACCCTGACAACATACTGGTCAACATTTTTGTTCCCCTTTCAATTCCAACCACCAGAACTCCTCTGGCTGCACTGTCAAGGGTCCCTCCATGACCAATTTTCAGTCTGCTTTTTCCTCTTAGTCCATTCTGGAGAAGGTATTCCAGCTTCTGCCAGCAGCTTCTCCTTCAGCCAGCAGTTTTAGGGATTGGGGCTGTATCTGTTTTCAAAGACAACGACAATGAAGCTGACGCCACCTTGGAACCTGCCATGCTTTTGTGGCCCAGGCCTGTGTTTTTCTACTCCACTTTATTTATATCACACAGAGATACCACTATTAAAGAGGCTGGATAAATATTAATGAAACTAAATGTTAATAACAACTACCTTTAGGTGACAAGATTCATAAATGTTGTTTAATATCATCCATGCAGTTTTCTATATTTTCTGACATTCCATGACGTGTATGTATTAATTTTAAAGGCAGTGAAAAAAATGTAAAAAATGTGAGTGGGTGTCTGCAGTGGGTATAGTTCATGGATATATTAAAAAAACAAAACAAAACAAAAAAAAAAACCACACAACTCTATAAAGAGTTGAAACCACTGAAAACTTCTGGCTGCCGAGCAACTTTTGGCACAAACTTTAGGGGCTGCAGGTGACAAGCCACCTCTGCCAATCACTGCAGTTAGGCTGCAGAAATAGCCCTTCAGAGACCACAGGCCAATGACTGTGGGAGAGTGAAGGGAATATCCAGTAACTAAAGTCCCAAATGCATATGAGCTTTAACAAGCCTGCTGCGGTTGTTGTATAAGTGAGAAGTGAATTCTACTGAATTCAGAATGCTCCAGTTAGTTATCTGCCTATACCAGAGGTTCATGTGCATTTGTGCAATCTTTTCAGTCTACAGTGTCATTAAAATGGAGGCTGTGTGGTTTAGATTTAAGAAAAAGATTTCAAAACCAGACACAGACACCAGCTATGTGAACTTGAACTGCACTTCAGCGTTCTGTTCCTGAGTTCTTTCCTGAAAAAATTGAAGTACTAATAGAAGTAATAACTTAGATTGTCTTAATTTTGAGTAGAGTAAATGAGATAACAATAGGAAGGCCTAGAGGTGGCAATACATTTGGTAGAGTTAATGATTAACAATGGAACTTCAAGCCATACTTTCTGGATTTATATCCCAGATCCAGTAGTCTCTCTGTGCCTTAATTTCCTCATCTGTAAAATTGGAATAGTAATAGTAACATGACATGAGGTTATTGTGAGGATTAAATGAGCTCATACAAAATAAGGTTTAGAAGAATGCCTGGCATATGATAAGCTCTCAATAAATGTCAGATATTTTCCCCACCATTTTATAGGTGAGGAAACTGAGAACTTAAGTAACTTGTACAGTATCACCAACTAGTTAATGGATGAGTTTTGATTCAAACCTAGGCAGTCTGGCTTCATAGTTTGTGTTCTTAGCCATTGTACTGAATATGTTCAATACATATTAGGCATGATTTTTATTGTTATTAAGTCATATTTGTCACATATGGAAAAACCTCTTGTTGCAGGAACCGCGAAAGAAAGGGCAAAGAAAACTTAATCAAATGCACTGTCCATGTCTTATATATTGGATAGTCCTCCAATCTTTTTGTCTATATTATGTTATTTAATTCTCCACCTCCATGATGCATGTAATATGATTCCCATTTATAGATGCAGAAATTGTGCCAGAGGGAGGTCATGCCTAATTTTGCGTGAAACTAACATTAAAATTCAAATCTCTATAACTGTAAAGCCTGAGTTTTTCTACTATACAGCACTGTTCTAGTGTCTTAATATTTGGTTTTATGATATTCAGTTTGCCCCAGGCTCAGTCAACATACTAAGAAACTAAATTTGTCTTAAAATAACTGACAGTAGACATTTCCATTGCCTCGGTTTTTCTGCAAGTCTCAGTTTCTGAGAGAGTCAAAATTGGTGGTCAGGAGATGACACAAAGTGAAGTAATTATAGCTTCATAGACCTTCACTGCTTAAAAGAACAATTTTCAGTGACACAGAGACCCAATGCAGGCTCACAATAAAAAGAACACAATAGTTTCTGTCTTCTGAGTCCTTTGATATTGCTAAGGTGTTCTACTGGGCAGAAAATACCCATATCCTCTCTCTTTCTAGGACCTGGGCCCTAGGATTCTTTGGCAGTCTCTTTGGTAAACTGCTTCTCAACCATTTTGTTCCAGCCTTGCAGTATTGGGACTGACTCCACTCTTAGCTTCAAGGGTGGGACCTGATTGGCTTAAGTGAATTACTATGTTCTATCCCCTCCATTCACAGTAACAGATTTAGGAATGGATACATGATCCAATTTGGGCCAATAAGAGAGGGACAATCCAAAAATTTGAGCAGAAGTCTGAGGGGTTCTCCTCCCTCTTCCCCTAGAGTTATTCAGGTGGGTGTGGGATGCATTCTGGCACCTGAGAATGAAATTGTACCTGTCAAGACACTGAGTTGTTACCTCAGGTCTCAGCAGAGACCAGTCCTATCTCTAAACTGTTTCAGTTTTGTGAGTCCATAAATTCTGCTTATTGCTGCAGCTGGTTTGGAT
The DNA here is from genome assembly GCF_015220235.1 of Choloepus didactylus. Taxonomy (NCBI): domain Eukaryota; kingdom Metazoa; phylum Chordata; class Mammalia; order Pilosa; family Megalonychidae; genus Choloepus; species Choloepus didactylus. The sequence goes on along the minus strand of NC_051312.1, from coordinate 37,895,075 downwards.
TGGGTTTTCTATTCCTAGATCTATAGAGACTCTTAAACCATACTGTATTTCTCCAGGGAAATGCCTACATGATCCAGCAACCCCTAAAATCCCAACAGTTCTTATGGAAAAATAAATTGAATACTGTAAAAATAAAAAATATAATGTCTTCTCTCACTGAATAGGAAGCACATCTAGCAATCCTCAAAAGCCTTCTTAGTTTCAGCTGCACAAGTATTTTTATAGCAGTATAACCATGTGGAGCTGCAGGGCAGACTGCGTCCCGTACTAGGTATCATGGCACCAACACAACAGTGCAGTGTGCTAATGTGCCTTCCTCTCTGTGTTAGAAAGGCTGCTGAAAATACTGACCTTTCCTCACAACTCCATTGTGAATTACTGGCATGCTATTGCTATCCTGTGACCCAGTGGTGCAATAGAATTATAAAGTAGCATAGAAAGTGTAAGCTCCAAGCTTGGAGCATGTGGTTGCCAGTATGACTCTAGACTAAACTGAGAGAAACTATTGGATTTAAGCCTATGTGAATTGTTAAAAAGAGAAATGAATGTTACAAATAATCTTGTGGTCTAGTAATAATTATTATGCTTTCAAATTCCTAACATCTCAATTTTCAACATTTAAAGAAGGGTGAAAACTCCTACTTGAGTATTATCTACTATACATGCAGGACATTGCCTAGAGTGATTCTACATATATTGGGGTGTGTCTGTATGTATTTTAATATACATACATATATTTAACATTTGTGATGTATGTATGTATGTTTATATGTATATGTGTATATTTGAAAACACACACACACACACACACACACACACACATATATACCCAAGATATATACATATCCTGGTGTGGTGGTTTGAAGTGCTATGTACCCCCAAAAAACATGTTCTTAAATTTAATCCATTCCTGTGGGTATGAACCCATTGTAAGTAGGATCTTTTGATGGATCTACTTCAGATAAGGTGTGGCCCACCTCAATCAAGATGGATCTAAATCCTATACCGGAGTCCTACATAAACAGAATGAAATTCATACAGAGGGAGAAAAAGCCACAGGAAGCAAGAAGCCAAAAAAGAACCTGGAAGAGAAGGAAGAACCAGGAGATGCCAGCATGTGACTTGCTATGTGACAGAACCAAAGATCACATCAGCCAGCTCCCAAATCCCAGAGTTTTCGGGGAGAAAGCATTGCCTTGATGATACCTTGATTTGGACATTTTCCCAGTATCAAAGCTGTGAGCAAATAAATTCCCATTTTGTAAACCAACCCATTTAAGCAGTCTGGGAAACTAAAACACCTGGTAACTTCTCATAAACACTCAGTGACTTACCTTATTTTTTTTTTCCTAAAATGTCAAAGGCCAACAAAAAAGACTGAAGCTAAGATACCAAGCAGAGTGAGACATTTCAGAACCTCTCAAGCCAATCCTCGTAACAAAGTGGTGGTAGTGTAGTCAGGGCTACAGGAAATTTTAATACATGGCATCAGGAAGATTCTGAATCCCCAGAGACATCAACAAAATAAACATGTTTTTATTTGCCTGGCTATTGCTGAAAAACATGGCTATATTCACAATGTGCAGAAAATGACCATAAAAGGAAAGTGTATGTGTTTTGAATAACTCATAAAACTTATCTGCATGTGTATTTATTTCTTCACTATTTACAAAGTTTTTCTCCATAAATTAATTTTCTTAATAATTATAAGGAGAGGGGTAGATAGGGCAGATTGCACATTCCACATTTCCCAGATGAAGTGATTAGCAGGTTTTTGGAAAGACTTTGCTTAGAACTTGAGTGTCTGTACTTTTAAGCCTCCCTGCTTTTCACTGTAACCAAAGGGCTAGAAAGGGTGAAGAGCTGGTTGTTGGCTGAGGGTAGGCAGCCCATCATTGTCAAACGGTGAGGATTACTCTCCCTCTTGACATTCTTTCTTTTGGTGCCCAAGGACAATACTGCTCTTGTGGCTGGTCTTTGTGTCTAGCAATATTGCTATTTCTAAGTCTAAAGTCAGAAGCTCATCAATTTTGATGGCACCACCAATAGAAATTATGTTATACGTGGTACATTTAAAAGGGATATGGTTTTGGAACCAGAAAGTTTTGGAAGTAAATTCTGAACAGATTTTTTATTACCTGCTTAGTTTTGGATTAGTTATTTAACCTTGAAATGCAAAAAAAAAAAAAAAAAAAAAAATCTAATTTGTAAAATGCATACAATAAATTTTATTATGAGAATGAGGCACAACATGAATGAAATCACTTAATATGTTTACAGAATGCCACAATGATTATTTAAGGGGAAGTCCATAGCTTTATAGCACAAAGCCTAAGGCCGCTGGTGCCATTCTTTGTCAGCTACAGTACAAGGACAGAAACATTTTTAAAGATGGTGTACTCTTCAGAGGGTTGACCAGCTAGACCTAAAGGCATGAAACTATACTTTAAAACAGCATAACTTTCTTATCATCTAATCAGAAAGTACTGCTTTCTGATGCATACCTAATTATCTTGATCTTATTTATTTGGCTTAATTTTTTTTTCTCTAGCTAGGAGAATGCTAGCTAATTCAAAGAGTCATGTTTCTCTTAGGTTTTTGTGTTTTGTTTTTTTTTTTTCTGTTTTTTTCAAAATTCAATGGAAGACCTGCTAGTCCAGGAAATTAGAAGATATTGGTTCCAGAGCAGCCTCTATTAACCCTGTAACCTCAAAAAAAAATCACTTAAAGAGTGAATATACTGGTTTCCTCATCTGAGCAATAAAATGATAAGCAGGTCCCAAGCAGGGATAAAATCTGGTTACTGGTTCATGTCAACCTGCACAATGGCAGGTTAACAAGAAGCGCTTTTTAGATGAATCATTTTCGCTTCACTGTTTGAAAAAAACAAACCACTGTCTGAATAAGTCATCAGTTAAGAGTTGTAGCTATCTTTGTCATAATGCATATCATTGTTTATAGAGTCTAATCACTATTAATTATAATCCAGTTGCAAAATAATTATAATAGCTAACTTTCCTTGCAAGCTTTCTGCGTGCCAATACTGTTGTCAGCAATTTACATGTATTAACTAATTAAAACTTCACAAGTCTAATCAGGTGTGTATTATATTATTTAAAAAACCCTCCATTTTAGAGGTGAGACAGGGTGGGGGCACAGGGAAGTGATATAACTCCTTCACAGTTTCTTCCCTAGCAAGTCTAAAAACCAGTGTTGAAACCTGGACAGTTTGTCTCCTGAGGCAAGTCTTCTATGGACTGCTCAACATAGCAAAGTGTAACTTTTACCTCATTTTTCCAACGTGCACTTTTGCAATACAAGTAGATCCACAAAATATAGCTTAGAAATACCAATTCACATAATTCAGATTTTGCCAAAAACAATTTTGGGCAATAGGACTATCAAGATTATGTGCAGTAAGCATGTGGCAAGCCGACTTTATGAACAGATTTATTGGAAAAACAAAATTATAAAATTGATTTAAAATGTTTATTTTTGTTTAAGTAGTTCTCTCTTAATTTGATGTGAATTGGAAAATGAATCAGACACCTGAGTACAAAAAGTCCAAGGCAAAATATCCAGGAACTTAAAAACATTAAAATATTAAAAGTAAGTTTATTACATTTACATTTTGTAGTTGAATGAAAGAGTAAACACAAAACTGTTTCCAAAAGAGAGTAATTTCCCAGTTTTACCATCTATTTAGTTTTTAAATTCTGTGTAACTAATTTTAGTAATTGTTTAAAGGTAAAATATGACACATTCATTTATTTTTCATATTTGGGAAAAAGCATAGTATCTTTATGGAGGTAATGTCACTCCATTTTTCTTTATGCTTCCCTTTTGTTCACCTCCACTTTAAATGAGCTTGTTCTTTTATCCTTCTTGTGAAATCCCTGCTCTCTTCCTTGCAAAGAAACAGAAAAGCTAAACTAAGGCAATTCTTATTAATGAAAGGGAGAATATTTTCTGGCCCTTTTTACACTTAATATTTGCAAGGACAAAAGAAAGATGATGACAATGGGAACATTCCTAATAAGAGTCTGGTGAAACAAATGAACAAACAAAACAAAATACAGTGAAAATGAAAAAGACAAAAGAAGAGTTTAGGGATCATTCATTCCTTCCTACCTTTGCCCCACTTTCATTTTTGTTTTTTTAATAGAAGGAGAGAAGAAGGGAGGAAAGGAAGAAGAAAGGATGGGTAAAAAGAAGGGGGAAGAAAAGTCTCTAGATCAGGTGGAGAGGAATGAGGAGTTTTTTACAGTAAAATGTTTCCACGTTCTCACTTATGTTCCCTGGTCATGGCTTTTAAAATTTTTTCTATCCCCAGGCAACTGGGCTTCAATGGAGAGACAACTCAACAGCTTATATAATTAGATCCCACATCCTAATTACTCTTAAGTATATAATCAGTGTCCCTTAACACCCTCAACTACTCAAGCCCTAATGCTGACTGATAAGGCAGAGAATGTTTTCTCTTACATTTTGTGAGATAGGCAATGGATGCAATTGTTTGTTTTGCAAAATCAGATGCCATCTTATTACAACATAGTCAATTAATAAAAAAACATTACTGAGTATCTAATATGACTCCAGAATGTGTCACAGATTTGTTGCCCAAGGCTAACTGGGTATGATGCATGTCCTGAAGATGTAGTAACTATAATTTTAATTTTTCCCTGAAATAACTTATTACCAAATGAAAAAGTCTGCCATACCTCTGAGTTTTTGCTTAAATAATGATTTCAACTTCTAAAAGAAAAATTGAAGACAACTGTAATATATTATCAAAAATATGAGGAGTGTGTATGAAGTAAACTGCTTTGTGTGTAAAACACCAATCTGGTGTGTGTGAGTACACTTTTGGTGTAATTGGACAGAATCTGAAGTCAAGATCTATAAGCAAATACGGGCATTGTGGGTATTATACTTAGCCCAGGGTTGCTAACCCACTGATCAGAAATCATCTTCTCTGGGAATCACACTTCACGAGAGGCAATGCCATGAATGCACAGAACTTAGATTCAAATGAAACTATTTCCCTCCATCATAAAAAAAACTTGGGTCTCTCCCCGAACCACTTATTTCATATGAACAAATAAAATTCCTGACAGCACATGCCTCCTGACACCATTTCCATATCATTAGAACAATGTTCATCATTTACAAAATGATTTACAAATTAATGATATTAATAATTAATACCTCCTAGGATTTTTGTGAGAATTAAATGAGTTAATACATGAAAAGTGCTTAAAATAGAAGTAAGCCCTATATACAATTTTAGTTATTATTAAATATATTTTGTTCACTTATTGCTAAATACATTTTTTAGTTTGTCAAAGCTGCTATGACATATACTAACTGGGTTAGAGGAAATAGCTGAATATGGGGCAGGGGGTAGGAAGATGATAAAAAGTATTTCCTAAAGGTCAGAACATCCCTGTCTATAATCACTGGCCAGACTTTGGTTTATTGGTACCTCAGGGTCTAAAACACTCCCTGAGACAGGAAGATGAAACACCCCCAGCCAGTGAGAACAGACGGATGATGTCAGGAGTGAAAAAAGGAGAACAGCTGCGTGTTTTCACTGATTCGACAAGTTTGCTTGCAACATAAGGTATTTGACTTTAGGCTCATATTTTAAGCCGTGTTTTATATATTTATTTCACAGACTAGCAGATTGTAGTGCAAATTCACCTTTTGTGCTTTGTTTCATATAATGAGTTTTCTAAGCTGTATTATAATGTCATATACTGAAAGTGTTTTCTGCTTTTCGAATGAAGATTTCAAGGTAAATGTAAACTTTTGCCACAGATGTTACCATCAATAATGAGAGAATTATATAAATGGTTTTCTACTGAGGAAGGTAAAGATAAAACATAAATAATTTTGCTTAAGGACATCATCAATAACAGTATTTCCAGGCAGCTGAGGTTCAAATCCCTTTCTAGTTATGTAATTTTGATCAAATTATTCATCCATTCTACACTATGATTTTCCCACTCATAAAACCAGATAATGACAGTCCTAGCTTATAGTCCATTTGGAAGGATTAAATGAGTTAATATATGTAGAGTTCATAGAAAAGTGCCTGCATTTAATAACCACCATCAGTGTTTGTATATAATAACCACCTACTGTCATCATCTGGAATTGACTTCTAATGCAATGGGCCCCATCAAATTGCTTTCTATGAGGCATCTCATAAACGCAATCAATTTCCTCACTATGACTGAGACCAGTACTAGGAAACAAAATGGAGAGTAATTCTGTATTTATCATCCATCTTTCAGTAAAGACCAACACTTCTAAAGATGATTGTCCATTGTACTCATAATTCTAGGGAAACTGTACTGTGGTCATGATGGCCACATTTATTTATATGACATATAATTCATCAAATGCCCCTTTTTGAAACAATGCTATGCACCCCCTACCATGAATACGGTTGAGCACATCTGTGTGTAACATTCCAAGAGCTTGTCTGGTGTTCTTTAGTCTTGACCTCAGATCGAGGATTACCACCAGCCAAACTCAGGTGCCCTGGATGCATTCACAAACTTGCATGGTCACCTTTCTGTACTAACATTAAAGATACTCAATTTGATAAACTGGTTATTAGTCCCAATACATATAAACCCCTAGTTTTAAGGCTAGAAGTGACTGCAAAGCTGGAAGAATAGAAAAAACTGGAGCTAACTTGCCTTGAACACTTATGTTCTAGGAGCCTCTCTTGGTGCCTCTCATATTCAGTCTCACATGACATGGCTTTAACAGCTTTAAATTAGGTTAGTTGATAGATACTTTACCAAGTTAAACAATGACTGAATCATGAGTCAGGATGCCTAGGGCAGAGGAAGTCTCTATGGTATCTCCTACACTCAGAAATATAATAGCATTAAAAATAATCTGAGACCTCATAGGCCCATAAATTGAGGGTAGAGACATCCCTTTTTCCTGATAATAAAAATGGAAACAATTATGTTATAATTATTTACAATTCCTTACCATTCATACCTATCTTAGTTTGCCAGATTTTCTATGACAAATCCCACATTCTGGTTGGCTTAACAACAGGGATTGTCTCATGGTTTTAGAGGCTAAAACTCCAAAATCAAGGCTGTGCTTTCTACCAGAAGTCTGTAGCCTTCTAATGCTGGTTTGCCACAATCCTTGTTTCACAGCTTACCTCTCAGCCTCCCATCACTTAGCAATGTCTCCTTGTGTCTGCTATTTTGGTTTCTGCTGACTTTGAGTTTCTTCCTGTGGCTTTCTCTTTACAAGGCCTCCAGTAATATAGATTAAAACCCACCCTGACTCAATTCGGCCATGTCTTAACTAATGATATCTTCTAAAAGTCCTGCTCACAAATGGGTTCACAACCACAGGAATGTAGATTAAGAAAATGACTTTTGCTGGTTACATGATTCACTCTACCATACTGCCATAAGGAACACCAGGCAGTTGAAAGATTCCTTGGCTCAAAAAAGCATGGGCTAAAAACAAACAAACAAACAAAGCATGGGCTCTGCTCTTTTGGAGGGCCAGGTTTTCTGTCCATGACTTCCTTTCAGACATCATTTTGCAGGGATATGAATTCATGGTCTCCCCCTAAACTGTGAATTCCTAAATGCTAAAGACCAAGGATTGGTTCTATGTTTTATACCCTGCCTCTAGTTTTTAGCACAGGACCTTAATTTTAGTACATTAGTTAGTTAATTAATTGATTAATCAATTCATGAATAGATTCAAGAAGTTCTGAAATTTCTCTTGAACAGTCCTGCTCATCTTAAATGGTCTTTTATTAATATTTTCTCAGGATCAGGTAATATGATGCCTATTTTGCTGGTTTGGATATATTATGTCCCCCCAAAAGGCATATTCTTTAAGGCAATCTTGTGGGGGCAGCCATATTAATCTTTTTGATTAGGGTATGCCCTCTTGATTGAATGTTTCCATGGAGATTTGACCCTGACTACTCAGGGTAGAGTTTGATTAGTTCACTGTTTAAGAGAGCTAAGAGAGACCCAGATGTTTGCTGATGCTTTGAGATGCTAGCCCAGAGTTTGCTGTAGAGAAGGTAAGGCCAAAGAAAATATCCTAAGAGCAGCTGAGAGGGACATTGTGGAGAGAAGCTAAGAGCCGACATAGGCGCTGACACTTAGAGATGCTTGGAGATGTTTGGAGATGCTAGCCCAGAGACATTTTGGAGAAAGCCATTTTGAAACCAGAAACAGCTAACGAGATTTCCAGACACTATCAGCCATTCTTCAGTGAAGGTATTCTCTTGTTGTCACCTTAATTTGAACATTTTCAATGCCTTTGGACTGCAAATTTGTAACTTAACAAATCCCCTTAATAAAAGCCAATCCATTTCTGGTATTTTGTATAATGGCAGCATTAGCAAACAGGAAAATCTATACAATTAAAATCTACCAGAACACCACAGATTTTAAATTTTCTGTATTGTTGTTAGATGAAATATCATAAACTATGTCTCAGTTTCTGGTTTGAGGAATATAAACACAGTGGATAAACTTCATACAACTGGTCCAGGAAACTTTGTAATTTCAAGAACTTCCACCCACCCCTGATGATTAAAGCAACCTGATATGAGGCAAAGAGCATGACCTTTCAAATCTGAGGGACCTAGGTTCAAATCCTAGGTTCTGCTGCTTACTAGAAATTTTCCAAGTGTTGTTCCAAGATTTTTATTGGTATTGGAAAGCATTAATCAAAATATTACATAAAGGGTGATGTCATCAACATGGCGATGTAAACAGCTGCCAAAAACTTCTCCCCAGATATTCATCAAAAAAGGGAGATAACCCTGACTTGTTTGGAACTCTGGAGGAGGGTATGGATGGGAGAAGAACTCTTCAGATGCTGAACTGAAGAAGAGAAATATAAGGTGGGAGGACTCCATTCCAGGCTGTCTGGTCCTATCATCTCCCCCTCACTTAGTCTCCTGCAGCATGGAAGGAACACAGAACCAGTAGTTAGGATTCCTCTCACCTTCCAGCAGGGACACAGACTAAAAATATGCTCCGAGCAGTGAGACAGATCCCCCAAATTTGGAGATTAGGGGGATAGGGGAGGACATTTCAAGGCCCAGAGCAGTGAGAGACATAGAGTCTGAGAAAACGTAGGCAGAAATGGTTCCAGCCCTGGATCTGGAAGCCCTTCCCCCACCCTTGAGGGACACAGTAGCTGGCAGCCTGATACTTGCCTGGGGGATGCCTGAAAACTGTGGCAGCTGGGGGAGCCCTCTGCGACAGAGAGAGTGGGAGACACAGTCCCGCATTGCATTAGACTTTACCCAGCAAAGTGAGGGTGCAGGAAACTTGCAGTTTCAGCTCTGCCCAGTCTGACCAGGGCATCTGGAGGTAATTCAGCCCCACCCAACCAGACTCAGCTGGCCTCTAAGAAGTAACTCAACCCCATGTAGCCAGACTCAACTGGGCTCCAAGGGGTAATTTAGCCCCACCCAACCGAACTCAGACAGGCTACAACAGGCAATTCAGCCCCACCCAGCCAGAGGTAGCTGAGCTCCCAGAGGTAATTCACCCCACCCAGCCAAACTCAGTTGTACTCCAAGACAAAATTCAGTCTCACCTGGTCAGATACAGCCTTGGATCCAGAAGGTAAACACATTCTGAGGACAATTAAGTCATCAAACAGCATCTTCTGCTGGGCAGATGGGAAAGTGCAAGAGAGTTTTAGGAATTTTTAGAACCTCTCCTGATGTAATACCAGGCCCTGTAGAGCTGGTCTACACCCCATGCACAGGAAACCAGTGCTGTTTAAGTTGAGAAATATGGACAACCTGACAGTTAAGACAGTGCTCTAAAACAACCCTGGTTGCTAGCTGGTGGAAAAATGGAACACCACTGGGTGCCAGCAGACTTGTTTTACCCACACAGAGAGAATATGCTTGGTGCCCAGTGCCTACCACCCCTCCCCCCAGAAGTAGGCTGTTGTGGGTGCCTGGTTATAGGAGGAGACTGGGGGGCAGAGCTAATCTGACAACTGGCCAGTGAGAGAGACATATAGGCAGAGCAAGAACCAGAATAACAAGAGCTAAAAAATTCTGATCAGTTAAACAGAAGCTATGTTAGAGGTCTAGAATAAGTTGAATTGAACATCAAAGAACAGATAGACAACAAAGCCAACCAAAGAGAACCCAAAATAAAAGAGTGAAAATGACCTCTAGAATAAACTAATAAATGAAACCAGATACCTAGACACCAACAAAAATTATGAGCCACACTAGGAAAAATGAAAATATAACCCAGTCAAAGGAATAAAATAACACTTAAAATGAGATACAAGAGTTGAAACAACTAATTAAAGATGTTCTAACAAACATGCTAAATCAAGTCAAAAATCAACTCAATGAATTGAGGGAAGATATGGCAAAAAAGATGATGGATAAAAAGAAGACATTGGGTGAACATAAAGAATAACTTGAAAGTTTGAAAAAACAAAATGCAGAACTTATGGAAACAAAAGGCACAATAGAAGAGATGAAAAACACAATGGAGATTTACAACATCAGATTTGAAGAGGCAGGAGAAAGGATTAGTGAACTAGAGAAAGGACTGTCTGAAATCCTACACACAAAGGAACAGATAGGGAAAATAATGAAAAAAAAATATGAGCGGGGTCTCAGGGAATTGAATGACAGACAACATGAAGCACATGAATTTACATGTATTGGGTGTCCCAGAAGGAGAAGAGAAGGGAAAAGGGCAGAAAAAACAATGGAGGAAATAATCACTGAAAATTTCCCATCTCTTATGAAAGACATAAAATTACAGATCCAAGAAGTGCAGCATACCCCAAACAGAATAGATCCAAATAGACCCACTCCAAGACACTTACTAATCTGATTGTCAAATGTCAAAGACAAAGGGAGAATTGTGAAAGGGGCAAGAAAAAAGCAATCTATTACATACAAGGGGAGCTCCATAAGACGAAGTGCATATTTCTCAGCAGAAACCATGGAGCAAGCAGGCAATGGTATGATATATTTAAGATACTGAAAGAAAAACTGCCAACCAAGAATTCTATATCCACCAAAACTGTCCTTCAAAAATGAGGGAGAATTTAAAACATTTTCAGCCAAACAGACACTGAGGAAATGTGCAAACAAGAGACCTTTACAAGACCTTTACAGCTACAGGCTGACAGGATAAGACAAGAGAGAGTTTGGAGATGAGTGTAGAAAAGAAGACTATTAAGAAGGGTAAAAATAAAGAGGGGAAAAATAAGATATGATATATAAAATGCAAAAGACAAAATGATAGAAGAAAGTACTGCCCTTACAGTACTAACATTAAAGTTAATGGATTAAACTCCCCAATAAAAAGGCACAGACTGGAAGAATGGATTAAAAAACAGGACCCATCAATATGCTGCCCACAAGAGACTCACCTTAGACACAAGGAAAAAATAGGTTGAAAGTGAAAGTTGGAAAAAAATATTGCATGCAAACAACAACCAGAAAAAAGTGGGGTTAGCTACACTAATATGAGACAAATTAGACTTCAAATGTAAAACAACTAAAAGATACAAAGGAGGACACTATACATTCATGAAAGGGGTAATTCATCAAGAAGACACAACAATAATAAATATTTATGCAACAAGCCAGAGCACCCAAAAATACATGAGGTACACACTGATAACACTTAAGGAAGAAGTAGATACCTATACAACAATAGTTGAAGACTTCAATACACCACTTTCATCAATGGACAGAACATCTAGACAGAGGACAAATAAGGAAACAGAGATGTTGAATAGTACAATAAATGAACTAGACTTAACAGACATTTATACAACACTTCACCCCACAAAAGCAGGATACATACTTTCCTCAAGTGCACATGGAACATTCTCCAGGATAGGCCACATATTGGTCACAAAGAAAGTCTCAATAAATTTAAAATATCAATATTATACAAAACCCTCTCTCAGATTATAATGGAATGAAACTGGAAATCAATAACAGGTGGAAGGCCAGAAAATTCATTGATTTATGGAGGCTGAACAGCACACTCTTAAACAACCAGTGGGTCAAGGAAGAAATTGCAAGAGAAACTAGTAAATATCTTGAGACAAATGACAATGAAAACACAACATATCAAAACTCATGGGATACAGCAAAGGCAATGCTGAGAGGGAAATTTATTGTCTTAAATACCTATATTAAAAAAGAAGAAAGCAAAAATCAAGAAATTAATTGTTCACCTGTAGGAAGTAGAGAAAGAATAGCAAACTAACCCCAAAGCAGATAGAAGGAAAGAAATAACAAAGATTAGAGCAGAAATAAATGAAACTGATAAAAGGAAAAAACAATAGAGAAAATCAACAAAATCAGAATCTGGTTCTTTGAGAAAATCATTAAAATTGGTGGATCCTTAGCTAGGCTAACAAAAAGTGAAGAGAGAGAGAGAAAGAGAGAGAAGGAAAAGATGCAAATAATTAATATCAGAAATGGGAAAGGGGACATAATATATAGCACAATACTATGTGATGGTAGCACAGTATGGTAAGTACACTGAACAAAGATGAGTGTGAGTACAGTTGAAAGAGGAAAGCTAGGGGCATGTATGGCACCAGAAGGAAAGACAGAAGGTAAAGACTGGGACTTTATAACTTAGTGAAACTAGACAGGTCAATGATGGAGATTAAATGCACAAATATAAGAGTTTTTTTACATGGAGGAGAACAAATGAATGTCAACTTTGCAAGGTGCTGAGAATGGGATGGTTTTGGAGGAAAAATACAATCAACACAAGCTAGAGTCTACAGTTAACAGTAGCATTGTAACATGCGTCCACTAATTGTAACAAGAAACATTAAAGCTGAATGTCTATAAAAGGGGGCTTTACAGGAGGGGTATGGGATTCTTGGTGGTCACGTTGTTGTTTGTACTTTTTAATTATTTTCTTTTATTTTTTTCTTCATTTTATTTTATTTTGTCTTTTTTCTCCTCCTCCTCTTTTTTTTTTTTTTTTTTTTTTTTTTTTTTTTTGCAGAAGAAATGGAAGTGTCCACATATACTGTGGTGGTGAATGCATAACCATATGATTATACTGGAAACCACTGTTTACTTAGGTTGAATGTTTAAAAAATAAACAGAGGATTACAAGAGCTGGAGAAAGTGTGGAGGGAGGGATGTAACTAATCACTGCTGGTGGGGAAGTAGAATGGTGCAGTCATTTGGAGAACAGTGTTGTGGTTCCACAGGAAGCTAAGTATGGGGTTGCCATGTGGTCCTGCGACCCTGTTATTGTTATTGGGTATATACTTGGAAGAACTGAGAGCAGGGATATGAATGGAGATTTTCACACCAGTGTTTATGGCAGCAGTATTTGATTTGCAATGGATGGATGTGAGGTAAGAGTACATCAACTGATGAATGGAATGGTGAACTGTGGTTTATACGTACAATGGAATATTGAGTGGCTGTGAGAAGAAATGAAGTTGTGAGGTACCCGACAAGGTAAATGGACCTTGAGGAGAGTATGCTGCATGAAATAAGCCAGAAATGAAAAGACAGACATTATAATGCCCACTAATATGGACTAACTATAATGGGCAAACTCTGACAACTGAATCTGAGAGCATAAGTTATCAGGGGAAGGCTTATTGTAATGGTTCCTACATTGTAAGTTCTTACAGCAGTTACCTCTATTCCTGAGTTGTACTGGTTATTTCTAGATTCTGAGATGCTGAGCTGTTGTGTATAACCTGGTCAGTCTCTGGAACTTCAGATATCTGGGTGATACCTGAGACTCAGAGCTGGAGTTTGGTAGTTATAAATGTCAACATTACCCCATAAAGCAAATGTTAAAGAAGTTGAAAGAGGTATCAGGCTTAAATTAGAGATATGAACAAAATGGCCTTTTCTAGGAATAAGGTAAATCAGAATAAAGGATGGAGAATGATATTGACCTTATTTTAAAACTTCATCTTCTGTATGAGATCAAAGGTAGAGATGTTTATTTGGTGGAAAATCTTTATTTTCTGTAGCATGCTATGTATTTGACTTGTATGGTCAGTTTATTCAAAAACTATAATTACATGGAACCCTGAATAGGGAGTGACATCTGGTTTGTTTTTACAGTTTAGTGTGAAACTCTAATACATCCCAGAGTAATTTAGGCAGAGGATGATAAAGAAGTATTTGTAAATTGCCATTGAGAGGCTGGGGAAAAATGTGGAAATATTAAATTTACCCACCTGGGGAAATCTTTATATTCTTGCAAACATCAGGGACTACCAATTTAGTAGGCCAAGCCCTTGATCCTGGGGCTTGCCTGTATGAAAACTTTTACTGTAAAGGATAGACTAAGCCTACTTATAACTGTGCCTAAGAGTCACCCCAGAGAACCTCTTTTGTTGCTCAGATGTGGCCTCTCTTTCTAAGCTAACTTGGCAGATGGACTCACTGTCCTCTCTCCTACACTGGACGTGACTCCCAGGAGTGTAAATCTCCCTGGTGACATGTGACATGACTCTCAGGGATGAGTGGACCAAACATCATGGGATTGAGAAAGCCTTCTTGACCAAAAGGGGAAGAGAAATGAAACAAAGTAAAGTTCAGGGACTGAGAGATTTCAAATGGAATCAAGAGGTCATTCTGGAGGTTATTCTTATGCATTATATAGATATCCCCTTTTACTTTTTAGTGTATTAGAATAGCTAGAAGAAAATACCTGAAACTATTGAACTGCAATGCAGTAGCCTTGTTTCTTGAAGACGTGTATAAATATATAGCTTATATGTTATAACTGTGTGTAGAAAACCTTGTGGCTCACACTCCCCTTATCCAGTATATGGACAGAAAAGTAGAAAAATGGGGACAAAAAAGTAAATGAATAATAGGGGGCATGGGGGAGACAGGTTGTTTGGGGTTTTCTTTTTTACTTTTTATTTTTATTATGATTTGTATTTTATTTCTTTTTTGGGAGTAATGAAAATGTTCAAAATGACTGTGGTATGAATGCACAACTATATGATGAGACTGTGAACAGCTGATTTTACACTTTAGATGATTGTGTGGTATGTGACTATATCTCAAAAAAATTGCAAGGAAAAGAAAAGAAAAACACATTTAAAAATATTACATGGAAACCAAATATATGTATCAGGTAAAGATGAAACTATTCTCCTTGGAGCCTATCCCTCCACTCTATAACCCATTGGTTCCAAGAAGGCAAGGCTCTGTAGAACAAAGTTTGAAAACCTCTAATTTTGTCTTTAAAATTATGAGTTTCTTTATCTCCAAATTGTGATTCAAGATACCTTCCTGGTATGTTTACGTTGAAACAACCTTACAGTCACAGCACTAATTTGTTCTTTACTACTTAGCCCATGTGTCACTTTTAGAATCTTTGTCTAGATGGGGAGAACAGATTTGTAAAGCAGTTAAATTGTCCAATCCAGCAAGTCCTGGCTTCTAATATTTTCTATAAACTCTGCTTTTAATGGAACAAAACTATCTTTAGCTTACCTCTCTCTCTTCCTATAGCTTAACACACAGAGCTGGAAAAAAATAACACTTTTAATATTCTGCTTGGAAATATCCTCAACCACTGTTTCAGTTATCTATTATTATAACAAGTTACTCTAAAACTTAGTGACTTAAAACAACAGCAATTACTATTTCTCACAAATATGGGGATTGGCTGTGCTTCATTGGTTGTTACTTTGCTTCACATAGTTTGGGCTGGTGTCAATCATTTGGCTGCATTTAGCTGGAAATTCAACTAGAGTTGGAATGTCCACAGTGGCCTTATTCACATATCTGATACCTCAGCAAATGTGACTGGAGCAGATGGGACTTGGTGGCTGTATAATATAGTATATCCTACCTGACCAAAGATTGATGTCACCCCTACCTCCCTTTCCTCAAACATTCCTCCCGTAACTCCCTGGAAGCATGCCAAGCTATAGCTGCTATAACCTTGAATGCTGCCCACTCCAAACATATCTTGTTTTGAGAAAAGAGCACATACCAAGATGTTTTCCCAAAGCTTTGCACACAAGACTCTGGAGTTTAGCCACTTTTGTCCCTCAGTCATACATAACCTGTAGAGCAGTGGCCATAGGTGTGACATACTTGAGTGAATTTCTTGATAGTCCACTGTCCATCAGGAGGTAGCCACAGTTCTCTGTAAGTTCCCTAATAAATGGTTTTGGACTGATCATCCTTGTGTTTAGGGCCTCTCTCTTTAGAATTGCAATAGGCTCTGTTATAGAGTGGATTGGGACCATCCTGTCTGGGTCTTCCCCTATTTCTTCTTTTGGTCAAGTTCAGCTGCTAGTTTAGTGGGATGCCACAGTGGGCTCTCCATCAAGATAGCTTCTCTAGCAAAGCCTGTATTTCTTATAGGGGGACTGACTTATGAGAAGGTTAAAGTGGAAGCACAGGTTTCTTGAGGTTTAGGACTGAAACTGGCATGCTGTCACTTCCAACACATTCTGCTGGTCAGAGAAAATTGCAAAGCTAACCCAAATTCCAAGGGAAGGGAGTTAGACTCTACCTTTTGATAGGAAGAGAACCATGGTATAAGAAATGGTTGGAGTGGATGGGGGGCATCTTTGTAAACCATCTACCACAGACAAACTAAAAATACCCATAAACAACAGTTTTACCAATTGGTTCACAGGCACGTAATATGGACTGATATTTTTCCAGCTTCCAATAGCAGCTTGGAGTTGTGCTCCTCTTAACTGATAGTTTCCTCACCAGCCACCTCTTGCCATCCAGTATCAAATCAAATGCAACATATTTTAAGCTTTTGTTACCACACCACCTAGGTTATGGTACCAATTTTTGCATCAGTTATGAATTGCTACATGGAAAACTACCCTAAAAGCAAATGGTAAAACAACTAGTATATTTGCTTATGATTTTCTGGATTAGTGATTTGGACTGGTTTCAGCCAGATAATTATTTTTATTAGTTTCACTGGGATAACTGATGAGATAGTACTTTAGCAGATATTTGGTGACTTAATTGTGACCAGATGATCTACAATATCCACATGTATGTGGCTGGCCACTGTTGTGCTGTCAGCTAAGGCACCTCTGTTCTCTTCATTTCCAGCTGGCTAGCTCAGACTCATTCTCATTTTGGTTTCATTATGCCTACTTCAAATAAAAGAAGGCAGGCCCCAAAGTACAAATACCTTTCAAGTCTCTGCTTATGTAATATTTGCTGATATCTCTTTTGCCAAAATGTCACATGACTAAGCACAGATTCTAGTGTTGGAGAAATAAATCCCTTCCCTTGATGGGAAATGTGTGCCAAAGCTAAATTGCAAAGTACGTACATACAAGGATGGGAGGAATTATCAGAGCCCTCTATGAAAACAACCTATAACAGATTAATTGTAAGCAGATTAACAAGTCTACTTTTGTCCTAATATTTAAATAACAAAGCTTAAGAAAGTGTCATTTGAAAAATTATTATTCAAAGAGTCAAAAGGTGGAAGCAACCCACATGTCTATCAACAGAGGAATGGTAAACAAAATGTGATATATATACATGCAATGGAATATTATTCAGCTTTAAAAAGGAATTACATTCTGATACATGCAATAATATTGATGAACCTTGAAGACATTTGTTCAGTGAAATAAGTCATACACAAAAGAACAGATACTGTGTAATTCCACTTACATGACATAACTAGAATATGCAAATTCATAGAGACATAAAATAGATATAGGTCATGTGTGAGGTGTAATGGTGGACGGAGAGTTAACACATCATGGGTGCAGGGTTTCAGTTGGGGTTACAGAAAAGTTTTGGTAATGGATGGTGATGATGTTAGAACAACATTGTGGATGTGAAGATCCAAGTGAATTGTTGAGATGTGAAATTTTATCTTGTATATATGTTTCCACAATGTAAAAAAGAGAGATTCATGAGACAATGACAATTAAATGCAAAATATGATCCTGGACAGATCTAATACTGGAGGAAAATATATCCAAAAGGATTTCATGACTGACTGACCTTGGAGAGCTGGAGGACCTCTCTGGGAGGGAGGGGGAGCCCAGAGGACCAGGTGCTATCACTGGCTGAAGGGTGAAACTGAGGGTGGCCATGGACTGGCCCTGAAGGGGGGCTTTCTGTCCCTTTTTCAGTTCAGTGGAGAAAGCCTTAGCCATTTTCATTTCCCAGCATTCAGACTCAGAAAAGGGTGGAAATAGGAGAATCAGAGAGACTATTATAATGCAAATGATATCTCCCCAGGGAGTGTATCTTCCCTAAGAGGAAAGAGGTGGTGTCAAGCTCTACTACCTGCCTTCCATTCAGAACCAGACTCCAGAGTATGGGATTAAACAGCTACAGGCCACAGCTCCTTACACCAGTCTAGAGTGATAGGCTGACAGGCACCACCTGCTGGGCAGAAAAGCACAGTAGCTTGAGGCCTCAAAGGGTGTATCAATATTCTAAGACACACCCTCAGGGAGACCTGATACTAAAGGCTCCTTCTGAAACCTGAGCTCATTCTGGTCTGGGAAAACCTGATTGGGGTAACCAAGGAAACCAGATGCCTAGACAACAGAAAACTACAAACTATACTAAGAAAAACAAAGGTATGGCCCAGTCAGAGGAACAAACTTACAGTTCAACTGAGACACAGGAATTGAAACCACTAATGCTAAATCAATTCAAAAAGTTTAGGGAAGTTATGGCAAAAGAGATGACACTTATAATGAAAACACTGGGTGTACATAAGGTGGAAATTGAAAGTTCAAAAAACAACTGGAAGAATCTATGGAAATGAAAAGCACAACACAGGATATGAGGGACACAGTGGAGACATACAACAGCAGATCTCAAGAGGCAGAAGACAACACTCAGGAACTGGAGAAGAAGACACCTGAAAGCTGAAACACAAAAGAACAGATGGGGAGAAGAATGGAAAAATATGAGCAACATCTCTGGGAAATGAATGACAACACAAAATGCAGGAATATACATTCATGAGTGTCCCAGAGGGAGAGGAGAAGGGAGAGAAGCAGAAGCAATAATAGAGGGAATAATCAATGAAAATTTCCCATCTCTTATGAAAGGCATGAAATTACAGATCTGGGAGGTACAGCATACCCCAAACAGAGTGGATCTGAATGGGCCTAGGCCAAGACACTTAATAATCAGATTATCAAAAGTCAAAGACAAAGAGAGAATCCTGAAAGCAGCAAGAGAAAAGCAATCCATCACATACAAAGGAAGCTTGATAAGACTATGTGCAGATTTCTCAATAGAAACCATGGAGGCAAGCAGAAAGTGGTGTGATACATTTAAGATACTGAAAGAGAAAAGCCACCAGCCAAGAATCCTATATCCAGCAAAGCTGTCCTTCAAATATGAGGGAGAGTTTAAAATATTCTCTGACAAACAGACAATGACAGAGTTTGTGAACAAGATACCTGTTCTACAGGAAACACTAAAGGGCGCACTACAGACAGAAAGGAAAATACAGGAGTGAGAGGTTTGGAATGCAATTTTGGGAGATGGTAGCACAGCAATGTAAGTACACTGAACAACCATACTGTGAGTATGGTTGAAAGAGGAAGGTTAGGAGCATGTGGGACACCAGAAGGAAAGAGGAAAGACAAAGACTGGGACTATATAACTCAGTGAAACCTAGGGTTCTCAATGATTGAGATAAAAGGTACAAATATGTTTTTACATGAGGGAGAACAAATGAATGTCAACCTTGCAGGGTATTGAAAATGGGGTGGGATTGGGGAAAGGATAAAATCCATGCAAACTAGAGACTATAATTAACAGAAACATTACGCTATGCTTCCTTTAATGTAACAAAGGCAATAGACCAAAGCTAAATGCATATGGGGGGGGGGGACAGGAGGAGGGGTATGGGACTGTTGGTATTGGTGATATTGTCTAATTCTTTATTCTACTTTGGATTAATGTTATCTTTACTTTTGTCGCTTCCTAGCTGTCATGTTTTTTGTTTTTTTTCTCTCTCTCTTTCTTTTTTTTCTTTTGTCTCTCTGCCTTCTTTGACTCTTCCTCCTTCTTTGTGGAAGAAATGGAGCTGTCCTTATATAGATAGTGGTGAGGGTAGTGAATATGTAAATACATGACTGTACAGGGAACCATCAATTGTTTACTTAGGACAGAATGTATGGTGTGGGAACAAAATCGTCTTAAAAAAATGGGTTAATGAAGAAACCTTGAGGGTACTATATTGAGTGAAATAAGTCAGACACATAAGGACAAATATTGTATGGTCTTACTGATTTGAACTAGTTGTAATATGTAAACTCATAGAAATGGAATGTAAGTTACCAGGATATAGAACAGGGCTAAAGAATGGGGAGTGGTTCCTTATTATGAGCAAAATGTTCAACTGGGTGAAATTAAACATTTGCAAGTGGATAGAGGTGATAGTAGCATGTTGCGAGAATGACTTAACAGTGCTGAATGGTCTGTGAATGTGGTGGAAAGGGGAAGCTTGGAGTCATGCATGTCACCAGAAGAAAAGTTGGAGGTTAAAAGATGGGAATGTATAAACGAGTGAATCTTGTCGTGGACAATGTCCTTGATTAACTGTACAAATATTAGAAATCTCTCTCATGAACTAAAGAAAATAGGTGACACTAGAACTAGAAATTAATAATAGAGGGGCATCCAGAAAAAAATATACCTATTGCAAACTATGTACTAGAGTTAGTAGTATTTTAACATTCTTTCATCAACAGTAACAAATTTACTATACCAATACTATGGGTCAACAATGGAGGGGGACTGGTTAGGGGTATGGGAGGATTTGAGTTTCCTTTTTTTGTCTTTATTTCTTTTCTGCAGTAATGAAAATGTTCTAAAAATTGAAAAAAAATAATTGTGGTGATGGATGCACAGCTGTATTATGGTACCATGGGCAATTGATTGTACACTTTGGATCTTCGGATAATTGTATGGTTTGTGAACAATCTCAATAAAAAAAAGGACATCATGACAATTGAAAAAAAATGGAATACAGATTGTATGCTTAAGGTCAAAGTTAAATTTTTTGAACTTGATAACAGAACTTAATGAGGTTACATAAGTGAATATTCTTGTTCTTAAAAAATACACATGGAAATATTAAGTGTTCAAGAAGCATGATGTATGCAACCTACTCTCAAATGTTCAGAAAATAGACAGAGTTAGATATATAGACAGACAGGCAGACAGTTATATGGATAATAGGATGATGTAACAAATGTCACAAAATATAAAAAGTTGGTAAATCTGGGTGGGGACAGTATATTGGTGTCCTCTGTTTTGATTCAGTATTATTTTTGTAACTGTCCTTTAAGTATGCTATTATTTCAAAATAAAATTTTTGTTTACGAGTGTGTACTCAAAGTTGTTCCCCAAATTGTTTCTCAGTGACTTAAATTTAAATATACTTTTTTATAGTTAAGAAAGGGATGTGGATTCAATCTAGTAACTTGAGAATTACTCATTTTCCTAGATTTATTTGGATGAAGGCCAAAACATACCTGGCAAGATAGTAACCACTCACAATTTCATTAGAGCCTGGAGAAACTGGCTTGGAAATTTTCAAGAATGGAGACAGCGAAAAAGAATGCTAAGAAAAAGGAACAACAGTGTCTTTAGTAGGTATAGTCTGTTCTCTATTGGGATTTAGTAAAGTCCCAAAGATTCTTAGTACTTTTGTCCCTCTACTTCAGTTTTAATTTCCAGAAAGCAAACATCTGATTAGCGTAGTTTTGATCACATATTGATTGGTCCTTACCCTGAAGAAGGTCAGACCACCGTGTATGGTCTTCTTGAACTATATCCAATGGGAGATAGATAACTCTTTAAAAGGTGTTCAGGTTCTCACTGGGAGGGAGAAATGGATACTGCCAACCAATAAGCAGCAAAGATTCACTTACCCTTTATTCAAGGGAAACCGTCATGTCTGGGGTAAAGGTTCCTGACATGTGAGTTGCAAAGTGACAATAAAAGTTGGAGAATTCCCAATTTAAATTATTGAAAAGCCTATGATAATACAATTTCAGGGACCACCTTCCTTCTGGATCCACATTGGAGACTTCAGGTCCTGTGTATGGGGGTGTTCTAGTTTGCTAATGCTGCAGAATGCAAAACACCAGAGATGGACTGGCTTTTATAAAAAAGGGGTTTATTTGGGTATACAGTTACAGTCTTAAGGCCATAAAGTGTCCAAGGTAACACATCAGTAATCAAGTACCTTCACTGGAGGATGGCAAATGGCGTCCAGAAAACCTCTGTTAGCTGGGAAGGCACGTGGCTGGCGTCTGCTCCAAAGTTCTGGTTTCAAAATGGCTTTCTCCCAGGACATTCTTCTCTAGCAAGCTTGCTCTTCTTCAAAACGTCACTCACAGCTGCACTCTGTTCCATCTCTTTGAGTCAGCACGTTTATATGGCTCCACTGATCAAGGCCCACCCTGAATGGGTGGGGCCATGCCTCAATGGAAATATCCTATCATCTACAGTTGGGTGGGGCGCATCTCCATGCAAACAACCTAATTCAAACATTCCAACTTAATCCCCACTATTCTGTCTGCCCCAGAAGATTGCATCAAAGAATATGGCTTTTTCTGGGGGACATAATACATTTAAACCGGCACATTCCACCCCCTGGACCCCAGAAAAACATATTCTTTCCAAGTACAAAATACATTCATTCCATCACAATATCACAAAAAGTTAAATCATTTCAGTAACAAAAGTTAAGTACAAGATCCCATCAAAATCAATTACAGGCATGGTGGGTCCTAAGGCACAATTCTCCTTTAGCTTTGGATCTGTGGACTTAGAACAAGTTATATGCTTCCAATATACAAAGGAGGGACATTCACAGGATAAACATTCCCATTGCCATAAGGGGAAAGAGTAAGGAAAACAGGGTTAACAGGACCAAAACAGTTCCTAAAACCTGCAGGACAAACTCCATTAGATTTCAAAGTCTGAGAGTCATTTATAGAACAACGTTGCATCCTTGGGGCTTGAGAGAGCGGGAGCCTAACCCTTCCTAAGGGCCTTTCTGGCAGCCCTTTCCTCTCCAAACGTTTAGGTGAGTGCTCCAACATTTCCACACATTGGGGAGACCACCTTCTCGGCCCCACCCTCCTCAAACATCGGGGCAGCTCCCGGATTCCCTTCCATCTCCGGGGCACACGCTCAACCCCTTCAGAACAGTGTGGTGGCAGCCAGGCTCTCCCCAATTCCCTGGGAATGTGCTCCACCCTCTTTGGGACCTCGGGTGGCAAAACTCTTCCAGAGCTTCGAGGTGGAAAGCCCACCCTTGACCTCCAGGGCAAACTCACCCTTTGCATGCGTGTGGGCTGCTCCACTCTCCCAGCCCGAGACCTCCTGACTCCAGACCTCAACCTCCATGGCTCTGTGTTTGAAGAAATTTTTCCTGCAATTTGTTCCTTGTCTGTCTCCTCCAGTCCAGACTGGCAGCGGCTCTGTCTATAAAGTTCTCGCAAAAATTCTGTTGGCTTTGCATGAAGCACACAGGGGTCAAAGCCATCAGACAATAGGAGTTTCCACAAATCCTTTCTGGATAATTCCATCTCCAATCTTGGCTTGTACTGAAATGGCGGCTGGATTCCATATTCAGTTACATCCTCACGTTGGGCTGTAGCTTCTGGGATTCCACCCCCTGGAAGCTCGTAATTTTCAAAGCCATCAGCTTCTGGTTTCTTTGAACCCAAGAGTTCAGTTCTAAGTTTATCTCTTTCCGCTCGCATTTTACTATAAGCTGCAAGGAGAAGCCAGGGTATATCCTCCACAGGTAGTCTGGAGATCTCCTCAGCTAAGTATTCCAGGTTGTCACTTTTAAATTCTTCCTTCCAACTGACACCAGGACTCAATTTTGCCAAATTCTCTGCCACTTTAAAACAAGGATCGCCTTTCTTCCAGTTTACAACAACATATTCATCATTTCTGCTCAAGTCCTCATCAGAAGTATCTTTAGAGTCCATATTTCCACAAACAGTCTCTTTAAAGCAGTTTTGGCCTTTTCTAACAAGCTCCTCACAATTCTTCCAGAAACTCCCCATTATCCATTTAAAAAGCCATTCCAACATGTTTGGTATTTGCAAACTCAGCAGCAAAAAGCACCCCACTCTCGGTACCAAAATCTGTTCTAGTTTGCTAATGCTGCAGAATGCAAAACACCAGAGATGGACTGGCTTTTATAAAAAAGGGGTTTATTTGGGTATACAGTTACAGTCTTAAGGCCATAAAGTGTCCAAGGTAACACATCAGTAATCAAGTACCTTCACTGGAGGATGGCAAATGGCGTCCAGAAAACCTCTGTTAGCTGGGAAGGCACGTGGCTGGCGTCTGCTCCAAAGTTCTGGTTTCAAAATGGCTTTCTCCCAGGACATTCTTCTCTAGCAAGCTTGCTCTTCTTCAAAACGTCACTCACAGCTGCACTCTGTTCCATCTCTTTGAGTCAGCATGTTTTATATGGCTCCACTGATCAAGGCCCACCCTGAATGGGTGGGGCCATGCCTCAATGGAAATATCCTATCATCTACAGTTGGGTGGGGCGCATCTCCATGCAAACAACCTAATTCAAACATTCCAACTTAATCCCCACTATTCTGTCTGCCCCAGAAGATTGCATCAAAGAATATGGCTTTTTCTGGGGGACATAATACATTTAAACCGGCACAGGGGGCTATAACAGGACTGCACAGGACACTTGAAGCCCCTTTCTTAAGTGAAATTCCTTAGGACCATGTTCCATCCTGTGGGAGAGAGGATGCCTGACACTGTGTGGGGATGAGACAAAGTGGCACAGGACCTGATGAATTAGCACACAGCATTTTGGAACTCGGGCCGCCACATGCCTGTGTTACTGCCCACTCAGCAAAGCCTGCCCGGTGGGTCATTACTTCGTCTCCAGCTGAGACTTTCTGTTGTGCATGGTGGTTGGGAATCTGATGACTCAAAGCAACCATTGTAGGTAGCAGCTGGCTGCCTCTGGATTTCTCTCTTCTCCTAATGTTCCATTAACCTCCCACAGCTGGCCTCCCTGTGCCTGATCAGCAGTTCAGCTCATCTCTCCCTGATCCCTCCCCTTCTTGCAGGAGGTTCATCATTAGTAAATCCTCGCTCTGCTCCCCACTTCCTATCAGTGTTCTCTATTAGTATATGCTGTGCCAGAGGCAATTCTTCCTGCTGTTTTCTCAGCACCAGCTTTGTTGGGTTTAGCACTGTCAGACCCTAAGGCAATGTATATCCAGACCCATTAGACACTGAGTTGGAAACAATCTTAGGATATCTACTTGTGTATGAACACGAGTTCTCGGAGAGATGAACCCACATTCCCTACTGCGGCTTGCTATCATGCTCTTGATCAGGCTCCAATATTTGTAAATTCATTCCCCTCCCATGACTATGGCTCAAATAAATTAGTATAACAAAAATTGTATTAATGATGGTTTGCAAAATTATAATAATAATGACATTATTATAATAGAAATAGTAAATTTCATGGATAGAGTGTTGATTGTGCTGGATCTGTGCCAAATACTGCATACTCCAATTAAATTCTTAAAACCTCTCTGGGAATTAGGTAATATGGTCATCCAATCAGTATGGAAAAAGCTTGTACTCACTAAAGGAAAAGTTTGTACTCAGTAAGGAAAAACCTTGTACTTGGTCCTGACTTCCCTACACTCTAATAAAGTTTGAGATTTTAACCATTTTATCTAATAATAAAACACCCATCAGTTATGTTGCTTGGTATTTTACCTGTATCAAATTTTCAAAACCAAATATAATTTAGTATTCAAATGATTAGCAAAGTTGATATGGATTAATATTAAATGTAGAGAGCATTAGCTTTGTATGAACTTAAAAATAAGACATGGAAAGGAAATACTGTAAGTATGGCCCTGCAGATAACCAAGGATACCTCTTCTCTCTCTTCTACTTTTAAGGTGCATGTGGGTGAGAACGTTTAAGCAGCACTGATGTGGGTGATGAGGACCTGACAGAGTTTTTAAGACCAAGAAATGGCATCACTGTATCCATGTCCTAAGAAGGTCCTTGGGTGGTTAGATTCTTATCTATGACTCCAGTTTAAACTGTGCTGCATCTCCTCTTACTCTATGCCCCAGCCAAATTCTGCTTCCAGGTGCCTTTCAATCTTTGATCAGCCATGTTCATTCTACCAACAATTATCTGAACTGGAAGGCTCTTCTTAACCATTTTCCTCTAAGTAACACATAATCATCTTTCAGAGCTCAGTTCAAGTGCTACTTCCTCAGGATCTTTATCCTATGACCTAGATTAGGTCCAACTCTATTATCCCTACATGTCTCTCCTTAGCACATATCACAGCCTTGATTTTAAATTTGTTTTATGACTATTTGATCAATGTTTATTTTCCTCAATGTATTATGCAAAAAGTCTGGAACTATGCACACTTAATTATCCCTCGTGCTTAGCACAGTGTATTAGTCAGCATTCTCCAGAGAAATGGAACCAATGAGATATATTTTTATATGTAGGCATATATATGTAAATATTGAGAGATTTATTATAGGAATTGGCTTACATGACTGTGGGGATTGGCAAGTCCAAATTCCACTAGACAGATCTCAAATTAGAAATTGATGAAGGTTGGTGTTGAATTCCCTAGGAGAAACTGTCTGGCTGTGAGATAGAAATCTTCATTCTGGCTTCTAAAATCCTCTGTTCTGGCTTTATGATCTTCAAGTGATTGCAGAAGAAGACTCCCGTCATTGCTGAGAACAATCTTCTTTGTTGATCATGGGTGCAATCAACTGACCATACACGCAAATTCATCTATGAAACATTATCACATAACAATCAGGTCAGAGCTTGCTTAACCAAACAACTGAAAACCATAACCCAGGCAAGGTGACACATGAATTAACCATCACACACAGTACTTGGCTTATTGTGGATACTCAATAGTTATTGTAAGAGAATGGAAAGAAAGGAAAAAGAAGGATGGAAGTAAAGAAGCACAGCAAATGTTTATAATATCTGCCCCTATCCACTTTGCATACCTAGGAATTCAGTGCAGATAGCTCCCATCCAGGCTGATGGCTGTTTTCCCCACATCTCTCTGTATTAGGTATTCTTTGGACATGATTGAGGGCATGGCCTGCACACTGGACAATTCAGAGGGACCAGATAGTTAAAGCCCCAGAAGGGACCCTCAGCGAATGAAAAATAAATTCAAATTTGTGAATAAATAACCCGGTTTCACTGCCCTTCAGTGGCCCAAACTCTTAAGTGGTGTTTCATACAGTTTCTCAGAGGGAATTTAGCCTGATAATCCACAGTAACAACAGGCTGATATAACTCATAAACAATTTTACTGAAGGAAGGCAAAATCTGTCATCAGCACATCATTTCCACTGTGCTTTAAATAAATTCCTATTTATGAATGAGAAACATTTTCCTGTCCCAAGATAATTGGTTATAGCCAAGACATGAGATGAATTAACCATTTTGTTTTCCTTTCTATTTAAAAGGTTCTCCATTTTAAGTATTTTTTCTTTCCCCTAGACCAAGAGATTTAACTCAACCTCAAAGAAAGGAATGAGAACCAAACACCTGCAATTTACAGTTAACTGTGCTGTCAACTAGTGGTATAATCTTATGAACCACTTCAATTCCTCTGTGCCTTGCTCCAGAAAAGGCTGGATCAATTCAACAGTATTTAAAGTAGGCTTTGTAGAGCACCTTCTGGGGCCTCCTAGGACTGGGGAAACGGGTAAGGGAACAGACTCTCTCACCCTACTTCATTGAAAGCAACTCTGATGATTTATTTTCCATGTTGGGTTTTGGAATAAGTTTTAATTCAAAGAAAACTTTCTGCTGAAGAAATATTCATAACAGCTTAGAAGATCTTTTCGGTCCTTTCCAACTCTAAAATACTTTCTGATTCTATAAACAAACAAATAAACCAAGGCAAGCAACCCCTAAGAAGAATTTGAAGCAAAACATGACATTTTCATTAAATGAAAACAGAAAGAACTATTTAAAAATTAAATGTAGGAATATATTAAATTTTAGAGATATTATACCCACATCTGACAAATGTGTACTTTTGGGTCAGATTAGTCTTACAGTCCTTTCCTGGCTGACTGCAAATAGGTCTACTGAGCTTCCTAAAGAGCACAGCAAAGGTATGCCTTTAAAAAGGTAGCTTAGAAGATGCCCCTCCTGCCTTTCCACCCAGTGCTCTGATCAAAATGTCATAGGAGTACACACACAGAGATGATTTCTCTCCCCTTCTAAGTGCATTAGCCCTCAATCTGTGGGCTGCCATAGAGGCTATGAAAGGGGGGAAATACATTAAAAATATTTCTTCCCTTAAGTTCCATTTGTAGTTCATCCAGGCTAAAAGGGAAATAAAAAAATGCTTCTCTCCAGGGTTCACAATTTTCAAGAGATCAAGCAGTGCACAAAGTAGCAGTGGAGTCAAGGAGGAGGTGCCTTCTCTGGGACCCTCAATTCTAGCAGGCCACTCTGTCATCTATTAAAGAAGCAGGAAGAGGTGAAAGGTATGAGAAGAGGAAATGTCAGAGTCTGTAGGAGTTCCTTGCTAACTTGGTAGCTCCAATTTGGTTTAAGAGGGGTCTCTAGATATGTGTAGCAATTATGTGGAAATAGAAGTATTTCTAGATATTTATGAACTCATTTAAACACTTTGTCATTTTTATGACTTGGGGGGATGAAGGACTATGTTTTGTTTGTACTGGGGTTTGCAGTCATCGTCCCTTACATCAGGCTTCAATTCACACCTGCAGATAGACATTGTTGTGAGTCTCTTTGGCTCCTTCAGAGGTAGATGGAAGCCTTCATTCCAATGGAGAGAAATCTACCTATTTGCAAGTAAACAATTCTTTTCCAGAAAATTCTATGAAATATTGATTCTTTAAAGCTTAGCGTATTGTCCCTCCTCTGTATAAAGAAAATGAGAAACCACATAAAATGATTAATTAAAAGTATTTTGAATCCTGGCTCTATCTCTTGCTAGGTAGGTGACTGTGGACTAATTATTTCATCAGTATGTCTGTTTTCCTTATTTGTAAAATATATATAATGAAACTTACATCATAGGGTTGTACACTTGTAAAGAGCTTAAAAATTAAATAGTATATTTATTTTTATTAGTAACAGAATTAAAAATACTCTATGCAATAGTGTGAAATTAAACTCTGGAAAATAATTGCAAGACACCAATATTGTTTGAGTATCTCTTAGTTACACATTGATGCCTTTCTTTTGTAGTAACTTATTTAAATTGTTATCCAGTCCTTATTATCATCATAATCATAGTTTCTACCATTGCCAGCCTGTAATTATAAATATTATAAAACATTTAAATGCCAAGTTGAACTTTTTAAATAATTTGGAACCACTGAAAGTATTTGAGCATGGAATTAATTAATTCCTTGAACAAATGTTCTTGAGTGCTTACCACAATGTGAGCAATGTTCTAGAAACTGATGATGATGTGGTGCAATAGACATGTAGTTTACATTTCCATGGTAGTAGAACGAGGAGAGGTGTTCTATAAGAATGATAATCTGACAGCAGAATTCAGGATTAAATAGAGAGTGAAAAGGAAATCCAAGCAGAACTGGTTAAAGACTATTACACTAGTCTAGGTAAAGGTAATCATTTTCTCTACTGCAGTCAGAGCAATGAAAGGGTCAAAGAGGAGATGCATGGATACAGATATGGTTGGTTGGGTGGATGAATGTGTGGGTGGATGGATAGATGGATGGATAAATGCTGGAATTGTGATGATAAAGTCACAGGATCTTAAATGAGATTGGATGTGAGATGTAAGGAAGAGGGAGTAATCAAAAGTGGTTCCAAGTTGTTGCTGTTTTAAAACTTGGTAACCTGAAAAAGTGGTGCCATTATCAGAAATAGAATAGGTGACAGGAAGGAAAGGAGAACATTTATTTGGTGAGAAATGAGTTCTGTTTGAAGTGTTGACAAGGAGTCTTGGAACATATGTCTCCTGAGCAGCCATAAATGGGAGACTGTGGCTCAGGAGGATTTTCATATTTGAGTGTAATTGGCAACAGGATGATTCTGAGGTTGACAAAATTATGAAAGGGGTAGAGTTGAAAAAAAGAGGAAAGAGAAAAGGTATTTAATAAAACTTATTTTATATAATTCATCACCCTCATACAATGAAGGAGGTAGATGAGCTTACCCATAAGAATCTTAGATAAATCAGCATATGGGAAACTTCTGCATTGAAATCTGCTTAAAATTTCAAATGCAAGTTTTTTGTTGTTTTACCAAGGGGAAAATATGTCTAGTCCATGTTAAGAATTAGAAATTCATCTGAATATACAATGGAGAAACCAGAGCTATTTACTCAAAGTAGTTCAATGATTAGAAAATGATTTTATATTCTCTGTGGAAATGTCTTTCCATTCTTTAAAGAAAACAAAGGAACTGATGTAGTTTCTCTCAGGAAATACTAAATGGGGCCTGGATTTATCAAACAACAAGAGTCAGTGCCTCACCTTGAGAGGGCTGGGTATTGAATTCCGTAATTGCTTGTTAATAAACATTATTCACATATTCCATTTTAAATGAAGTCACCAGATACGCTATTATGCTTTTGTAAAGGAAAAGAATAAAAAGAACAACACAAAGCCCATGCATTGTTAAAATATCAAATACAGGACTACAACACAATACTATTTAGATATCAGATATTTATTGAAAACAAAATGTAGTGTTACAATTCATGGGTAACTAAAGAATTTGAGACGTGATTGCTGACTGCATGGATCTTTCAGTCTGGTTTGGAATATATATACATATATATATATA
Organism: Choloepus didactylus; assembly: GCF_015220235.1. Lineage (NCBI taxonomy): Eukaryota > Metazoa > Chordata > Mammalia > Pilosa > Megalonychidae > Choloepus > Choloepus didactylus. The sequence continues at coordinate 37,864,165 of NC_051312.1, read as the reverse complement.
TATACACATTAAAAATTGCCATCCTGCATTTGTAAAGAGGTAGAGGACACATCATACTTTAATGATCAGGGAAGACTTTATAGAAGAGTAATACTTTAACTTATATTTGACAGGTGTGATTTGTGTAAGCTTGTGAAGAAGAAAAATAAAAAGAATCCTTGCTTTCTTGCTTATTGAGTTTACTTAAGTAAGAGTGTGCGGGCAAAATTTGTGAGATGGGTTTAGGTGATTCCATTAACTGGTTTCGATATTTGATATATGGTAAAGTTAAAAGTCTTAGACACCTGGCTAAGGTCAATAAACTTTTATCATACATGCATTCTAGAGCCATTGAAGGTTTCTGAGCAAAAAGAAAGTGGAATCTGAGGAAGAATAATCTGAAAAAAAATGCAGAGGAAGAATGAATGAAGTCATAAGAAGCAGATGGCAAGTTTCTTTCAGAAGGATAGACTTGAGACAAGATACAGAACAGTGTTGTAATATTTCAGATTCAAATTGTGACTGGAAATATTTATACCAGGTGTGGAACCTTATACAAGCCAATGTTAGATGGGGGTATTCAAGAGCCATTGCTGAGGTTTAGGCTGTAGTTACTCCTCCAGGGCAGTTGGTAGAAAGCCAGGAACTGCATGGACCATACACCACAGAGGAAACTGAGATTGGACAAACTCCATACAACACCCATGAATGTGTGGAACAGCTGAGATCAGCGAAATCTGTAAGTTCTCACAGCCAGGAGGCCTGTGCCCCTCCATGCCAGGCACAATCCTGAGGGAGGAGGGGCTGTCCCTGCTGGGAACTAGGAGGGAGAACCAAAGTGGCAACCATAGACAAACTGAGAGCAGACACCAGAAAATCTGGGAGCAGTCAGCCCAGCAGAGAGGAGATAGGGCTAGGCTAGCAAAACAGCAAAAAAAAAAAAAAATTATATATATATATATATATATATATATACACACACACACACACACACACACACACACACACTATATACACACACACACACACACACACACACACACACACACATATATATAACAAAATAAAAAAAAAACAAAAAAAATGAGACTTCTTGGAGTCAGGTGAACATAATATGGAGAAGGGCAAGGCTGAAACAGAATCAGACACATATATAAATCCAGGGAGGGAGAGCCCTTGTCTGAAAAGCCAGCTTCTCTGCTTTCTTGATCGCTCCTTAATCACCCTCAACTCCTGGTCTTTTAGCATTTAAATAGCCCCTTAGATCTGCAAAGACAGTAAATAGTCCATACTGGGCCCTTCCTTTTTTTTTTTAATTTTTTTTTCTTTTTCTAAAACAATTACACTAAGAACCCACTACAGAAAGCCTCAAAGACTTGCAATTTGGGCTCAGGCAAGATAAGATAGCTCTGAGAGACAAAGCAATAAGTCTACTCGCACAGAAAATTTGCTAAATACCATAATTTCCTAGCCTTTTTGGGAACTCAGATCTCAGGGTTTGGAATTCATTAAGTAGCTTCAGTCAGCCATGTCCTGGACTGGGTTAAGCTCACCTGGAGGACTAAAGGTTCCCCACCTCCTTACACTGGGGCAGGGGGGTGAGGGGTGGGGACTGCAGGCTGGCAAGCACCACCTGCTGGACAGCATAGAAGAAGCACAGAGTCTAAAGGCCTCACAGGAGGGTCTCATTTTCAAGGAAACTCTATACCCTCCTCCTGAGACCTGGGCCTCTCTGGATTAGGAAAACCTGATGAGGGTTGACAATATCTGAGGAGATCACCACACAAAAAGGCAGGGCAAGAAAGAGAAAAGCAAGATGTGAAAAACTCTGATGAACTAAACAGAATCTAAGTAAAAGTCTAGAATAAGCTGAACTAAAGATCAAAGTTTAGAGAACAAAGCCAACCAACAAGAAAATCCTAGGTAAAAGAGTGAAAACAAGATCCTGAATAAACTAATCAAGAAAATCAGATGCCTAGACAGCTTAAGACAATGAGCCATACTAGAAAACACAAAAATATGTATCAGCCAAAGGAACAAGCTAATAGTTCAACTGAGATACAGGAGTTGAAGCAATTATTGCTAAATCAATTCAATGAGCTGAAGGAAGAACTAATTGGAGATGTTCAAACAAATCTAAATCAATTCAAAAACCAAATCAATGAACTGAGGGAAAACATAGCAAAAGAGATGAAGGATATAAGGACACTGGATGACCATAAAGAAGAATTCATAAACTTGAAAAAACAAACGACAGAACTTATGGGTATGAAGGGCATAATGGAGGAGATGAAAAAGACAATGGAGGGATACAACAGTAGATCTGAACAGGCAGAAGAAAGGATCAGTGAAATGGAAGGCCAGGCATCTGAATTCACACACATGAAAGAACAGATGGTGAAAAGAATGGAAAACTATGAGCAGAGTCTTAGGGAGCTGAGTGATAACACAAAATGCACAAACATACATGTTATGGGTGTTCCAGATGGAGAAGAGAGGGGGAAAGAGGCAGAAAGAATAATAGAAAAAATAATCACTGAAAATTTCCCAACACTTATGAAAGACAGAAAATTAGAGATTTAAGAAGTACAGTGCACCCCAAACAGAATAGACCCCAACAGACATACTCCAAGACACTTACTGATCAGATTGTCCAATGTCAAATACAAACAGAGAATTCTGAAAGCAGCAAGAGAAAAGGAATCCATCACATATATGGGAAGCTCAATAAGACTATTTACAGATTTCTCCACAGAAACCATGGAGGTGAGAAGACAGTGGTATAATATATTTAACATATTGAAAGAGAAGAACTGTCAACCAAGAATTCTATACCCAGCAAAACTGTCCTTCAAAAATGAGGGAGAGATGAAAATATTTTCAGAAAAACAGACACTGAGAGAGTTTGTAAATACAAGACTGGAGCTACAGGAAATACTAAAGGGAGTGCTACAGGCTGATAGGAAATGACAAGAGAAAGAGGTTTGGAGAAGAATGTAGAAATGAAGATTATCAGGAAGGGTAAAAAGAGAGAGGAAAAAATAAGACATGACAAAATGATAGAAGAAAGTACTGCCCTTACAGTAATAACACTAAATGTTAATGGATTAAACCCCCAATAAAAAGACACAGACTGGCAGAACGGATTAAAAAACAGGACCCATCTATATGCTGTCTCCAAGAAACTCACCTTTGACACAGGGACAAAAATAGGCTGAAAGTGAAAGGTTGGAAAAAGACATTTCATGCAAATAGCAACCAGAAAAAAGTGGAAGTAGCTATATTAGCATCAGACAAAGTACATTTCAAAAGTAAAACAATTAAAAGAGACAAAGAAGGACACTATATATTAATAAAAGGGCCAATTCATCAAGAAAACATAACAATCATAAACATTTATGCACTAAACCAGAGTGCCCCAAAATTCATGAGGCAGACACTGAGAACACTGAAAGGAGAAGTCAATAACTCCACAATAATAGGTGGACACTTCAATACATCGCTTTCTTCAATGGATAGAACATCTAGACAGACAATCAACAAGGAATTGGAGATGTTGAATCGTATGATAAATGAACTAGACTTGACAGACATTTATAGAACACTACACCCCACAGCAACAGGGTAAACATTCTTCTCAAGTGCTCACGGAACATTTTTGAGGATAGACCACATGCTGAGTCACAAAGCAAGCCTCAACAAATTCTAAAATATTGACATTATAAAAAACACTATCTCAGATCATAATGGAATGAAGTTGGAAATAAATAACAGGCAGATGATTGAAAAATTCACAAACATATGGAGACTAAATAACAAACTCTTAGAAAACAAGTGGGTAAAGGAAGAAATTACAAGATAAATTAGTAAATACTTTGAGGCAAATGACAATGAAAACACAACGTATCAAAACTTATGGGATGCAGCAAAGGTGGTGCTGAGAAGGAAATTTATTGCCTTAAATGCCTATATTAAAAGAGAAGAGACAGCAAAAATTGAGGAATTAACTGTCCACCTGGAAGAACTAGAGACAAAACAGCAAATAAATTCCAAAGCAAACAGAAGGAAAGAAATAACAAGATCAGAGCAGAAATAAATGAAACTGAAAACAGGAAAACAATAGAATCAATAAAACCAGAAGCTGGTTCTTCAAGAAAATCAACAAAATTGATGGACCCCTAGCTAAGCTAACAAAAAAAAAAAAAAGGGAACAGATGCAAATAAATGTAATCAGAAATGGGAAAGGAAACATAACTACTGACCCTGCAGAAATAAAGGAGATAATGAGAAGAGACTATGGGTAACTATATGCTAATAAACTGGACAAGTTACATGAAATGGAGAACTTCCTAGAAAAGCATAAACAACCAACATTGACCTGAGAAGAAATAGAGGACCTCAACATACCAACCACAAGCAAAGAGATTGAGTCAGTCATTAAAAAGCTTCCAAAAAAGAAAAGCCCAGGAACAGATGGCTTCATATGTGAATTCTACTAAACATTCAAGAAAGAATGAATACCAATCCTTCTCAAATCTTCAAAAAAATTGAAGAGGAGGGAAAAGTACCCAACTCATTCTATGAAGCCAACATCACCCTAATACCAAAATCAGACAAAGGTATTACAAAAAAAGAAAATTATAGACCAATCTCTTTAATGAATATAGATGCAAAAATCTTCAACAAAATACTCACAAATCGAATCCAGCAGCACATTAAAAGAATTATACACCACAACCAAGTGGAGTTTATTCCAGCTATGCAAGGCTGGTTCAACATAAGAAAATCAAATAATGTAATACACCACATGAATAAATCAAAGCAAAAGAACCAGATGATCATCTCGATCGATGCAGAAAAAGCACTTGACAAAATTCAACATCCTTTCTAGATGAAAACACTTCAAAGGGTATGATTAGAAGGGAATTTTCTCAATATGATAAAGACAATATATATGAAAAACCCACAGCTAACATCATACTCAATGGAGAGAGACTGAAAGCTTTCCCTCTAAGATCAGGAACAAGACAGTGATGCCCACTGTCACCACTGTTATTCAGCATTGTGCTGGAAGCTCTAGCTACAGCAATCAGGCAAGAAAAGTAAATAAATTCATCCAAATTGGAGAGAAAGAAGTAAAACTTTCACTATTTGCAGATGACATGATTCTACATGTAGAAAATCCAGAAAAATCTACAGCAAAGCTATTAGAGCTAATCAATGAATACAGCAAAGTGGCAGGCTACAAGATCAATACACAAAAATCTGTAGTGTTCTTACACACCAGTAATGTGCAACAAGAGCAAGAAATAAAATAAAAGTCCATTTACAGTAGCAACCCAAAGAATCAAGTATTTAGGGATAAACTTAATGAAGGCCACAAAAGATCTATACAAAGAAAATTACAAGAAACTGCTAAAAGAAATCAAACAGGACCATAAAAAATGGAAGAACATACTGTGTTCACAGATTGGAAGACTAAATATAATTAAGATGTCAGCTCTACCTAAACTGATTTATAGATTCAATGCAATACCAATTAAAATTCCAACAACTTTGCAGAAATAGAAAAACTAATAACCAAATTTATTTGGAAGGGCAAGGTGCCCTGATAGCCAAAATTATCTTGAGAAAGAAGAACGAAGTGGGAGGTCTCACACTACCTGACTTTGAAGCATATTACAAAACTACAGTGCTCAAAACAGCATGGTACTGGCGTAAGGACAGAGATACTGACCAATAGAATCGAGTTGAACGTTCCGAAATAGACTCTCACATCTACGGACAACTGAACTTTGGTAAGGCAGTCAAGCCAAATCAATTGGGACAGAGCAGCCTCTTCAGTAAATGCTGTTTGGAGAACTGTCTATCCATTTCCAAAAGAATGAAAGAGGACTCCTACCTCACACCTTATACAACAATTAACTCTAATTGAATCCAAGACCTAAACATAAGTGCTAAGACCATAAGACTCTTAGAAGAAAATGTAGGGCACTATCTTAAAGATCTTGTGATAGGCAGTGGTTACCTAGACCTTACACCCAAAGTGCAAGCAACCAAAGAACAAATAGACAAATGGGATCTCCTCAAAATCAAACACTTTTGTACATCAAAGGACTTTGTTAGAATAGTAAAAAGGCAGCCTACACAATGGGAGACAATATTTGGAAACCACATATCAGATAAAGGTTTAATATCCCAAATATATAAAACAATCCTGCAACTCAACAACAGAAAGACAAACAACCAAATTAAAAAATGGGCAAAAGACATGGACAGGCACTTTTCTGAAGAGGAAATACATATGGCTCAAAAACATGAAAAAATGCATAACTTTACTGGCTATTAGGGGAATGCAAATCAAAACCACAATGAGATACCATCTCACACCTATCAGACTAGCCATTATACAAAAAACAGAAAATGAAAAGTGCTGGAGAGGATGTGGAGAAAGAGGCACACTCATTCATTGCTGGTGGGAATGTAGAATAGTGCAACCATGCTGGAAGGCAGTGTGGAGGTTCCTCAGGAAGCTAAGTATAGATTTGCCATAAGACCCAGCTATTCCATTGCCAGGTATATACTGAAAGGAACTGAAAGCTAAGACACAAATGGACATTTGTAAACCAATGTTAATTGCAGCATTATTCATGATTGCCAAGAGACGGAAGCAGCCCAAATGTCCATCAATGGACAAGTGGATAAACAAACTGCAGTAAATACACATGATGGAATATTATGCAGCTGTAAGACAGAACAAGACATGGAACATATAATAACACGGATGAACCCTGAGGACACTATGTTGAGTGAAGTCTTTTTTTTTTTTTAATAAATGCAGTTCATTATTTATTTAGATGTTTAAGCTCTCACACTAGGTTTTTACAAGCCGGTGAACACTGACAAATTATTTCTCCCACAGAACTATAATCACACATTCCCAGACATTATAAATATATGGTTGAACTAACATTAATACACATCACCATTTTATCAATTACATAATAAAACAAATTATCAAATATCCAAATATTAAGTTACATAGCTGAAAAGACATACAAAATATTAGATGTCTGCTGAATCATTAGCAGAAACCTACTTTCTTTTTTGCATGAGAGGTTGGGAAGAGAAGGAAAAAAAAAATCACACTTTGAACAAAAATAATGGTTGGTAAACAACTTCCAATAGATATGGGAAAAAATTACAAAAATTTCAGAAATTTTGATTAAGTATTATTGTAGCTACCCTAACAAAGTATCTGTACCTTTTAAAAAAATATTTACCAAATTAAAGAGCATATTCTGCATGTTCTGCACAAGACAAAAGCAACATTTTACTAAAATATTTAATAGCCCCCTCCCATTCATCTGTTAGGCCCTCCCAGTTAAGTTGCACCCCAAAGTGCAAACATTAAATTAACTGTAAGGCTTTTTTGTCTAGAGACATGAAAGGCATGTGCTTCTGTACAATGTAGATTTTCAAAATGGAGGTTTTCTCTAATGTCACAAAATGAGATTTATAAATAAGACATTAAAAGCCAACAAAATTCCATGGCTGAGCAAACCTCATGTATACTGGTACAAATGTGGGAGATGTAAACAAAGTGAACAGGCAAATAACTACAGAGACCCTAGTTTCAATGTTTGAAATGACTGAAAGAATAAACCACATAAAGTCTCGAATGTTCATAGTTCGTGAGACTTAAAGTTCTGTATGATACTAAAAATATAATACCAGTTTTGTGCTGGGTATTTTAGCACCTAATCTCCTTAAATTTTTTATGTATTGATAAGATTCTGGCATGGGAAGAGATTTAAGGAAGACAACTCAATACTGCATGATTTCAGGAAAGGTCAATTGTTACAAATGATAAGCCCATTTGAAAAGCTGACCAGTAAGAATCTTTTGCTAAGTGTCCAAATAGGCTGATTGTAACCCAAACACAGAGGTTGCAATTCTGTCAAACTCATAGCATGGTAAAGCTGCTTTACAATATTCCTATGGAAGCTTCATTAGACTTATTCACCAACACATATATATGACAAATATGTATGACAAATTAGATCCTTCCTCTCTCAAGTTCCAATTCCAAGGCAATAGCATCAGGTACCCAGTTTATTGAGTACAACAGTTGTTTCTGTGACCATTGGAGTCTTTGAAACGCAGCCTCATTTTAGGACGGCACTTCTCCAAATACAAAAGGTGCCTGCTGTTAAAAGCTCCACACCACTTTTGTCTTATGAACTATATTACATCTTCATATTTCATTCCGTCTTCAATCAATGCTAGGGCAACAGCACTGGAGCTCTCCCAAGACTCGCAACACAATGAACAGCAATGCAGCAACCAGGTTTTTCACAAAAGTTAATTTTTATAAGACTTAACCAATCATTGACAATCTGGTTGGATGGTGGTGCACCATCATCAAAAGGCCAATCAAGAACATGGATGCCTTCTTTCTCCAAAAGAGCAGTATCATAAGTCACTTCCCATACTCTTACTATTGTGGTAACTCCATACTTCTTAAGTTCCTCTATAAATTTGCTTAAGGTTGCATTGGTCGGATTGTGTGTGATAAGAAATCTCATGTTCTTGTATGTGACTTCCACAGGAGCTGGGTGGTTCATTTGAGCCATGTTAATTTAGTTAAAAAACACTCAAAAGGTTATGAAGGAATTTAAAAAATTGAATACAGAAATGATGTAGAGAAACTGAAGTCTACTTCAATATACTCCACTTGAAATCCTCAGTGCTTTGAGTATGAAGTTGGGAGTAATGGAATGAAATGAACCTCCTAACAAGAAGCAGCAATTCTTCAATCTAGACTACTGAGGCAATATAAAGAAGTGCACTGAGGTTTACCCCATCCAGGTCAGAACTCTTGTAAAATGCTCTGTGGATTTCAATTCAACACTTCTGTGTTCAGGTTAACCACTCTTATGGGGGTTTCTTGGTGGAGTAGTAACAAGTTTCTGCAGTTCACTTGTCTGCATAGAGGTCATTCTGTGCCTGGCCGTAATCTCCACTGCCCTTCAGAAACTCCATAAATGTGTGACCAGGAACACCACAGAAGCTTGAGAATGATCTAGTTTTCCGGTTTTCAACTGATTTACTGCAATCAAACAAAATTCTCATTAGATGAGCAACAGGAAGCATAGAAAGTACTGCCTTGGAATCTGGACCCAGAGAAGGTCGATGGTTCCAACTACAGTGCAAATAACAACTCAACTCTTGGAATGGTAGAGGCTTCCACTGACAGAAGATAAACTTCAGAATTCTGGCTCTGACTGGCTACTGTTGAGGAAAATATTTACTCATTGAAGATTGTTGCCTAATCCTACAGCTTTTCCTGAGGCGGCTGTGAAACAGCTGTTGGCGGTGGCAGTGGCCACAGGGCAGGGTGTGGCAGTGGTCACTGCAAGGTGGCTCCGGAGCAAGAGTCGGCGGTGGCACCAGGCTCTACCATGTGGTGAGTGGCTCCGAGAAGAGCGCGTCGCTGATCCGGCCCACAGCAGAGGGAGCCAATATGCCCGCCAAGGCCATGGATGAAACTTGAGGACATTACATTGAGTGAAGTTAGCCAGAAACAAAAGGACAAATACTATATGGTCTCACTAATATGAAATAACACTAATGAGCAAACTTTGAGAGTTAAAAGCTGATAACACAGGCTACTAGGAGACAAAAAGAGGGTAGAGATCAGGCATTTGATGCTGAACGACTAGAGAAATGTTCAGCAGGATTGATTGTATAGATCCAGAAATAGGTAGCATAATACTGTGTAAGGGTAGCACAATACTTTAAGTACATGGAACAAAGATGTCTGTGAGTAAAGCTGAAAGAGATGGGATAGGGGAATGTACGACACCAGAGGTAAAGATAGATGATGAAGACTGGGACTGCATAACTTGGCAAAAACTAGAATGGCCAATGATGGTTGCTAAATGTACAAATATAAAAATGTTCTCACATGTGGGAGAATAAAGGAATGTCAACCATGCAGAGTGCTGAAAAAGGGATGGTATTTGGAAAAAAAAAAAACATAATCAAAGCAAACTGGAGTCTATGGTCAACAATAACATTCTAATATGCTTCCATTAAATGTAGCAAAGGCTGTATACCAAAGTTAAATGTATACAAGAGGGGGATATAAGGGAGGGATATGGGATTCTTGGTAGTGGTATTGTTTTTTGTCCTTACTATTATATTGTATTGTATGACATTTTTATTTTTATTATCTTTTTTATTATTTACTAAGAAAAACAAAAACACACTTTTTCATAATAATCAATATGTTCAAGTGCTGACTGTGGTGATAAATGTATAACTATGTGATGATGCTGTGAAAACTGATTGTACACTGTGGATGACTCTACATTATGTGAATATATCTCTTTAAGATTGTAGGAAAAAATATAAATAGAGGTAAAAGTGCCAGAGAAAACATGGAGAGAGGGATGTGCCTATTTACTGTTGATGAGGAGGCAGAATGATGTAACCTTTCTGGATGTCACTGTGGTGGCTCCACCAAGAAGCTAAGTATGTGGGGCCATACGGTCCTGCAACCTCATTATGGGATATGTATTTGGAAGATCCAAGAGCAGAGACATGAATGGACACCTGCACACTTGTGTTTATGGAGGCAGTATTCATGATTTGCAATGGGTGGAGGTGACCTAAGGGTACACTGACTGAGGAACAGAATGGTGAACTGTGGTGTATGCATACAATGGAATATTGAGCAACTGCAAGAAGGAGTGAAGCTGTGAGACATGCAACAAGGTGAACGGACCCTGTAGATAACATGTTGAGTGAAGTACAACAGAAACCAAGGCAAGAACTATAATGCCTCACCAATAAGGAAAATATTCAAAAATAGATTGGGGTGATAAATGCCCAACTATAGGATGGTACTGTGAACAGTTGATGTACACCATGGATGATAGTATGGTATGTGAATATATCTCAATAAAACCAAATTTAAAAAAAAGCCATTGATCCCCTTTCACAACCAACTCCTAAGACAGTGATCTCACTCTCAATGTAGCTGAAGTCAGTGCAAGAACCCTGAAGAGATTTGACTACCACTACCAAGTGACCCAGATGTCTTTCTTTCCAGCTGTATAAACTTGTACAACCTTCTTAACCTCTATGCCTCCATTTCCCAAACTACAAAGTGGATTTAATCACAGTAAAACTACTGTAGGTGAAGCTTAAATGACTTAATATACGCGAAGCATTCAGATAGTGACAGGTATAAAGTAGAACCTATATGTTTTTAACTATTATTACTATTGCTTATTAATAACAAACACATTTGTGAGCTTCATGACTATCTTTAATGCCCAAACCATATCAGATAAAAACACCCTGTTCCCAAGGTGTGTCTCAATAAATGATACTTTTAAATCCTCTTAGTGCTTCCTGACACAGTTTTTATTCAACAGCATACCTCTTCTCCAAAATTTGACCTACTTGTAAAGATAATGGGGCAAGGACAAAATATTTTATGTTTTCTATCCTCTGTCTATGAGGATATTTTAATTTTTTTCTTCTTATGGGTTCTCTAAAAGCAAAAATAACTTGACCATGGCACCTATTCATTTATCCAAAATGCATTGGTTATAATGGAACATGACATACATCAGTAAAGAATGGATTCCAGCTTCTACCCCTAGTAATGGTAGACTATTTGGGCTTATCTGATACTGCATTCTCTCTCTTTGCCAATTATGCACAGTCATCAAACCTTGAACAACTGAGTGCTAGTACATACCTGTAAACTCTTGGGTAGTGGTGCTGACTGAAGCTCTACATGTAGGAAAGGCAAGCCATAGCCAGGATATGTGTTATTCTAGTAAAGAGGAATCAATTACTTTCCATTAAAAGGTGGAAGGGGTGGCTTGAGGAATAGTGCCATATCAGGGTTCAGTGATAATTGATGATTGTTTCTGGTAGACTGGACATTAGGTAGCAGAGGTAGCCAGATTTGCTTTGATCAAAGGGAACTGATGCTGTTGGGTCCATGGATAGTTTCCCTCCCTGGCCCTATGCTTGTTCCAACTATGTGCCCATTGTGCTAGCACTGGGATAGACAATGACAAGAATTGGCTGCTGAACTTGTGCATTCTGGCTACTTACCTATTTAAAGCTTTTTCCATGGTGGATGCCTTCTGGCAGGTGTTAACATGTCATACTTTATATTCAGGTCCATAGACTATTCACATGCTTTTTCCCCAGACTTCCTTCTCCCTGATCTTCCAAATTTACTCCTTTCAAGGCCTTGATCAGCCAAGCCATTTGCCACTGCCCATGAATCCATATTTATTCTTACTTTTGGCCAACTGTCAAAGTAGACAAGAAAGTACACTGCAGAAACCTCTGCCCATTGGGAGGATTCCCCATCTTTGCTCTCCTTGAGGGCCACCACTAAGTGGGGTTGAAAAAACACACCATCCACTTTTGGCTCTTACCACTTTTGGCTGTCCTAACTATATTGAGCCAAGCTCAGCATTTTCCTTCATCCTTTGTCATGTGATCAAAAGGGAACTCCATGTGCCCTTGGGTGTGACATGAGAGAACAGCACAAGTGCAGCAGTGGTAGATGTCATGGGGTTCACGGAGCTTACCTGTGCCTCTTCCTTAGCTATTGCTTGGTCCTGGATGGTAATTCCATTTAAGGATGCATTTCTGCTGGACTCATTAGAACTTATTATTTGGTGAGTCTGTTAGAACCCCACTGTTAAGGATTGAATTGTGTCCTCCACGGAAGGTATGCTGAAGTCATAATCCCCTGTACCTCAGAATGTGATGTTATTTGGAAATAGGGTTTGCTAGAGCTGCCATTATGCATAATACCAGAAATTGATTGACTTTTATAAAAGTGGTTAATTGGGTTACAAACTTACAGTTCTAAGGCCATAAAAGTGTCCAGACTAAGGCAGCAACAAGAGAATACCTTCACTGAAGAATGGTTGATGGTGTCTGGAACACCTCTGTCAGCTGAGAAGGCACATGGCTGGAGTCTGCTGGTCCTTTGCTCCTGGATTGCATTTCAAAATGGCATTCTCCAAAATGTCTCAGGGTTTCTCTTAGATCCTCTCTCTCAGCTCCTGTGTGTCCTTGCTTCTTTCTCCCAGGACATTTCTCTCTAAGAGTCTGGGGGTCCTCTTTTGGCTTCTCCCAGGCAAATTCTGGGCTTCATCTCTTATATTTGTATCTCCAAACATCCTTCTGTCTGCATCTCCAAGCATCTCTAAGCATCTCTCTCAGCTTCCAAGAGTCTAACATCTGTGTGTCCTGGCTTAGAAAACCCCAGGGAGTTTTTGTTTCTCTACTCTCTGTGCTCTCTTAAGTACTCCAGTCAACTAATCAAGACCCACCCTGAATGGGCAGGGCCACACCTCCATGGAAATTATCTAATCAAAAGTATCACCCACAGTTGGGTGAGTCACATCTCCATGGAAACACTCAATCAAAAGTTTCCATCCTAATCAAAAAACTAATAAAACTGCCCCCCACAAGGTTGTATTAAAGAACATGGCTTTTTGAGGGATGTAATATATCCAAACTGGCACAAGGGTATTTAGAGATGGAATTAGGCAAGTTAAAGTGAGATCTTACTACAGTAGGGTGGGCCCTAATCCAGTATGACCAGTATCCTTATAAGAAGAGGAAGTCTGGACATGGGGAGAACACTGTGTTATAACTGAAGCAGAGATTGAAGCCCAAGAATTGTCAGCAACCACCAGAAGCCAGGACAGAGGTGTGGAGATTTTTCCATACAGACCTCAAAGGAAGCATGGTCATGCAAACAGCTTGTTTTCTGACTTTTGACCTCCAGAACTGTGAGGCAATAAATTTTCCTGTATGTTAAGCCACCCAGTTTGTGGTACTTTTTTCTGGCATCCCTAGAAAACTCAGATACCTACTAATGATGGGCAGTTCTGGTCACTTGTCCCATTATCAAGTGGTCAGATTCCACAAGGAGCTACCAGCGTGTCTGGATCTGTTTTTTTTTTTTTTTTTTTTTTTTTAAAGTGTATAATAATATGATGGAGATGGCATGGATTTTCTTAGGCTCATATCATGATTCTCCTTTTGGGTCTTGCTATAAATTTATAAATTTACAGCATCTTTTCCTATCATAGATAGAGATAGGGTTTGCTCAACTATATGGCCATAGCAACAGGTATACTTATACCAAAGACTTTTTATTATGTTGTATATGAATAATTATAGTACTATGTCTAGGTATGGGACATGCTGCTTCTAGAAGCTAAAGATGCTATCAGATATTACATTTCCTTCTTAGTGGTGGGGGTGAGAGAAGCAATAATTTGTAATATATTGGAGGGAATTTCCTGGCATGTTCTAGACCATGGGCCTCTAAAATATTCTTGAATCTTCATGGACTTTACCTTCTAGAGGCTCTATGTCTCATCAAGGCCTCCAGTGTTTTTAACACTTCTCACTCATCTGATCTGTCATTGGTAGAATGAAACAATGTGGATTCTGTGGAATGTTCACATAGTCAAGGTCCCATTGCACTATAATATGACAAAGGGTAAGAGAACTAAGAATAATTCTAGGTAAGAATGTATGTTTGTACTCTTTTCCATCTAATGTGAAAATATACTGCTTCTAGCCCTTCTTCTTGATAAGTATAAAATAGGATGCATTTGGCAAATCAATGATTATATGTATTTGAGACCATGTTAATCTGCTCTATTAAATATACCATATTTGTCACAATAGCTGCAATAAAAAGTACTTGGTTGAGTTTGGTGCCATCTATTTTCATCCTCTAGAATTCATCTTTTTTGTTTGTTTGTTTGTTTTGTTTTATGTAGGGAACAGGAACAGAATTAAATGTGGGCTACCTGCAGTCATCTTTAGGTCTTTAAGAGTGCCATTCCATAAGCCAAGGATACAATGTGAGCATTCTGTGAATTACCAAGTAGGTCCATTCCAATTATGTGTTTAGAGACTGGGAAATAACCATTGAGTTGGTCCAACGACCAATGGGCCAATATGAGCTGGATATGGACAATATCTCCATTTATCACTTGACCCCCATATTCCTCCACTCTAATGACAAGTGCCAAATGACATACTGGGTGCCTCTGAGTATCAAAAAAACTTTGAGCCTGTTCTCAACAGTCCATTTACTGTCTGGATATTCTCCTTAACTCAGTTATGATCCTAGATACCCAATGTGAGAGAGAGGGTCATTACTGAATACAATTGGTATTCTAATCTTTCTTCCTGTAGTTTCAGCCTCACCTTTAATAAATGAGCTTTAGGTCTGAAAATTGGCTCAGATCATAACACCGGGTAAAGTTTGACTCTTGGGAGGAAGCTACCCTAGCCTCCTGATCATCTACTCTTCTTAGCTGCCCATCTATGTTATACAGGGACTCCTTATTTTAAACATCTGTATGAATCTCTGTGGGTCTTGTACCCCAACTGACACTCTGTTATAGTTCCTCATTGTTATAATTGTGCTCAGCTTCCTTCTGACACTTAAGAACCCCTACCTGATATCTGTTATTTTAGGATCCTATCAAGCTCATTGATATCAGAGACCCCAGTTCTGTAATAGCATCTTCAATTGTTATCCCTGCCTTGAAGAGGGCAGTTACCACTGAATTTATCAGTGCTGCTAGTGCCCTCACCAGTGCATTCCATATCACATTAGTACATGCAGTATCCTCTGGGTGCTCTTCTGGACACTGTCAACTGGTGAATTATCCTAACATACATAGTATGCTTTCTCTAGCATTTCCAAATCTCTCAGCTTTTTAATCCACCTTTCTACATCTTCTACATCTGCTACACCTTTCATGGTAGTTCAGTCATTTCTTTTCCCCTTAACTTGTGTAGCTTTGTCCAAGCCCCCAAAAACCATCTTAACAGAGTGATAGCAGTTTATCCTAAGGTCCTTGTCAGAGTTTCAAGTCTTGTGTAATGGGATGGGGCTCTCATATCAACAAACTCTTCCTTATCCATCTTTGTATTCAGTGACCTGCACTTCTGTCCTTGATCCTGTGTCCTCAGGATCCAGTCCATGCACTTTCCTGGTTCCTGCCAGCTTATGTGGTCTCAGTCCTGCAGCTCCTTTTGAGTATTTTTCCTTTCTTCCCTCAGCAGGGCCAAGCACTTTTCCAGCAGGTTATGTCATGTCTTGATGTCATATATTTGTCTTGTATCCAGGAGGGAAGGTGGGGATAAATCCTGAGGTAGGTATATATTATCTTGCAATGAAGAGGCCTCTGTGTGTTCCTCAAATAGAATGATGGCTAGTGAGAGGGAAAAGTCAGCTATTTCTGCACATCCAGTGGCTTCATGGAAATCTGAAGATTCTATATTTTTGATTGAATCAACCCAGAATTCCCCACCCCAAGTCTCAATGTCCTACTCCTTCCTAAGTAGGGTGCTGATGTTGGCACAAAAGACTTGCTGGGACTGAGAATTTAACTCTTTTTCTACTCTTAAAATTAAGTACTGAGTCTGATCCATTTTTATGTTGCTGTTGTTTGTTTTTTAAGGTGTGCTGCATGAGATAAAAGCCTCTTTATAAGCTGCACTCTCACTTTCATATTTCACCTTAATTTTTGATAAATTGCTCTGAGCCTTGCATCAGATTTTTCCTGTGCAGCAATCCTTCTGATCTACAGCCACCTGATTCCATTGTCCTTAACATTACAGCTTCTCTGAGATATAGCTCTGCTAGGGCATTTCCTTCCAAGTCATCCCATGACCATAAAAGTATTTATAATTGCATCACCAGAGCATGCCAGGGCCAATCAGCATTCCATCTACGAGAGACGGGTTCTTCAATGTCAACCATCCAGCATATCATACAGCTCCAGAATCACATTTTGGAGTCTGTCTCCTCTTGGACCACTCTTGGCACCAACTGTGTAGTAGGTCAGCCTCCTGGCAAACACTCTGAAATGAAAAACTATGCGGGGAATTTGGTAGGAAAGAGCCTATATAACAATATCCATGAAGAAAGAAACAATGAAGGATTGGGAAGAAAGAGAAATTGAGCTGTTACGAAATTGCAACAAAGGATTCAGCTGATCCCATGGAAAGCTCGGGAGTTAGGGTGGCTCTTTAGAGTTGTCCTAAACTGAGACAAGGTGGCCAAGTGTTTGGATCCCCACAGTGACTTGTCAGTGATAAGTAAGCTGCCTCCTTAGAGGAGACATAAACTTTGGTAGGGCAGCTTCTTTTTGCTGAAAGCAATTTATGAGGAGAGACAAATCCATGACCTGTCAGCAGGCAATAATTTGACAGCTGGATGCTGGAAGTGGAGGTGTGATTCCGAAGGCAGCACCCTAAAGCATCTGCTATATCACCATTAGTTCCCCTTTTAATAGACAAGGACTTAGGAAGACATAGATAATTAAAGCAAACTTGTCCAAATTTCCACAGCTTTAGAAGCAGGTTTTCCTTCTTTAAGATTTGGCTCCTAAGCAGAATGTGGCACTGTCTCTGTTCCAGTTTGCTAAAGCTGCCAGAAGGCAATATACCATAAGTGTATTGACTTTTACACAGGGGATTTATTAGTTCACAAATGTACAGTTTCAAGGCCATGCAAATGTCCCAATTAAGGGATCAACTGGATGATACTTTCTCTGAAGAAAGGCCAATGGTATCTGGTGTTCCTCTGTCACATGAGAAGGCACAAGGCTGGAATCTGCTGGACCTTCTCTCCCAGGTTTAGCTTCTGGTTTCCGTGGCTTCCTCCAAAATGTCTCTGGGCCTCTGTCTTAGCTTCTCTCAGCTTCATCTGTCTTTTATCCTCTCACAGGGGACTCCACCAAGGGAATTAAGACTCATCTTGAATGGGCTGTGTTACATCTTCATGGAAACAACTAATCAAAAGGACCCACCCAACGATAGGTCTGCACCCACCAGAGTGGATTAAAAAGACATAGCTCCCCTGGGGTACATAACAGATTCAAACCAGCACAGTATCCTTTATTTCTCAAATGGTAAGCTTCTCTGTTTGTTGATGATGAGTCTTTCATAATTAAGATAGTTGTTTCCTCTTATGTTCTCAAATTCTCAAGGTCCTAACTGACTTTTCAGGGCTGTATTACATGGGCCTAGGGGAGCTCCACTCTAATAATCCAAGCCTTTGAAGAGTATCAGCCAGTGCTGTTTGATCATCATTATTACCCCAGTCATTTCACATATCCCATTTAATAGTTATTTCTTACTTGTCTTTACCCTCTCTGAGAAGGATAGGGCTGCTATATTCACATATATATGCCCAATGCCTAGCAGCATGGCTGAAATCTTTTGTCATTCAGTAAATAACTGATGAATAAATTAATGAACAATAGCATCTCTTCTAAGCACAAGAATTCCACTACTCTGACCATCTGTATCAGTTCAGGATTACAACACAAGACGTGAGTTCAAGTTGCACTTCTGACACTCTCTAGATATATAGCATTGGGAAAAACACTTAAAATATCTGAGCCCCAGTTTCTCCATCTATCAAATGAGAATTACTTACTCCATGATGCTAATCTAAGGATAGAAATAAAGCATGACAGAATCCCTTGTAACCATAAAGTATACATAAATGAAAACTTTGATTAAAAAACTGAAAAATCTGCATGCGTTTTAAACAGGAATATCTCTGAAATTTCTTTTAATCTTCTTGTCTTTACTGATCACTTACCATTTTATTGTTAATTTACTTTTCACAAGCCTACACTTCACCTATAAATGGTAAGAGACTTTGTCAAGTTTATATTCCCTTTAATTTCCCTCTGCACATATTTGCAGTACAGTACTCATAGTAAATACTCAGTAAAACTCTTGAGTACTTTATAACTGTCCCATTTCCCTTTTGAACCAAATCCATCTGGAGATCTCTTTTTTTTTTTTTTTTTTTTTTTTTTTTGCCAAATACAATGTGCCATCATCTCTATGCTCTTTCAAATTGTTATTCATCTGGTTTAATGTCTATCCATAAAATGCTTTTATCCTTTATAAATTTTTTCCTTTGTAATTGCCAAATATCTCCCCCTAATAGCTTTTGACTGATTGGATTTTGATTCTTAAGGGGATGGGGGACTAATAAAACTAAGAAAAGCATAAGATAAGAGGTGCTAAGTCACAAGTCATATTGACTGAGAAGGAACAGAGAGATTTTTTTCTTCCCCTTTCAAAATTGACTCAAATTTACTTTTGAAGTCACTTTCAGTGGGAAATAGATTACAAACACAGTGTTCTCCAGGATCATCTACTTTTTTTATCCTTTGTGCTTTTCAAGGAAACACAATAGATGGGTGGGACATCTGAAGCCCAAACTGCTTTCTTAAGCGGGAGTATGAGCCTATCCAGTGAAGCATCCAGTGCCTTAAACATTGCAGCTTACCGAAGTGGAGTTTATTTCATTTTGGGATTTTAAAGTGCTGAAAAAGAACTACTTCCTAACTATACTGCCATAGCAATGGAGCAATCCAGTGTACCTGTAATCTAAGGTTTGTAAAGTTAAACTTGGGGAAATATTTACAGGAAAAGTTTACACTGGCAGCAAAATTCTAAGTCAACAAAGATCTAGATATGACATCATGTGGGTTTGCATCAGATCATCTTTATAATGGACTGAAGTCCTCATTCTTTTCCCTAACACTCTCAGTTTCCTGAAATGTGTTTTTATTTATGGAAAAGGGAGGATGAGGTTGACCCCAGTAACTTGGACAAAGAAAAGTTTTCCTAAGCAAGTCACTACCAGCAAGTGTACTCTGGCACCATTCTTCCTAAAAACTGGAGTCGTTTCCTTGGGATGTTTGTCAACATTGAATTGAAAATGCACTCCATGACCCCAGATCAACATGTCCAGAAGAGAATCAGCCGATATAGATACCGTGATGGAATTCAAAAGAAATGATTCAGATTTTTCAAATTTGCCTTTTTTTAATTGATTCTGTCATCCAATCTTTCTTTTAAGACATGTTTGTCAAAAACCATAGTGTGTACAAGATTGAAACAAATATTGAGTAAGAATTCAAAGATAGATGGATATAGTGAAAGGGGCACTTTTGCCTGGCAATCAGGTGACCTGATTCTAGCCCCAGATCTTAATTAGTATGGCATTAATTAGTATGGTACATAGTAGAGCATAGACTTTTGGGTCTTCTCTCTCAGCTACAAAATAATGGGGGTTTTAAAATAATGGATGTGGACTAGGTGTTCTTTAAGGGCTCTCCAAATTTTGGAGAGGGAATGAACCCTTTGATAATCTCAAAAATCCTCTAAGAAATATGCAAGCTCACAAAATTTTGCTCTCATATTCAAGATTCAATGGACCTGTACTCTAAGGAGAGCAAAAGAGAGATACAAAACATGCACAACTGAAACAAATTCAAATGTGATTATAGAGGTAGCCAGGCAGTCAATGTAAATATATAAAGGGAGTGAAGAGATGATGACATTAATCCTTGGGCTACCATTATTGATATTTGAAAAAGTTCATAACTACAAGGCTAATGACATCCAATATAGACAGGGCTTAGGGAAAAGGTTAGACACAGTTTTGAGGCACAAATGTAACAGGACCAAGTTTTCTGACTCAGTGTTCTCAGAAAATCATTGTAATCAGGACTTCTTATTAGGAAGTACCAATAAAACTCTTTGTACAGCTGTTATAAAACATTCTTAAAAAGTGTGTTTGAGAAGACTGTCATTATTAAGTATGATTCCAGAAAGTACTTCAATTCTTGGAGGAATGGCCAAGTTTCCCAATTTCTATGTCTAAGGGAACATACCTGCTTCCAAGTGTGTGCACACCTGCTATTTTAGTTGTGTTGGGATATTTGCCTCTTACTCTCTTACTTGTTGCAGTTCAGTGGGGGCTCCACATTGGGGCTTTGGAATCAGTGCTGTTTGTGAATTCTTTTGGGTTCAATGAAAAAAAATGAGAAAGAGAGAGAGAGTGAGAGAGAGAAGAGTTTTCAACCAAACAAACAAAAAATCTGCAAATGAAGCTTCAATCACTCCAATTGGCAGCAGATAGTCATTAAGTATGAAAAGGAATACATTTTTATATTCTATCTAAGGAATTTGGGAATGCTGATAAGTCTCTTTCATTTTTTACCCTTGGCAATGTCACTGCTTTGATGTATATCTCTATCTATCTATCTGTTGCTCTATCTTCTATCTATAGTCTATCTAGCTATCATCATCTATTTAGCTTCTTCTTTTCTTTATTGTTCAAATAGCAGGTTTATGGATTATTTGTCATTATCTGAACCACTTAAAGGAAAGGGCCTGTGGTTTTTAATGGAAGTTGATGATCTCAGTGCCTACTTTGCCCAAGGTCACCTTGAGTACATTGTTGTGGTTAACAGTTGGCTCTGGATTTAGAGAACTTGCATTTGCTTATACCTCTGTCATTCTGTATGCAGGTGTATCACCATTGGGAGCTGTTTAAGCTCCCCGAGTTTCCCCATCTGTAAAATGGAGATAACAATAATACCTACCTCATTGGGTTGTTGGGAGAATCAAGAGAAATAATCAAATTACAGTGTTTTACATAATATATGGGCTATTTTAAGGTTGAAAAATTGTTAACAATTGTTATTATGTGGTTTTATTTTGGAACTGTCCTTAGCCTTTGCGGTTAGGAGATATAGATATAATTCTGAGTCTATGCCTTAGTTATTGTGGATCAATAGCATTTCCTTTCTGAATAAGACCCCATATATAAGCAATATAAACTAATCAACCAAAGCCCAGAGTCAGAAGTTTAACTTTGGCAAATAGTGGGCCTTATCAGAAGTTTTTTGTGGTTTTATTTACACTTGGCTGCAAAGAAACCAAGCACCACAAAAATATTCATATAATCAGAATAAATGCAAACACTTGTGCACATATGAATATACATGTACACATATGAATATACAAACACACTCATACACATACACAAACATGCCTACATGGCTTTCATAAAGATAAAGCAAAGTTGACAGAACTATCTAGTGGTTTGATATTTCTTCACATATTCTCACAAGCCCTTCTTGGAGAGTGTGCTTTCTCACTATCTTCCTCCCCTTCTCTTCTATGGTTCCTATCTCCCACCCCAATCAAATGCTTGAAATTCATTTCCCTACAATTAAAAAATTATCTTGAGGTCTTAAGATAAGTACCGATCAGCAGGGTATCTCTGCTGATAGAGGACAGAACATTTTCTTTGAGCTTCTGGAAGTCTCTATTTTTTCAAAAACACCTAGTACCAGGATATACACATTTCTTTGTTATCCACATTTAACAGCACATAGAGGCTGGAGGGACATCAAATTATAAAACCTCATTGCAGAAAGTGACCTAAGAAATCATTAATCTCAAAAGTGTTAAGTGGGTTTCTCCCATGAGTTCAGCCTAGTAGTAACTAGACAGCTTTAAGATGCATGTATATGGGCAAAGGGGAATGTCCCTCGCAGAGACTTACAGTGAGGTTGTCTGGAGAATTATTTATTTGAGAACAGTTGCTTTTACTGCTTCTTCTTCTTGTTGTTTGTTTGCTTGCTTTTGTTTCCTTCAATTGGTGGAGCCTATATGATTTAGGTACCTTTTTTTTTTGACAGATGCATTTTGTTTTTGAAGTATTTTATCTGGGTATTATTTTAGTTCTCCCGGTGTATGCTTCCACTTGACTTATATCCCTGAGAGCTGTGCCTTAGGCATATACCACCTAGAAAGAGTCTTGCCTATAGCTATTACTTTTCATACAAAATAGATTGTAGTTAAATGCAGTCTTTAGGGGAAACCTACATTTTGGAAATGGGGTGAAGTTTCCTGCAATTGGATCATCTGAGTTCACTGCCTGTCTCTGCTGTGACTGACAAAGGGTTAAAGACTACTGACTTAGGTGATGTGGATTTTTTGCACTAGAAACCACAACTCCCCACCTCCAACCTTTGTTTTGCTTTTTGTCTTTTTTACAGGATATCTCTAGGACTCTGAGCAAAGTATACTTTGGAATTTGATGTCTAGAAATAAAGCCTTCATCTGAATAAAGTTAAGTATATTTACAATTCTAAAGGAGCTATGAGAAAAAAAATAATAATTGGAGAAAACAAAGATTTAATTAATGAATATGCCCAACAGTTGCTTAGATCATATGAAAAGTCATTGATAGAAACTCTTTTGGAAAGAATCTTTTTCCATGCTAACTGAGGCTCTTTTCTCCTTTCTTGGGAAAAATCAACTAAGGACAAGACTGCGAAGTCCTTGAGGAAAAATACTCTTTCCTCCTTCTTACAGCAAGGCTCCCTTAAAAAGTCATTATATTTGTTTTTAACAGTTATTCTCTTATTCTGTCTTGTAACCACTCCAATCAGACTATGTTTCTACCCCTCCAATGAAGCATCTCCTGTCAAGATCACCAATGGTCTCTGCTTTGCTAAATGTGATATGGTAATTTCTAGTTCTTGTATTACTTGCCCATTAGCAGTATTTAACACATTTGATCATTCCCTTCTTGATAAATTTATTTTCTTGACTTCTAGGACATTATTTTCTCTTCTTTCTCCTCTTATTCTACCAGCTCATAACTTCAAACTTTAATTCTTCCTCCTCCTTTGCCTCAGAACTTTACTCCATTTATATTCACTTCCAAGATTATATGATGTCTATATGGTATGGACTGCCAATAATTTTTTTACCTTAGGTTTCTCTCCTGGACTCCAGACATAGGAATCTCACCAATAACTTAGCACCTCCACTTGACTGCCAAATAACAATAAAAATAATATTTTATGACATTAATAATTGTTAACATTTAGTGTTTAAACATGCCAGATACTGTTCTATATGACTTTTATATCTATCCATCTATCTATATTTACTTAATCCTTCAACTACTCTATAAGGATAGTGTTTTCTCACCTCTATTGTAAAGTTAGAGAAAAAAACACCAAAACTAGCATTGCTTACAACAAAAAGATTTATTTCTCACTCATGTTAAATGCTAATATTTAGAAGATGACTACAGCTATGTTACAAGCCAGCACTGTAAATTATATGGCAAGGGGAAGTATATTTGTTTCCTAACTAGTTCCTGTAACTAATGTCTGCAAACTTAGTGGCTTAAGCAATACAAATTTTTTATATTACAATTCTGGGGATCAGAATTTCAAATAGATCTCACTGTGCTAAAATCAAGGTGTAGGTGTTGGCAAGGCTGCGTTCCTTCTAGAGGCTTGAGGGGAGAAGCCATATCTGTGCCTTTCACAGCTTCTAGAAGCCTAACTTCCTTGCTTCATTGCCCCCTTCCTCCATCTTCAAATCTAGTCATCTTGGGCCAAGTCCTCCAGTGGTGGCTTGGAGTTATGTATCCCAGAAAAACATGTTCTTAATCTCAGTCCATTCCTATGGGTGTGAACCCATTTTAAATAGGTCTTTTGATGAAGTTACTTCAGTTAAGTTGTGGTCCAACTGAACCAGATGGGTCTTAATCCTATTACTTGAAGAGATTATAGGAAAGGCCACAGAGAGGAGCCTGAAGGGAGCAGAGAGAAGCACGTAGTATGGAAGATTGTGTTCCCTCTTTTGCCATACTCTGTATGCAGGAGAGGCTGTCATATGCATGACCATGTGACAGAAAAACAAGGACCATGGATCACTGGCAGCCAGCTCCAGAATGACACAGTCTTCTGGGAAAAAACATTGCCTTGATGATGCCTTGATTTTGAACATCTCCTAGTCTCAAGACTGTGAGCTGACAAACTCCATTGTTGAAGAAAACACAAGGCATGATATTTGTTTTAGCATCCAGGAAATTAAAACAACTTCTAACACACTGGCATCTCTCTGAATCTCCTCTGCATCCTCAGTCTTCCACTTTTAAAGACTTGTGATCACATTGGGCCCCCCAAGAGAATTCAGGATAATATCCCTATCTTAAAGTCATCTTATTATTAACATTAATGCTGAAAACCTAAATCCTCCTTGCCATGCACCATAACAAGTTCAGAATTTTCAGGGATTAGGGCATGGGCAACTTCAGGAGAGAGCGTTATTCTGCCTTCTGCAGGTATTATGGAAGATTTTATTCCCTTTTTCACCATACTCTGTTTGCAGGAATGTGACTTACTTAGAAAATGAAATGTGAGGAAATGCATGGAGCAGAGCAGAACAGAACAAAATTGAGCCAAGTTGCCTGGCCCACAGCCACTGATAAGTAATATAAGAAGGAAAGAAATGTTCCACTGAGCTTTTGGGCTTGTTTGCAGCAAAGATGATGAATATAGATTGAAGAAGGGAGTGACTTTTTGGGAACAATAATATAATCTACCAGTCACCAGTCTCCCCTTGTAGTCATATACACTTCCTCGCAAATAGAAAACAGCTAAAACTCCTATTATGCAGCCTCAAAGATGACTCTCAATGACCTCTACCTCCTGTTATTTATTACCTTATGTTGTCCCCCTCTCCATAAAATAGGAGTGACCTGTACAACCAATAAGAAGAGACAGAAATGATGGTGTGTGAATTTTGAAGCTCAGTTTTTGTTTTTGTTTTTGTTTTTTTTAATGTTCTAGCATATGCCTTTTGGTGAACATATATACATTCACAATTCTGTTGGTATACACTTAGGAGTGGAGCTGCTGTATTATAATGGCAAAGTTTTATTACTTAACTAAAAAAAGAGTTTTGAGGGAAAAAAAGGCAAGATTCAAGCAGTCCAATGAATGGAGACAGAAAATATCTGGGCTCTGGTGTTATGGGACTATGGAGATAAGTTACCAATGTTTCTGGACCTCTGAGTGCCAGGCCTGCCACAAGGAACAAGCTTGACCATTAGCCTACTTTATCATCACAATGAGGATGCAGCTGACTATGAGGGCACCTGCTCAGGAACATGAACATGAAGACCTGGGTGCAAATCCTTGCTGTACCACCTTTCAGTACTGTGACCTGGAGCAAGCCACCAGACCTCTCTGAGGCTCAGTTTCCTCTCTTGCAAAATGGGGAAAAAACCCACCATGCCTGAGGTGATGAAGGTGAACAGCAAGTTAGTCAAGTGTTTGCCATACAGCAAGCAACTCTTAGAATTTGCAGTTTTGTGAGGTAGATACGCTTCATTTGTAGGTAAAGACGCTGGAGCTCACAAAAGAGAAAATGAGCATTTATGGAAAGCACTCCATGAACTGAGTTAGAGACTTTGCACATTCTTTTTGGTGTTTTCCTCCCAACCATGCTAAGCAGTATTCTCCCAATTTTGTGGATGAAAAAACTGAGGCTCAGAGATCAAGCAACTTTTCCAGGCCACACAGCTGGTAAGTGAAGTTCAACACAAGACTTCCTGACTCCATCCCCTAAACTCTTAATCACAACCTTCCCAGGAAGACCAGGCCATGAGCCCTGGCTCCTGCCACAATCACAGCCCCCAGACTCTAGGGACCCTGCATGAGAATGAGAACATAAAGGGAGCCCTTTCTGGCCTGTTCCCAGTCATTCTCTGTGCCAGTTTGGATGTATTATGTCCCCCAAAATGCCGTGTTCTTTGATGCAGTCTTGTGCTGGCAGTGTATTAGTGTTGATTAGGTTGGAATCCTTAACTGAGTGTTTCCATGGCGATGTGACTCAATCAACTGAGGGGGAGAACTTTGATTGGATAATTTCCATGGAGGTGTTCCCCATCCATTCAGGGTGGATCTTAATTGAATCACTGAAGTCCTATAAAAGTGTTCACAGACAGAAGGAGGCACTGCAGCCAAGAGAGACCCTTGGAAGAATGCACAGGAGCTGATGATGGAGCTGGAACACAACCTGGGAGCAAGCAGACACCAGCCACATGCCTTCCCAGCTAACAGAGGTTTTCTGGATGCCATTGGCCTTCCTCCAGTGAATGCACCCGATCGTTGATGACTTACCTTGGACACTTAAGACTGTAACGTTGTAAACAAATAAAGCCCCTTTACAAAAGCCAATCCATTTCTGGTATTTTGCATAATAGCAGCATTAGCAAACCAGAACACTCTCCCTCAGGAGACAAGGGCTATACTTTTGAACCTTCTCTCAGAGTCCTTGCATCAGAAGAAAGGGCTTTGGGCTAGCTGCTTTGATTTGGAGGTTTTCTGTAACTTTCTTGGTAAGGTCTTGTTTTCCTCACTAAAATGTCCTTTAAGGTGGGGACAGTATAAGACCTTTTGCCTCCTCTGGCCCCCCCACTGTGAGTCACTGGGAGCAGAGCTGGCCTGGAGAGGTTAGACTGAAATGAAAGCAAAAGCATCTACCAGGGAAATCACTTTGGTCAAATGAGCCTGTGTGTGAGGTGGTTGGGTAAGTGGGTTTGCTGTAGGAATGTGATAGGAAAAGGAATCACCAGGTATGAGAGTCAGCCAGAAAAAATCTGGAAAACTCTTTACCCTGCCTCCCCTTTGGAGGAATCATTCCCTCTTTTGTATCCAAAGCTTCTAGTTCCCACCCCAGCCTCTACTGCAGGAAGGATGAGAGGGAGGGCTGAGGGTGAAACTCACCTTAGAATGACATTGCAGAAACTGCCTCTTAGGCATTTGCTCTGAAGGAAGTCAGCTGCCATGTCATGAAGACACATGAGGTCCATGTGGCAAGGACCCAATGCCTTCTACCAACAGCCAACACCAATTTGCCAGCCATATGAGTGAGACACCTTGGAGGTAGAGCCTCCAGTTTCAGTCAAGCCTTCAAATGACCACAGGTCCTGCTGAGATAGTGACTGCAACCTCAAAAAAGACTGTGAGACAAAACCACCCAGCAAAGCTACTCTCAAATTCCTAACCCATAGAAACCATGAGGTAATAAATGCTTATTGTTGTTCTAAGCAGCAACGATTTGGGAGTGATTTGTTATGCAGTAATAGGTAGCTAATACACTATCCCCAGGAAAACACTGTAAAATTTTTATTCACTTACGGTACCAAGCTTAAAGTCCAGATATCATAGTCTATTAAGGTTGTATGGCACTTCTCTTGATCTTGAAATTTTTGAACAAAAAGAAATGAAAACTGGAAAAAAAAAATATGTCTGCTACCCTCTCAACACAAAGAGGTGCAACACTGATAGGAAAACCATAAATACTCTTGTACGGATAGTGTAAAATGGGAGGAACACAGCTGCCACTGGGCCACAGAAGTTCTGAAATCTTGCTAGGAAAATGTTGGGGGAGCATACTCAAGGGGTGTGAAGTGTTACTTGAATAAAAAAAAAGAATGAATACAAAAAAAATACAAGTTTTGTCTTTTCTTACCCTGATTTAATTTTCACATGCTACCTGTACTTACTTTTCATTGAATCAGGGAGCCCTGAACTTTCTGCTAGATGCCCGAGGCCTATAATATTCTAACAATATAAAAAAATCATTGACAATCATCAATTAAGTTGTTGCATATTCTTCAAGAAATGATACTAAAACTGACATTTTCAGTGTAAGTGAGAGGAAGGTGGAAGTCAGATTTCTCACGAGAGGTGTGTTTTAGTTTCCTGGTTGATAAAAGAAAAAAAAAGGTCATGCAATGATTTGGCTTAAACAATGGAGTTGACTCACAGTTTTGGATTTTTAGGAACAGTCAAAAATTGAGATATCATTCAAGCAATGCTTTCTCCCAGAAAGCATTTTTGGGCTTGCTGCTGGCAATCCTCGGTCCCTGACTTTTCTGTCACATGGCAATGTGCATGGTGGCCTCTCCTGGCTTCTCTGGGTTCTGTTGACTTTTGGTTTCTTCTGGTAGCTATCTCTTTCTGTGTCTGAATTTCATTCTGCTTATGAAGTACTTCAGTGATAGGATTAAGACCCATCATGATTCAGTTGGTCCACACCTTAACTGAAGTTACCTTATCAAAACATCCTATTTAAAATGGGTTCATACTTACAGGAATGGATTAAGATTATGTTTTTTGGTAGTACATAACTGAAAGTCACCACAAGGTATCTTTCAGACTCTGTCTTTGATACCTATTAGTCTACATGCTGTAACAAACAACATCAGAATCTCAGGGGCTTAAAACCTCAAAAGGTTACTCTCTGATTACATCATAGTCCAGTATTTATCAATCATGGCCTCTTAATGCAGTCTTTCAAGGACAAAGCTTATGTCAGAGTCCTCCACACTGAGTACAGAAAGGTAATAATGGAGGGTTTTGCTTGTATATTTGAGGAGTTGTAGGTTTACAGAAAAATCATGAAGAAATTAAGTTCATGTATCCCCTCCCACTGTCAACACTTTATACTAGTATGATCTCTTTCAGAATAGATGAAAGAATATTATTATAATTGTACTATTAACTATAGTCCATAGTTTACATTAGGGTTCACTGTTCATGTTATACACTTCTGTGTTTTTTTACAATTTTTATTCTAGTAATACATATACAACCTAAAATTTTCTATTTTAACCACATGCAAATATATAATTCAGTGGTGTTAATTACATCCACAAGGTGGAGCTACTATCACCACTGTCCATTACCAAAATATTTCCATCACCCCAAAGGGAAACTGTATACCCAGCACTGATTCCTTCTTTGCTACCGCCACACTGGGCCCTGGTAAACTGTATTCTAGTTTCTGACCCTATAAATTTGCTTTTTCTAATTATTTCATATTAGCGAGATCATAAAATATGGTCCTTTTGTGTCTGGCTTATTTCACTCAACATGATGTCTTCAAGGTTCATCTGTGTTGTCACATGTATCAGAATTCCATTCCTTTTATGACTGAATGATATTCCATTGCATGAATATAACACATTCTGTTTATCTATTCATCGATTGATGGACATTTGGGGTGCTTCCATCTTTTGGCAGTTGTGAATAATACCACTGAGAACACTGGGTGTGCAAGTATCTGTTTGAGTTCCTGCTTTGAATTCTTTTGGTTTATACCTAGAAGTAGGATTGCCAGGTCACATAATTCTATATTTAACTTTCTGAACAACTGCCAAACTTTTCCACAGCTGCTGCACCATTCTATAATCCCATGAACAATGAACAAGTGTCTCTACTTCTCCACATCCTCTCCAACACTTGTTGATTTGTGTTGTTATTTTTAATAGTAGCCATTCTAATGGTATTATATGGTATGTCATGGTTTTGTTAGCATTTACCTAATGGCTAATGATGTTGAGCACCTTTCATGTGTTTTTTGGCCATTTGTATATCTTTTTGGAGAAATGTTTAGTCAAGCCTTTTGTCCATTTTTAATTGGGTTCTTTGTTTTGTTGTTGAGTGGTAGGATTTCTTTATATATTCTGGGTATTAAGCCCTTGTCAGATACAAGGTTTCCAAATGTTTTATCCCATTCTGTAGGTTTTCCTTTACTTTCATAATGAAGTCCTTTGATGCACAAAGGTCTTTAATATTGATGAAGTCCCATTTATCTATTTTCTTTTATTGCTCCTTCTTTTTGGTGTAAAGTCTAAGAAACCATTGCTTAACACAAGATACTGCAGAGGCTTCCCTGTGTATTCTTCTAGGACTTTTATAGTTTGGATTTTGATATGTACATCTTTGACAACTTTTGTATATAGTGTGAGTAGGGGGTCCACCTTCATTCATTTGCATATGGATATGCAGTTTTCCCAGCATCATCTTTTGAAGAGACTATTCTTTCCCAGTTCCGTGGCTTTGGCACCCTCATCAAAAATCACAAACCCTGTGTGAGGGCTGATTTCTGAACCCTCAATTCAATTCTTTTGCTCTATCTGCCTACACTTATGCCAATACCATGCTGTTTTGATTACTGTAGGTTTGTAGTAAGTTTTAAAACTGGAAAGTTTGAATCCTCCAATTTTGTTCTTCTTTTTCAAGATAGTTTTGGCTATTTTGAGCCCATTACCCTTCATTATAAATTTGATAATTGGCTTTTCCATTTCTGCAAAGAAGGCTGTTGGAATTTTGATTTGCATTGCAATGAAGATAGAAACCACTTTGAGTAGAACTGACATCTTAACAATATTTAATCTTCCAATTCATGAACACAGGATATCCTTCCATTTATTTAGGTCTTCTTTGATTTTTTAGTAACAATTTTGTAGTTTTTCTGTATATAAGACATTTGCATCCTTGGTTAAATTTATCCCTGAATATTTTGTCTTTTAACTGCTACTGTAAATGGATCTTTTTTTCTTTATTTCAACTTCAGACTGTTCATTTCTAGTATATAGACACACTTCTGAATTTTTGTGTGTTGATCTTGTACCCCACAACTTCACTGAATTTGTTTACTGGCTCTAGTAGCTTTGTTGTGGATTTTTTCAGGATTTTCTCTATGTAGGATCATGTTATGAAGGCAGGGAAAATTTGAAATCTTCCTTTCCAATTTGGATGCATTTTATTTCTTTTTCTTGCCTGATTGCTCTGGCTAGAACTTCCCATACAATGGTGAATAACAGTGGTGTCAATGGGCATTCTTGTCTTGTTCCAGATCTTAAAGGAAAAGCTTTCAGTCTTTCACCATTGACTATGATGTTAGTGGTGGTTTTTTCATATATGTCACTTATTGTGTTGAAGAAGTTTCCTTCTATTCCTATTTTCCTGAGTGTTTTTTTCAAGAATGGGTGCCGGATTTTGTCAAATGCCTTTTCTACATCAACTGAGATGAACATGTTTTTATTTCTTCATTTTATTATTGTGGTATATTACATCAATTGATTTTCTCATATTGGACCATCCTTGCATACCTGGGATAAATCCAAGTTGATCTTGGTGTATAATTCTTTTAATGTGTTGTTCAATTCAGTTTCCCAGTATTTTGATGAGCATTATTGCATTTTTATTCATAAGGAACATTGGTCTGTAATTCTCTTTTTGTGCAGTATATTTATCTGGCTTTGGTATTTTGTATTTGGAATTAAAGAGAGTTCCCTCCTTTTCAATGGGATTGGCTTCTTATTCTAATTCTTCCACTTGTGAGGTTAGGTCTCTGATTTGAGTTCTTTCTTCTTTTATAATGTAAGTACTTAGAGTTATAGATTTCCCTTTCATACTGTCTTTACAACATCCCATAAGTTTTGTTATATTTCATTTTCACTTTCCTGAAGATATTTCCTTATTTCCCTTGTGATTTCTTCTTTGACCCATTGGTTGTTTAAGGTTGTGCTGTTTAATTTCCTTGTTGGTGAATTTTCTGGTTTTTCTTCTGTTGTTGATTTTCAGTTTCATTCCATTGTATTTGGGGAGGATACATTCTATGATTTCAGCAATTTTTTTTAACATTTTAAAAAAATTTATTGTGACTCATTTTGTGACCTAACATACGGTTTATACTGGAGCATGATCCAGGTGCGCTAGAGAAGAATGTGTATTCTGCTACTGTTGAGTGAAGTGTTCTATAGTTGTCTGTTTAGTCTAGAGGTTTATAATATCATTCCAGTTTTCTATTTCCTTATTGACCTTTTGTCTCAATGTTCTATCCATTATTGAAAGTGGTATTGAAGTCATGTACTACTAATGTAGACCATCTATTTCTCTCTTAAATCTTGTGAATATTTGCTTCATATATTTTGATTCTCTGCTGTAATATGCATGTATATATCTATATGTGTGCTTGTTTTTAAGGGACAAAACTGAAAGAGGCATCTATTTATTTTACCCACTTTCCAACTGGCTACAATATAGTCAAAAGTTCCCATGTAATTTCAAGGAAGACTGGAGAAAGTAGTATTCCTATGCATGCAAGATTTTATGAACTCATAGTCCTTAATCTGCCATAAATTCCCACAAATACCAAATCCTATATAATAGACAAGCTCTGTGCTCAGGATGATCACAGAAGCCAACTTTTTGAAAAGATCTCTCAGTCTATGGGGTGCACAGATCTTGAATTATGACATATCTGCAATTGATACATGCCCACCAACACTATTTCCTTGCCCATCTGACTCCCACTATCTACTGGGGAAGCAACAAAGAAACTCAAGCAGACAACAAACTATTTCATTCATTCAGAAATCAGTGTCACACATTCAAGCAGTCATGCTGTCATGTAGTCATTTACTGGGCATTTATTAATCATCTACTATGTGCCAGGAATTGGTGAAAGAAGAGAGTTCCTGTCTACCTGGCTTGTTCCAAGGCCCTGATCTAAAAGTAAAACAACCACACTACAGCTGATTTTCAATGTAGACTTGCTCCTTGCAAGTGGCAAAACAACTGTGCCCTCCCACTCCAAATCCCAATTTCACATCAGTCTTCTGCCTATTGTAATCCAATAAAAGCATCTGAACCTCCGTTGCATCCATCAGAAATTTAAAGAGAGATTTCATGACTATTAATGGAGTTAATCCATCTAAAATATTGATAACAACACTAAGCATATAGCAAGTGCTCAATAATTGTTTCTGTTGTATTTTTTTTTCCATGTTTTTCTCTTTTAAGACATTGGTGAAAAGAGAGAGATTGGCTAAGGTGGAAACAAAAAGTGTAGCCTCATGTCTGAAGATGTGTGCAAGATAACAGGATAGCTCATATGGATGTATGAATTTGCTCAGATGACTTAATCACTGATTAATATGCAGGAGCTTTGGGAATAGTTTTAAAATAATTATAAATTGGCTTTTAGGGAGAAATAAGGACTTTCTGGTCAAGAGTCCTTAGATACTAAAATAAAATATTCAGCATGTAAAATGTCATGGTAAAAGTGACATTAGGAAAATGGCAGAGTAGGCAGTTCCAAAGCATTGTCTCTCCACAGAAACATAAAAAAAAATGGCAACAAGTGTCAGAACCAACATTGGCCAGAACTCTGGAAAACTTTCAAAGGTTTATGTCAATCAAGCAGACAGTGAATGAAGAAATAGGCAACTTAGAAACGGAAGGAAATTGTTGTGGCATTATTACTTGCACCTGCTCCACCATCTCCCTGGCTCAGCAGCAGCCTCAAAGATGGCAACCTATGTAACCAGTGAGGGACTCTGTTCTCTCATACCAGAGGGAGCAGATCAGACAAGCTTATTCACAAATTATTGTATTTTTCTGTTCTAACCTGTCAGTTGGCTACATGAAAGATTCTCATCTCTGGGCTAAATCAGAATCTACTTGACAAAAAAAAAGCAGGGGCCTTTTCTTGAAAATGCTGTATGGCAACTGGAAAACATGCTGTCAACTGAGGCAAAAGATTACACTTGAAGCATATAATCGACAATAGGAAGCCCCAAAGGAAAAGCCAGGGATAGTTTCTTTGGGAAATTAGGGTCTGGGCATACTGGAGAATTTAGAGAGCCATGCACCTGCCCAGGATAAAGGCATACTCAGAAACAACCTAAAAATACTAAACATTCACCACTAGCAGATCCTAGGCTCAGTACAAGTTGGAATTAAAAATAAGCTAGAGCTGTAAACATCTTGATTAAGTGTTAAAGGAGTACTCTAGCACAGAGCCAATCCTCAAAGAATGGGAGAGGTATTTTTCTTCTTGTTATTCATTTGTGTTTTTGGTTTGTTTCATTAAAAAAACACCTGATGTTTTTTAAACATCTAAAACTGACTGAATAAGGCATATAAAGAGACAAGAAGGACTAGCCCAAAGAGGAAAAAAAAGATAGAAATTATCCTTTAAGACAATGGGAGAAAATAGTTGCAAATAATATATATGTTAAGGGTTTAATATCCATAATATCTAAAGAACTCCAACAATGCAACAACAAAAAGACAACCAATCTGGTTTTAAAAACAGACTAAGAAATTCTTAGAGATAGAAGTAGAATAGAGGTTATCAGGTGATGAGAGGAGGAGAGAAGGGAGAGTTTTCATTTGGTGGATATACTGTGTTTGTAAATAAAAACAATTGATTTTAAAACATGGACAAAGGACTTGAACAGACATCTCTACAAAGAAGACACGCAAATGACCAAGAAGCACATGAAAAGATGCACAAAATCATTAGTCATTAGGAAATTCACAATGAGATATAACTTCACAACTACTAGGATGGCTGTAATCAAACATGGAAAATAATGAGGGTTTCAAGGATGTGGAGAAATTTGAACCCTCATGCATCACTGGTGGGACTATAAATGGTGCAGCCACTATGGAAAATGGTATGGTGGTTCATCAAAAAGTTAAACATATAATTACCATGTAACCCAGCAATTCCATACCCAGATATATACCCCCAAAATTGAAAACAGGGACCCAACAGATATATGTAACCCATATGCTCAAACCATCATTATTTACAATAGCAAAAGGTAGAAACAACCCAAATATGAATAAATGAATGACCGGATAAACAAAATGTGGTATGATACATACAACAGAGTATTATTTAGCCATGTAGAGGAATGAAGTTCTGAACATCCTATCAAATAGATGAACCTTGAAAACAGTAAGCTACATGAAATAAGCCAGGTGCAAAAGGACAAATATTGTATGATTCCACTTATATGAAATGTCTAAAATAGGCAAAGTCACAGAGACTAAAAGTGGATTAGAGTTTACTAGGGACTGGAGGAGAGAGATTCTGGAGTTACTGTTCAATGGGCACAGAGTTTCTTCTTGGGGTGATAAAAAATTTTGGAACAAATGGTGTTGGTTGCTCAACATTGTGTAATTAATGCCACTGAATTCTACACTAAAATGTTTAATATGGCAAATTTTATATAAATAGATGTAGCCACAATAAAAAAATACCATCATGAGAACCAACTAGGGCTGCCCCTGGGGTACTATTCTTCAAACTAGTGTTAATTGGGTTGAGTGTTAACAGGAAGAGTCCAGCTTTGAGTTAGGAGGAAGTTTGGAAGGAGGAAATAATCAGGACTTTGAAGCTAACCAGGTGAAGAAGGCAATTCCCCAGCTTGTGGTCTGATCTCTATAGCATCAATGCCAGGACTCCCCATTCATATTTCCTTTCTTAGAAGAAGACAAAAACCATTGTGGTCTCAAACACCGGGAGAAGCTAAATATCTACCTGGCAGAAAGGCAATGACATAATTAAAGTGTAGTGCAAAGATATGCGTGTATGTGCACACACACACGTTCACACATATCCCAGAGAATCATTTCCTACAAAGGAGTAAATAAACTTCAAGTGTTGGTCCACTCCTGTATTAGTTAGGGTCCTCTAGGAAAATGGAACCAACAGGAGATATCTGTAAATATGAGATTTTACAAAAGTGTCTCATGCAACTGTAGGTATGTATGAGTCCAAATTCTGTTGGGCAGGCAGTATGACACATGAACCTGACCATCAAATCTCCTAACATAGCATCTTAAGCACTCACATTGTTTGGGATTGAGATGGGCATTATCAGAAGAGACAAGATGAATCAGCTTGTCTCTGCCAACTTTTCCCTGAATTCAGAAATATGTTTTTTTTTTCTATTAGCAACTGATATTTTGTGACACTTTACATGTAATTTCTAAAGTAACTATAATGTCCACCATTAATAGGTCACTTGAAGAATACTTAAAATCACATAGGTACAATTTATGACAAAATGAATGCAGATCTGGAGCATACAACTACTGCTTTAGCCTGCCTATCTTCCATTCTTCCTTCTTCTGGTAATAGCACCAAACTACCCCTAGGAAATATCAATCCATCCATCCATTCATTTATTTGTTTGTTTGGAACCTATTTATTGGGTAACAAATGATCAGACACTATTTACATGTTTGGGATGCAGCATTAAATAAAACAGTAAAAAAAAAAATCTTTCTCCTCATGGAGTAACATTCCAATGAGGGAAGAGGGGAACATGAACAAACTAACATATTTGTAAAATATGTAGTTTGTTACATAGAGATAAGTTCTATGGAAAGTATGGGAAGAGGTCATGCTATAAGTTCAAATAGAGTGCTCATAAATGCATCACTGCTTTCATAACCAAAGACCTGAGAGAGGTGAGAAAACAGATCACTAAACCATAGCAGAAAGTGGTGTCATTTACATGAAAGGCTAGGTGAATTGGACCCCCAGACATGGGAGCCAAGCTGGGCCAAATTGCAGTGAATATTGAGATATTTGCTAAAAGATAGGGTGTAAATATGAGGTCTTTGGTGGCTGTTAGCTAACATTTTGCCTAAGAACAAAATCAAGATAGCAGAAGTCATGGCTTTGGAAATATATATGTGTACACACACATATATCTATTACATAGGCCAAGAAATTCCTCTTCTCATAAACCATTTGGAACTAGGTTTCAGTCATTTGAAAATGGAAAAGGGACTTACATGCAGCTACCACCATCTACATATGATTTAATAATAAAAAAAATGTAAAATACAAAACATTTATGTTGCTTAATTTTGAAGAGCTTTTAACTCCAGTTGCCTGTTGGTTAAGAAGAGAGCATAGACAGAATGCGTGTTTAATTCTGAGTGGATTCTGCCCTAACACTCACATCTCATTACTGCTTCTATTTTGACCCTATAATCTTGCAGCCACAGTGATTTCCATAGCACTGCTATGTTGTTGGAAGGACTCTACTCTTTCCACTTTACCATATGGAAGTAAAGAGAGCCAAAGAAATGAAAAGACAAATATGGCAGTGTGCTGGTTTGGATATATTATGTCCCCCAGAAAAGCCATCTTCCTTAATGCAATCTTGTGGGGGAAGACTTATTACTCTTTTGATTAGAGTGGGACTTTTTGATTAGGTTGTTTCCATGGAGATGTGACCCACCCAACTGTAGGTGAGACATTTTGATTAGATATTTCCATGGAGGTGTGAACCCGCCCATTCAGGGTAGGTCTTAATTAGATCACTGGAGTGATTTAAGATAAGCTGAGAGAGACATTTTGGAAAGAAGCTAAGATCTGTAATCCAGAGTTTACCCCTAAGAGAAGCTAAGAGCTAACACAGTCTCAGATGCTTGGAGACACAGACAGAAAGACATTTGGAGATGGTAGCTAAGAAATGAAGCCCACAGTTTGCTCCGGAGTATCTAAGAGAGGACTCCCAGATACTTAGAGAGAAACACCCCAGGAGAACCAAGCAGAGAGCTGAAAGAAGCTAAGAGAGAAAGAAGGCCAGTGACATTTTGGAAGAAGCCATTTTGAAACCAGAACCCAGGAGCAAAAGACCAGCAGACACCAGCCATGTGCCTTTTCAACTGACAGAGGTGTTCCAGGTGTCATTGGCCTTTCTTCGGTGAAGGTATCCTCTTGTTGATGCCTTAATTTGGACACTTTTATGGCCTTAGAACTGTAAATTTGTAATTTAATAAATCCCCTTTGTAAAAGCCTATCCATTTCTGGTATTTTGCATAATGGCAGCATTAGCAAACTGGAACAGGCAGCATAATAAACGCATGGTGGAAATAGCCAGGAAGGCACCCCCAACACTTAGGCAGTCTATTGACCTCTTTTAAAAAAAAGTCTACTCTTTCTGAAGACAGTCAATCTTAAACCAAAGCCATGCTAAAAGTTTTTCAGGTGACGATGTCTGAAGATTCCAGGCTCAACAATGAGTGCAGAGGTAGGGAACTGAAATGTTTTTGTAACAAAGATTTTCCTGGGTCCTACAAAGAAGCATCGAGGAAAAGAGAGGGTAAGGAAAGACTAAGATTATGAAGCAACAGAGTCATTTTGTACACTTGGAAGACTTGTAGCCCAAAGAGCTTTTTGTAAGAAAGAAAATGAAATGGGGAAAGAGTGATCCTGAAGGGAAATGGAGATACACCACTTAGTTTCTCCCATAATCAATTTTCAATGTGATTTAGCATTTTAAACAAATGAAAGCATTTAAAAAATTATCATCAGTAAAAACACAGGAAGGATTTCCATGTTCTATTTTATCATGATTTAAACATTTCCCTGGAATATAAGAAACCAAAGATTAAAAAAGGAGAACAGTTAAAATTTTGTTCTCTTAAATTATTACATTTTCTCCCTTAATTTGTAGGACTGAAAAGCTACTAAGTTCCTTTAGCTTCAGCTCAGAGGACATGTGGCTCATCTTCAGTGGAGCCTGCATCTTCAGATCAGCAGTTCTTGCTATTAAGTAATCATTCCATTAAATATTTTATCAGAAAGTTGGTTGCTTTGCCTATCTGTCTTGTCCACATTCAATTACGGCAGCTATCATTCTTTTATGGGGAAATGCATACAACTTTTCAGCGTGCCTTGAATTTTTCTCCTGAAAAGCTGACATATTTTATGAGATTTTAGTAGAATACTACTGATGATGGGCATTGAAATTCTGTCCCTTTATTCTCTTTCCCATTTTTGAAGTCAGAGTCATTTCCCACCTATCTCAAAAGAAGTAAGTTAGGGGAGGAAATGTCAAAGACAACAAACAATTATGGTTTTATTCCTACTTACCAATCTGGTATGTAATAAACCATTCGATAACAATTACATTGTCAAATGTCCCAAATACACAAATCAACCAACTAAAAGATTAGAAGTTCTTGTTTATTAGGAGAA
This sequence comes from Choloepus didactylus, assembly GCF_015220235.1. Lineage (NCBI taxonomy): Eukaryota > Metazoa > Chordata > Mammalia > Pilosa > Megalonychidae > Choloepus > Choloepus didactylus. The sequence goes on along the minus strand of NC_051312.1, from coordinate 37,824,802 downwards.
AACTCTTACAAATTAACAATAATAAATCAAGCACAAATTGACCTCAATTTATTATCTGAGTTTTCCATACAGGCTTGCAAAAGTTCTGGCCATAATAAAGACTGTAGGAAATCTAAGAGACCTTAAAAATTGCTTTGTCTAATGCCTGACAATGAAGATGATGAAGTAGTTTGTCCCAGATGACACAATTAAACCAGGAGTATTAACTGTTCTTCTTATATGTATTTTTCAATCTATATTGCCTTCAAAAAAGGATAGGAGGAGGAACTAAGATGGTGGCATAGAGAAGAGTGGAAGCCAAGTAGTCCCCCTGGAACAATTAAGAAAACCAGAAACAACTCATAAATAAGCCAGAATAACTGTGGGGGGACAAACATGACCATCCACTCATCATACACCAACCTGAATTGGGAGGAATGCCTGAGATCACAGCATAAAATCTGTAAGTAAAAACTGTGGATCTGGACCTCCAGAAGATGGTGGTTAGGAGAGACAGGGAAAAAAATCACCTCCATGAAAAATACTAGATAAAGGCCAGAGGGTCACCCAAACACCGGTTCCAGCAATGCACCAGATGGACAGGGTCTGCTGGATCTGCAGGGACCATGAACTTGGTGAGGCCGGGAGTCTGCATTCTGGGGTGAGTGAGCGGCCCACTGAATATCCGGCAGCCATGCGGTGGTGTGGGGAAGCTGTGGGTTGGCAGTTGGAGTCGGACTAGTTCTTTTTAAAAGCCCAAAAGCGGCTGCAGATACAGCAGTGGGAACTGCACAGGAAAGCATGGCAGAAATGGCGTCTCCACAACCTGTGGGTATGCCCCAGTATCTGGTGTGGATGACAGCCTTTTGTGCACCTGTTGCTAATTGTCTCAGAGCAAGGCAGGCAGGGGTTAGCCAAAAGGGGAGAGAAACCACATCCTTTGCAGCCATCTTCCCAGTGGACTGGGAATGCTGCTGCCTAGCACTGACACCATAGCCCAGAGCTGTGCCAGGAAACCCAGTGTGATGGAAAGTGTTTCCAGCAATGCACACACACACTACAGTGTCTGGTGTGGACAGTGGCCTTTCACGCACCTGCAGCTGGTTGTCCTGGAGCTGGGAGGGGGTGGAGTAGTGCAAAAGGGGGGAGAGTGGCACCCCCATTCTGCCATCCTTTCAGCAGGCTGGGAAGGCCCCTACATGGCACAGTAGCCCAGAACTTCCCTTGAGGGATGGTGAGCACTTGTGATGTAGCACAGCCTTCCCTCAGCAGAGGCCCTAAAAGGGCACAGCTTGGAAGCGGGACCCACTCAGAAATCCCAGGGACCATACGCCAATACAAAGGACTTGTGGGTCAGTGGCAGAGACAATCTGTGGCAAGAACAAACTGAAGGTTTAGACTCTTGGAAAAGCCTTAAATCTCCAGGAACACTGTGAGGTCTGATTGTTGAAGCCACCCTCACTCCCTAACTAGTCAGACACACATCCCACATTCAGGGCAGACAGCACCAAGTACACACGCAAAACTGGTGCACCAATTGAACCCCACAAGAATCAGACCTCCACACACCACAAAGACAAAGTTGGGGAGAACTGGCTTGAGGGGAATACGTGACTCACAGATGCCACCTGCTGGTTAGTTAGAGAAAGTGTACACCACTAAGCTGTAGATCTGACAAATTAGAGAGAAGTCTCTGAATTAGCATACATATCCTAAAAGAACCCTATCAAGTTAAATGAATGCCAAGAGGCCAAAAACAACAGAAAAATTTAAAGCATATGAAAAAAACAGATGATATGGATAACCCAGACCCAAACACCCAAATCAAAAGATCAGAGGAGATGCAGTACTTGGAGCAATTAATCAAAGAGCTAAAGACAAATGATGAGACTATGGCACAGGATATAAAGGACATGAAGAAGAGCCTAGAAGAGCATAAAGAAGAAATTGCAAGAGTAAATAAAAAAAAATAGATGATCTTATGGAAATAAAAGAAACTATCAACTAACTTAAAATGATTCTGGATACTCAAGTACAATACTAGAGGAAGCTGAACAATGAATCAATGACCTGGAGTATGACAAAATGGAAAATGAAAGAACAAAAGAAAGAATGGGGAAAAAATTGAAAAAATTGATATGGACATCAGGGATATGATAGATAAAATAAAACATCCATATATGAGACTCATTGGTGTCCCAGAAGGGGAAGAGAGGGGTAAAGGTCTAGAAAGAGTTTTCAGAGAAATTGTTGGGGAAAATTTCCCGAACTTTCTACACAACATAAATACATGAAGCACAAATGCCCAGTGAACTACAGATAGAATAAATCCAAATAAACCCACTCTGAGACATATTCTGATCAGACTGTCAAATACTGAAGAGAAGGAGTAAGATCTGAAAGCAGAAAGAGAAAAGCAATTCACCACATTCAAAGGAAAAAACGTAAGAGTAAGTAGTGACTACTCTGCAGCCACCATGGAGGCAAGAAGGCAGTGGCACGATATATTTAAAATTCTGAGAGAGAAAAATTTCCAACCAAGAATTCTTTATCTAGCAAAGCTCTTCCTGAAATTTGAGGGAAAACTTAAATTTTTCACAGACAAACAAATGCTGAGAGATTTTGCTAATAAAATACCTGCCCTACTTCAGATACTAAAGGGAGCCCTACTGACAGAGAAACAAAGAAAGGAGAGAGAGATATGGAGAAAGGTTCCATAATATTAAATGAAGATGCATTGTTTAAGCCATATAGTGACCACTGAATATAAGCTTGGCTTTATTATCATCATAGTCATCATAAGACACAACCCTATATTAAATTATTTTTAATTCCTTATTTCAGAGAAGAATAAACAGACATTGCATTCTTATGAAGGAGAAAACATAGTTGCTATCACATCTTATTCCATGCTACCATTTCTTTCACTCTATTTCAAATGGAGAACTCAGGTTTATGGTATGGCATTCTTTCTGAAACAATAGAAGTCAGAAGATGAAGATACTTGCCTCACTTTTCTGACTTGCTGATTGTAAATGTGGTCATCTCACTTAACTTGTAAGATGACTCTTAGTTTCTTAATTGATAAAACAGGAATTGGACTAAGAATAATTAAAAACTGTTAAATTTAAGTCTGAAAATATAGACTTTTGAAAATCCAAAGGAATACTCTTATACTTTTTGAGACCATTGAAAAATGTGTATTCTCAATTATGTTTTATTGGTTGGTGTAGATGAAATGCCATTGTCTGGAGATAGGCATGGGATATATAGAGCAAAGGCATATAGGGAGCAGTGTTGGTGAAAATGTCTATTTATATGTGGAGAGACATCTGTCATTGTAGTCAGTGAACCACTAAATTTAAGTGGCAATTATTAATTTCTATTTCATACACTGAAACAAAAGAACATTAATTGTGGACCCAAGATTTGCTATTTATTGCATAGTTAATGGAAAATACTGAACCATTTTAGCTTCTGAGTTCAGATAGAGGGTTTGGCAAAAAAAAAAAAAAAAAGTCTATTTACTCTCTGGTCTCTAAGCTTGTAGAGTTTACAGTGAGAATTCCTATAAGCAAAACAAAATTATCTCAATGCATTTAGTTCCTCGGTTCAGATAAAAATAATTTGAGGAGGCGGGGCAAGATGGCAGACTGGTGAGCTGTATGTTTTAGTTACTCCTCCAGGAAAGTAGGTAGAAAGCCAGGAACTGCGTGGACTGGACACCACAGAGCAATCTGACTTTGGGCATACTTCATACAACACTCATGAAAACGTGGAACTGCTGAGATCAGCGAAATCTGTCAGTTTTTGCAGCCAGGGGACCTGCACCTCTCCCTGCCAGGCTCAGTCCCGTGGGAGGAGGGGCTGTCAGCTCCAGGAAGGAGAAGGGAGAAGTGCAGTGGCAGCCCTTATCGGAAACTCATTCTACTGATCCAAAATCCAACCATAGATAGACTGAGACCAGACACCAGAGAATCTGAGAGCAGCCAGCCCAGCAGAGAGGAGACAGGCATAGAAAAAAAACAACACGAAAAACTCCAAAATAAAACCGGAGGATTTTTGGAGTTCTGGTGAACATAGAAAGGGGAAGGGCCCTGAGGCGCATATGCAAATCCCGAAGAAAAGCTGATCTCTCTGCCCTGTGGACCTTTCCTTAATGGCCCTGGTTGCTTTGTCTCTTAGCATTTCAATAACCCATTAGATCTCTGAGGAGGGCCCGTTTTTTTTTTCTTTTTTTTTTTTTAATCCTTTTTTCTTTTTCTAAAACGATTACTCTAAGAAGCCAATACAGAAACCTTCAAAGACTTACTGTTTGGGCAGGTCAAGTCAAGAGCAGAACTAGGAGAACTCTGAGACAAAACGCAATAATCCAGTGGCTGAGAAAATTCACTAAACACCACAACTTCCCAAGAAAAGGGGGGTGTCCGCTCACAGCCATCATCCTGGTGGACAGGAAACACTCCTGCCCATCACCAGCCCCATAGCCCAGAACTGCCCCAGACAACCCAGTGTGATGGAAGTGCTTCAAATAACAGGCACACACCACAAAACTGGGCGTGGACATTAGCCTTCCCTGCAACCTCAGCTGATTGTCCCAGAGTTGGTAAGGTAGAGCAGTGTGAATTAACAAAGCCCCATTCAGCCATCATTTCAGCAGACTGGGAGCCTCCCTACACAGCCCAGCAGCCCAGAACTGCCCTGGGGGGACGGCACTCACCTGTGACATAGCACAGTCATCCCTCAACAGAGGACCCGGGGTGCATGGCCTGGAAGAGGGGCCCACTTGCAAGTCTCTGGAGCCATACACCAATACCAAGGACTTGTGGGTCAGTGGCAGAGACAAACTGTGGCAGGACTGAACTGAAGGATTAGACTATTGCAGCAGCTTTAAAACTCTAGGATCACCAGGGAGATTTGATTGTTAGAGCCACCCCCCCATCCCTGACTGCCCAGAAACACGCCCCATATACAGGGCAGGCAACACCAACTGCACACGCAAGCTTGGTACACCAATTGGACCCCACAAGACTCACTCCCCCACTCACCAAAAAGGCTAAGCAGGGGAGATCTGGCTTGTGGAGAACAGGTGGCTCGTGGACGCCACCTGCTGGTTAGTTAGAGAAAGTGTACTCCACAAAGCTGTAGATCTGATAAATTAGAGATAAGGACTTCAATTGGTCTACAAATCCTAAAAGAACCCTATCAAGTTCAGCAAATGCCACGAGGCCAAAAACAACAGAAAATTATAAAGCATATGAAAAAACCAGACGATATGGATAACCCAAGCCCAAGCACCCAAATCAAAAGACCAGAAGAGACACAGAGCCTACAGCAGCTACTCAAAGAACTAAAGATGAACAATGAGACCATAGTACGGGAGATAAAGGAAATCAAGAAGACCCTAGAAGAGCATAAAGAAGACATTGCAAGACTAAATAAAAAAATGGATGATCTTATGGAAATTAAAGAAACTGTTGACCAAATTAAAAAGATTCTGGACACTCATAGTACAAGACTAGAGGAAGTTGAACAACGAATTAGTGACCTGGAAGATGACAGAATGGAAAATGAAAGCATAAAAGAAAGAATGGGGAAAAAAATTGAAAAAATCAAAATGGACCTCAGGGATATGATAGATAATATGAAACGTCCAAATATAAGACTCATTGGTGTCCCAGAAGGGGAAGAAAAGGGTAAAGGTCTAGGAAGAGTATTCAAAGAAATTGTTGGGGAAAACTTCCCAAATCTTCTAAACAACATAAATACACAAATCATAAATGCTCAGCGAACTTCAAATAGAATAAATCCATATAAACCCACTCCGAGACATATACTGATCACACTATCAAACACAGAAGAGAAGGAGCAAGTTCTGAAAGCAGCAAGAGAAAAGCAATTCACCACATACAAAGGAAACAGCATAAGACTAAGTAGTGACTACTCAGCAGCCACCATGGAGGCAAGATGGCAGTGGCACGATATATTTAAAATTCTGAGTGAGAAAAATTTCCAGCCAAGAATACTTTATCCAGCAAAGCTCTCCTTCAAATTTGAGGGAGAGCTTAAATTTTTCACAGACAAACAAATGCTGAGAGAATTTGCTAACAAGAGACCTGCCCTACTGGAGATACTAAAGAGAGCCCTACACACAGAGAAACAAAGAAAGGACAGAGAGACCTGGAGAAAGGTTCAGTACTAAAGAGATTCAGTATGGGTACAATAAAGGATATTAATAGACAGAGGGGAAAAATATGACAAACATAAACCAAAGGATAAGATGGCTGATTCAAGAAATGCCTTCACGGTTATAACGTTGAATGTAAATGGATTAAACTCCCCAATTAAAAGATATAGATTCGCAGAATGGATCAAAAAAAATGAACCATCAATATGTTGCATACAAGAGACTCATCTTAGACACAGGGACACAAAGAAACTGAAAGTGAAAGGATGGAAAAAAATATTTCATGCAAGATACAGCCAAAAGAAAGCAGGTGTAGCAATATTAATCTCAGATAAAATAGACTTCAAATGCAGGGATGTTTTGAGAGACAAAGAAGGCCACTACGTACTAATAAAAGGGGCAATTCAGCAAGAAGAAGTAACAATCATAAATGTCTATGCACCCAACCAAGGTGCCACAAAATACATGAGAGAAACACTGGCAAAACTAAAGGAAGCAATTGATGTTTCCACAATAATTGTGGGAGACTTCAACACATCACTCTCTCCTATAGATAGATCAACCAGACAGAAGTCCAATAAGGAAATTGAAAACCTAAACAATCTGATAAATGAATTAGATTTAACAGACATATACAGGACATTACATCCCAAATCACCAGGATACACATACTTTTCTAGTGCTCATGGAACTTTCTCCAGAATAGATCATATGCTGGGACATAAAACAAGCCTCAATAAATTTAAAAAGATTGAAATTATTCAAAGCACATTCTCTGACCACAATGGAATACAATTAGAAGTCAATAACCATCAGAGACTTAGAAAATTCACAAATACCTGGAGGTTAAACAACACACTCCTAAACAATCAGTGGGTTAAAGAAGAAACAGCAAGAGAAATTGCTAAATATATAGAGACGAATGAAAATGAGAACACAACATACCAAAACCTATGGGATGCAGCAAAAGCAGTGCTAAGGGGGAAATTTATAGCACTAAACGCATATATTAAAAAGGAAGAAAGAGCTAAAATCAAAGAACTAATGGATCAACTGAAGAAGCTAGAAAATGAACAGCAAACCAATCCTAAACCAAGTAGAAGAAAAGAAATAACAAGGATTAAAGCAAAAATAAATGACATAGAGAACAAAAAAACAATAGAGAGGATAAATATCACCAAAAGTTGGTTCTTTGAGAAGATCAACAAGATTGACAAGCCCCTAGCTAGACTGACAAAATCAAAAAGAGAGAAGACCATATAAACAAAATAATGAATGAAAAAGGTGACATAACTGCAGATCCTGGAGAAATTAAAAAAATTATAAGAGGATACTATGAACAACTGTATGGCAACAAACTGGATAATGTAGAGGAAATGGACAATTTCCTGGAAACATATGAACAACCTAGACTGACCAGAGAAGAAATAGAAAACCTCAACCAACCCATCACAAGCAAAGAGATCCAATCAGTCATCAAAAATCTTCCCACAAATAAATGCCCAGGGCCAGATGGCTTCACAGGGGAATTCTACCAAACTTTCCAGAAAGAACTGACACCAATCTTACTCAAACTCTTTCAAAAGATTGAAGAAAATGGAACACTACCTAACTCATTTTATGAAGCTAACATCAATCTAATACCAAAACCAGGCAAAGATGTTACAAAAAAGGAAAACTACCGGCCAATCTCCCTAATGAATATAGATGCAAAAATCCTCAACAAAATACTTGCAAATCGAATCCAAAGACGCATTAAAAAAATCATACACCATGACCAAGTGGGGTTTATTCCAGGCATGCAAGGATGGTTCAACATAAGAAAATCAATCAATGTATTACAACACATTAACAAGTCAAAAGGGAAAAATAATTGATCATCTCAATAGATGCTGAAAAAGCATTTGACAAAATCCAACATCCCTTTTTGATAAAAACACTTCAAAAGGTAGGAATTGAAGGAAACTTCCTCAACATGATAAAGAGCATATATGAAAAACCCACAGCCAGCATAGTACTCAATGGTGAGAGACTGAAAGCCTTCCCTCTAAGATCAGGAACAAGACAAGGATGCCCGCTGTCACCACTGTTATTCAACATTGTGCTGGAAGTGCTAGCCAGGGCAATCCGGCAAGACAAAGAAATAAAAGGCATCCAAATTGGAAAAGAAGTAGTAAAACTGTCATTGTTTGCAGATGATATGATCTTATATCTAGAAAACCCTGAGAAATCGACGATACACCTACTAGAGCTAATAAACAAATTTAGCAAAGTAGCGGGATACAAGGTTAATGCACATAAGTCAGTAATGTTTCTATATGCTAGAAATGAACAAACCGAAAAAACACTCAAGAAAAAGATACCATTTTCAATAGCAACTAAAAAAATCAAGTACCTAGGAATAAACTTAACCAAAGATGTAAAAGACCTATAAAAGAAAACTACATAACTCTACTAAAGAAATAGAAGGGACCTTAAAAGATGGAAAAATATTCCATGTTCATGGATAGGAAGGCTAAATGTCATTAAGATGTCAATTCTACCCAAACTCATCTACAGATTCAATGCAATCCCAATCAAAATTCCAACAACCTACTTGCAGACTTGGAAAAGCTAGTTATCAAATTTATTTGGAAAGGGAAGATGCCTCGGAATTGCTAAAGACACTCTAAAAAAGAAAACAAGTGGGAGGACTTACACTCCTGACTTTGAAGCTTATTATAAAGCCACAGTTGCCAAAACAGCATGGTACTGGCATAAAGATAGACATATAGATCAATGGAATCGAATTGAGGAATTCAGAGATAGACCCTCAGATCTATGGCCGACTGATCTTTGATAAGGCCCCCAAAGTCACTGAACTGAGTCATAATGGTCTTTTCAACAAATGGGACTGGGAGAGGTTGGATAGCATATCCAAAAGAATGTGAAAGAGGACCCCTACCTCACCCCCTACACAAAAATTAACTCAAAATGGACCAAAGATCTCAATATAAAAGAAAGTGCCATAAAACTCCTAGAAGATAATGTAGGAAACTTCTTCAAGACCTTGTATTAGGTGGCCACTTCCTAGACTTTACACCCAAAGCACAAGCAACAAAGAGAAAATAGATAAATGGGAACTCCTCAAGCTTAGAAGTTTCTGCACCTCAAGGAATTTCTCAAAAAGGTAAAGAGGCAGCCAACTCAATGGGAAAAAAATTTTTTGGAAACCATGTATCTGACAAAGACTGATATCTTGCATATATAAAGAAATCCTACAACTCAATGACAATTAGTACAGTCGGCCCAATTATAAAATGGGCAAAAGATATGAAAAGACAGTTCTCTGAAGAGGAAATACAAATGGCCAGAAGCACATGAAAAAATGTTCAGCTTCACTAGCTATTAGAGAGATGCAAATTAAGACCCACAATGAGATACCATCTACCACCGATTAGAATGGCTGCCATTAAACAAACAGGAAACTACAAATGCTGGAGGGATGTGGAGAAATTGGAACTCTTATTCACTGTTGGTGGGACTGTATAATGGTTTCAGCCACTCTGGAAGTCAGTCTGGCAGTTCCTTAGAAAACTAGATATAGAGTTACCATTCGATCCAGCGATTGCACTTCTCGGTATATACCCGGAAGATCGGAAAGCAGTGACACGAACAGATATCTGCACGCCAATGTTCATAGCAGCATTATTCACAATTGCCAAAAGATTGGAAACAACCCAAATGTCCTTCAACAGATGAGTGGATAATAAAATGTGGTATATACACACGATGGAATACTACGTCGGCAGTAAGAAGGAACGATCTCGTGAAACATATGACAACATGGATGAACCTTGAAGACATAATGCTAAGTGAAATAAGCCAGGCACAAAAAGAGAAATATTATATGCTACCACTAATGTGAACTTTGAAAAATGTAAAACAAATGGCTTATAATGTAGAATGTAGGGGAACTAGCATTAGAGAGCAATTAAGGAAGGGGGAACAATAATCCAAGAAGAACAGGTAAGCTATTTAACGTTCTGGCGATGCCCAGGAATGACTATGGTCTGTTAATTTCTGATGGATATAGTAGGAGCAAGTTCACAGAAATGTTGCTATATTAGGTAACTTTCTTGGGGTAAAGTAGGAACATGTTGGAAGTTAAGCAGTTATCTTAGGTTAGTTGTCTTTTTCTTACTCCCTTGTTATGGTCTTTTTGAAATGTTCTTTTATTGTATGTTTGTTTTCTTTTTAACTTTTTCTTCATACAGTTGATTTAAAAAAGAAGGGAAAGTTAAAAAAAAAAAAAAACAAGGAAAAAAAAAAGATGCAGTGCCCCCTTGAGGAGCCTGTGGAGAATGCAGGGGTATTCGCCTACCCCACCTCCATGGTTGCTAACATGACCACAGACATAGGGGACTGGTAGTTTGATGGGTTGAGCCCTCTACCACAGGTTTTACCTTTGGGAAGACGGTTGCTGCAAAGGAGAGGCTAGGCCTCCCTATGGTTGTGCCTAAGAGCCTCCTCCAGAATGCCTCTTTGTTGCTCAGATGTGGCCCTGTCTCTCTAGCTAAGCCAACTTGAAAGGTGAAATCACTGCCCTCCCCCCTACGTGGGATCAGACACCCAGGGGAGTGAATCTCCCTGGCAACGTGGAATATGACTCCCGGGGAGGAATGTAGACCTGGCATCGTGGGACGGAGAACATCTTCTTGACCAAAAGGGGGAGGTGAAAGGAAATGAAATAAGCTTCAGTGGCAGAGAGAATCCAAAAGGAGCCGAGAGGTCACTCTGGTGGGCACTCTTACGCACACTTTAGACAACCCTTTTTAGGTTCTAAAGAATTGGGGTAGCTGGTGGTGGATACCTGAAACTATCAAACTACAACCCAGAACCCATGAATCTCGAAGACAGTTGTATAAAAATGTAGCTTATGAGGGGTGACAAGGGGATTGGGAAAGCCATAAGGACCACACTCCACTTTGTCTAGTTTATGGATGGATGAGTAGAAAAATAGGGGAAGGAAACAAACAGACAAAGGTACCCAGTGTTCTTTTTTACTTCAATTGCTCTTTTTTCACTCTAATTATTATTCTTGTTATTCTTGTGTGTGTGCTAATGAAGGTGTCAGGGATTGATTTGGGTGATGAATGTACAACTATGTAATGGTACTGTGAACAATCGAAAGTACGATTTGTTTTGTATGACTGCGTGGTATATGAATATATCTCAATAAAATGAAGATTAAAAAAAAAAAAAAAAAAAAGACATAATGCTGAGCAAAATAAGCCAGGCACAAAAAGAGAGATATTGTATGTTACCACTAATGTGAATTCTGTGAAAAATGTACAATGTTTTATACTGTAGAATGTAGGGGGACCTAGAGATACCAATTAGTGGAGGGGGAATGATAATCTAATAAGAACAGATAAACTATGGAGGGTAATCTCAATGTTATGGGAATGCTCAGGAATGATTATGGTTTGTAACTTCTTGGATATAGTAAGATCATGTTGGAAGCAATAGAGTTATTTAGGGTTTTTTTTTTTCTCTTATTCCTTTGTTTCTTAGGGGTTGTTAATTTTCTTGGGGTATGGTAGGAACATGTTGGAAGCAAAGTAGTTATTTTAGGTTATTTGTTTTCCTTAATCCATTGCTTTGTTTGAAATGTTGTGGGGTTTTTTGGTTGTCGTTTGCCTGTTTGTTTTTAATTTTTTGATAAACAAAGTTAAAAAATTGAAAAAAAATCAGTAGAAAAATGGGAGTAAAAACTAAATGACAAATAGGGTGGGATGGGGGGATGGTTTGGGTATTCTCTTTTCACTTTTATTTTTTATTCTTATTCTGATTCTTTCTGATGTAAGGAAAATGTTCAGAAATAGATTGTGGTGATGAACGCATAACTATATGATCATACTGTGAACAGTTGATTGTATACCATGGATGACTGTATGGTTTGTGAATATATTTCAATAAAACTGAATTAAAAAAAAATAATTTGAATAGCAAGGGTTATATGTAGGCATGTTTGTAAATATACAAAGGAGGAAGAAGGGCAAGCATTGATCTGTATTCAGATTTATTCTGCAAACTATATATGGTGAGAATAGTGTAACAATATCCTCATCTGTAAAATTTATAACACGGGCACTATTTTTTGATAACAAATAAGATGATTATGAATATCTGAAAATTAAACACTATTCTTAAAATTAAAAAAAAATAGTAGAGGAGCATATAGGGAAAAATATACCTATTTCAAACTAATTACAGTTAGTAGTATTTTAGCATTCTTTCATCAACAGTAACAAATGTACTATACTAATACTATGAGTCAACAATGGAGGAGGGTAGTTAGGGGTATGGGAGGATTTGAGTTTCCTTTTTTTGTCTGTATTTCTTTTCTGGAGTAATGAAAATGTTCTAAAAACTGAAAAAAAAATGTGGCGATGGATGCACAGCTGTATGATGGTACTGGGGGCAATTGATTGATTGTACACTTTGGATCTCTGGATAATTGTATGGTATGTGATCAATCTTAATAAATAAAAAAATTTAAAATAAAAAAGATAAAATATCATCTATAGTTGCAAAGCATATTGTACATTAAAGAGGGAAGCATTTATGTATTTCAACAGATTTTCCCAGTGTTCCCAAATCTAGATTTTTTTGTAAAAAGATTTAACTTTCTTGTGTATAATAAATAAAAATGCAGCTGTGTCAAAAAAGGATAAATTCTCCAACTTTCATATATAAACTTTTTGTTTCAAAATCATCTTTCTTTTGACCCAGTTTGTTAGCACATATGTAGATGAGTTTTCTTGTCACACTCTTCCAATTTAAATCACAAATAATTTTATACAAACATTTATTAGAGTATTTTTCTCATTTTTATAACAAAGTTTTATCCTTTGCTTTCCTAATTGAAGCAAAAAATTCTTGAAAGCAGGAAATATGGGTTTTTGTGTAGGTGGTTCCAGATCCTACAGAAATGGCTGGCCAATTACAGAAATTTGATAATAGTTGTTGAATGAACGAATCCAATTTGTTCCTGCCTTTTCATAAGCTCTAGATCTTTGTTGAAGTCATTCACCCAAAGTGGCTGTTGATTCTGTTCTTACTTTGGTAGTACTCTACCAGTTCTCTTCAACTTGGACTCTTCTTCATGTTTTAATAATGGATTTGATTCCATGGGTCACTGAATCTTACAAAAGTACAAATTTTCAATTCACTTCTTTCCCTTTATAAGTAGATCTCATCAGACAATAGATACTCAAACAAATTCTACTAATCATATTATTTTTTAGACTACAAAGTACATTACCATACTGAATTCTTTGAAAACTCTATTCTCTCATAGTTGGTCTAAACCAAGCATTTACTTATTCATTTAAAACAAATATTTATTGTCTCTCTTATTTAAGCTATGTACAGTTTTAGGATTTGGGAATAATCAAGTGAACAAGATTTATACTATCCTGACCTCATAGAGATTATATTCTAAAGTGGGGAGGAGGATTGAAAAATGAAAGAAACTAAACAAAACATAAAAAATAAAATTGAAATTTGAAACTATCATTAAGGAGATAAAAATTGCTTTGAGCCACAGAACTCCATTTCCATCCACCTTTTCAAATTTTGGAGCATGTTTTTAGAGCATGCTTTAAAAACATAGTTTGACAAAGAAAAATCCTAAAAGCAGCAAGAGAAAAGTGATCCATCACATTCAAAGGAAGCACGATAAGACTATGTATGGATTTCTCAGTACAAACCATGGAGGCAAGAAGGAAGTGGTGTGATATATATAAAATACAGAAAGAGAAAAACTGCCAACCAAGAATCCCATATCTGGCAAAACTGTCCTGAAAATATGAGGGAGAGTTTAAAATATTCTCTGACAAACAGACAATGACAGAGTTTGTGAACAAGATAGCTGCTCTACAGGAAATACTAAAGGGAGCACAGATAGGAAAAGACAGGAGTGAGAGGTTTGGAACACAATTTTGGATGATGGTAGCACAACAATGTAATTACACTGAACAAAGATGACTGTGAGTATGGTTGAGAGAGGAAGGTTAGGATCATGTGGGACACCTGAAGGAAAGAGGAAAGATAAAGACTAGGACTGTATAACTCAGTGAGACCTAGAGTGCTCAACAATTCTGATAAAATGTACAAATATGTTTTACATGAGGGAGAAACTAATGAATGTCACCTTGCAAGGTGTTAAAAATGGGAGGTATTGGGGGAAATACAACCAATGCAAACTAGAGACTATAAATTAACAGATACATTGTATTATGCATCCTTTAATGTAATAAAGACAATATACCAAAGCTAAATGCATTAAGAGGGAGACTAAGGGAGGGTATGGGATTCTTGGCATTGATGATGTTGTCTGACCTCTTTATTTGGCTTTAGCTTAATGCTATCTTTATTTTGTTGCTTCCTAACTGTTGTTTTTGTTTTTGTTTTCTCTTTCTTTTTCTTTTGTCTCTCTACCTTCTATGACTCCTCCTCCTTCTTTGTGGAAGAAATGGAGATATCCTTATATAGATAGTGGTGATGGTGGTGAATACATAAATACATGATTATACAGGGAACCATTGATTGTTTACTTAGGATGGAATGTATCGTGTGTGAAAAAAAATCATCTTAAAAAACGAGTTGATGAAAAAACCTTGAGGGCACTATATTGAGTGAAATAAGTCAGACACATAAGGACAAACATTTCAGGGTCTCACTGATATAAACTAATTATAATATGTAAACTCATAGACATGAAATATAAGTTACTGAGATATAGAACAAAGCTAAAGAATGGGGAGCGATTATTTATTATGAGCAGAATGCTCAACTAGATTGAACTTAAATGTTTGGAAATGAACAGAGGTGATGGTAGCAAATTTGAGAATAATTAACAGTGCTGAATTGTGCATGAATGTGGTGGAAAGGGGAAGCTCAGTGTCATGTATGTCAACAGAAGGAAAGTTGGAAGTTAAAAGATGGGAATGTATAAAATAGTGAACCCTGTGGTGGGCATTGTCCATGATTAACTGTACAAATATTAGAAATCAGTTTCATGAACCAGAACAAATGTATGATGTTATAACTAGAAGTTAATAATAGAGAGGCATCTAGACTTGGCATTGTGGGATAGAGAACATCTTCTTGACCAAAAGGGGGATGTGAAAGGAAATGAAATAAGTTTCAGTGGCTGAGAGATTCCAAAAGGAGCCAGGAGGTCACCCTGATGGGCACTCTTATGCACAATATAGATAACCCTTTTTAGGTTCTAATGACTTGGAATAGCTAGCTTTAAATACCTGAAACTATCAAACTACCACCCAGAACCCTTGAATCTTGAAGATAATTGTATAACAGTGTAGCTTATGAGAGTGACAATGTGATTGGGAAAGCCATATGGCCCACACTCCCCTTTGTTCAGTGTATGGATGGATGAGTAGAAAAATGGGACAAAAAAAAAAAAAAAAGGCACCAAATGTTCTTTTTTACTTTAATTTTTCTCTTTCACTTTAATTTTTATTCTCATTACTTTTGTGTGTGTGGTAATGAAAATGTTCAAAAATTTAATTTTGATGATGAACGCACAACTATAGAGTGGTAATGTGAACAATAGATTGTACGCTTTGTATGACTGCATGGTATGTGAATATATCTCAATAAAACTGAATTTAAAACAAAACAAAACAAAGTAATAGAGAGGCATATAGGGAAAAAAGATACCTATTGCTAACTATACACTACAGTTAGTAGTATTTTAACATTCTTTCAACAACAGTAATAAATGTAGTATACCAATACTATAAGTCAACAATTGGGGGGGATGGTTAAGGGAATGGGAGGATTTGAGTCTCCTTGTTTGTCTTGATTTCTTTTCTGGAGTAATAAAAATGTTCTAATAATTGAAAAAATTATTTTTGATGATGGATGCACAGCTGTATGATGTTACTGGGGCAACTGATTGTACACTTTGGATCTTTGGATAATTGTATGGTATGTGAACAATTTCAATAAAAAGGAATTTAGATTGAAAAAACTAATTGACAAACTTGACACCTCTCTTTTTACTGAAAAATAAAATGAAATTGAGCAACTTCAAAAGAAAAAAAAAACTTTGGAAAATGTTGGATAGCAAATCCACCTATTGCCACACCATACACATTTATCAATCTTCACCTCAAGGTTATCTGTACAGGTTGTTCTAAATGCCTTGGTGAAATAAAGAATACTTATGAGTATACTGTCTGTGCCAGTTCAAAACTGTTATGTACCCCAGGAAAGACTATGTTCTTTAATGCAATCTTGTGGGGGCAGTTTTATTATGGGTGGGATCTTTTGATTAGGTTGTTTCCATGGAGATGTGACCCACCCAGCTGTGAGTGAAAAGTTTTGATTAGATTATTTCCATGGAGGTGTGACCCTGCCCCTTCAAGTTTGGCCTTGATTAGTTTACTGGAGTACTAAGAGAGCACAGGAGCCAACACAGAAGACAGATACTTGGAGAGGTGGAGAAAAAGATGTTTGGAGATGCTGAACTAAGAGATGAAAGCCTAGAGTTTTCCCCAGAGACGCTAAGAGAGGACCCCAGAGGCTTAGAGAGAAATGCCCTGGGAGAACAAGCAAGGATGCACAGGAGCTAAGAGCCGCTAAGAGAGACAGAAGCCCAGAGACATTTTGGAGAAAGCCATTTTGAAACAAGAACTGGGAGCAAAGGACAAGGAGACGCCAGCCATGTGCCTTCCCATCTAACAGAGGTGTTCCAGATGCCATTGGCCTTTCCTCAGTGAAGGTATCCTCTTGTTGATGCCTTAGTTTGGACACTTTCATGGCCTTAGAACTGTAAATTTGTAACCTAATAAATCCCCTTCGTAAAAGCCAATCCATTTCTGGAATTTTGCATAACAGCTGCTTTAGCAAACCGGAACACTGTCAATAAAGCATTATTTTCTTTTTTTCAGAAATGGAAACAAATTCCATTTTGGCCTATCTCTCATTTCATTAAAAATATTAGTGTTCAATAACTATGGAGAAGGTGATGCTAAAGCATTTTGGTTTCTATGGTGAGCAAATGGAAGCAGGCTCTGATGGAGCAACTTTTCACAATGCATCAGTACACTGATGTTTATGAGCAGTTTTACAGTTTATCATAGTTTGTTACCTATGTCCTAAAAAATCTTTGAAGCTTATGGACTGATGTGGAAGAACATGACCAGGCCTATGCAGATATATCTAACTGTGGTATCATGAAGAATGCATTGTACGGGAATAGTATAAATCTTTGAACACTTATGTAGCCTTTAAGCCAACCAAATGGTAAAAAGGCAATGAGTCCAAGGTTCTGATCAGGCTGATTTGACCACTGAACTTCAGGTGTTGTGCCTTCGTGAGGAATGAAGATGGTATTGGAGAAACCATGTCATCTCCTATCCTTAACTCATGCATTCCTTTGCACTGTGTTTTTTGTTTTATTTTGGTTTGGTTTTGGTTTTTACTTCACTAGTAACTTAAGTCAAGGGAACCATGAACTAAATCCAAATCATCATTCTTATCTACTAGGAATGTAGATTAGGTTTTATGATTTGGCAACACATCAGAATCTTCCGTTTTTCTTTTTGTAAAATGCAGACAATGTCTGCCTATTGGAATTTCCCATTTTAGAAATTCTATCATATGGGTTCTTTTCATACTCAGTGATGTTTCAAGATGTAGCTTTTTCTTTCAAACTGGGCATTAAAATTTCAAAGACCTAAGAGGTGATATATTGGGAAGGTGTGCCAGTTTGGATATATTATGTCCCCCAGAAAAAGCCATGTTCTTTAATGCAGTCTGGTGGGGGCAGACGTTTTAGTGTAGATTAGGTTGGAACCTTTGGATTAGGTTGTTTCCATGGAGTCATAACCCACCCAACTGTGGGTAACACCATTGATTAGATTATTTCCATGGAGGTGTGGCCCCGCTCATTCAGCCTGGGTCTTGCTTTAATTACTGGAGTACTTTATAAAGAGCCGCACAGGCCTAGACTTTTGCTGCAGCTAAGAGAGGAGAAAGCCATTTTGAAACCAGAACCCTGGAGCAGACGCCAGCCACATGCCTTCCCAGCTAACAGAGGTTTTCCGGATGCCAATGGCCTTTCTCCAGTGAAGGTACCCGATTGTTGATGCCTTACCTTGGACACTTTATGGCCTTAAGATTGTAACTTTGTAACCAAATAAACCTCCTTTATAAAAGCCAATCCATTTTTGGTGTTTTGCAAAATGACAACATTAGCAAACCAGAACAGAAGGTTTAGCCTATGAATGGCAATATCACACAGGCTGATAGCAGGAATCAGCATAGAGAGGAAAGCTGAACCATCTTTCAGTGTCTTCTGTGAGTGAGAATGAGAAGGAGTGAGAGGGAGATAAGTAAATGGCAATCTTAAAGACGAACAAAGGGAGTCCTAGAGAAGGTCTTTAGAGAAACACCTGGAATTTAATCCCCTCAAGTCTAAGTCTAGTGAGCTTAGCACTTTAGCCTCAGCACTGGTAGCAATTCCAAGGACTGGGAAATGCTTTCCAGATTCACAGCAATCTGGAAGCCATTGCAGGTTGGCATTTTAATGAATACTTACTAGTGAAATCTGTCCAGACTAATAGGAAGGGAACACTAAGGAAACTAATACTCTGGGCAGCTTTTGAAAATCAAGGTTAGTTGTTCTGCTAAATACTTAGGTAAAAAATTAGAACCATGATTTCCCATGAATTGTTAACTTCTAAAAAGAAAATGAATGGGGATAAAAGTAATTCAACAGGGATTGTTTCCTTTTATAGAACTCATGAGAAAAACAAAATGGAAGGGAGAAAACAGAGCAGGTACAGGAAATAGAACTCTGAGCTGAATTCTTGGGCTCTGTGTTTTATAACTCTATTTATGGGCAGCCTGGAGGGTGGGGAAGGGATCATAGCAGAATACAGCCTCAGTAAGCCATACTTAATTTTTGCCTCCCTTAGGAGTATGGGATTTTATCTCTGGAAAATCAGCAATGGAAGGATTCGCATTAACTAAACCAGCAGCTACCACTGGCCCATAATTTAAAAACCTGTAGACAATGGCATATATGCTAAGCCCTAGATCTGCAGTAATGGACATCCTAATAATACATTTGTATCATTAACTGTTTATTGGATATTTGATATATTGGCATTTCCTCCCCTTTCCTATATGAAGATGAAACTATCTTTTACACTAGAATATGCCATCTCCTATGATGATTGAAGAAATCTATAATAAACTTGCAAATCTTCAAAAATCCATATGCTACTTAAAATATATTCTCAATAGGCAGGGAGAAATGTAGGAGAAGATCAAGGGGTTCCTTTTAGGTTACAGTTTGCCCTATGGATTTCTTATACAACTTGATAAGCCAAGGGAGATCATGTGAAAAAAAAAAACACTGTAGGGCCAAACTTGTAATTTTCACCAGGTTCTATAAAGTATCTCTATTTGACTTGCAAAACAGATCCCACAGTCCTCTTCCTTCTCTCCGTGGACATTATTCCAGTCCATACCATCCTTATTCCTTGCTTGGACTGTGGCCATCTTCCATATTGGTCTCACTACTTTCCTTTTTGCTTTCCCTAAAGTCTGTTTTTTACGTGGCAGCCAAGGTAATTCTGTCAAGGAGCAAACAAAATCACATCACTCAGCTTCTCAAAACCCTCCAGCAGCTTCTCTTCACATTAAGAATAAATTGCAGACTTTTGCCATGGTCCACAAGATCCTACCCAACCATGCTCCTGTTTAAGCTTCTGGCATTATTTCTTACCTCCTGTCCCTTCACTCACTATGATCAGAAAATTAGCACTCTGGCTGCCAAGCAAGTTCCTGCTCAGATTAATGGTACTTATTTTTGCCTGTGCCTGGAATAGTCTTCTTCATATATTCCCAGGGAATGATCTCTTGTTTAATTTGGGTCTCTGTTTAGAAGCCACATTCTCAGAAGGGCATTACCTGGCCAACAGATCTAAAATAGCAACCTTCTGGTTGCCACTTTCTTGGTTTCTCTTCACAGGTCATATCACTTTCTGATATTTTGCCATATAATCATGAGTTTAGTTTTTTTATGATCTGTATCCCCATCCCTTTGAGGGCAGAAAATCAGTGCTGCATGTCTAGTGCTTAGAACACTTTCTGTGCATTCAAGAAATATTTGATCAAGGAAAAAAAGAGGAAGGAAAGAAGGGAGGAAGGGAGGAAGGAAGAGAGGAAGGAAGGGAGGAAGGAAGGAGGGAAGGAAAGAAGGAAGGGAGGGAGGAAAGTAGGTAGGGAGGAAAGGAGGGAAGAAAGTAGAAGTTGGACTTTGAGTTAAAAAAAACCAATTCCTAAACAATTCAAAGAGAGACTTCTTTTATAATTTATTATCCAAAGGGATGAAATGAAGATTTAGTATACCAAGAAAATACCAGTGAAATCCTGATTCCTGAAAAACCAGTTCAGATAACCAATTCATCGTCTTCCCCACAGAAAGTAGCAAATATTTGTAATATTTGTGATGAGATGGTTGTGTGGTGATGAAGAGGAAACAGCTCTAAGAGTTGCTTATTTTTTTGTTTCATTGTAATCAACAATTCACCGGACAACACACACACACACACACACACACACACACACACACACACACACCACACACATACAGACACACACACAGAACTGAGGTCGATTAGCATCAGCTGTGAATCAAACCTTGTAATTTGTTATCAGTTACATTACATAGCATGGTTCTTATGCTCCAGCTATCAGTGCTTGTGTTGATTGTCAGGTGAGAACTTACTACAGAAACCCTTATTGATAGTGCTCATTTGGCTAATTTGTTTATCTACTGTAAATACCAACAAACAACAATAAATGCCTGTACTTTGTTTTGTGGATAATTTGCCCATCCTTCAATTTTCTCCCAGCTTTGAACATTAAAAAAATCAAACAAACAAAAACTGTGCAAATATTTAAATACTTTGCTTTACCTAGACTCACCACCTAGTGGTAAAGTGGGTAAATGCAGAATTCCCATTTAGAATAACGTGACTCTTCCATATACACACTGTGCCAGGTACTGTGTTATATAATACACAAAGCAGAAATGAATAAACACATAATTAGGAGAACTTTCACTATTTCAAATCCTGTCTTCTGGTGTAATATTCAGAAAGTTACTGCAGCAAAAATGATTATCTGAAACTGAAGTAGCCTTTATTGTACCAAGTGCTGTGTTGTATACATTCCATATGTAACATACCTAATGACAACATTTCAAGGTAGCTATTACTGTCCCATTTTAAAGATGAAGAAAAAAGAAGCTGAGAAAAGTTGATACTCAAAATAGCCCAGTGGGTAGGTGAAAGAGCTCATACACAAACCCAGATCTGCCTGGCTCCAAAGCCCCTGCTCTAGCTACCACAGCATATTGTCTCTTATTAAATTGTAGGTATGGGCTATGGCCAGGAAACAAATTTTCTTCTTCTGAGAAATTAGCCTGAACTTAACACAACTGACAAATAAACCAAGAATTAATCGCATAATCTCAGTGGCTTTCAATTTGCCAGAACAATAACTCTCAGACCCACCTGTTTATTAGGCCAAATTAGCTTAGGTGATGATTCATGGTGTCTGTTTATAAGATTAATAACCGTATGCAGACTGCATGACCCTTAGAGAATGGGAACCTGAAAAAGCCAACAAATACAGGTTGATATCAGTTCTCTATAGAAGTAAAATCTACTAAACAATGCATGGATTGCTGGGTTTAGAGACCAAACACATGTCAATAAAATTGACCAAACTTGCGAGAATTTGAATGGGTATATTAGCAAATCTAAAACCACATTACAGACAATTATAATTTAATATGAAGAAGGAAAAATGTATCTAGAAATGCTGAGCTTAAAGAGTAAGCATTTGTTAACATTTCTGGGGAGATACTAGGATTATTTACAATGTTCCAATTTCCATCCTTTGGGGTACAGAATACATTTGCAATTCCCTGGGCTTTGAAGCTAGACAGGGCCATTAGTCTCACCTTGGTTGATGGAATATGAAAGGAAGCTTTGTGTTTCACCTCCAGGAGCAAGGAGCTCAGAGCTAATGCACAATTTGCCTTGTTCCTTTATCCTGGCACAGCCAACTGGCGAGTTCTGTGGTGGTGGAGGCTCTCATCAGCTTGCTTTCCAAGGGAGCAACTCAAGGACCAATTCAGTGTGGACATGTGGTGCAAGTGAGAAATAAACCTGTTTTGTTTCAAGCTACTGAGATTTGGAGGTGGCTTTAACCAAAATGTAAATAATCCATAGTGACAAAACAGCCCAATCTAACATTATGTAGAGCAGAGGGCCCCCTGAATGAGAGACGGGATTGCAGTTCTAGCTCAGGAAGGGACATAATTTCATCAGTCATCATATTTGTCCATGAGTCATTGATATTATCTAATTAACTTATTTTAATTTGATTATTTTTTCTCAGAATAACTTCCAAGGGGAACTTCTCTTACCAGGTAGCCTAAAGGAAGATTAGACTTTAATCAACTGATATGAAATGTCTTCTCTGCCTGTCAATTATATTTCTTCATTGTCAATTGATTCCTTAGCATCCTGGATTATTCATCAGATTTCTACTACTTTGGTTAACATATCTCTGAACCTGAGCAACCTACCAGAGGAGAGTAGATCCACTAACTAAATGGGTTTGGGGGCCAAACAACTGCTTCTAAGAGGGGAGGGAGGGAGGATAGAGAGAGAAAGTCAGGAGAGAGGAAGGGAGACTGACCTTGCCTGGAAATCATTGCTCTAAATTCTACTCTCATGAGATGACCAATCACCCTCTAGTCCTTCTGAATCAGATGAAACTAGTAAGTTCATACAACTATGTCTATACTTTTAATCAGTGCACTTCATACATTTATTTCTGATAGAGAAGACAGGTGGGAAAAAGTGAAAACAGGGGTGCCTCCACTTTCCCTATTGGATTTCCAGATAGCCTCATGGGCTTGGATATTTTGTTGAACAAATAACCTCCTCCATCAAATTGACAGGTCTTTTTGGTTAACTTGTTTCCATAATAAATGTTCCATCACCTACATCTATTTTTATTAAGCAAGGTGTGGTGAGGAAGGAGAGTTTCTACAGTCAGTGGGCACTTGCATTTTCAGCAACTATTATTGTTCTAATTCATATTTTTATTTCATGGCAGCATAACATGCACCAGATTATGAATGTCAGGCTTGTAATAGATTATTTTCTATTGTCATCAGGTATCACAGGAATTCATAGACAGGTTATACTGGCTGAGACCCACAAACATTTGACAGCACCTGACTTATAAATTACTCTGTTCCTTCAGCTGTTGATTGATTTCTGGACATAAATAACAAAGGAAATGCCAGAGTAATAATTCATCCATTCTTCTTGGTCACAACTTGTGTTTCAGAAACAATGTTTGTTTTCCTTGGGTTTTGACTGAACTTATAATTTATCTGGCCCGCTACACAAGCTGCCTTTACTTTTGCTATTTCAGGTTGTCATCCCAAGGAAGGAGCAGCAAGAATCACAGTCATGTGATTAAAACCAAAACTCAGTACATCCCTGATCACCAATTTGAAATGAATTTGCTAGAAAGAAGCCAGCATAAAATCTTGGAAATAAAACATTATTTAACCCTAAATCCATTTACTGGTTGAAGAAACTTCAAAACCCACTGCCGGGTATTCAAGTCCCTTCACAGTGTTGCCATTTAACTTCATTTGTTCATTCTTTCCCTTCCATCCCTCCCTCCTTCTTTTCCTTCTTCCCTCACTTCCTTCTTTTCTTAATAAAGCATTTATTAGTATCTAGAATATGCTTCTTAAACTCAACTTGACTATTTATCACTCCCCAATCATGTCTCACACTTTCCTGCTGTTGTCTCTTTGCTCACAGCATTTTCTCTACCCAGAACACTCCTCTCTCCATTTTCCATACACACCCTAATTTGCCCCCTATTCTAAAGCCATCTGATATATTTCTTCTTCTTCAGTCCTCAAACAAATAATATTTATGAAACCCTTTCATAATCTTTGTGAAACTCTTTAATATTTGACTTGTATCTTTCATGTCATTTACCATAGTCTTCATTATTTTAAAATTATTTGTATGTTCACCTTTTCACTTTTCTAGACTGTTAGTGTGATAATTTCTTTTAGGAAGACACTAATTCTGTCTTACTCACTTGCAGTTCCATGCACAAAATATATGGAAAAAAAAAAAACAACCCTACACTAAGAACCTAAATAATAAAAATAAATGCTTACAATAGGAAGGGCACAATAGCAGGAGGCGAATGACTTCAAGACCTCTCTGGAATTTACTGGCTTGAAATTCTGAAGACACTTTTGCATCTCAGTTGCCTTAAGTATAAAGTGGAAATAACTAGAGATTCTTTTTGTGTCCTTGAAATATTTACAACTTCAAAATTTATTGCTTGAATACATGCCTTCTGTTAAATGATTCAACATCACATAAATCAGAGCATCTCACTAGTACAGGTAGAGGTTTTAAAAAGTACAGGGATAATTTTACAGACTCTGGATAAATGATTCAACATATCTAATCCTTTATTGTAATAATAGCAGCTACCTATTATTGAGCTCTTTGTATATGGCAGTTAAAGTGCTAGGTATTTTAGATTAATCTTTCACCAGTCCTCACTGTCTTAGATTGCTAGGCTAGTATGACAAATATCACAGAATAGGTTGGCTTAAAAAATGGGAATTTATTGGCCACAGTTTCAAAGGCCAGAAGGCTTGCTTCCTCTCAGGGTCAGAAGTGTTCTGGCTGGCTGGCGGTGCTTAGGTTCCTCGCCTTTCTCTTCCAAGTTGCCACTAACTTTCTGGCTTTCAGTACCTCCCTGTGGCTTTCTCTCACTCTGGTTTCTGATTTCTCTTTCTTTATAGGGCCTCCAGGAATCTGGATTAAGACCTGACCTCATTCAGTTGCACCATACCTTAACTAAAAATAACATCTTTAATAGATTCTCTTTACATTAAGTTTGTGTCCACAAGAATGAGGACTAAGATTGAAAACATGGCTAACTTGAGGTACATAATTCAATCTCCCATACTCAGCAAAGCAAACTTGCAAACAAAATCATCTGATGGTGGATTTTATTGCACCCACTTTACATGTGAGAAAACTGAGGAACAGTTAAGGTACTTGGCCCACCCAACTCGACCAACATCTGTCTGATACTTGATGCTATAACCTATGCTCTTTTTGCCAAATAAATTAAAATTCCTATGTATTTTATACATATAATACTATTCAATATAGCATAGGTGCTATATTATTAGGCATTTGTCATCACATTGCATAATTAGTATTTTCAAAATATCTCATGTGTATGTTTGGTCTCTTTCAATTAACTTTAATGATTGATATTAGGAATCTTTTATGATTATTTATGCTTGCTGTTCCAGTTTGCTAAATATCAGAAATGGATTGGCTTTTATAAAGTGTGTTTATTAGGTTACAAATTTACAGTTCAAAAGCCATGAAAATGTCCAAATTAAGGCATCAACAAGGGGATACCTTCACTGAAGAAAGGCCAATGGTGTCTGGAACACCTCTATCAGCAGGGAAGGCACATGGCTGGCATCTGCTGGTTCTTTGCTCCCAGGTTCTGGTTTCAAAATTACTTTCTCCAAAATGTCTCTAGGTTTCTGTCTTCACTCCTCTCTGTCAGCTCCTGTGCATCCTTGCTTCCTTCTCCCAGGGTGTTTCTCTCTAAGCATCTGGGGGTCCTCTCTTAGCTTCTCTGGGGAAACTCTGGGCTTCATCTCTTAGCTTAGTATCTCCAAATGTTCTTCTCTCTGCATCTCCAAGCATCTCCAAGCATCAGCATCTGTGTCAGCTCTTGAACTCTCTTAAGTACTCCAGTGAACTAATCAAGACCCAGTTTGAATGGGCAGGGCCCATGCCTCCATGGAAATAATTTAATCAAAGGTATCACCCATAGTTGGGTGAGTTCACATCTCCATGGACACACTCAATCAAAAGGTTCCACCCAACAAGATTGGGTTAAAAGATCATGGCTCTTCTGGGGTTTCAAACTGGCATATTTGTAGCCCTAAAAAAATAACAGAGCCCAAATGAGGCATATAACCAGCACTGAACAATCTCTAATGTCTCTGTTGCAATGCTACCCTGCTTCTCCAGCTCCAATTGCAAGCTGTATTTCCAGTAGCAAGGATGTGTTTGCCTAGAGTCATCCACACTCTGTGTTCTTCTCCAGGTGCCACATTGGATAAGTTAGAAGGCTGGAATCAGTGATGAAGGCTGGTGTCACGGATCACAGCAAGCCTAGCATCTTGCACATGATCCTGGATCCTGGCACTAGAGACTGTAACAGTCAAGACACAGGGTCCAAGAATAATTCTCCCTCTTGAATGGAAATCTCCTGGAAGTAATTCTGTGACGCAGAACAGCTGAGCCAACAACTGCTGCATCTCCGTAAGTGCCAACATCAGCTTTGTACTTGACAGCTGACAAAGCAGCAGATGCCAGCCATGTGCCTGACACCACTCTCCGAGTGAGGTGATTCTCCTCAATCTCTCAGTTATAGCACATGGTTGTCATTATTTTAATTTATTCTTCCATTTTTTAAACACTTCCCACTTTTATTTTTCTCCCTCACAACTATTCTAATGTTTTTGATACATGCCCTTGCTTTGTGTGCATGTCATTTTATTTTCCATAAATAGAGTTGTATAATAGACCACAGCCAGTGCTTAATTTTTTTATCCTTTGGGGCTCCTCCAGGGGGCTAAGTGCACATCTACTCATTTTTTCCCCTAAGTGCTACATAATTCAGAGTGTGTATGTTTTGCACATTATTTATCCTACCCCAACTATAAACACTTAGATTGTTCTCAACTTTCTCCTCTGTGATAAATGTTGTGCTGAATATTCTTATACACACACATTTTTGGACCCATGCAAGCTCTTTTCTGGGGAATTTCCTAAACATCGGACATACTCAGATTAAATTGACTAAATATTGTTATAGAGCTTTTTAGAATGACTGCTGGACACAAAGCATTGATGCATCAGGGTTTCTTTACTCCACACTCATGCCTGCCTCTGGCATTACTCAGCTTTCGAATTTTTGCCAATCTGACACATATAAAGTGATGTTTAATAATTGAATTTGCAGTTTTCTAATGTAAAATGCCAAATCAGGTTGGAAACTTGATGAAGATCTGGATTTTTGCTCCATATAATGATATATCCCTAGGGTCAATTGCTGGCATAGGTTTTCAGCAAATGTTTTTTGAATGAATCGCACCATATTCTGATCATTTCTAAATTTACATGTCGTAAACATGTGCTTCTCATTTTCTGAAATTAATTTTATAGCTTTACCTTTAACACTCTGGTTTACAATCCCTCTAGAGTCTACCTTTGTGGATGGCATTGCAAACAAGTATGTTTGATTTTTGCTCTCATATTTTGAGTTTCTCAACATCTATTACACAATTACTCTTTTCTTCATTGATTTGTAGAGACATATTTATCATACATAAAATTTCCAGGATTACATAGTTCTATTTCTGGATTTTCTATTCTGCCTCATGTATCTCTTCTTTACTGCACCAGAAACATTTTCAGTCTGATGTTTATTTTTATACTATGGCTTTGGAATAAATCCTCCTTTCTTCTCCCACCCCACCCCCTTTACCTTCAAAATTTGCATAGCAATTTATTGACTCATTTTTTCATACAAATTTTAGAATAAGTTTGTCAAATTCCTAAAAATTGAAGTTTGATTGAAATTGCACTTATTTTAGAGATTAATCTGGGGACAGTTTTCATCTTTATAAATAACTAATTTTACCCCAAACCATAGAATGTGTCTTTGTTTATTTTATTTTTTAATGCCTGTATAGAACTTTATTTTTTTCTCCATACAATCATGAATTCTTTGTTAATTCCTAGATAACTTATTTTGCTTTTCCTTATGGTATATTATTTTTAAATATATTCCCCTACTTTATTTTTGTTAGTTGGTCTTATACCAGAAACCTTTCTAAACTGTCTTATTCCTTCTAAGAATTTTCTCATGATATTGCTAAAGTGTTTCTATTTTCCAAGAATAATTAAAATCTAACCTCTTCCAGGCTATATTATAGACAGAACTTCCAGTAGTATATGAAAGCATAGTGATGACAGTATCACTACATAGGGTGTGGAGTTTGTCCTGCTTAGTTCTATGCAATGCCATGTGTATCACAGCCTATGTGAGCAGTGTCCCTGAAATTGTTCAAGTCAATAATCTGTGCTTCTGTA
This sequence comes from Choloepus didactylus, assembly GCF_015220235.1. NCBI lineage: Eukaryota > Metazoa > Chordata > Mammalia > Pilosa > Megalonychidae > Choloepus > Choloepus didactylus. The sequence goes on along the minus strand of NC_051312.1, from coordinate 37,796,281 downwards.
GATATTGCCTCTTGGAAACCCTGACTCACCTCCAATTGCAAAGGCAATATCTAAAGATGTTCCATTAGGAATAATGTTTGTTGCAGGATTTTGCTGTGACCTTTACCAGGTTATGGTAAAGGTTCCTTTATGTTTCTAATATGCAAAGAGCTCACTTAAATTCAGAAAATCAATTTTTTGAAATGCTTTTATTTTTTTAAAAGAAGAAAACAACCCAGCATAATAGGAATGAGAACACCTTCCTGACAAAAATGGGGATGTGAAATGAAACAAAATAAAGTTTCAGTGGCTGAAAAATTTCAAATGGAGTCGAGAAGTCACTCTGGTGGGTGCTCTTAAGCTCTATATAGATAACCCTTTTGAGGTTTTAATGTATTGGAATAACTAGAAGTAAATACCTGAAGCTATCAAACTGCAACCCAGTAGCCTTGACTCTTGAAGATGATTGTAGAGCAATGTAGCTTACAAAAGGTGACAGTGTGATTGTGAAAGCCTTATAGATCACACTCCCTTTATCCAGTGTATGGAGGGAGGAGTAGAAAAATGGGGACAAACGCTAAATGAAAAATAGGGTGGGATGGGGGGATGATTTGGGTGTTCTTTTTACTTTTATTTTTTATTCTTATTTTTAATCTTTCTGGTATAAGAAAAATGTTCAAAAAATAGATTGGGGTGATGAATGCATAACTATATGATAGTACTGTGAACAGTTGGTTGTATACCACAGATAATTGTATGGTATACGAATATATCTGAATTTAAAAAAAAGAAAACATTCTTTTCCTTCTTTAGTTAATAAACTAGTGAAATTACAATGATTAATTTTCTGATAAATGAAAAAATAAAGCACTTCTGTTTTAAATATTACCTGACCACATTTTTTAACATGCTGTAGTTTTTATTAGCTAAAACTGTATTTAGCATTTTGGTAGCTACATATATAAATGAAGTGGGTCTATATTTTATCTTCTTTAACTCTTCATCTGGTCTTGAAATCAAGGTCCCACTAACTTCATACAAGTAGAAAGATAGTTTTTAATATTCCTTTAGTGCCTCAAACACTAAATTTGTTTCTTGAAAGTTTCTTTAACTTTTTTGGACAAAAAAAATCTTCATTAAGTTATTTCACTGCTCTTACATTCCAGATCACTTGCAGCATTTTTCTATATTTATTTTATTTTGGTAGTACCCTCAAGAGTGTTTGCAGAGAAAGGAACAGTAAGGATAAAGCATATCCTGGGACAATGTTGTATTTTGTAACCTTTCTCTCTAAGCTAGACTTCACTTGCACTTTACTAACTCTAGAGTGAAATCAGGTGCTGCATATGTGTGGCATTCAATAAAGATTTAGTAGAAAACTGAAATAAAAGTTGCTTTTCCTTTGTGATTGCCTTTGTGGTACTACACAGACTGGATCCCAGAGTCTTATGTCAACCTCTTGCGTCTCCTTGATGTATCTATTTCTAAAATTGTGTGTGGTAAAGCTTTGAGGAGCAAACCTTCTGACACTTACCACATAGGAGAATATGTTAGCTGAACCTTCATATTTAAATTATACTTTGGACAGATATAGAATCTAGGTTCAAAATCTTTTACTTTCAATGTTTTGAAATATAAGTTCATCATTAGAAGCATTGCTCTTAGGGCTCAAATTTCAATCTGAATTTTATTCTTTTATATGTGATTTGTTCTCTTTGGAAACATTCAGAAATGCATTTTTCTCTTTTAGTACTTTTTGATTTTACCAGAACATGTCTGGGTGAGGGATTTTCCTTATCCACAATATTTTACACCCTATGAAATATGGTCTATCTTTCATTTTTCTTTATTTCAATGAAATGCATAATCATTGTTTCTTCAATTATTTCCTCCTCTCAAGTTTTGTCATATATGTGTGTATGTATATAAATAATGTACATACATAAACTATATACATAAAATACTACATCCATACATAAATACATACATTTTCACTTCTTCTACAATTCCGATCATCAAGATATTAGAACTTCTATTTGTATTTTCTAGGTTTCTTATTCTCCCCCATACTCTTAGATCTCTTTATTATCTTCCGTTATCTTTGGGACAGCTCCTCATCTGGACCTTCAAATTCACCGCTTTGTTCTTTACCTGTATCCACTCTGCTCTTCATCCCATATTTGTGTTTTTCATCTCAACTACTACGTATTTTTAAAAAACAAACATTCTATTTTAGAATAGATTTAGAATCATAGAGAAGTTGCAAATGTGTATAGTACAATGAGTTACCATATACCCCACAATCAGTTTCCCCTATTACTAACATCTTACACAATTGTGGGGTACATTTTTTTAAAATTAGTGAGCCAGTATTGGCACATTATTATTATAATTATTACATAAAGTCCACACTTTATTCAGATTTCCTTAGTTTTCAGCTAATGTTTCACTTTTTGTTGCAGGATACCACAATACATTTAGTCATCATGAAGGCTCATCTTTCTGTGACTACTGCTATACTTTTATAATGAATTTTTCCATTATCCTGCTTCATCAATCAACATTCTCCCTTACACACTGAAAATAAAGTTTATGATTAACATAAATCATTGACCTCTTTTTTTCCCAATTCATGTGATAAGTGTTGTTTGGTTTCATTTTTCTTTTTAATGGGTGTATTTCCTGGGAAATATATTGGTTGAGGGCTCCTGTCTCCTGGAAGATATCAGATAATTCTGTCTGTTGTTGGGTATAGAGGAGGAGCCAAAGCCCAGACCCTGGTGGTTTGTGCTTGTCCTGCAAATGTAAGGAGACAAGAGGGAGCCTGCCTCAGAACGGTGCTGTCAATCACCCCCTTTGCTCCCTTTCTGCCAGACAACCCCTATGATCATGAATTCTCCTTTATACCCTTTGAAAGAGCTAGCAGTGGGAGAAATCATTCTCTTTAGATTGCAAAGCACCATGGGCAGGGATTTGGAGGGGAAGGAGGAGGAGTGAATATTAGAGAGAGGGAGTCAGTCCACATTTGTTTCTATCAGTTGAGTTGGGATTCAGCACCACCAACACTGGTGGTCTGAGCTCTTGCTGCTGACCACTGATTTCCTGTAGTATCAGAGCAGGTGATCATCTTCCCAAGGCAATGTGGTGGAGAGCCACAAAATGCATAAATGCTGGGTGACAGCTGTCACACAATTGGTTCACAGAAGATCTTTGGTCTGCCCAGGTTTTTTTCACTAAACCCTAAGAGTCACACTTTCTTCCTCTTCTGTGGTACCTCCAGGGTTGTTTGGGAGGAGGGAGTCCACAGCTCAGGCTAATTCTCCATATTTTCAGGAGGCAATTGAGGCTTAGGGGGTCTCAGGGCTGAAGCTGGTGAGTGGTAGATGTAGAATACAGACTTATAATTGAAGACTCCAAAGCCTGCACATTTTTCCCTTTCCACACAGCCTCTCAGGCATACATGCCAAGGGTATCAAACAAAACATGGGCCTCCAGAGCACCAAGGCTTCTTTAAAAACCAGTGAAGTCATGTGAGTTTATTATATTTCTGAATTGGGACTTTGAAGGCCAACTCTCCTGGCAGGGGCAATCCAACATTTAACAGAGATTTAAGGAGAATAGGGAGAAATAATTACCACATTTTTTCCTTATTATTCATGCATTTATTCAATCAAAATAAACCTACTAAGGACCCACTGTGTGCTGGTACTGTTCTATTCATTGGGCATGAGGTAATGAATAAAAATAAATTTTCTACTTTCATGGAGAGGTTTCCTACATTCTAGTGTGGGTAGTCAGAAATATATTTGTCATATGTTAAAATACAAAACAGAGTTATCCACAAAAATTATATGGTCCCAGCTGCTCACTCACATGTTTACAGACATACCCTAAGACAGTGATCCTCAGGTGTGTGACTAGCTGGAAGATAGCATGACTTAAAAAGGTGTTACTTGCTCTGAAACCACAAGGGCCACATTTTGAATATGGTGGGGCCACAGCTTGGAGGGAGCCTGAAACCCTAAGTCTTCACTTGAGGAAGAGCACCTGACCTACATCAGACAGTGAGATGGTATTTTAAGACAAGAGATATAGGAACATGAGACTTCCAGGAAGATGGCAGAGTAGATGAGGCAGAACAGGCTTCTTTTCCATGAAAGTAACTAAAAAGGGGCCGGAAGACAACAGAGACCATGGTTTCAGGGTGTAAGCAGCCATGGGGGTCCCCCACAGTATGTGGAGGGGACACACAACAAAAACAGAGAAGAGATGGCAGCTGGAGGGCCATGGTGAGTTGTTCCCCATCCAGACTCCCCCCACACCCCTGAACCAGCAGCAGCAAAACCGCCACTGGACAAGGGAGTGAGCAGCAGCTCTCCACTCCCAGGCTACTACATAGACAGTTTGCTGGAGGGTGATCCTCCATAGTCAGACAGTGGGGAGCTTCCATGAGAGAACCTGGTGGGTGGCAACTACTCTCCCCACCATGGAAGTCCAGGGGATGCAAAAGTGAGAAGCAGGGAAGGGAAAGGTGCCATACCAGCAATCAGGAGTCCCTCCCACATGCCAGAGACTCATGTTGCAAGGCAGGCAGAGAACTTGCAGACAGGGCCCACATTCCAACTGTGGGATGCCCTTGATCGGTCTCCTACTCAGGACCCACATCACAGCCCCAAGACAGGCAATCCCAGTGCACATGGAGAGCCAGTGCAGTGATTGGTTCCCCACCAAGTTTGGACTCCACCTGCCACACAGGAGAAGTTCAGGGAAGACCAACTTGAGAGTGTCACCTGCTAGTAGGTTAAGGAAACTGCACACCAGCAAGCTGTACCTCAAGAGTGCCACCTGCTGGTAGAATTGGGAAACTGCACTCTGGCAAAACAAATTATATATAAATGCTCGAATAACTCTGAACTTTCCAAAATAACCCTATCAAGACAATCAAATGCCCTGAAGCCAACAGAACATTATAAAGCACTTGAAGGATCTAGAAGATATGGATAAGCCAAACAAAAAATTAAAAAGCTACAAGAGACAAAAAAGTTGGCGCAATTAATTAAAGAAGTACAAACAAATCTTCAAAACAACTTCAACGAGATGGCTAAAGACATAAAGGAAATTAAGAAGACTCCACAAGAGCAAAACAAAGAATCTGAAAGAGTAAACTAAAAATTAGCAGACCATATGGAAATAAAAGACACAGTGGCTCAAATTAAAAATATACTAGAGACACACAATATCAGATTTGAAGAGACAGAAGAAAGGATAAGTGACCTCAAAGAGAAAACAATTGAATATGAGCACACAAAAGAAAAAATGGGGAAAAAAAATGAAAAATTTGAAATGGATCTCAGAGAAATGAAGGGCAACATAAAGTGAACAAATAAAAGAATGATTGGTGTCCCAGAAGGAGAAGAGATGGATAAAGGTCTATAAAGGGTGTTGCAAGACATAGTTGAGAAAAACTTCCCAAACCTTCTAAATGACATAAATATGCAACTCAAAGATGCCTAATGAACTCCAAATAGAATATATCCAAATAAACCTACTCTGAGACATATATTGATTAGATTGTCAAATGCAGAAAGTAGAAGAAACTTCCAAAAGCAGTTGAGAGAAGTGATTCACCACATACAAAGGAAGTAACGTAAGACTAAGTACCAACTACTCAGCAGGCACCATGGAGGTGAGAAGGCAGTGGTATAACATATTTAAGTTTCTGAAGGAGAAAAATTGCCAGCCAAGAATTCTTTATCCAGCAAAGCTCTCCTTCAAAATTCAAGGAGAGTTTAAAATTTTCACAGGCAAACAAACACTGAGAGAATTTGTTAACAAGAGACCTGCCCTGTAAGAAATACTAGCAGGAGCTCTATCAGCTGAGAAAAAAAAGAAAGGAGAAAGAGTTCTGGAGAAGAGCACAGAACTGAAGAGTTATTAATAAGGGTAACTTGAAGGAAAAAAAAAAAAAAAAACAGAGGAAAAAAATAAATCTCATAACTAAAAACCAAAGGATAAGATGACTGATTCAAGAACTTCCTTCACAGTAATAACTTTGAATGCGATTAAACTTCCAATTAAAAGATACAGATTGGTAGAATGGATTAAAAAATATGACCCATCAATATGCTGTTTACAAGAGACTCATCTTAGATTCTGTGACACAAAGAGACTGAAAGTGAAAGAATGAAAAAAAAATATTCTACACAAACTGCAATCAAAAGAAAGCTGGGATAGCAATACTAATATCAGAGAAAATAGACTTTAAATGCAAAGATGTTATGAGACAAAGAAAGACACTATACATTAAGAAAAGGGATAATTCACCAAGAAGAAATAACAATTATAAACATTTATGCACCCAATCAAGGAGCTCCAAAATACATGAGACAAATACTGGCTAAACTGAAGGGAGCAATAGACACGTCTACAATAATAGTGAGAGACTTCAATGCATCACTCTCTTCTATAGAAAGAACAAATCGACAGAGGACCAATAAGGAAATTGAGCACCTAAACAACGTGATAAATGAATTAGACTTAACAGACACATATAGATTGTTACATGCCAAAGTACCAGGATATATACTCTTCTCTAGTGCCCATGGAATGTTTTCCAGGATAGATCACATGCTGGGGCACAAAACGAATCTTAATAAATTTAAAAAGATTGAAATTATTCAAAGCACATTACATGACCACAGTGGAATGCAGCTAGATATCAACAACCACAAAAGAACCAGATCTTTCACAAATATATGGAGGTTAAACAACACACTCCTAAACAAGCAGTGGGTCAAAGAAGAAATTGCAAGAGAAATCGGTAAATATCTAGAGACAAACAAAGATGAGAACACAATATATCAATACCTTGGTATGCAGCAAAGGCGGTACTGAGAGGGAAATTTATAGCTCTAAATGCATATATCCAAAAGCAAGAAAGAGCAACTAAGGACCTAACTGAACAACTGAAGAGGCTAGAGAATGATCAGCAACTAAACCTAAAGCAAGTAGACTAAAAGAAATAACAAAGATTAAAGCAGAAATAAATGAGTTGGAGAGCAAAAGAACAATAGAGTGAATAAATAAAATAAAAAGTTGGTTCTTTGAGAAGATTGACAGACCCTTAGATAGACTAAAAAAGTCAAAAAGAGAGAAGATCAAAGTAAATAGAATCAGAAATGAGAAGGGGATAATTACTATAGATCCCAAAGAAATTTAAAAAAAAATCATAAAAAGATACTATGAACAGCTGTATGCCAACAAGCTTGACAATTTAGAGGAAACGGACAATTTCTTGGAAACACATGAATAACTTGGACTGACCCAAGAAGAAATAGAAGACCTCAACAAACCAATCACAAGCAAAGAGATCCAATCAGTCACCAAAAATCTACCTACAAATAAAAGTCCAGGGACAGGTGGCTTCGCAGAGAACTTTCCAAAAAGAATTGACACCATTACTGCTCAAACTCTTTCAAAAAAATTGAAGAAAAAGAAACACTACATAACTTAGTTTATGAAGCTAACATCACTCTGACACCAAAACCAGAAAAAGACACTACAAAAAAGGAAAACTATGGGCCAATCTCCATAACAAATATAGATGCAAAACTCCCAAACAAAATACTTGCAAATTGAATTCAAAGATACATTAAAAGAATTATACAGCATGACCAAGTGGGATTCATCCCTGGCATGGCAAGGGGGTTCAACATAAGAAAATGTTTGTTTTTTTAAATTGGAAAATCCTGAGAATTTGACCACAAAGCTACTTGAGCTAATAAACAAATTCAGCAGAGTGGCAGGATATAAGATCAACACACATAAGTTGGTAATGTACTTATACACCAGTAATTACCTAACTGAAGAGGCAATAAAAAAAAATCCATTCACAATTGCAACTAAAAAAGTTAGATATCTAGGAATAAACTTAATCAAGGACATAAAAGACCTCTACACAGAAAACTTAAAAATTTTACTAAAAGAAATGAAAAAGGACCTAAATAGGTGGGAAATATTCCATGCTCGTGGATAAGAAGACTAAATATTGTTAAGATGTCAATTCTACCCAAACTGATCTACAGATTCAATGCAATTCCAATCAAAATTCCAACAACCTACTCTGCAGACTTGGAAAAGCTAGTTCTCAAATTTATTTGGAAGGGAAAGGGACCTCGAATTGCCAAAAACATCCTGAAAAAGAAAAATGAAGTAGGAGGACTTACACTTCCAGACTTTGAAGCTTACCATAAAGCTACAGTGGTCAAAACAGCACAGTATTGGCATAAAGACAGACATTGATCAATGGAATCACACTGAGAGTTTGGAAAGAGACCCCCAGATACATGGTCAACTGATTTTGATAAGGCCCCCAAATCCACAGAACAGTCTCTTCAACAAATGGGGCTGGGAAAAGTGGATAGCCATAACAAAAACAATGAAAGAAGACCCTTAACTCACACTCTATACAAAAATTAACTCAAAGTAGATCAAAAACCTCAATATAAAAGACAGTATCATAAAACTCCTAGAAGATTGTGTATGGAAACATCTTCAAGAACTAGAATTAGGAGGTTACTTCTTAGACCATATACTGAAAGAACAAGCAATGAAAGAAAAAATAGATAAATGGACACTCCTCAAAATCAAAAGCTTCTCTACCTCAAAGGAATTTGTCAAAAAGGTGATAGAGGCAGCCGAAGCAATGGGAAAAAATATTTGGAAATCATGTATCGGATAAGAGACTGATATCTTGTATATATAAAGAAATCCTATGACTCAATTTCACTAGTTCAAACAGCCCAATTATATAATGGGCAAAAGATATGAAAAGATATTTCTCCAAAGAGGAAATACAAATGGCTAAAAAACACATGAAAAAATTTTCATCTTCGCTAGCAATTAGAGAGATGCAAATCAAGACCACAATGAGATATCATCTCACACCAATTGGAATGGCTGCCATCAAACAAACAGGAAACTACAAATGCTGGAGAGGTTGTGGAGAAATTGGAACTCTCATTCATTGTTGGTGGGACTGTCTAAATGGTACAGCCACTCTGGGGGACAGTTTGACGGTTCCAGAGAAAACTAGATATCGAGTTACCATATGATCCAGCAATTTCATTTCATGGTATATACCCAGAAATGTGAAAGCAGTGACACAGACAGATGTTTGCACACTGATGTTCATAGCAGCATTGTTCACAGCTGCCAAGAGATGGAAACAATCCAAGTGTCCTTCAACAGAAGTGTGGATAAACAAAATGTGTTATGTATACGTATGTTGGAATGCTATGCAGCAACAAGAAGCAACAAGGTCCTGAAACATATTGCAACATGGATGAATCTTGAAGATATAATTCTGAGTGAAATAAGTCAGACACAAAAGGAGAGAAATTATATGTTACCACTTCTATGAACTATCTGAACAATGCAAAATCCATGTCTTTTAATGTAGAAAATTGGGGGCCTAGTGATAGAAGCTAGTGAGGGAGAATGATAATCTAATATGTTCAGATAAGTTAATGATGCTGAATTCAAAGGTATGGTAATGGATAGGGGTGATTATTGTTTGTTAATGGGATTATAAGTATCAGAGCTGTACTGAAGGCGAATAAGATTGAAAGGGGTTGTTTAAAGGCATGTTTCCCACAGATCAGCACCACAAATATAGATGTGTGCTTGCATGATACACTTTTAAGGTATGATACCAGTGCAGAGAGTTGACAACAGAAAGGTATACGGGAAAAATCTACATATGGCATACTAGGGACTATAATTAATAGGAATATCATACTAGTATTACACAAATACTAGGGACAAATAATTGAGGGCTGACAGGAGCTACGAGATGTTTTGGGTCATGAGAATTGTTTAAAATGGAGAGTGATGAGGATAAGATTGTACAGCTGAGTGAAGATAATGTGAGCTGTGGATGGATTATCGTGGACATAACACATGCTATGTGAACTTAGGAACTGCCTACTTTATAATTGAAGCCCTTGATATTGAGGTTTGCTCAGGTGAAACTTATAGATGAAAAGGGGAGGCTAAGCCCACCTATAATTAGGCCTAGGAGTCACCTCCAAAGAACCTCTTTTGTTGCTCAAATGTGGACTTTCTCTCTCTAAGCCTAACTCTGCAAATAAATTCATCACCCTCACCCCAATGTGGGTCAGGACCTGCAAGGTGAATGAGCCTTCCTGGCGATGTGGGACATGGATTCCAGGAATTAGTCTGTCTCTGGCATCAAGGGATTGAGAACGCCTTTTTAACCAAAAAGGGTGAAAAGAAAGGCAACCAAATAAGGTTTTGGTGGCCAAGAGAGTTCAAATGTAGTCAAGAGGCTGTCCTGGAGGTTACTCCAATGCAGGCTTCACCTAGACATGCCAAAGGCCCACAATATGATAAGCCTAAGTCAACAGTAGTCCCCCAAACCTTAAAGAATCCTGGGCCCCTATCTTGGAATCTATAAAAGTTTCACTCACTAAGTATATTCTTCAGAGACTTAAATCCTTTAGAGTGCTCCTCTGCCAGCTAAGGCCCCAAACCCAGAGGCAATAGCCTCTTCAAGAACATTATCTTTACTCATAAAGTTGACACCCCTTTTCAACATAAACAGGTTAGGGTGGTCACTGCCTAGACATTCTTAAAGGTCAGGAAAATGATTAAACTAGGGGAAGGGATAGCAAAAGACAAGATGAAATTTAATAAAGGATTATGAACACTGAATAATTTTCTTTTCTTAGTTGCTAGGTACTAGAATAGCTAGTAGGAAAGAACTGAAATGGTGGAACTGTAACCCATAGCATCCTTTGAAATTTGTTCTATAGTTACTTGTTAAATTGTAATTTGAAAGTTATACCTTTTTGTATATATGTTATATTTCAAAATAAGGAAATAACTGAAACTATGCTACTATAACTCAGAAATTTCCTATGTTTCTACTTGTTAAATCATACTTTGAAAGACATTACCTTTTTGTATATATGTTATATTTCTTAATAAGGAAATAACTGAAACTATGGAACTGTAACCTATAATATTTTTTGAAATTTGCTCTCTGACTACTTGTTACATTACACTTGGAAAGCTGTCACTTTTATGTATATATGTTATATTCGACAATAAAAAGTATGATTAAAATAAAAAAAAGTATATGGTCCCTACTCAAATGTACCTATTAAGGATTAACATATATACTCACCCATACTCAATTTAGCTAAAAGAAATGGAATATTATACTTAGAACTTACTAGGTACAAAGAGCCAACTAAGCAAAGATGATCTTCAGTAGCCCCCCATTTCAGTTTACTAAAGCTGTCAGAATGCAATATACCAGAAATCGGTTGGCTTTTACAATGGGAATTTATTAACTTACAATTTACAATTCTTAAGCCATGAAAATGTCCAACTCAAGGCATCAACAGGATGATACCTGGATTCTGAAGACCAGCTGCAGGCTCTTCTGTCACACAGGAAGGCACATGGCGATGTCTGCTGGACCTTCTCTCCTGGGTCTTGTCACCCCAATCTCTGTTTCCAGTGGCTTTCTCTCTGAGACTCTGTGGGTCCTCTCTTAGCTTCGCCAGGGCTCTTCTCTATGAGGTTCTCTTAATTTCATCTCTCTGCTTCTCTGAGTTCTCTGAGCTTTTTTTTTTTTTTTTATCCTCTCAAAAAGGATTTCTGTAAGGGGATTAAGACCCAGCTTGAATAAAGTAGATCACATCTCAATTGAAATAACCAAATTAAAAGGTCCCACCCACAATAGGTCTACAACCACATGAATGGATTAAAAGAACATGGTCTTTTCTGGGGTAGCTAACAGCTTCAAATTAACACACCCCCAGACCTTTCGTCTCTGTTCTCTCCTCTGTTCCTAACAGTAGTTGATCTATACTCTTTTCTTGTTCCTATCTATCAAAACTTACTCTACAAAATTATTAAGTCAAGACAGCGTATCTCATCCAAATTTGATTACTTTACCAAAACTTTACACCAAAGAAATAGGTTTCTAAGTTTCGGCATTTCAAATATATTGGGGGTTAGCATGAGGTTAGAGTTCCTTAGCAATCACCATAAATCAGGTATATCATAGACAGTAGGCAAGCTTATCTTGCAAAGGGAAGTAGGTACAAAAAAAAAATGGTCTTGATTTTTTTTTCCTAAGTGGAATCATAAGCTATTGTTTAAAGATACAAACTACTTGGAAATGGGTGCCAACAGATAAGAAAATGAAATCACCCCTAATAATGGGCTCAAGATTATGTGCTTAAAACATTTCTCTCTCACAGGCTTATCGGTCAATCAAAAAATCAGAAGTGATTTGCACTGGAGGCAGAGAGACACTTTCTGATGGTTACACTCCATGCAGCACTCTGGAAAAGCCAATTAAACCAATTACAGTTGTGTTGCTCATTAGATGATAAGCATAAGCAAATAACATGGTCAAAATCAATCATCTCCTTCTAGAAGCACAGGAAGCTTGATATCTGGTGAAGGAAAAGGCATTCAGGTCAGGACTTTGCTTTTGAAAGTGGATTTAATTTTACATAACACACATAAATGTGTCCATTTTAGAGGCTGTCCAAATGCCTTCATGGGTACACTGAGGGGCAGAGAAAAGGAAAGGAAGAAGAAGAGGTGAGTCCCATCTGTAAATCTGTCATAATAGCTTCCATAATATAATAAGCACAGGAAAATATTGGTTATGAGAGCTGAGGAAAGACTGTGAGAAATAAAATAATTCTTATCCTTGGGAAAGAGTAAAAAAAAAGGTCAAGAGGCAGGATCCTCCAGTTTGGTTGTGTGTAAAGGGCAGTCAAAGAGCTTTTAAGAATATCTAGCACCCTTAAGTAGTATAGCTTTGGGAGGGCCCAGGGACTATGTTATCCCCATGTTATAATGTGCCTCCCCCAACCCTAACACAGACACATTGTCAGAGCTTCTCCTGTTCAAATGTAATATCCAGGAGTCCAAGAGTTTAATCAAACCCATTGTACTAATAGTTCTCACCTGGAAAGACTTCCTCAACCTCCCCTCACCAGGCAACATTTGACAATGTCTAGATCTATTATTGACTGCCCCAACTGGAGAGGGTGCTTTGGTTATCTAGTGGGTAAAGGCCAGGGATGCTGCTTAGCAAACATCCTATAATGCAAAGTGAACTAGATTGTGCTCTGGTGAAGGACATTAAATTGCTCACTGATAGAGTAAAAGGAATGCAAATGATGAGATAGAAAGCACACGAGATATACAAAGCTCAGATCTCTGAGCCTCAAAGACAGATTTACTGAGTCTGTAAGTGATTCTAAGGGAAAGAGCCAACAACGACTTTTAAAAAGAAGAATGACATGGTCTAATTTTAGAAAACAAAATGCTTCCATTGCTGCATGAGGAATGGATTGGGGAGAAATAACATGGAAGCAGGGGGACCAGTTTGGAGGGATTTGCAGCAATCTCTGGGAAAACGGTCACCCAGACAAAGCCAGGGCAATGGGAATGAATAGAAGTAAATGGCTTAAGAATGGTAGAATCAGTAGGATTCGGTAAAACAAATCAACAACAAACTCACAACTAGATGGAGATGGTGAAGAAGAGGGAAGTGGCAAGGATGACACCCAGGCATATGACTTGGCCAATTATGTTGATGGACAATGGGGAGGAGTGGTGGAAGGGCCTTCCTCTGGATCGGGGAAATGAGCAGTTGGAGAATCTCATGCAGAAAAAGATAAGTTTGGTTTAAAACACAATGGAGTTTGTGGTGTTTTGGAGCTGTGTTTATCCCAGAAAAACATGTTCTTAAATCTAATCCATTTCTGTGCATTGTAAGTGGGACCTCTTGACAATGTTACTTCATTTAAGGTGTGTCCCAACCCAATCAGGAAGGGTCTTAATTCTATTACTGTAGGATTGAGATTTATAAGTGGAATGAATTCAGACAGAGAGAGAAAGCCGTGGGAAGAAAGAGGCTGAAATTCAGTGGAACCTGGAAGAGAACTGAGAGGTCAGGAGAGGCTGCCATGTGCATTGCCATGTGATGGAGGAGCGGAGGACCAAGGCTTGCTGGCAGCCAGCCCCAGGATGCCAGTCTTCAGGAAGAAAGCATCACTTTAATGACACCCTGATTTGGATTTTCTCTTAGCCTCAAAACCATGAGTGAATACATTTCCATTATTTAAGCTAACCCATTTCATGGTATTATTTGCTTGAGCAGCCAAGGAAATTAAAACAATGTTGTAGTGCCTGAGGAATACCTAGATGGACTAGCACTCCAGGAAACGGTTTGCAGGCTGCCATGGCTCTGTGATTTCTTACAGCTACACATTCATAAGAGACACTTAACTGGTGTTTAATTCTAGGAAGGTAGTCAAGTGCAGCTTAGTTCCTGGATGACTCACCTATAGACTTGACAGCATATTCCTTTTCATCTTGAAATTGGTCTTAGGATCATCGACAAGCAATTGTTCTTAAATATAGATGTAGAAAGAAATGAGCAAATGAAATCCTTTTAAAATGTTTGTATTCTCAGCCCAAAGCATCTCTTAAAAATGGCCAGCTGTAAGATCATTACTTGAATTTCTGGTCTTTTACTCACATGCATAAATAGACAGAAAGGTTTAATAAGACTAATATAAAAAGGAGGGGGGTAGAGGGGGAGGGAGAAAGAGAGTGAGAGAGAGAGAGATTTCTTTTCCTAAAAGACATGTGAATCAAATATACCCTTGCAATGACTTTGAATAGTCCCAGTTCTTGTGCATAAAGTGCATATTTCCTAGTTATTTATGATTGCAAACATTATTCAACTACAGTTGGATTTTTATGAGCAACAAAACATTTACACATAAATTTGTTTCAGAATACTAGCAGATCCTAGTGAGCACTGGACTATTTACAGCCCCTTGCATTCTTCTAGATGTGGGTTGCAGATGTTTTGTTTCATTGTTGATATGTATTCATAAATATATATGTGTGCAGGGACTTGAAAATTTGAAGCCTGTTCCATTATTCAGAATAGATGCAATATGCCTCCAACCCTTGTCTTTAACCAACATCACTCTTTTGTCTCCTGCCTTTTTTTCATATCTATGTAATAAACTTAATTGCATTCTTTCCCCACCTGATGCTGCCTTTGTTGAGCCATGTGTTTGTTTTAACCTATATGGATCCCAATCTTAATCATTTTCCTATTCTTCCACCTAAATTTATTTTCTGACATGGAATTTATTTTTATCAAACTTTAGGAGAGTGGAAGCACATACTTTGATTGAAATACAGTTTCCTTCATTTACCAGCTATGTGATGTTGGCAAATTAGGTAACTACTCTAATCTCAGTTTCTTCCTTTGTAAAATGGGGACAATATTACATACCACATAAATTTATTTTCCAGATTAATAATACGTCCTGCCTTGTTTTATAAGGGATTTAAGCAAAAGTCCCTCTTAGTTCTCTCTTTCTCTCTACTATCCCTCCCTAAGGTATTTGGCTTCTGAGAATATAGCTGAGTACGGAAATGCATACATTGTAGCAGATAATGTTGCTGCGATAGAAGTGCTCCACACCACCTCTATACAAACACATAAAAAGCAAGATAGGGAGAAGAGGAAACAGTTATATAATTTCAGATCTGCTGACCTAAGAACCTACTAATACTAATATCAGGAAAAAATCTTCTTTTGATTGTCCTTATACTTTCAGGAGTCTAAGTGAAAAGAAAATAAAAAGAATTTTATAGCAATTGTTAGCTGAAATAACTTTAACTTCTGTGTGTTTATGTAAAACCAATGGCAAGGATGACATCTGCCTATCAAATTTCATTAGCTTGCATCCTTGTCTGTCCTAAACTAAAATATTGGTGTGAAATATTACTTAATGCAGTCCGTCCTCTGAACCTCCTTTTGTGCCTGTGCAAAGTATATATGCAAATATATTACTTGGAAACCTTCTTCTAAATGGCTTCCTGATACCTAACATTGGTTCAAAGTTCTTCTTGACTGACATTTTAGAAAAATAAGAATCTTGGGTACCTGGTGAGTAACTTCCACCTATGACTCAGTCATTGTCCATACAAACCTTTATTGTAAGGAGCCAGTTAGTAAATACTTTAGAATATTCAGGTCTTTGTGAATGACATCTACTCAAGTCTGCTGTTGTGGCACAAAAACAGCCAAGGATGAAATGTAAACAAATGAGAATGACTGTGTTCAAATAAAACTTGACTTACAAAAACCAGTGGTGGGTCAGATTTGGACAATGAGCCATATGCTTGTCGACTCCTGCTCTGGCTTATTTGGGGTTAATTTCTATTGTATGATATCATTCTCTTTCAGTTGGTCAACATCCATATTGCAAGATCTAAATGTCAAGACAAAAATGCAGTTAAGGAACATGGCCAGAGAGACAAAGGAAATTAGGAACAAGAGAAAAATGGAGACCAAGAAGTTCTGACTCCAGTGGCAAAATGAATATGTCTATATATTAAACGCTTGGTTGGGGAGGCAGTATGGGATCTTTCAGATTATTTGTGGTAAAGTACCAATTTCATTTCACTTACATTGTGGATTAGAAAATACACAATTGCACACTTGATAGCAATGATTGCAAGTTGTTATAAAGTTTCTAAATTCTTAATTTCATTTTTTGTGCTTATCTCAGGGAGAGCAAATAGCAAACAGATAATGACCAGAGGAGGTATGTTCTAGTTTGCTAATGCTGCTGCTTTGCAAAACACCAGAAAGGGATTGGTTTTTATAAAGGGGGTTTATTTGATTACAAAGTTTCAGTCTTAAGGCCATAAAGTGTCCATGGTAAGGCATCAACAATAGGATACCGTCACTGAAGGATGGCTATTGGCATCTGGAAAACCTCTGTTAGCTCAGAAGGCACATGGCTGGCATCTGCTTGCTCCCAGGTTGCGTTTCAAAATGGCATTCTCCAAAATGTTGCTTTTGGGGTGTTTTGTCCTCTCTTACCTGCAGCTCCTCTTCAAAATGTCATTCTCAGTTGCTCTCCAAAATGTCACTCTTAGCTGCTCTGTGTCTGGGCCTGTGTGGCTCTTTTTAAAGTACTCCAGTGATCCAATTAAGACCCACCCTGAATGGGTGGGGAAACACCTCCACAGAAATGATCCAATGGAAGGTCTTGCCAGCAGTTGATTGAGTCACATCTCCATGGAAACACTGAACCAATAGGTTCCAGCCTAATCAACACTAATACATCTGCCCCACAAGACTACATCAAAAACATGGCTTTTTCTGGGGGACATAATATATACAAACCAGTACAAGGTCCATGGACCATGCCCTGAGAAGCATAGGTAGGTGATGTGTAAAAAGGCAAGGCCCTTATGTTCACATGATTATCTGTCACTATCCTTAGAAACAAACACACACTTCAGTTTAGCATCAAGGTCTTTCATAATATGGATCCAGTCATATTGCTTTGGCAGCACCCTCCTCTGCATCCAAACAGGATGACTCCCTGTGCTCAAACATACCTTCTGCTTCCCTACATTTTGCCTTTGTTCATATTAGTCCCCATTTCTGTAGTACCTCAACAATTCCATCTTCAGATATTGAAATCCCTATCAAAGTGGATTCTTAAACTCCTCAGTGAAGTCATGTTTCTTCCCCACTAGGTGTTGAATGCTTTTTCTGTCATTGTACTTACTTTAAGTAATTTTGCAACAATCTTCATGCTGGTGAGAGTAAATACTAAGCTTTTGGAACTCAGGTTACGTCCCATATGTGGGACAGTATCCCTCAGAGAACCCAAGACAGTGTAATTTATAAAGTAGAGGCTCCTTATCAATTATTCCATAAATGACACTGAACTTCCTCCTTAAACCCTCTCTTATGGATCCCCTTTGAATGTGTTCAGAAATTCACTTCTCTGCATCACTATCCCTTCTTTCTTTAGAAAGAGGCTTACCAGCAAGAGAGCTTGGGTATATAAAATGACAGGACATAGCATTCTGCGGCATCAAAAGCAAACCAAACAGGTGCATGACTCATTTACAGAATTTGTAAATGGAGCCTGGAGAAAGTAAATGCACTTTACAGCTCATTTATACTACTCCAGATGTCACTGTAAAACACATATTACATGGGGTAGAGGAAAGGCATCCATGATTAGCATTCAGTTCAGCCATAACACATAACTATGGTTTGTTTCCACTGTGATCTGCAAGACTTTGCTTTAAGATCAAAACATAATCGGATATGCTGAAGGAAAGAGCTGCCATTGGCAACTAAATAAAATTTTATAATCTCCATCAAAGTTACATACTTTGCAGAATTATGGAGCCAAGTTGGTATTTAATCTGCAAATGAATACAATTCTGAATGATAAAAACTGACAGAATTAAGCTAAATTAGTGACACACATGGGGAGAAAATAGCCAAAGATTCATTCAGATATTTTATTATTATTACTATTATATCTGAACAAATTATTAGTTTTATGGGCATGGTACTTTTTTTCTGACTTGCCTTTATATTTGATACATTTGTAAATGAGCAAAATTCTGATGACTGTTATCTTGGTGTATGTTTCAAATGTATTTTATCCATATAAAACTTCCTTTTAGATAAGACAGTTCACTGTAAAAGTAAGGAAAGGAGAGTATGTCTTGCCTCTCATATCCTGCCTTCTGACTTTATAATGTTAATGAAGACAGCCAAGGGAAGGAAGACATTCTATAAGATGGGTTTCTTTACTAGCCATGCCCATGGCTTCTTCTGGAGAATCCTCACATCACAGCCTCTAGAAGGAACCCATCTACACAGGCTGTGGCCCTTTATTCTCCAGGGATGGACACCACTGGCTACCAGCAAACAACACAATTCTTTCTTTTGAATATTTTAACTAAAAGAATATTTTAACTGGTAGAATAAGGGTCAGAGTCAATGTGATGGTCTTTTTATGTGTGAAATTGGCTAGGCTCCAGTCCCCAGGTACTCAACCCAAGACCAATCTAGTTAATGCTCTGAAGATATTTTGTAGATGTGATTAAAGCCCATAATCAACTCATTTTAGGTAAGGGAGAATATCCTAGATAATCTAGGTGGGCCTAATCAAATCAGTTGAAAGGCAAAAAGAACAGAATTAAGGTTTCCCAGATGAAGAAGTGATTCCCCATGTGGACAGCAGCTTCAGTTTGTGTTCAAGAATCCCAGTGTGCCCTTCATGACAGCCTGCCCTATGGGTTTCAGACCTACCTAGCCAGTCCCAACAAATGTGTTCACCAATTCCTCGCAATAAGTTTCTTAATATGTTGTTCCAGTTTGCTAATGCTGCCTTATGCAAAATACCAGAAATGGATTGGCTTTTACAAAAGGGGTTTATTTGGTTACAAAGTTACAGTCTTAAGGCCATAAAGTATCCAAGGTAAGGCATCAGCAATAGGGTACCCTCACTGAAGGATAACCATTGGCATCCAAAAACCTCTGTTAGCTGGGAAGGCATGTGGCTGGCATCTGCTTGCTCCCAGGTTGTGTTTCAAAATGGCATTCTCTAAAAAATGTCAGTGTCAGCTTCCAATGACCACCATCTTCAAAATGTGTCTCTTAGCTTAGCTCCTCTGTCTGTGAACTTTTTATAGGACCCCAATGATTCAATTAAGACCCACCCTGAATGGGTGGGATGACACCTCCATGGAAATTATCCAATCAAAAGTCCCACCAAGGGTTGACTGAGTCACATCTCCATGGAAACACTCAATCAAAGGATTCCAACCTAATCAACACTAATGTCTGCCCCCACAAGATTGCATCAAATAAAATGGCATTTTGGGGGACATAATACATCCAAATCAGCACATACGTGTAGCAGGTTGGAGAGTGTCTTTCAAAAATTCATGTTCACCCATAACCTCTGAATGTGACCTTATTTGGAAATTTGGAAATTTGAAGATATAATGTAACTTATCTGGAAATAGGGTCTTTGAAGATATAATTAAGGTGAGGATGGAGATGAGAACATAATGGATTAGGGTGAACCATATATCTAATGAGAGTCCTTACAAGAGCAGGAAAAGACACACAGAGACCACAGGGAAGAAGGTCCTTGTAGATGGAGGCAGAGATTGGAATTATTCTGCCCTGCCACAGCCAAGGAACACTGGAAGCTGACAAAGGCAAGGAATGATTCTTCCCTAGAGTCTTAGGAGGGAGCATGGCCTTGAAAACTCCTTGATTTCAGACTTCCTGGCCCAGAATTGTGAGAGAATAAATTTCTGTTATTTTAAATCATCCAGTATGTGGTAATTTGTTATGGCAGCCCTGGGAAACTAATATAATATGTGTCTCCTACTGGTGCTGTTTCTGGTTGAACACTGACTGACACAGGCAAGTGTTCCAGTAAATCAAAGCATTAGGCAGGATTGAGTTCCAGTGAGTGGAGCAGAAACCTGGTAAGCAGAAGAAAGCCGATTCTAACAGAAACCACAATAAATGTTTATATACCTTAGAGAGAATAAGACAGTCATAATCTCAAATCCTCATTTTAGAGTCTACAAGTTCCAGTCCTATCTTATATCCATGAGATCTTGGTTATCTCCTTGAATTCTCTATTTTGTTAACTTGAATGTGTTTGTTGCAACCAAGAGGGCTTGACAAGAGAAACTGTCATGTGGCTAATACATTCTAGAGGAGGGCAATATCTACACATTTTTGAGACATTGATTTTTCCATTAACCTAATAAATGTTTACCAATTATACACAATTAGTAAGATATACTGTTATAGGTGCAGTGAAGACACAAAGATGAATCTGGCATTTCGGTCCTGCCTTTGAGAACTTTATAGTTTGGTAATGGAGATGTTCATTCATAAATAGTCCCAATTCAAAATGAAAATAATATATGGAGTAAGCAATGTTGACAGCTAGTGAGTGGGATTGCACAGCTGATGGAGAGGATCAAGAAAAGGTCCCTGGTAGACAGGGCATTTGGTCCCTGGACAGCTCTAATATTTGCAGGACTGGGGCAAGATATAAAAGGAGAACAACACATCATGTCTAAATCAAACTATCAAACTCCTAAATAATGTTCTATGTACCTTGATAAATACACTTCACAACAACATGGGAAGTCAGAATCTAATTTACAATGACTGACTCCTAGAGCCTCATGCTCTTTTTCTTCTTCCCCCTGGTTCCAACCTGCAGCACGAGGGGCCTGGCATGTGTGCATGTGGATAACTCATCCCACACCTCCAAGATTCATCCATGCCTCCTGCAAAGAGCAGCCTTGGGGGTCCCACCCTGGGCTCAGGGTACATACACCAGTGACACAGCCCACCCTGAGGAAGACAACTTGGGAAAGAGGCCCTAGAGGTGGGTTTAATGAAGTTTGGAGTATGACCTCAGTGTTGGCTTTGTTGACTCCTCCTTTGCCTCCTAAAGATCAGAGGTCCCACTTTCTGAGTAGAAGTGTCAAACTCTTTGGGCATTTATTTTAAATCCTCCAACAATTATTAAGTACTCTACAGTAGCAAGTGTGGGGTTCTCAGTAAAAAAGATACAGTCCCTTTGTGTAAATATTATGGAGAAGAAAAAATCATCTGGTTTACCTTATCCCAATATATCTAGTTTTGTAATTGCTTAGTGCCCATCTCCACAGTTCTTGCCTACTTTTAAAAAATGGATGATATTTATTCATGTGGTGATGAGGTCAGAGGAGGAGTATTGCCTGAAGAGGGGATATAAGCAACAAAACAATGGAACAAGAAGTGATTCAGTGTGGTAAGAGGGACTTCCTTATGAGGAGGAGAGATGGCAATGATTTTTAAAAAGCTACACTGTTGAGAGCTTGGAAATGCTGAGGAGGGCCAGCCTAAATCTCCATGTCCTATTTTTCATTCATCCATTGATAGAAGATAGATAGGTAGATAAATAGCTAGCTAGATAGATAGATACTGCCCCCAGTCCCTACACAATAGTGTTTGGCAAAGGCACCTTTTAAAGTTTGCTTCTTGTGCTCAATTGCATTTTGCACTGGGAGAAGCATTAAAGTGGTGCTAGGGCAGAGAAAAACATAGTCATCTATTTCTGTGGGGAACACAGGAGCAGTTTGTTTCCTTTCCAGGATAGTCTTCATTTAATGTTTATACAGACACAAAAAGCCAGGAATACAACATAATAAATGGAAGGTTCTTCTAACCTCCTGAGTGACTGCAAAAATGGACGGTGTTCATAAACTGCTCTACAGATGTTAAAAGCTGAGATAGGGACACACTGCCAAGCAACTGAGTGGACTTAAGGATTTGGAATCTTTTCTCTGACCTCAGCACTTTGTGTGTGTGCATGTGCACACTTGTGTGCACATGGTTGCAAACATGTGTTTTGCCTACTTGAAAGTTAGCCTCTGTGTTAATGCAGCTCATTTATTCATAAAAAGCACTACAATTAATGCTCTGGGTTGCTCAACTGCCTCTGGCCAGAGATAACGTGGCTTTAAAGGTGAATACTCATTCCCTCAAAAAAGTATGTTAGTTCAAAATCCAGACTGCATCAAGAGTGTGTACTTAAGTAAAGCTCTTGTTTAGGTGAACAAATGTCAATTTCCACAAGTTAGGTCCAGTTTGCAGATTATCATATACTACCACTATTTTATAAAGATGAATATGATGAAGATAATAGTAATAGTGAAAATAATAGCTTTACTTTGTTGAGCAGTTACTATTGCCAGAAATTGTGCTAAGCATTTTAACTGCCTAATTGTATTTTATTCTAAGAACAACCCTTGAAGTAGGTCTTATTATTATCCTAATTTTCCCGATCAGAAAACTTGTAAAGGTCTAAAAAACTGTCTAAGATCACAGGGGAAGTGAGTGGGGGAAGCTAAGATTAAAACAAAGCAAAACAAAATAAAAACCGAAGAGGTATGACTTGTTTCCAGAGCTCCCATTCTTAAACACTGCCGTTTATGTTTCTCTCATACACAATCCCATGCATGTTATGGGTAAGTGCTTGTGCCAAGTAGAAAAAAAGCCTAAACTGGGAGTCAGAAGATCTGGGTTCTAGTCTCAGCATTTCTTCTAATTAACTATTTAAATCACTTCAGCCTTCCACAACTCTCCTTCTACCATCCACCATATATGATTAAAGATAAGAGGAGGATCTTGGTTAGTTTCTTGAATTTTCTTCAGAGTAAGTCAGTTCACTCTTCCTAGAGGATTTTTTTTTTCCTTTTTGTGTTATCTGCCTTACTGTGACACCTGGAGTTTTTGTACTCCATGTTCCTGCCAGGTATCAGCTTCCCACTTAAAAAAAAAATCAAAAGCTAAATTATGATAAATAACATTAATGGATGATTACCTTCAGGATATTCTATCCATCTTTTATTTTTTGCAGATATTTTTCCTAGATCAAGCTAGGCTGCCAGGGGGCTTTTAACTTAAGCCTTTTTTTTTTCACCTTGTAGAATCACAATATGCCTTTTCTGTCATTTAGAGACAGCCATGTGGCTTCTTAGGATGCAATACTAACTATATTCTGCCAGTAGACCTGCTCTGAAGAAAATTACAGACACTAACCAGGACACTCCTCTTATCTTTATCATACATAGCAGATGGGAGAAGGGGAGTTGAAGACTGCTGGAGTGATTTAAATGTTTAATTGGAAAACATGTTCACACAATACTGATTATAGGAATTTTGTTGAGGATGTCTATTTCATCATTCAAAGTTCCTTTTTAAGTAGCCAATGGAAAAATTTGTCTTAGATCTCAACCTATAAAAAATTTTGCTGTTGCTAAGCAAGCAACATTTTTTTAATCATATAGGCCATGGGTCAGCCAAGTACAGCCCCCTGGGCAAAACTGAAACAACCATACCCATTTGTTTACCTGTTGTCAATGGCTGCTTTCACAAAACACGAGCAGAGCTGAGTAGTTGTGACAGAGATGTACAGCTCACAAAGCTGAAAATATATACTACCTGGCATTTTACAGAGGAGTAGATGGAGTCTGTGCTCAGAGGTGCTCCAAGAGGATGGGGCCTACAGTAGCACTTGGAAGAGACAGGGCTGCCGCTCCATCAGGCCTGTAGGACAAAGAATCAAGCCAAAGAAAGCTCTCAGACCTTGAGAGCTAACAGAGTTTTCCCTGCTGGGTTTCAGACTTGTTTGTTACCTGTGACCCATGTTTTCCTTCCAGTTTCTCCCCCTGGATTGGCAATGCTTGTGCCTTCCCACCATTGTATATTGAAAGCAGAAAAATTGCTTTCTAGGTTTCCTAGGTCTATCAGAAAGGAATTTTGCCCAAGGATTGACCACACCTACATCAGTTTGAATGTATTATGTCCCCCAAAACGTCATTATCTTTGATGCAATCTTGTGTGGGCAGACATATTAGTGTTGATTAGATTGTAATTTTTTGAGTGCTTCCATGGAGATGCACCCCACCCAACTGTGGGTAATGACTCTGATTGGATAGTTTCTGTGGAGGTGTGGTCCTGCCCATTCAGCATGGGCCTTGATGAGTTTACTGGAGTACTATATAAGTTCAGACAGAGAAAGCAATCTTGCCACAGCCAAGAGGGAAACTTTGAAGAATGCCCAGGAGCTGAGAGAGGAGCTGCAGCTTACAGAGCAACATTTTGGAGATGGCCTTTGAAAGACTTTTGCTCTACAGAAGCTAAGAGAGGACAAATGCACCAAGAGCAACTAAGAGTGACATTTTTGAGGAGCTGTAGCCTAGAGAGGAGCATCCTGGGGGAAAGCCATTTTGAAACCAGAACTCTGGAGCAGTCACCAGCCATGTGCCTTCCCAGCTAACAGAGGTTTTCCCAATGCCATTGGTCATCCTCCAGTAAAGTTACCCAATTGTTGATGACTTACCTTGGACGCTTTATGGCCTTAAGACTGTAACTGTGTAACCAAATAAACCCCCTTTATAAAAACCAATCTGTTTCTGGTGTTTTGCAAAAAAGGCAGCATTAGCAAATAGGAACAACACCCATAACTGATTTTGATGAGATTTTGTACTTAGCATTGTTACTGAAATGACTTAAAGCTTTGCAATGCTGTGATGAAATGAATGTATTTTGCATGTAGGAAGAACAGACCTTTTCAGTTTCCAGAGGGTGGTCTATTGGGCATTAATCACATTCCCAAAAAAAAGGCATGTTTATGTCCCAACTCCTGGACCTGTGGACATGGACCCATTTGTAAATAGGAACTTAGAAGATGTTATTAGTTAATGTGTACCCAAACTGAATAAGACTGGGCCTTAATAGATGAAGTCCTTAGAAGCAAAGGAAAGTGGACATAAACACACAAATAAAAGCCACAGAGAGCAACCTGAAACTGGAAATCAACAGATCCAGGAAGAGTAAGAAGACATTGTCATGGGCATTGCCAAGTGAAAGAAAAGCCAAGAAGCCCCAAAGATCGCTGGCCACCCAGAAAATATGGACCCAGGAGGAGGCAAGTCTTCTAGCCTCTGAAACTGTGAGCCAACAAATCCCCATGTTTACACCAATTCATTGTATGGTATTTCTTTTAGCAGCCAGGAAATTAAAATAGATGGTTTCAAACTCTGGTTCTGCCAGTTAAAACTTGGGTGTGCTTGTTCAACTAAATGAACTCTGAGCCTCATTTCCTTCATCTATAAAATTAAATATCTATTTTACTTTGACACTGTGAAGAAAAAATGTAATGTCATGCAATAGTCTGTCACAGTGTTTAACATGTTGTACTTGGCCAACAGTTGTTTGTTCCCTTCACCTTATCATAACAGTAACAGCAATATAGAGGGATGATCTAAAGTTAAATCAAATCCCAACTGGCATTAGGATAATATGAGATAAGAATTTTCCCATTTGTGAAATAATGGTTCAGATCTGATATAGTCTATTATTCTTCTCAGCTCTGTAATTCTGACTATCCTTAGACAGACTCTTCAAAAGCAAATAGGTATTATTGGAGTAACTCAATAAAGCAGCTTTGCCTCATTTATTTTAGACTTAGAAGTTTGGCTGCTGTAGAAATGTTCTTTCTATAATGTATTTATAAGTAGTTTTATATTTAAAATAGCAAGTTAAACTCAAAGTTCTCCCATTTAAGAAACTTGAACTTTGAAGTCATCATGCAGATGAAGGCTTTTATGGAAAAAGACATTCTAAAGCCATGATATGTGGTATCAACAAAAGCACTCTGAAGATGTGATATGGGTACAAGCCCAAAGATGAACCTGTAGGCCCATGCCTATCTTAAATTCACAAATATTTTCTTTAATAGATACCTCTGATACATATACAGCTATGTTAGAAGTCACTGAAATGGGGTCAGCCAGGAGGAAGATTATGGGAAGATGGCTAAGTAGGAAGCTTCAAGAATCAGTCCCTCCAAAATAACAATTATTAATCTGGCAGGAATGGTCTGAATCAACTATTTTGAAACTCTGGAATCAAGTAGAATACTGTGCAGCATCCAGGGAAAAGTGGGAGGAAGAGGCTGATAAATCATGGTAAATGTCAGCAAATTGCACTCTCCACCTAGCAGCTACCATTGTCCATCCACCAACCTCATGGCAAACAGCAGTGAAGTTCTCAAACCTAGCTCCTGGTGCAGGTTGCTAATGCCAGAGTGGGAAAAAAAAACTAGTTTCCCAAGATCTAGGGGCATGTCTTCTGATTGCTAATCACTGTTTTTTATTAGCTACTTCAGATCATAGGGACCTGACTCTGAAGGCAGCTATTGTTCCAACCCACCCCAGGCAAAAGCAGCAGAGGAGACTTAAAGATATTACACTTCTTCAAAACTACAGAAAATGGTTAAAAGGCTGCATTTACTGGGCAAAAGCAAAATCAAGAAAACACAGTTTCAAAGAGCCATAGGAGAATCTCCTGGCATCCTTCCTGAACCCTCTCCCTCCCCCTCCCCAGGGCAATTTGGAGCTAGCAAACCTTGCTCCCTTTGTGGTTCTCTACTTTGATCTAGCTGGGAAAGACTGAATTGTGAAACTGCTTTCCAGTGTGCCCCGCCTCCCAGACTTTGCTCTCTAGTCAAAAGCAGCTTGAGATAGGAAAAGCAGCAATTGAATGGGTTAGCCCAGCAAAGAGGAGGTGGGGCTAACAATACCAGCACAAAAAACAGAGACTTTTGGAGTTGGAGGTGTTCAGAATACTGGAAAAGGGTTGGACTCCAAGAAAAAAGGGGAACATAGAAATAGGTACCAACTTGGGGTCTTGTTTGCAAACCTGGGGAACTGGGGTACAAGCTCTGAAAAGGGATTTTTCTTCTTTTCTTTTTGTTCTTTTCTTTTCTAGCTCTCCGACACTGTATCTTTTAACTTTTCAATAGCCCATCAGAGTTTCTGCTTCAACACCACCCAAAGCAAGGGTGGATTTAAAGTTGTCTGAGAGTAACTTGTCAGGTGAAAGAGATAATAGCATAAAGGGCATATCCTTAAATAGTTTATCCTGTGACTGACAAACTTGGGAGGTGGAGGAAGGCCTTGAAAAGGGATTTTTTTTCTTTCTATTTTTTCTTTTTCAAAATAACTATTCAAAGTAGCTCATTACAGAAAGCCTCAGATATTTGCAATTTGCCACTAGACCCAGGCAAGGGTGGAGCTAAGACAGGTCTGAGAGACAAAGCAATGAGTCTAGTGGGGGAGACAATTCCCTAAAGGGCATAACTTCCACAAGAAAATGGGGAGTGGGGTGAGCAGGGTCCAGCTCAAGTGGCAGCCCTCCTTCAGAGAACTCAGACCCAGGGGCTAATAAACAGAAACTAGCTTGAGTCAGCCATGCTGCTGGCAGGGACAGGGTCTGCAGAGAATTAAAGGCAACTGTGGCACCTCTTTACACTGGTGGGGAGCTGCAGGCTGACAAGCACAACCTGCTGGACAGGATAGGAAAAGCACAGAGTCTATAGGCTTCACTGGAGGGTCTGATAATCTGTGAGGTCTCATTCTCAGGGAAACTTCATAGTCTCCTCCTGAGACTTGGGCCTGTCTGGACTGAGAAAATCTGATTGGGATCGATCATATATGGGGGGACCCTCTAAAAAACGGTTAAATTGAGGAAGGGCAAGAACCAGAAAAACAAGAGGCGAGAAATTCTGATCAATTAATCAGAAGCTATGTTACAGGTCTAGAATAAGTAGAACTGAATACCAAAGAACAGCTAAAGAACAAAGCTAACCAACAATAAAATCCTAGGTAAAAGAGTGAAAACAAGCTGTAGAATAAACTAATCAAGAAAATCAGATGCCAAGACAGCTAAAAATAATGAGTCATACTAGGAAACACATAACTAAGGATCAGCCAAAGGAAAAAAAACTAACACTTCAACTGAGATACAGGAATTTAAACAAGTAATTAAGGATGTGCAAAACAACATGCTAAATCAATTCAAAAATCAAACCAATAAGATGAGGGAAGATGTGGCAAAAGAAACAAAGGATAAAGATGACACTGGGTGAACATAAGGAAGAACCTGAGGTTTAAAAAACAAATGGCAGAACTTATGGGAATGAAAGACACATAGAAGAGATGAAAAACACAAGAAAAACAGGAGATTTGAAGAGGCAGCAGAAAGGATCAGTGAACTGGAAGATGGATCATTTGAAATCATACACACAAAAGAACAGCAAGGGAAAGAATGGAAAAAATATGAGCAGGGTCTTAGGGAAATGAATGACAACATGAAGCAAATGAATATATTTGTTACAGGTATCACAGAAGGAGAAGAGAAGGGAAAATGGACAGAAATAATAATTGAAGAAATAATCACTGAATATTTCCCAACTCATGAAAGATATAATTGCAGATTCAAGAAGTACAGCAAACCCCAAGTAGAACAGATTCCAATAGACCTAAACCAAGACACTTACTGATCAGATTGACAAATGTAAAAGACAATGAGAAAATTCTGAAAACATCAAGGGAAAAGCAATCCATCACATACAATGGAAGCTTCATAAGACTATGTACAGATTTTGCCACAGAAACCATGGAGGTGAGAAGGCAGTGGAATGATATATTTAAGATATGGAAAGAGAAAAACTGCCAACCAAGAATTCTATATCCAGCAAAACTGTCCTTCAAAAATGAGAGGGAGATTAAAATATTTTCAGGCAAACAGACACAGAGAGAGTTTGTTTGTGAATAAGAGATGTGCTCTATGAGAAATATTAAAGGGAGTGGTATAGGCTGATAGGGTAAAACAGGAGAGAAAAGTCTGGAGCAGAGTGTAGAAATGAAGATTATCAGGAAGGCTAAAAAGACAGAGAGAAAAAAGTGAGATATGACATATAAAATCCAAAAGACAAAATGGTAGAAGAAAATACTGCCCTAACAATAACAACACTAAATGTTAATAGATTAAACTCCCCAATAAAAACACATAAGCTGGCAGAATGGATTAAAAAAAACAAGACCCAGGCTAACAAGAGACAGAGAGAGAGAGAGAAGATGCAAATAAATACAATCAGAAATATTGAAAGGGACTGTAACTATTGACCCCACAGAAATAGAGATAATGAGAAGATACAATGAGCAATTGTATGCTAATATACTAGACAATTAGACAAGATGGATAACTTCCTAGAAAAGCACAAACAGCCAACATTGATTTGAGAAGAAATAGGTGAACTCAACAAACCAATAACAAGTAAAGAGATTGGGTCAGGCATCAGAAAGATCCCAAAAAAGAAAAGCCCAGGACCAGATGGATTCCCATGTGAATTCTACCAGGCATTAAAAAAGTACCAATCCTGCTCAACTCTTCAAAAAAATTGAAGATGAGAGAAAGCTACCTAACTCATTCTATGAAGCCAACATCACCCTAATACAAAAGTCAGCCAAAGACACTACACAAAAGAAAAATTGTGGACCAATCTCTTCAATGAATACAGATGCAAAAATCCTCAAAAAAAAATTTGTAAATCCAATCCAGTAGCACATTAAAAGAATTATAACCACAGCCAGGTGGGATTTATTCCAGGTATGCAAGGCTGGTTCAACACAAGACAATTAATTAATTTAATACACCACATCAATAAATCAAAGTGGAAGAAACATATGATCATCTTGATTGATGCAGAAAAGGCATCTGACAAAAATCAACATCATTTCTTGATGAAACTACTTCAAGGGATAGGAATAGAAGTGAACTTTCTCAATATGATAAAGGCAATATATGAAAAACCCACAGCTAACATCATACTCAATGGGGAAAGACTAAAAGCTTTCCTTCTAAGATCAGGAACAAGACAGGAATGCTCATTCTCACAACTGTTATTCAACATTGTGCTGGAAGTTCTAGCTAGAGCAATTAGGCAAGAAAAATTAATAAAAGGCATCCAAGTTGGAGAGGGAGAAGTAAAACATTCATTGTTTGCAGAGGACATGATCCTATTTGTAGAAAATCCAGAAAAATCTACAACAAACCTACTAGAGCTAATCAATGAGTATAGCAAAGAGGCAGGCTATAAGATCAGCAAGCAAAAATCAGTAGTGTTCCTATACACAAGTAATGAGCAACAGGAGGAGGAAATCAAGAAAAAAATTACATTCACAATAGAATCAAGTATTTAGGAATAAACTTAACCAAGGCCACAAAATACCTGTAACAGAAAACTTCAAAAGAACTGCTAAAATAAATTAATCAGGACCTAAAAAATGGAAGAACATATGATGTTCCTGGATTTGGAAGACAAAATATAAAGATGTCAATTCTACCTAACTGATTTACAGATTCGATACAATAACAATTAAATCTCCAAAAATTTACTGTGAGGAAATAGAAAAACCAATAGCCAAATATATTTGGAAGGGCAAGGTGCCCCAAACAGCCAAAAATATCCTGAGAAAGAGAAAAGAAGTGGGAGGTCTCACATTACCTGACTTTAAATCATACTACATAGCTACAGTGATCAAAACAGCATGATACTGACATAAAGATGGTTGACCAATTCCACTGACCAAATGGAATTGAATTGAGTGTTCAGAAATAGACCTTCTCATCTATGAATAACTGATCTCTGATAAGTTAATCAAGCCAACACAGCAGAGACAGAGCAGCCTCCTCAATAAATGGTGTTTTGAGAACTGGATATCAATATTCAAAAGAATGAGATAGCACTCCTATCTCTCACCTTATACAAAAATTAATTTTAAATGGATGAAAGACCTAAACATTAGTGCTAAGAATATTTGACTTTTAGAAGAAAATGTAGGGAAATACCTTAAAGATCTTGTGATAGGAGGTGGTTTCCTAGACCTTACACCAAAAGCACAAGCAATCAAAGAAGAAATAGATAAATGGGATCTCTTCAAAATTAAACACTTTTGTACATCAAAGGACTTTGTCAGAAAAGTAAAAAGGCAGCCTACACAATGGAAGACAATATTTGGAAACCACATATCAGATAAGGGTTGAATATCCAGAATATATAAAGAGATCCAACAACTCAACCACAGAAATACAAACAACCCAATTAAAAAATGGACAAAAGACATGGACGGACACTTTTCTGAAAAGGAAATACAGAGCTCAAAATACATATGAAAAGATGCTCAACTTCACTAGCTATTAGGGAAATGCAAATCAAAATCACACTGAGATATCATCTCACACCTACTAGAATGGCCATTATCAAAAGAAAACAAAACAAAACAACACTGGAAAATTACAAGTGCCAGAAAGGATGTGGAGAATGAAGCACACTTAATCACTGTTGGTAGGAATGTAGAACCATGCAGCCACTCTGGAAGGCAGTGTGATGGTTTTTCAGGAGGCTAAGTATAGAATTGCCATATGATCCAGCAATTCTATTACTAGCTGTATACTCAGAGGAACTGAAGCCTAAGGCACAAATATACATTTGTAAACCAATGTTTATAGCAGCATTATTCATGATTGCCAAGAGATGTAAAGCGCCCAAATGTCATTCAACTGACAAGTGGATAAACAAACTGTGGTATATACATATGATGGAATATTACACAGCTGTAAGACAAAACAAAGTCATGGAACATATAACAACAGGGATGAACCTTGAGGACATAATGTTGAGTCAAGTTAGCCAGAAATGAAAGGACAATAATGTATGGTCTCACTAATATGAACTAACATTAATGAGCAAACTTTGAGAGATAAAACTGAGAACAAAGGTTATCAGGAGATAGAAAGAGGGTAGAGATTGGAGATTTGATGCTGAAGGAGTACAGAATGTTCAGCAGGATTGATTGTATAGATCCAGGCATGGATAGCACAATACTGTGGGATGGTAGCACAATATTGTGAGTACACTGAATAAAGATGTCTGTGAATAAAGCTCAAAGAGGAGGGCTAGGGGCATGTATGACACCAGAAGGAAAGACAGACAATAAAGACAGGGACTGCATAACTTAGTGAAATCTAGACTGGTCAGTGATATGGTGAATAAATGTAAAAATTTAAAAATGTTTTTACATGTGGGAGAACAAATGAATATCAACCTTGCAAGGTGTTGAAAAGGGGATGGTACTGGGGAAAAATATAATCAATGCAAACTGGATTCTATGGTTAACAGTACCATTGTAACATGCTTCCATTAAATGTAACAAAGACAGTGTACCAAGTTAAATGTCTATGAGAGAGGGATATAAGGGAAGGGTATGGAATTCTTGGTAGTGGTGGTGTCTGACCTTAATATTGTGTTGATTGTATTGCATTTTAGTTTTATTATCTTTTATATTATTCTTTATTTTTATTTTTATTTTTGGAGTAATGAATATGTTCAAGTGCTGATTGTGGTGATGAATGCATAATTATATGATAATACTGTGAACAATTGATTGTACACTGTGGATGATTGTATGGTATGTGAATATATCTCTATAAAATTGCAGGAAAAAATATAAACAGAGGGACACAAGTGCTGGAGAAAACATGGAAAAAGTGATGCACCTATTTACTGTTGGTGAGGAAATAGAATGCTGTAGCCTATCTGGAGGACACTGCGGTGCTTCCACAAGACGCTAAGCATGTGGGTGCCATAAGGTCCTGAAACCTCATTATGGGGTATATATTCGGAAGATCTGAGAGCAGGGACATGAATGGACATTTGCATATTGGTGTTTATGGTGGCAGTATTCATGATTTGCAATGGATGGAGGTGGCCTAAGGATACATTGACTGATGAATAGAATGTTGAACTGTGGTATATGCATACAATAGAATATTGAGCAGCTGCAAGAAGGCATGAAGCTGTGAGGCACACAACTAGGTGAATGGATCTTGTGGACAGCATTTTGAGTGAAGTATGTCAAAAACAAAACAAAACAAAAAGCCATTATAATGCTTAACTACTATAGACTAACTATAATGTGCAAACTCTGAGAATTGACTCTTAGAGCACAGCTCATCAGGGAAATGCTTATTGTAATGGTCCCTAGATTGTACGCTTTTACAGCAGTCTCATCAATTCCTGAGTTGTAATTGTTATCTCTAAATTCTGAGATGCTGAGCTCTTTGTGTATAACCTGGTCAGTCTCTGGAACTTTGCATACCTGTGTGAAAGCCAAGACTCAGAGCTAGAGTTTGGCAGCTATGAATGTATTACCTCATACAGCAACTGTTAAAAAAAGCTGCAAGAGTTCAGACTTCAATTAGGGATATGAATGAAGCATATATGGTTAGGACTAAGGCAAATCAGGCCAAAGGGCAAAGGAGGTCATTGACTGTGTTTTAAAACTTCAACTTCTATGTGAGACCAAGGGAAGAGATATTTATTTGGTGCAGGATCTATATGTTCTGTAGCACACTAAATAATTTAACTTTTATGGTCAGTTTATTCAAACACCATAATTTGACTAGGAAGTGAGATCTGGTAGCTTTGTACAGGTTATGTGACATCCTGATACATCCCAAAGTCATGTGGGCAAAGAATAAAAATATATTTCAGGTCCCCCCTGAGGAACTGGGGAAATATGTGGAAATGTACTTCCCCACTTGAGTTATTACTGATATTCTCACAAACATTGAGGACTACCAATTTAGTAGGGTGAGCCCTTGATCTTGGGGCTTGCCCGTATGAAGTTTGTTACTGCAAAGGTGAGGCTAAGCCTACTTATAATTGTGCCTGAGTCTCCCCCAGGGAAACTCTTTGTTGCTCAGATGTGACCACTCTATCTTTAAGCTCACTAGGCAGATGAACTACATAGGACATGACTCCCAGGGTGTAAATCTCTCTGGCAACATGGGACATGACTCCCAGGGATAATCCTGGACCTGGCATCATGGGATTGATAAAATTTTCTTGACTAAAAGGGGGTAAATGAAATGAGACAAAATAAAATTTCAGTGACTGAGAGATTTCAAATGTAGTTGAGAGGTCACTATGGAGGGCATTCTTATGAACTACATAGATATCCCTTTTTAGTTTTTAGTGATTTGGAATAGATAGAAAGAAATACCTGAAACTGTGGAAATGCAACCCAGTAGCCCTGGTTTTTGAAGGTGATTGCATAACTATGTAGCTCACATGATGTGACTGTGTGATGGTGAAAACCTTGTGGCTCACACTCCCTTTGCCCAGGGTATGGACAGATGGGCAGAAAAATGGGGACAAAAACTAAATGAAAATAGGGTGGGATGGGCAGAATGGAATTCTTTGGGTACTTTTATTTTTATTCTTATTTTTATGTTTTTTGGCACAATGAAAATATTTAGAAATTGATTGTGATGATGAATGCACAACTATATGATGGTATATGATGGATACCTGATTGTACATTGTGGATTATTGTATGGTATGTGAATATAAATGAAACTGTATTTAGAAAACAATCAATAGAGAAACCAACAATCAACAAAACCAAAAGTTGGAACTTTGAAAAGGTCAATAAAATAGACAAACATTCAGCAGGACTGGAAAAAGAAAAAGGAGAGATAAGTCAAATAACTGAAATCAGAAAAGGAGTATTACTACTGACTCCACAGAAATAAAAAGGACTGTAGAAGGATACAAATTAGATAACTGAGATGAAAAGGACAAATTTCTAGGAAGAAAACATCTACTTACACTGACTTAAGAAAAAACAGAAGATCTCATCAAACCATAAGTAGTAAAGAGACTGAATCAGTAATCCAAAAAATCCAAGAAAGGAAAACCAGGACCAGAGGACTTCACAGGTGAATTTTACCAAATATTCCAAGAAGAATTACCAACAATCCCATTAAAACTCTTCCACAAAATTAAAGAGGAGAGAACTCTCCCTAACTCATTCTATGAGGCCCAAGTCACCTTCATACCACAGCTAAAGATACCACAAGAAAAGAAAATTACAGACCACTATCTTTTATGAGTATAGATGGAAAAATCCTCAAAAAATACTACCAAGCTGAATTCAGCAGTGCATTGAAAACCATGATGAAGTGGGATTTATCCCAGGTATGCAAGAGTGGTCAATATATGAAAATCAGTTAATGTAATAGAGCATATTAACAGAAGAAAACAAACAAACAAAAAAAAACACATTATCATCTCAATTGATGCAGAACAGACATTTGGCAAAATCCAGCAGCCCTTCTTGATAAAAACACCTAGAAACCTAGAAATAGAAGAAAAGTTCCTCTACATAATAAAGGGCATATATGAAAAACCCATGGCTATCTCATAGCTACTGGTGACAGAAACAAACTTTCCCTTTAAGATCAGGAACAAGACAAGGAAGCCCTGTGTCACCACTGTAATTCAACATTGTACTGGATGTTCTAGCCAGAGCAATTAGGCAACAAAAGGGCATCCAAATTGGAAAGAGAGAAGTAAAACTTTTCCAAATTGCAGATGCAATATTTTTATATACAGAAGGCCCTGAGAAGTTCACAACAAAGCTACTTGAGTTAATAAATGAATTTAGTAATGTAGAAGGGGACAAGACAAACTTAGAAAAATCAGCAGGGTTTCTATACACTAAAAGTGCTTTTATACACTTTTTCTTTCTGAAAAAGAAATCAACAAAAATTCCTTTTTGGATATCAACTAAAGGAATCAAACATATAGCAATAAATCTAACTAAGGATGTAAAGGATTTGCATGAAAGAAACTACCAATTATTGCTAAAAGACATCAGAGATGACCTAAAGAACTGGAAGGACATTCTGTGTTTATGGATTGGAAGACTAAATATTGTCAAGATATCAATTCTCCCAGAAGCATTTTACAGCCTCAATTTAATCTCAATCAAATTCCAGCAGCCTTCTTTCCTTCTTTGCAGAAATGGAAAAGCCAATCATAATATTTGTGTGGAAAGGTAAGGAGCCCTGAAAATTCAGAGCCACCTTGAAAAACAAGAACAAAGTTGGAGGACACATACTTTTTGATCTTAAGAACATGTTATGTCTGGGGAAGAGAAAGATGGTAGCACAGGGAGTTCTGGGATTTGGTCTGTCTTTCAAAGCAGCTAGTAAATACCCAGAAACTGTCTGAAACAACTGTTTGGGGACTTCAGAGGCCATACATGCATCATACAGCAGCCAGGAACAGTCTCAATGAGACTGAGAAACTGCAGTGAGGAGATGTGGATAGATCATTCCAGGCTGTGAAGGCAAGGGCCCCTCCCACACTGGCACAGAAGACTGACTCAGGAGTCACTCCATGGCAGGAAACAGAAGCCCTGTCTCCTAGGAGCAAGGAGAAGGGAACTTGACCAGGCACAAATTGTGGCTTAAGATTAACAAATTTGAGATGCTGCATACCAGCTCCAAGCAGAGATAAAATGAAAGTGCAACTGGGAATGAAACCAGAGTTCTTTTTCAGCCCTGGTCCCAGCAGGGAGGAAGCAAGGCTGATGGAAAGACAGAGGCTTCTGGAGTTGGCTGAGTTCAGTTTGCTGAAGGATGGCTCTGCTCCAAGATAAAGGGCAGACAGAACCAGGTACCAATTCTGGATCTTGATTGTCAGAGCCAGGGAGTGCTGGAGGCCAGCTCTGAATATAGCTACTATTTTTTTTTAAGCAGCCCATTAAAGAAAGTAGCCAGAATTCTCCATTTTCAGTCCTGCCCCAGGCATGGGCAGAGGCAGGGTACACTAAGTGGCACAGTAAACCCTTAGGCACTAGAGATAGTTTCCTGAAGTGCAGCTCTTCCCCAGGAAAGGGGGGGGGTGGCAGGGCCCAGTGGAAGTGGTGGGTATCATTTGGAGAATTTAAATCCTAGGGACTGGGATATCAGCAACAGTTTCAACCTACAAAAAGTGACACCCAGCCATTGTCTCAGCCAAGCACCAGTGGGGGCAGAAGTAGGCAGTTTGAGAGTCACTGCAACTTTTCTCGCTGGTGGGGAACAGGTTGCTGAAGAACAGCTCCTCCTTGGGAAAGGGGGGAAGGACAATGCCCAGTGAAGGCAGTGGCTGCTAGAGAATTCAGACCCCAGGGGGGGAAAGAGTTTCAACTGACTTTCCCCACAGCTCTGTCTCAACCATGCCACTGGCAGGTCTGGGGTCTACTGAGAATTAAAGGCACAGTACCACCTTAGACCCATGAGAAGCAGTGGGCTGAAGAGCACCATCTGCTGGGCAGGACAGCAAAGGCACAGAATCAGGATGCTTCACAGGAAAATGAAAAGAGCAACATGAAAACCATAGGCAAGAGAGAGAAAATGACCTCCAGAATAAACTAATCAAGAAAATCAGATGCCTAGACACTATAGAAAAATCACAAGTCACCCTGAAAAGCACAAAGACGTGGCCAGGCAAAGGAACGAACTAAAACTTCAGATGAAATACAGGAATTGAAACAACTAATTAAGGATGTTCAAACAAATCTTCTAAATCAGTCCAATAAGTTGAAGGAAACTGGCAAAATAGATAAAGAATATAATGAAGACACTGGGTGAGCATAAAGAAGAACTTGGAAACTTGTAAAAAATATCAGAACTTATGGGAATGAAAGACACAATAGAAGAGATAAAAATCCAATGGAGATATACAACAGAATGTGTGAAGAGGAAGAAGAAAGGATCAGTAAACCAGAGGATAAGAAATCTGAAATCTTACACACACACACACACACACACACACACACACACACAGATAGGGAAAAGAAAGGAAAACTTTGAAAAGGGGCTCAGGTAAGTGAATGACAGCAGGAAGTGCATGAATATGTGTATCATACATATCCCAGAAGGAAAAAGGAAGGCAAAGAGAGCAGAAAAAATGAGGAAATAATCACCCCAAATTTCCCAACTCTTATGAAAGACATCAAATTACAGGTCCAATAAGTATGACACAACCCAAACAGAATAGATAAAAATATACCTACTCCAAGACACTAATCAGATTGTCAAATGCCAAAGACAAAGAGAGAATTCTGAAAGCAGCAAGAGAAAAATGTTCCATCACATAAAAGGGAAGCTTGATAAGACTAAGTGAGGACTTCTCAGCAGAAACCATGGAGGTGAGAAGCCAGTAGTATGATATCTTTAAGATACTGAAAGAGAAAAACTGCCAACCAAGAATACTATATCTGGGAAAACTATCCTTCAAAAATGAGGGAAAATTTAAAATATATACAGATAAACTGAAAGAGTTTATGAACAAGGGATCTGCTCTACAGGAAATAAAGGGAGTGCTACATGCTGATAGGAAAAGACAGGAGAGAGAAGTTTGGAGAAGAGTGTAGAAATGAAGACTATCAGTAAGTGTAACTAAAAGGGTAAAATGAGAGTAAATATAAGATATGACATATAAAATCCAAAGGACAAAATGGTTGAAGAAGGTACTGCCTTTACAGTAATAACATTGAAAGTTAATGGATTAAGCAGCCCCAATCAAAAGACATAGATGGGCAGAATGGATTAAGAAAAACAGGATCTATCTACATGCCATATACAAGAGACTCAATTTAGAGCCTTTGACAAAATAGGTTGAAAGTGAAAGGTTGGAAAAAATATTCCATGCAATTAGGAACCAGAGAAGAGTGGAGGTAGCTATACTAATATTGGGCAAAATAGACTTTAAATATAAAACAGTTAAAAGAGGCAAAGAAGGCCACCATGTATTAATAAAAGGGGCAAACCATCAGGAAGAAATAGCAATAATAAATATTTATGCACCTGGCCACAGTGTCCCAAAATACATGAGGCAAACACTGGCAATGCTGAAGGGAGAAATAGACACCTCTACAATAATAATTGGAGATTTCAATACACAACTTATAAATGGATAGAATATATAGAAAGAGGATCAATAAGAAGACAGAAATATTCAGTAATATGATAAATTATCTAGACTTAACAGGAACTTACAAAACATTGTACCCCACTGATTGATTGATATTTCATTGAATCTGGAAATCATTTTGGGTAAATTGACATCTGAACTATATTTAGTCTTCCAATCCATGAACACGGTATGTCCTTCCATCTATTTAGATCCTTCTTGATTTCTTTTAGCAATGATTTGTAGTTTTCTGTTGTCCTTTATGTCCTTTACATCTCTGGTTAAATTTATTCCTAGATATTTGATTCTTTTGTAGTTGCTATTGGAAATGGATTTTTCCTTGATTTCCTTGATATATCTATATCCAAAAGAATGAAAGAGGACCCCTATCTCACACCTTATACAAAAATTAACTCAAAATGGATCAAAGACCTAAACATTGGAACTAGACCATAAAACTCTTCAAAAAAAGGTGGGTATTTATCTTTAAGATAAATATCTTAAAGATATCATGGTAGCAGGTGGTTTCCTAGACCTTACACCCAAAGTGCAAGCAATGAAAGAAGAAATAGATAAATGGGATCTCCTTAAAATTGAACAGTTTTGTGCATCAAAAGACTTTGTCAAGGAAGTAAAAAGGCAGCCTACTCAATGGGAGAAAATATTTTGAAACCACATACCAGCTAAGGGTTTAATATCCAGAACATATGAAGAGCTCCTACAACACTACAACAAAAAGACAACCAATTTAAAGAAATGGACAAAGGACATGAATAGACCCTTTTCCAAAGAGGAAACAGAAATGGCTAAAAAGCATATGAAAAGATGTTTACCTTCACTAGCTATTAGGGAAATGCAGATCAAAAACACAGCGAGATACCATTTCACAACCACTACAAGGGCCACTATCAAAAAAAAAAAAAAAAAAAAAACACACACACAAAAAAAAACAAACAAAAAAAAACAAAAACTCTAAGTGCTGGAGTCACTGTTGGTAGGAATGTAGAATGGTGCAGTGCTCTGAAAGGCAGTTTGGTCATTTCCTCAGGAAGCTAAGTATAGAATTGCCATATGATCCAGCAGTCCTGTAACTAGGTATACACTTGAAAGAACAGAAATCAAGGACACAAAAAGACCAAAAAGACATTTGCACATCAGTGTTTATAGCAGCATAATTCAAAATTGCCAACAGATGGAAACAACCCAATGTCCATCAACTGATGAGCAGATAAACTGTGGTGTATATACATGGTGGACTATGCAGCTGTAAGATGGAAAGAAGTCATGATGCATGAAATGATGTGGAGGAACCTTGAGGACATTATGTTGAATGAAATAAGCCAGAAACAAAATGACAAATAATGTATGTTCTCACTAATATGAACTAACTATAATGAGCAAACTCTGAGAGTTAAATTTGAGGGCATAAGTTATCAGGAGATAGAAAGGGATAGAGATTGGGCAGCTCATGCTTGAGGAGTACAGAATGTTCAGTAAGGATTATGTTAAATGTTCAGACATGGATAGCACAATACTGTGTGATAGTAGCACAATATAAGTATAATGAACAAAGCTGACTGTGAGTATGGTTGAAAGAGAAAGGCTAGGGTCATATATGTCACCAGAAGGAAAACTAGAAGATAAAAAACTGGGACTATAAAATTTAGTAAAACCTAGAGTGGACAATGATGGTGGTTAATTGTACAAATATAAGAAAATTTTTACCTGAATTAGAACAAATGTATGTCACTATTACAAGGCTTACTAATGGGGTGGATATGGGAAATATACAATTAATGCAAACTAAGGTCTATAGTTAATAGTAACATTGTAATATTTTTTCATTAATTGTAACAAAGGCAGTATACCAAAGCAAAATTTCAATAATAGGGGGCCATAATGGAAGGTATGGGATTTTTTTAAAATAAATGGCAATGTTATCATATAGAATGTGGTGGTGAATGTATACCTATATGATTATACCAGGAGTCATTGATTATACACTTAGGATGGATTATATGGTGTGTGAATTGAATTGTTAAAAAAAAAAAAGAACTTATTACAAATCTGCACTAACCAAAGCAGCATGGTTCTGGCACAAGAACAGACATACAGACCAATGGAATGGAATTGAGTGTTCAGGAATCAACCCTCACATATATGGCCAACTGATTTTTGACAAGAGTGCCAAGTCCACTCAATGGGGACTTCCTTTCTTCAACAAAGAGTGCTGTAAAAACTGGATGGCCATATGCAAAAGAATGAAGGTGGACCTTTACCTCACACCATATACAAAATTCAACTCAAAATGGATAAAAAATCTAGTTATAAGAACCTGGACTATAAAACTCATAGAAGAAAACATAGGGAAGCATTTTCAGAACCTGTGTTAGGAAATTATATTTTATACTTTACACCCAAAGCATAAGCAACAAAAGAAAAAAAATGGATAAATGATTAAACATTTCAACATTTTTGTGCATCAAAGGACTTAGTTATGAAACTATAATGACTGCCTACACAATGGGAGAAAATATTTGAAAACTATATATATGTGAAAGAAGGGAGCCAACTCCGTTCCTTCGTTCCTGCAAGAAGTTCTTTATTGGCTTTTTAGCACAGGATTATATAGCATAAGCATTCTTTGGGCTACGTAATTGTTTTTCCCGTTTCCCCAGGCAACCGCGTTTGTTCTAAAATCACAAGAATAGCATGTTTACAATCTTCGGGTGCAAGCTTGAGGACAATAGTAATCTCAGGGAACGATCTCTTCTGAACCAGGTGGGAAAGCAGGGGCACGGAAGGAGCCCAGCATTATTCTCTAACTCAACTGCTTGCTGTCAGGTGCACAATGCCTCAGTGCCTGCCTTCAGCCACACAATGCTTTGGCCTTCTCCCAGCCTGGTGCCTGCCTTCAGGCATCCAAAGCTTAGGGAGCAGCCTCCCTAACTTGCCAAGCCAGGGAACCTTCCGTGCCTCCACATATATATCCCAAAAGGGTTTAATAACCAGAATATATAAAGAAAGCCTACAACTCAACAACAGAAAGGCAAGCAACCCAATTAAAAATGGGCAAAAGACTTAAATAGACATCGCTCCAATAGATACAAAAATGGTCAAAAAGCACATGAAAATATGCTCCATATTATTAGCTTTCAGGAAATGCAAATCAAAACCACAATGATGGAGAGGAGGAGTGAAGATGGCGGCATAGAGAGGAGTGGAAGCTAGTTGCTCCCCCCAGAACAATTCATAAATGATAGAAAAATTAGTAAATAACCTGGAATAACTGTGGGGAGACAAATGTGACTGTCCACTCATCATACACCAACTTGAATTGGGAGGAATGCCTGAGATCGCAGCATAAAATCTCTAAGTAGAAACTGCGGACCAATGCTGAGAGCCAAGAGCCGAGAGCCCCTCTCTCACGGAAGCCTTGTGGTGCTAGAGAGCAGAACTCTCTGAATGAGTGCGTGTGTCTCAGCCCAGATCCAACTGGCATTTTAATATTAACTGCTCAGTACAGACTGCGAATCCCCAACAAGCAGAGGCTTTTGGTGATGACCAACCTTGGGAGAGTCAGGGGACATATCTGTCTCAGGACGGGGAGCCCAGCTCTCTCTGGTTGATGGGTGAATCTGGGGGCTTTCTGTCCCTTTCTCTCTCTCTGTCAACCTGGGCGGCTCAGTGGAGAAAGCCTCAGCCATTTTCAGCTCACAGTGCTTTGCAGTAAAGCCTCAGCCATTTTAAAATCTCAGCACTCTGACCCAGACAAGGGTAGAGGTAACAGAGTCAGAGAAACAAAGAATATATTTATATGCAAATGACCTCTCACTAGGAGGCATAGCTTCCCAAGAGGAAAGGGTGGGACCCAGCTTTACGACCTGACTTACATTCAGATCCAGACCCCAGAGCCTGGGGGAGGAGAGCTGCAGGCCACACTCCCTTACACCAGTCTGTGACAGGCTGACAGGAGCCACCTGCTGAGCAGAAAAGCACAGGGTGTGTCAATCCTCTAAGGCACACCATCAGGGAAACTGGATACTGAATATTACTTCCTTCTGTGACCTGAGCTTGTCATCATCTGGGAAAACCTGATTGTGGTGGCCTGGGAGGTCAGATACCTAGACAACAGAAAACTACAACCTACACTAAGAAAAACAAAGTTATGGCCCAGTTGAAGGAACAAACTTACAGTTCAACTGAGATACAGGAATTTAAACAACTATTGCTAAATCAATTCAAAAAGTTTAGAGAAGATATGGCAAAAGAGATAAAGGCTATAAAGAAAGCTCTGGGCATACATGAGGCAGAAATCAAAAGTTCAAAAAAACAACTGGCAGAATCTATGAAAATGATAGGCATAGCACAAGAGACAAAAGACACAATGGAAACATACAACAGCAGATCTCAAAAGGTGGAAGAAAACACTCAGGAACTGGAGAACAAAACACCTGAAACCCTACATGCAAAGGAATAGATGGAGAAAAGAGTGGAAAAATATGAGCAATGTCTCCAGGAACTTAAGGACAAAATGAAATATAAGAATGTACATATCATTGGTGTCCCAGAAGGAGAAGAGAAGGGAAAAGGGGCAGAAGCAATAATGGAGGAAAGAATCAATGAAAATTTCCCATCTCTTCTGAAAGACATAAAATTACAGATCCAAGAAGCACAGCACACTCCAAACAGAATAGATCTGAATAGGCCTATGCCAAGATACTTAATAATCAGATTATCAAACATCAAAGACAAAGAGAGAATCCTGAAAGCAGCAAGAGAAAAGTGATCCATCACATACAAAGGAAGCTTAATAAGACTATGTTTGGCTCTTTCAGCGGAAACCATGGAGGCAAGAAGTAAATGGTGTGATATATTTAATATACTGAAAGAGAAAAACTACCAACCAAGAATCCTATATCCAGCAAAACTGTCCTTCAAATATGAAGAAGAGCTCAAAATATTTTCTGACAAACAGACAATGAGAGACTTTGAACAAGACACCCGCCCTACAAGAAATACTAAAGGGAGCACTAGAGTGATGGGAGAAAACAGGAGTGAGAGGTTTGGAACACGATTTTGGGTGATGGTAGCACAGCAATGTAAGTACACTGAACACAGATAACTATGAATATGGTTGAGAGAGGAGGGTTGGGAGGATGTGGGACACCAGAAGAAAGGAAGAAAGATAAAGACTGGGACTGTGTAACTCGGTGAAATCCAGTGTTCAACAATTGTGATAAAATGTACAAATATGCTCTTTCA
Organism: Choloepus didactylus; assembly: GCF_015220235.1. Taxonomy (NCBI): domain Eukaryota; kingdom Metazoa; phylum Chordata; class Mammalia; order Pilosa; family Megalonychidae; genus Choloepus; species Choloepus didactylus. The sequence goes on along the minus strand of NC_051312.1, from coordinate 37,751,879 downwards.
TGAGGGAGAACAAGCAAATGTCACCCTTGTAAGCTGTTAAAAATGGGGAGGTATTGGGGGAGGGATGCAATCAACATAAACTAGAGACTATAATTAACAGAATCATTGTATTATGCTCCCTTTAATGCAACAAAGGCAATATACCAAGGTAAATGCAGATAAGAGGGGGGGATCGGGGAGGGGTGTGAGACACTTGACATTAGTGGTGTTGTCTGACTCTTTATTCTACTTTGATTTGTTATCTTTCCTTTTGCTGCTTCCCAGCTGTCATGTTTCTTTTTTCCCTCTTTCTTTTTTCTTTTTCTTTTGCCTCTCTACCTTCTTTGACTCTTCATCCTGCTTTGTTGAAAAAAATGTAGATGCCCTTATATAGATAGTGGTGAGGGTGGTGAACACATAAATACGTGACTATACTGGGAACGATTGATTGTTTCCTTAGGATGGAATGTATGGCATGTGAACAAAACCGTCTTTAAAAAAAATGGGTTGATTAACTGTACAAATATTAGAAATCTCTTCCATGAACCAGAAAAAATGTATGACAATAAAACTAGAAGTTAATAATAGAGGGACATATAGGGAAAAATATGTATACCTATTGCAAAGTATATACTACTGTCAATAGTATTTCAACATTGTTCCATAAACAGTAACAAATGCACTATACCAATACTATGAATCAACAGGAAGGGGGTGCTTAGGGGTATGGAAAGATTTGAGTTTCCTTTTTTTTTTTCCACTTGTCTTTATTTCTTGTCAGGAGTAATGAAAGTTTCTAAGAATTGAACAAAAATTAAGTGTGGTGGTGGATGTACAGCTGTATGAGGGTACCAGGGGCAATTGATTGTACACTTTGGATCTTTGAATAATTGTATGGTATGTGAACAATCTCAATAAAAATTAAAATTAAAAAAAAAAAAAAAAAAACACGAGGTACCACTTCACACCCCCTAGAATGTCTGCCATTTAAAGAACGAGAAATAACAAATGTTGGTAGGGATGTGGAGAAATTGGAACATTTGTTCATTGTTGGTGAGAATGTAAAATGGTGTAGCTGCTGTGGAGGATACTTTGGCAGTTGCTCAGAATGTTAAGTATATAATTGCCATATGACATGGCAATCCCACTTCTGGTTCTATACGCAAAAGAATGGGAAGCAGTGACTGCAACATTTATTTGCACACTAATGTTCATAGTGGCATTATTCACAATGGCCAAAAGATGGAAGCAATGCACATGTCCATTAACTGAAGAAAGGATAAACGAAATGTGGTATTTACACATAATGAAAGATTATTCAGCCATAAAAAGGAATGAAGCTCTGTAACATGTGACAATATGGATGAACCTTGAAGACATCACATTAAGTGAAATAAGCCAGGCACAAAATAATAAATATTTTATGATCTCATTGATATGAAATAACTAAAATACGCAAATTCATAGAGTCATTTATTGGAATATAGGTTACCAGAGGTGGGGTGGGGGAAGGTAATAGGGAGTTAAAGTACAGCATTTCTATTTGTAATGCTGGAAAATTTTGGTAATGGATGGTGGTGTTTGTAGCACAACATTTTGAATGAAATTAAGAGCACTGAAATATGTATTTGAATGTGGATAAGGGGAAATTTGGGGTTTCATAAATGTTACTATAATAAAAATAATTATTTAAAAAAAAGAAAATCCATAGGACTGAACAACAACAAACAGTGAACCCTAAGGTTAACCATGGACTGCAGTTAACAGTACAATTACAAAAATGTTCTTTTATCAACTGCAACAAATGTAAGACAGTAATGCAAGATGTTAATAATAAAGTGGTAAACTGGAACTCTATATGTTATGCATAATTTTCTGTAAGCCTACAACTTCTCTAATAAAAATAAAAGAAATGGGGCTACGCAATCTTAGATGGTTGGAGATGTAAAAGACCTAACTGTTGATCTAGCTTTAAACCTCATTATTTAAAGATAAGAAAAATGAAACCCAGCAATATTAAGTGGCTTGAGCAGAGAAAGATATGTATAAAAAGTATAAATAGAAACAGTACCCTGAAATCTAGGCATCCGACTGTTCTTTACCAATACCAAGATAATTCAGTATAATTCAGGAAACGGTGGTAAGCATCTGCTGTGAGCTCCCTAGGTTCCATTAAACAGGAAATGGCAAGTGTATATCAGAGACATTGCTCCCTAACTGATTCCCTCACTTAATAATTGCTAAGAATGAAAAAGGAGGTCTGATGTTCTTACATAGATGCCTTCTTCCATACAGACCATCATCTTGCTCCATATGGGGTCTCTTGTTGAGACATTAGGAAACACAAACTTGGCTTGCTAAGACCATGTCCTTCATCATTAACTTACCACCACTTTAAAACCTGCTTAGTGGTTTTATGATTACCTTAAGCAAACTTAAAAGAAAGAGAAAGAATATATACAAGCCCCGGGAGGACTTGAGCCTTTCTGATCATTTTTACCCTATCATAACTGCCATCATCACACTGCCCTGACTACCACCACAATTATTTGTTGAGCAATAATGTTTGTCAAGAACTAGGCTAGATACATTATAAGCACCATGTTTTAATTTTTATAACAATTTTTGCAGTTTTCGATGAATATATATATATAAATTATTGTGACTTCTGTTTTAGGAATATTGTCTAGCTTCTTAGTTAATATGTTCCATAGATCAGGGATTTCTTTCTCCCTCTTTTTTAACCATTGCACTTTTAGCACATATCACACTGACTAGTAAATCAACAAATATTATGCTTAATAAATATTTGTGAAATAAAATAAATAAATAACTCCCCTATTAAAGAGGTATAATGATTATTTTCATTTTGCAGGGGGAAGAAATTGAAGCATACAGAGGATCCTAATCTTTTATTCCCCAAATCTTTACATTAACACATCTTTCTAAGTTCTTCCTGTTCTGAATGTCCACCTACTAAATCAAATCAACGCTCATAATTATTGCTCAGTAGAGGCATCTTTGCTGTTTTATCCCATGGAACTTTACTTAAGAAGTATAGGTTCCTAAGTTGTCAGATTTATAAGTTAAAGTTTCCCTTTCATCTTCTAACTCTTGATTTATGTATACCTCAGAAATAACCAGCCACACTAGCATATTAGAAGACTTCACTATCATGATCCATTCCACCAAACTTTGGTTTCAGAGAGATAAACTAAAAGTGAAGGGATGATCAACTGACAATCTTTCTCATTGATCATTGTATCAGTTAGCTTTTGCTGTGTAACAAAGAACCACAAAATCTCAACAATAATAAGGATAAGCATTTGTTTCATGCTTACATGTCTGTGGGTCATCTTGGGCGACTCTGCATTTAGACCTGGGGTTTATCCAGGCTTGGATATCTCAGTGAGCATCTCAGTATGCATATCTGACTGAACTAGATACTGGCTCATTCTGCTTCTATTCATTCTGGGCCCAGACCCTGGGGCAGTGGCTTCCCTAGGTAAGTTCTTCTCCTGGAAGGTCACTGGAATCCAAGACGGCAAGCCCAACTCCACCATCTTGTGATAAGCTTGCTCACATCACATTGACCAAAGAAAGTCACATGGCCAAGCCCAACATCAATGGTACTGGGAAGTATACTCTTCTCATAAAGATGTTGCAGAAAGAGTAACTACACACTGAAGATAATCTGGTTTGCCCTAGGTATGTCTAGGGTAGATAAAGGCATATCCTTTATTTCAGTGAGTTAGGATGAAAATTAAGTGTGAAATGAATTAAAATCCTTCTTTTCCCTTCATTAACTCTATAGCTGGGTGTCTAGAGTTTAATCATACCTCTGTCCCCTCTAGCATTCAATCTCAGTTGTTTTTTTTATTTTCAGGACCCCTGCCACTATCTAACTGAATACTACTCAAGCACACATATCCTTCAGCAGATACAATCAGGACAACTATGGTGGTACAGAGAAAACAGTATTGTCCTGCATTGAAAGAATTAACCAAAAAAGAAAATTGCAATGCCAGGGCAAGTGGAAATATTGCCACTGTGAGAGTGTGTATCATGCATGTAAACTTGGGCAAGTTACCAAGCCTTAGTTTCCTCCTGTGTAAAACGGGGTGTTCTGGTTTGCTAATGCTGCCATTTTGCCAAACACCAGAAATGTACTGGCTTTTATTAAGGGGGTTTATTTGGTTACATAGTTACAGTCTTAAGGCCATAAAGTGTCCAAAGTAAGGCATCAGCAATAGGGTACCTTCACTGGAGAAAGGCCACTGGCATCCAGAAAATCTCTGTTAGCTGAGAAGACACATGGCTGGTGTCTGCTTGCTCCCAGGTTGTGTTTAAAAATGGTGTTCTCCAAAATGTCTTCATTAGCTTTCAACGGCTATCTTCAAAAATGTCTCTCTAAGCTGCAGCACTAAGCTCCTTCTGTCTGAGCTCTTATAGGGCTCAGATAAACTAATCAAGACCCATGCTGAATGGGTGGGGCCACACCTCTATGGAAATAATCTAGTCAGAGTTATCACCCACAGCTGGGGGGAGGGTGTCACATCTCCATGGAAACAACCCAATCCAAAGATTCCAACCTAATCAATACTAATATGTATGCCCCCACAAGACTGCATCAAAGAACATGGCATTTTGGGGTCATAATTCATCCAAACTGGCACATGGGGTTAATAGAAACATCTATTCTATAGATTTGATGTGTGGAAAGTAAATGAGGGAATGCTTTCAAAGCACTACCACAGGGATCTGGGGTTGACATTACATTTATAAGTATTCAATAATGTTATTTTTACGATTACAATTACTTTTAAGCAAGTATCAGCCTTAGTCCACATGCTCAGATTTGTAAGAAATACAAATTCCTTTTGTCTTTTCTTTTACCTCTTTTATTTAGAAATATAATTCAGTTGAATTTCATTTTCTAGAATTCACCTGCCAAGCTGAGGCAGGCTTTGTATTCATCACTCTCTTCCAGGGCTGTGCCATGGTTACAAACTTTAATTGCTAACAAGCAGTTGGGGAGGGTTAGGTGAGGTCTATCATCTGGTCTCAGGTCACTGTTTACTCATTTGTCACTGGGACATGTATGCTTCCTTTGATTTGATTCTTTTAGCCCACTCTCTACAACTTCCATGAGTGTGTGGGCCTATTTTCATGACTGCCTCTTTTCCCACCACATAAGTGCACCAAGTAGCCATTTCTTCTTTGGGGTCTCCCAGACCCCAAGCCCCCATGCTGTCCTGAAACAGTCACCTCTGTTGTCTCTCTTCTATCCTTTCCTCATTTCAGGGGATATTTTCTTATTGCCCATATCTGTCTAAGATACTTTGACTAGATCTTGAATCCTCTTCCTGTTCCCAGACTTGGCTTTTAAAATCAAATGTGCAAAGACTTCTGCTTTCAGCACTGCAGTCTTCCTTGACCTGAGGAAAAAGCACAGGGGCTACTCTCCTCTGGAATGGGGGTAAATGAAAGAGAGATTCAGGAAAAGGAAAACAAACTGGGGTTGATACATCACAACACTATGCTGCTGTCATCATTGGCATTCTTATCCTCAACCCCATCCTTACTGTCGTCATAATTACTGATATTGACATGATCACTGGAGTCCCTGTGCCCCTGTAAATAATATGCAATCTCAGAAATCTCGGTATGGAGAAAGTGTTTCATAAATGTTCTCAGTCTGTTACGGCAAAAAGTACACAGCTTCGGAACTCAAACAGATATGAATTCAAGTCCTCACCCCACTACTCACTATCCTTGGGTATATCTCCTTGGGCATCTAAGCTATATCTGAATTTACTCATCTCCAAAATGGGGATGATAATGACCAGGTTTGAGTTTTGTGATGGTAAAGATGGTTTATGTACCTGACACAATTCCAGCAATTATTTAATAAATGCCAGGTAGCATTTATTAAACAGTGTTAGAAAGAAAAGGATTACTTCCTGCAGGCTTCTAATTTGTGAGCGCTCCCTCTACAGGAAGGCTCTGGTTTAAGACACTGGAATGCTTTGTTGATTTGCATTATCCTTATTCTTTGTTCAGTAGGCCCTTAAAAGCAGCTGCAGTCAGTGCCCCCGGCCTTATTGCCTTATTTAACATAATCTGCCTCTTGCTGGGAACCTTGGATAGTAAATGCCAGAGGCACTAGGGTCAGGAATTAATTATAGGAACAACAAAACCCAGAAAACCCTTTGGCAGAAGGTGCCCTGGTAAAATGGCAATTTGTCGGCCACTGTTGGGGAAATGAAGACAGTAAGTCCAAAGGCCACTTTCTTTGCCTTTGCCTTAGAACACTTGGCTTTCATTTATGAAGAATCAGGTTCAATTAGGCCTCTGCATAACAAACTGTCAGTCACCATCAAGGCACCTCCCAGATGCCTGTCAGAGCAGCTTCCCCTCCTTGTCACTTCAATCTTGTTCTGGAAAACTGTGAACAGGTTTTCAAGGAATTGAGTTGGTGCAGGTTATATAACATTATGTTTTCTTCCCTTTTCACCCTGCTGTTTTTCTAGAGGCTTCTGCCATTGCAGGTCAGGCTTGCAGGGAGCTGAGGAGTGCCAGGCTTATGAGTCCTCCAGGAGTGCCGATCTTGCTGAGCTTTGATGGGGACATCGCTCTGGTAAGCTGCAGCAGTAACTTGATCAGAGTAAGCAGCTCTAGGCCATGACTCTTCTGAGGTTTCACATTAACCCAACAAACATGAAAGGGGGAGCAATAGTCCCAAAGAGCAAAGAAAAGTACTGAAAAATGCTGCTTGGGTGTTAGCAGAGTTGCTAAGAGGCTGGCCGTACTCTACTATTTAGAGCAGCTGTACTTATTTTTGTTTTTCTCCATCAGACACCCCTCACCGATGACGATGACATTTAAATGCATGGTACTCCCTTATCTGCAATTTCCCGAATTAGCTCAAACACTGCCCCTTTTGCAACCACTCAAGAAAGTGTATCTGACTGCAAATGAGGAAGAGAAAGGTTATGATGGGGATAGCCTTGAATGTACTTCATTTAAAACAATGCATTACATTCACACACTTTGATACTCTGGCCATAATCAGTAACAAATTGTTTGGACATACCTTACAATAGATCAAGGCCTAGTATTGTGTCATAATGTTGTCAATGAGAACTTTGGGGCTTTTAATGTTTCAAGAGATTAAGAAGAAGAGTCTTCTTCTTCCCATTCAATTCAATAAACCATTACCAAGTGAAGAGGATGCGGCAAACACCACACTGGGTGATCTTGCAGGCCTGATCTTATCTGACCCCACCAGAACTCAGTGACAGGCAGAGCTGTTCCTCCATGGAAGGAGCATTGCACTTGGACCCAAAGATGTGACATGGCATCCCTCTCCTTCCACTCTGTGACACTGTACAAGTTACTTAGCTTTGACCTCCAATCTCCTCATCTCTAGAGGGGAATAACATATTTAGCTCACAGTTGGTATGGAGATTGAATAATAATAGGTAACTATTTTAAGCTAATCACTAACTTAAGAGCTTTACAGGGATCCTCTTACCATTTATTGTATATTTATTCCTTTGGTATAGATGAAGAAACTGAGGCTTACAGACTATTGGGGATTGAATCATGTCCCTCACAAAAGAAAAGTTCAAGTCCTAACCCCCAGTTCTGTGGGTGCAAACTCAATTGTAAATAGGGCCTATGAAGGCATTGTTAGTTAAGGTGAGGCCCAACTGGAAGACTCTGCTATGACTAGAGTCTTTATAAGCAGACTACTGAGCAAGTGAAGAAGTCAATCAAAGCTAGAGGAGGAGGCAAAAAGAGACAGATGGCCATGTGGCAAAGGCAGAGATTAAGTTATTGTATCTCTGACAAACCACCATCAGAACACTATAAACTTTGGAGAAAGCACGGCCTGCTGAAACTTTGATTGTGGACTTCTAGCCTCAACAACAGTAAATTCCTGTTGTATAAGCCAACGAGTCTGGAGTACTTGTCATAGAAGCTCTGACAAACTAAGAAATATTGTGACTTGAGCTTGGATTCAAACCCAAGCAGCGTGGTTCTAGAGTGACATGCTGAACCATTCTGCAATATTGTCTCCATTTGTTTAGGTGAACAATTTTTGGTAATTCCCAAAACTTAGCAGGAATTCTTATGTGAGAAGATTTCAGGAAATAATCCATATAAATGCTATATAAGTGCACATAAATGATTATAGCATTTTATGAACTAACTAAAGATTTGTACAATTTTAGTATTAAAAGAAACTTTAGAATCCTCTTATTCCAGTGATTATTACATCAACACATCAGTAAGGTCCAAGTTTACTTTTTAGCTCTCTATGAATGCCACATTTTTAGAGTTAGCTTACAAGGATTAGATTTCTCACATGAGAATTCATTTTCCTACTTTGAAAAAGGAGATGAATATACATATATGTGACGCTTATACACACATGCACATTATGCCTAAATACATAGAACTACCTTCCCAGTTGATAAATAGGAGGCCAAGTGTGCTGGTTTGAATCTGTTATATAACCCATAACCACTTTTAATCCACTTTCTTGGGGGCAGACCTGTTGTAGGAGGGATCTTTTGATTAGGTTGTTTCCATGGAGATGTGACCCTGCCCACTCAAGGTGGGTTTTTATTAGTTTACTGGAGTCCTTAAGAGAGCAGTGAGAAATGAGAGAGCTCAGAGCTGACACAGACATAGACACTTAAAGAGAAGCTGTGAGCTGCTATTAAACAAACAGGAAACTACAAAATGCTGGAGAGGATGTGGAGAAATTGGAACTCTTATCCACTGCTGGTGGGAATGTATAATGGTACAGTTGCTGTGGAAGACAGTTTGGCAGTTCCTCAGAAAACTAAATATCAAGTTACCCTATGATCCAGCAATTTCTCTACTTGGCATATACCCAGAAGATCTGAAAGCAGTGACACAAACGTACATTTGCACTTGGCATAATTCACAATTGCCAAAAGATGGAAATAATCCAAGTGTCCTTTAACAGATGAGATGAGTGGATAAACAAAATGTGGTATATACATACGATGGAAAGCTGTGCAGCAGTAAGAAGGAATGAGGTCCTGAAGCATGTGACAACATGGATGAACCTTGAGAACATAATACTGAGTGAAATAAGTCAGACACAAAAGGAGAGATATTATATGTTATCATTAATATGAACTCCCTGAATAATATAAAATCAGTGTCTTAAAATATAGAACATAGGGGACCTAGAGAAAGACAGACGCTAGTGAAGGGGAAATGATAACCTAACATGTACAGACCTGTTAGTGAGGTTGAACTTAAGGGTATGGAAATGGACAGGGATGATGAAGGTTTGTTAATGGTATTATGAGGCAAACATGATTGAAGAGTGTTGTTTAAAGGCATGTATCCCCAGTATTAGCACTACAAATGTGAATAAGTTCTTGCATGATCTGCTTCTAAGGTATGATACTGGTACAAAAAGTTAACAACAGAGTAGTATATGGGAAAAACTACCTATTGCATACTATGGACTATATTTAACAGGAATATCTAGCACCACACTAATGCTAGGGATAAAAAATCAGGGGATGATAAGAGCTTTGGGGTGTTTGAGTTATGATAATTGTTTAAAATTGAGAGTGATGATTGAATAACTAAGTGAAGATGGTATGAGACCTTGATTGTTTATCTTGGACAGAATGAATGCCACATGAAATAGGAACCCCTAGTTATTAAGTCAGGCCCTCAGTCTTGAGGCTTGCTCCTGTGAAACTTATAGCTGTAAAGGTAAGGCTAAGACTACCTATAATTATGCCTAAGAGTCACTTCCAAAGAACCTATTTTGTTGCTCAAATGTGAACTTTCTCTCTCTAAGCCAAACTTTGCAAATAAATGCATTACCCTCTGCCCTATGTGGGACATGACTCCAAGGGGAGTGAGTCACCCTGGCAATATGGGACACACTTCCCAGGAATGAGCCTGACCCTGGCATCAAGGGATTAAGAGTGCCTTCTTGACCAAAAGTGGGAAAAGAAGGTAATAAAATAAGGTTTTGTGGCTAATAGATTTCATATGGAGTTGAGAGGCTCTCCGGGAGGTTACTCTTATGCAGGCTTCTGCTAGATATGCCAAACGGTCACCATATGCTACACCAAATCAACAGTAGTCCCCCAGATCCCAAAGAATACCAAGATCCCTATCGGAGACTCTACAGAAGTTTCACTCACAAAGTTTATTTCTCAGAAACTTAAATCCTCCAGAGGATAAATCCCAAAACCCAGAGGCAACAGCTTTTTCAAGAACATCAACGAGATGCAGCCCCTTTCACATAATGTTGACACCTCTTTTCAATATGAAAAAGTTAGTGTGATCACTGCTCACTATCCCTGAAGACTGAAGACGGAGACAATGATCAAATGAGAGCAACAGACCAGATAGGATTTAACAAAGGACTATGAATACTGAATCCTTACAATTTTTTTTTTTTTAATCTCTAGGATATTAGAACACCTAGAAGGAAATAACTGAAATAGTAGAACTGAAACCCATAACATTCTTTGAAATTTGCTCTATAACTACTTGTTAAATCATACTTAAATCATACTTTGAAAGCTATCACTTTTCTGTAAATATATATATATATATATATATTATATTTCACAATAAAAAATGTTTAAAAAAAAAGAGAAGCTGAGAGAGATAATTTTGGAGAGAAGCTAAGATATGTAATCCAGAGTTTGCCCCCAAGAGAAGCTAAAAGAGGGCCCCCAGATGTTTAGAAAGAAATGCCCTGGGAGAAACAAGCAAGGATGCGCAGGAGCTAAGACAGAAGCCCCAAGACATTTTTGAAGAAATTAATGGAGACAAGAAGCTAACCCCAGGAGAGGTCCCCCAGACTCTAGCCATGTGCATTCCCATGTGACAGAGGAAACCCAGATGCCATCAGCCTTTGTTCAGAAAAGGTATCATCCTATTGATGCCTTGATTGGGACATTTTCGTGGCCTTATAACTGTAAATTTGTAAACTAATAAACTTCTATTGTAGCACCAATCCATTTCTGGTATTTTGCATTCCAGATGCTTTACCAAACTGAACACCAAGGTTTTCTTTGTTTAACCATTCTCTTTATTCAAGCCTCAACTTAAATGACAATTTCTCAGAAAGGTCTTTCTCTGATTCTTAGGCTAGGTCTGTTCTCTTGCTATCCTGTATTTTCTTTCTCTTAACACTCATCACTGGTAACTATATTTGCTTCTTTGTCTATCTGTACCTTGTGTTAGATTGCAAGCACCTTGTGGTTGAAGCTGTGTAGAAGTTGTTTCTCAAGGCATCTGTATAATCCAAAGGCACTTGTAAAATCAAAAACACTGCCTTTCAGAAAACTGTGTCTCACCTTCTCAGTTTATTGAAAAATATAATAATAAAAATTTGTCCAAGACCAAGATGAGACATGGGAAAGTATCCCTGTACCCTCCATGCTATGAATGCTTTGTTTTCACTACAAAGTATTATCTCTTCCCCCTCTCCTGAACTTGGATTTATCATCTCTTCTCTGATTCTCATAGGAAGACATAGCCAAAGTCTCTTCTGGGTCTCTATAGCCCTTTGGTGCATTTTGGAACCAGTCCTTAGAGATGGAGAAGTCATCATTCTATTGGGACAACAGGAGAGAGAGAAAGAAAGAGAGAGGGAGAGAGAGAGATAGAGAGACCACCTCTGCTTTTATTTTTTTGTTTTTTTTTTTTTCAATTCCCATTTCCAATCCCTCAGCAGCTCTTCTGGGGGACAAATGGGAGAAGCAGTGTAGACCTTGGATTGTAGCTGCTGAGAGAAGGAGCTGGAAGTCTAAGTAGCCAGTACAACAATTATCCTCTAAGTCATCTCCAAATTAGAAGAAGGTTTTGCTTTGTTTTTTGTTTTTGCTTATAATGTAGATATATATATGATAGGATATGATATAATATATGGTGTTATGGCCTCAGGCATTTTAAGGTGGCTCCAGTTCACTGTTTTCAGTTGATCTTTCCCAAGAAGCATATATAGGGAAACTCTTTCAGGAAAGAGGAAGAGAAGTAGAAACATAGTACAGCCATACATATAATTATATTTTTAGGCATAAGTTTTTTTTATTATTTTTGGGATTGTTCACATACCATATAATTATCCAAAGATACAAAGTGTACAATCAATTGCCCACAGTACCATCATACAGCTCTGCATCCAACACCACAATTAATATTTTTTTGAATTTTCAGAACATTTTCATTACTCCAGAAAAGAAATAAAGTCAAAAAAAAAAGGAAACTCAAATCCTCCCATACCCCTAACCACCACCCTCCATTATTGACACATAGTATTGGTATAGTACATTTGTTACTGTTGATGAAAGAATGTTAAAATACTACTAACTGTAGTATATAGTTTGCAATAGGTATTTTTTTCCCTAGACGTCCTTCTATAATTATCTTCTAGTTACAGTGTCATACATTTGTTCCAGTTCATGAAAGAGATTTCTAATATTTGTACAGTTAATCAGGGACATTGCCCACCACAGGATTCACTGTTTTATACATTCCCATTTTTTAACCTCCAGCTTTCCGTCTGGTGACATACGTGACTCTGAGCTTCCCCTTTCCACCACATTCACACAACATTCAGCACTGTTAGTTATTTTCACAATGTACTACCATCACCTCTGTTCATTTCCGTTCAACCTAGTTGAACAATCTGCTCATAATAAGCAACCGCTCCCATTCTTTAACCTTGTTCTATATCCTGGTAACTTACATTTCATGCCTATGAGTTTACATATTATAATTAGTTCATATCAGTGAGACAATACAATGTTTGTCCTTATTTATTTGACTTATTTCACTCAATATAGTGTCCTCAAGATTTCTTAATCAACCCGTTTTTTTTTTAAGAAGGTTTTGTTCACACATCATACCTCCCATCCTAAGTGAACAATTGATGGTTCCCTGGATAGTCATGTATTTATGTATTCACTACCATTAGCACTATCTGTATAAGGACATCTCCATTTTTTCCACAAAGAAGGAGGAGTCAAAGAAGGTATAGAGACAAAAGAAAAAGAAAAAAAAAAGAGAGAGAGAGGAACCAAAAAAGAAAAAAGAAAAAAAAAAACATGACAACTAGGAGGCAACAAAAAGAAAGACGCATTAAACTAAAGTAGAATAAAGAGTCAGACAACATCACCAATGCCAAAAGTCCCATATCCCTTCCTTATGTCCCCCTCTTGCATGCATTTAGCTTTGGTATAATGCCTCTGTTACATTAAAGGAAGCATAATACAATGTTTCTGTTAATTATAGTTTCTAGTTTGCATTGATTATATTTTCCCCCAATACCACCCTATTTTTAACACCTTGCAATGTTGACATTTATTTGTTCTACCTCATGTAAAAACATATTTGTACCTTTTATTACAATCATTGAGTACCCTAGGTTTCCCTGACTTACACAGTCCCAGTCTTTATCCTTTGTCTTTTGTTATGGTGCCCCACATGATCCCAACCTTCCTCTTTCAACCATACTCAGAATCATCTTTGTTCCCATCACCCAAAATTGTGTTCCAAACCTCTCACTCCTGTCTTTTCCTCTCTGCCTGCAGTGCTCCCTTTAGTATTTCCTGTAGAGCAGGTATCTTGTTCACAAATTCTATCATTGCCTGTTTGTCAGAGAATGTTTTAAACTCTCCCTCATATTTGAAGGACAGTTTTGCCAAATATAGGATTCTTGGTTGGTGGTTTTTCTCTTTCAGTATCTTAACTATATCACACAACTTCCTCCTTGCCTCCATGGTTTCTACTGAGAAATCAGCACATAGTCTTATCAAATTTCCTTTGCATGTGATGGATCACTTTTCTCTTGCTACTTTCAGGATTCTTTCTTTGTCTTTGATGTTTGATAATCTGATTATTAAGTGTCTTGGCATAGGCCTATTCAGATCTATTCTGTTTGGTTTGAGGCACATTGAATTTCTTGGATCTGTAATTTTATGACTTTCATAAGAGATGGTACATTTTCATTGATTATTTCCCCTATTATTGCATCTGCCCCTTTTCCCTTCTCTTCTTCTGGGACACCCATGACACATACATTCATGCATTTCATGTTGTCATTCAATTCCCTGAGATGTTGCTCATGTTTTTCCATTCTTTTCCCTATCTTCCTTTTGTGTGTAAGATTTCAGTTGTCTTATTCTCCAGGTCCTGAGCATTTTCTTCTGCCTTTTGAGATCTACTGTTTTATGTCTCCATTGTGTCTTTCATATCTTGTGTTGTGCCTTTCATTTCCATAGGTTCTGCCAGTTGTTTTTTTGAACTTTTGGTTTCTACTTTATGTTCACCCAGTGTTTTCATTATATGCTTCCTCTCTTTTGCCATACCTTCCCTAAACTCTTTCAATTGATTTAGCATTAGTTGTTTCAATTCCTGTATCTCAGTTGAAGTGTAAATTTGTTCCTTTGACTGGGTCATAACTTTGTTTTTCTTAGTGTAGGTTGTAGTTTTCTATTGTCTAGGCATCTGGTTTCCTTGGTTGCCCCAGGTTTTCACAGACTGGAACAGACTCAGATCTCAGAAGGGGGCAATATTTAGTATCAGGTCTCCCTGAGGGTGTGTCTTAGAAGATTGACACAGCCTGTGAGACCTCAAGCTGTTGTGCTTTTCCTAATCTGCCTAGCAGGTCGCACCTGTCAGCTTATCACTCCTGACTGGTGTGAGGTGTGGCCTACTTAGTTTCTGTTTTGGCTGTTTTCCCCCAGGCTCTGGGGACTGGTTCTGAATTGGATGCTAGTTGTAAGGCTGGGCACCACCTCCTTCCTCTTAGGGAAGACACACCCCCTAGGGAGAGATCATCAGCCTTAAATAGGTTCTTTGTCTCTCTGACTCGGCTGTCTCCACCCTTGTCTGGGTCAGAGTGTCGTGAACTAAAAATGTCTGTGGCTTTTTCCACTGAGCCACTCAGGTTGAGAGCTAGAAAAAGGGATGGAAAGCTCCTCTTTCATGGCCATCCACAGCCCCCTCAGCTTCACCCATTGGCCAGAGTTAGCACCTGGCCCTCTGGGCTCCCCCTCCCAGGACAGGGAAGTCATCTGGCTCTTTAAAGACAGTCATCAATAAAAGCCTCTGTCTGCTTGCTGGGGATTTGTAGCATGTATTGAGCAGTCCAGGTTTGTAAATTAAAACCCTGGTTGGAACTAGACTGAGGTATAGTCACTTGTTCAGAGAGTGCTGCCCTCTATCACAGAGAGGTTTTGCAGTTCAGGCTCCCATGGGGGGAGGGGGCTCCTGGCTTGGGTCCACAGTTCTTACTAACAGATTTTATGCTGAAATCTCAGGAATCCCTCCCAATCCAGGTTGGTGTACGATGTGTGGACAGTCACAGTTGTCCCCCAGCAGTTATTCAGATCAGTTACTAGTTGTTCCTGGTTGTTTATCAGTTGTTCCAGGGGGACTAACTAACTCCTACTCCTCTCTATGCTGCCATCCTCTTGGTCTCCCATACATATACTTTTGACCAGAGAATGAGTCATATTCTCTGGGTGGTGACTCCTTTGACTGGAAGCACAGGATTCAGGAGAAAAGGGCTTACATTGGAGAGGGACAAATGAATCCATTTGTAGGTAAATACAGCAATATCATGGATTAAGTCTTTACTCTGTGATGGAAACTGGGATTAATATTCCATAATCCATGAAGGTTGAAATTGTTGTTCCATCTTTGACAATAGAGATAACAATAATAGCTAACATGTATTGAGTACTTAATGGATGCCAGACTCTTTTTTATTAATGTTGTATGCATTGACTAATTTACTCTACAGGGTAAGTGGTGAGATAAGTACTATTGTTATCTACATTTTCCAAAGGGGAAACTGCAAGGCTGAACAATTTATCCGAGATCACACAGTTGGTCAGAGGCAGAGCTAGAATATGGACTCATGTGGCCTGGTTCTAGAATCCATGCTTGGGAAACAAAGGGTCAGAGAAATTGGGCAATATATACAAAATCATCCTGCTCAGTCTAGAATCCTGAGTCTAGAATCCAGATATTTTTAACTACAGTTTTATGAATATTGTTATTGATGTAGTTTGTTTTGTTTTTTTCTGCTTATGGTGCTAGATTCCATTATTCAGGTTAACAATAAAAGGTGAGCCAGTGAGAGAAATGCAATTAAACAGATTTAATTTACATTATTTAAGACCAAATTTTCCTGAATTGTCTGAATAACAATCTTAAATTCACATTATCTTTAGAACTCTCTGTGACTTCCTCATTGCATTTTCTTTTGCCCCTTTGATCAAAGGCAATAATCAGGAACAAGCTAAAACATGACTGCTCCATCCTTCCCAGAGTTCTGTCCCAGCAAACCCAAAGCCTCCATTTCTTGAGTGTTGAATAAAACTGCCTTAGGCGAAAGCTTATTTTTCATGCTGCCCATTCTCACTGCCTACTGTTTCCAGGTAAGTCCCTTAAAATGGAAATAAGTCCACTGGATTAACAAGAGGGCAGCTTTCAGGGCCCCTGAAATTTCAACAAGGAATGACAGTTCTTTGGTTTTGCTTTTTGCACTTCTATCTTCCCACAGACAAAAATAAACAGGAGAAAGAGCTGCTTACCTACAAGATACTTGATTAGCAATTTCATTTTAAGCCCCTTGTTTAGACAGACAAATCCAATTCAGCTTAGTCCTACTGAATGACATCAAACTGCCTTTCTGAAAGTTTTACAGACTTAATTACCTGCCATCAAGTGATATGACCTTTCCAGAAATCCCAGCTGGAGGGCACATAAACTTGTATATATTGGGACCACTCAGATTCCTATGTAGGAGTTCTTTGCTGTGCTTCTATAAAAGGAAAATGCTTCAGCATTCTCAGTGTAAAACAGCTCAGAGCTTGCTATTACAAACAGTGTACTGATCATATTTCCACTCATAATGTTGATTATGTTCCACTTCTGTGCTATTTACCCAATGTTCATAAAGTGTTAATTTAATTGAAGTCTAGCCAATATACCTGCCATCCAAAAGACCTAGAGTCCTATGAACCAAATATAATATGATTAATCAATTAAGTATTAAAAAAACACTTTTTGAGATAGGTGAGTTTTATATTTTTCTTTAGCTTTCAAGAACACTAAATAACCTACATCAGGTTCTAATTGAAATGTTAGCTAGTTGATCATACAAGTAATACAGGTTAATTATCAGGTGGTGGCTGAATAATTACCTAGCAATTGGCATCTTAGATTAGTGTTATAATTATTTCAGCCCTCTTCACCAAAACACAGATTGTGCTTGATAATTACTTATGGATTCACTGAGCATTATTAAGAAGAAGCCTGATAAAGGCTGAAAGCAAATGGTAATCATAGCCCTAAAATAAAAGAAAAAGAAGGAAAGGAAAGTAGGTCTATATAACTCCCCAACGATTTAGCAAGAATTCCACCAGAAGCTGGAAGCAGCAAGGAATGGAGCCTCTGGACAGGGCATGACCTGCTGACACCTTGATTTTTCCTCTGTAATACTGATTTTGGACTTCTGGTTTCCAGAACTCTAAGATAATAAACTTCTGTAATTTGAAATCACCAAATTTATGGGAATTCGTTAGAGCAACCACAGGAAACTAATACAATCATTTAGTCATTCAAAATTTTTATTTAGTGCTTATTAGTGCCAAGTGTTGCTGTGAACAAAAGGAAGAGATAAGCCAAGTGAACATGCAGACAATTAACCTTAAACAAATGTATAAGTAAAGTAATAAAATTATTTCAGGTAGTAAGTTCTATGAAATACATAAACAGAGAAAGCAGAAAAATCATGATGGAGAAGAAGGGGAAACATGAGGTGGGATTAGGGTATACTCTATTGAGATGGAGATATATGAGCTAAGTTCTGAACAATATATAGAAGACAGTCATGTGAGGATATAGCATTTTCTAATTTCTTCATAATCATCATCACCTCTGCAGTAGATATAATTAGAGTTATAAATATTTTAGAAATTGAATGAAAGAAAAAAGCCAAGGCTTAAAGAGCTATAATATCTGACCCAAGGTTACCATGGTATAAGTGGTAGAAATGGGATTCAAACTTAGATTGGTCTGGGCTAAACCTTAAACTTTCTCCATGTAAAATACAGGTAAAAAGAGTAAATACATGGGGTGGATTAGGATGTCATAAAAAGTTTTTCCAATTATCCCTAATGACGAAATTGGATTTTCTTTTTAGAACCTACATAGTTTGACACTTCATGTCACCCAGGTAATAATGTATCAAGTTCTAGATGCCATCAATGATTACCAGTGTAGACAGGATAGCCCATGATTTTAAGAGCAAAACCAGCTACTCACCTGGGTAAGTGAATATCCACCTCTACGTATTACTACCCCAAAGACTCATCCTCTTTTCTCTCAGTTTGACTCAGCTCTCCCCTAAGAATCTGCATGACACCTGTGAAAATCTCACATGCAGGTGAACGTGACAATCCAGTTAGATGCCCTAGAATAAGAAAGGAAAAATAAGTGCTACTTATTTTAAGTGCTACTTATTATTAAGAATCTTAATTGATACTTAGGACCTTTGGCTTGATCGGGCTATTCCATGAGAAATGTGTTCTGTTCTTTTGTATCAGTTTGCAGACTTCCGGGTATAGCTGGCTGCAAGGCAAGGGCGGGATTGACTTGTAACCAGCAGGAAAGAGCCAACACACAGCACTCACACTGAGATTGCTAATGGCTGAATCCGGCTGGCCAGAAAGACTCCCAGGGGAAGCCTACAAGCCTGTCAGTGTTTGTCAGTGTCACTCTGACAACTGGACTCTCAGGAAGGAGCCTGTGGAAAAAAGGAGCAACAGATAACAAGGCCATTTTGAGAAGACCTATGCTTTGAGCAGCTGGGGAATATCCCGAAGGAAAGCTGGATGATTTGGCTTGTATTTCTAGCACTTGTCCATGGGATATAATGAGTTCAATACCAGAGATGAAACACGTATACCAAAAACACTTCTTGCCAGAGTCAGAGAAGAGTTTAATAAATGAAATGTTCATCATAGCCTAAGTTACCTTAATAGCTAGCATTCATTCTACAATTCCTATGCTCCAGGCTGTGTTCTAACTCAAACCAATAGCCCTATGCAGTGGATATTAATATTATTATCCCCATTCTAAGCATAAGGAGAAAAAGGCACACAGCAAGAATGAAATTGCCATTAACTTCAAGAGGATTGATTCATGGTTGAAGCCAAAGAATGTATCATTACCTACAAGGAAATGCAAGGTATTTTAGAGAAAGACCATGGACCAGCAAACCTGAACTGGAATTCTGGTTCCACTGTACACTAGCTGGATAACCCTGAGCAAATTTTCTAATCTCTCTCAGACTCAGTTTCCTTATCTGTAAAATGGAGCTCATAATACATATTTTACAGGCTTGTTGGGAAGGGTAATGGAGTAAGATAGGTATTTAGAACAATTTGTGACAAATACAAGATACTCAACAAATGGTCCTCCAAGCTGTTGTGTCAGAGATGCCTGGACACAGTCTACCTATCCAAGGCCAGACCTCCCTGTTTCCATTTGTTCATTTATAAAGTGGGACCATTAAGGCCCACATTATATACCACTTAAAAGAGACATAGTTGATCATTTGCTTTAAAGCACTTGGTAAAATACCAGGCTCTGTTGAAATATTGGATAGCCTTTCTGATATTGTTCTATCATCTACACAATGGGAATAAAAATGCTTGGTTGTGAAGTTAGGGTCATGAGGATTGGATAAGTAATTTGTAATTCCCACATCACAGTGCCAGGCACCTCATCTCCACTCAATTAATACAGTTCTCCATTGTGATTATTAAAGAATTGGTGCCTCTGACTGTGCACACATATCTGTATCTCCATCAGAGATTATTTTTAAAGTTTTAAAAATCTATTTTTGGTTCAAAGAAATGTAATTGTACTAACCTTCAGTGAATCTACTGCATTATTAAAGATCTTCTGGCATCTAGAAGTCAGGCAATATTTGGCCACTTTACCTCTCTGGTCAATTTTCTCAGGGTGCACACACACACACACACACAACACACAGAGAAAGGCAGTCCCTGGAGGACATTATCACACAAAATTGTTGAAACTGCTCATCCTGTGACTTCTGGGAAGGAACATGACAAGTCTCAGCTGAAGAAAAAGATGAGTGGGAACATGTGCTTTTTTGTAAATAATTCATGGACCATTATCCAGTGTGGCAGCTAATTTGAGATGGTTGGGAGGAGGTTAAAAAAAATACAAAAACACCCACTTTCAGCTGATAGAGTCCACCACAAACTAGGTCATCTTGAAATTCACCTGAAAAAAAGATATCCAGTGTTTGACTGATGCTACTTGCTGGATGGATAATCCACAAACACAGCTTTTAGAAACATTAATGATCACACATAATGGTCTTTGGTATCCCCACCTGTTCTTCAAAATCAGCTAACAGACTGAGTGCCTCTGATGTGATTAATGTTAGAACAGCTCATAACTGGAAGAGATCGTGTTGAGAAGTCTTGGTCTCTGGCTTTTTGTGACAGTAGCTCGAGAAAATCTCTTTCCAAGTTTGCTGAAATGTTACGTAATACATGACTCCATCAGTCCCAATCAAGACTAATTGAACCAAGGAGGAGAAGAATACCTGTGAAATACTTCTCATAAAATAGGACCTCAGTTATTCTACATGAGGCGGAGGCTCTGACTTTCAAAATGCCATAGTTGAGTAAAGCTATGTAGACTGTGGAATAATATAATAAAAGGAGGCTCTCTGTTCATTCAAATTTTTAAAAAAATATTTCTTAAGAAGTGATATGCCTCTTTAGGGAGATTCAATAACTATTAAAGTAAACTTGTAATTAAGCCACAAACTGGAAACTGGAACCAGTCCACTTGCCCTCTTCTCATTATAAAGGAAGAGTTGTAGTAACATAAACAGTTCATTATGCGGAATCCTGGTTTACCAAGGAAAAATAGGCAAAACTCTGGTTGGAGCTCTGTCCACAAATATCTCACATGTAAATGACACCATGAAGAAATCAAAACCTTGACAATTAGTTCTGTGTTTTGGAAATTGCATGTTTAGACCAATTAATGATATGAAAAGTAAAGTTGGGGTTTATAGCAGCATTTTAACAATAAAATAGGATAGGAGAACTAGAAAGAAATATCAGTAGAAAAAAGTATCATTTCATAATGAATGATTATTTGGTTTCAAATACGTGTGTGTATGTGTGTGCGTGTACACGGGTTTATGATGTAAAATCTTACCATGGGTTATGGTCAAAACATTTTGAAACATACTGGCTTGACCAATAAGGCTACAAGGAGTATATAAAGTAAAACCAAGTTGTTCAAGCTTTGATCACCTTAATGATATATTCTGTGGTGTTCTAGATAATTTGAGAAGAGGAATGGTCCAATTAGAAATTGCAACAATGTTGGACTATATTCATATCTACACATTTAGCCAAATAAGCGGTCACCAGAAGAAAATGAGGGATACAGAAGAGCAGCAGGAGTCATGAAAGTCTTAGTTACATTCTTGTTTAGTTGAAAAAAATCTATAATTATTGTCGCTACAATCCTCATAAGTATTACAAAATTTAATGAGAATCAGATTAAAAAAGCAGCAGAAAATCTTGATGGTTGAAAAATCTACAACACACCTTATTTGACTTGTTGATAAGTTACTCATTAATTCTTCCAACTAATTTTATAGATATTTTATATGTGATTGTTGAGAGCCTATGGGCCAAGCACCATGCAAGGCGTGGGGAAAATATGATGGACAATGAAGTAGTTTTTAAAATGACAGTAAAAGTAACAGAATAGCAAGCTGTAATTCAGAGTCACACAAGATATAATGTTATGGGGCCAGAAAATTCCCATAAACCCCTTGTCTTCAGCTGATATCTGCAAATCCATTTTAAAGACAAAGAAATGAAGGCCAAGTACATGAGTTTCCTGCCCATATTCATACAGATTGTGAATAATAGAGCTAAACCATGGATGGATCAGATCTCAGAATCAAAGCCCATTGGTCTTTTCACTACAAATTTGCTAAATCCTTAGTGACAATTTATGTCCTATGGCTTATTTTATGCATGTGCACACACAGGCACAAAGGGTTTAAAAGACTTCCCTAAAGTCCCGCAAATTGTTAGGAAAGATTTTCTTGTGTGTCTCAGGCAGCTGGTATTTTACAGGCTGCATTCACTATCCTCCTTCAGACAGTTGTCTCAACACCGTGTTTATTAAACTGCTCCCAATATACCAAGATTCCTTCCAAGCCTTTATGAGTCACTTTAGACTCAGATGTTTCACCATTCATGAAAACTCCTATTTCTGACAAATTCTAAGTTGGTGAGAGTACAACATAACCATCATGTACGGTTCTAGCTACTACTCAATAAAACAAGCTGGTATGTGCTCAAGAGACTGCCAAGAATGGTGAGGGTGAATAGAGTGTGACAACATAGGAGGACCAAGTTGAAGGAAAGAGGGAAATCCTCATTCTGGAGAAGTCTTGTCAGAAACGCTGAGCAAGGTAATTAATAGCGGTCTTTTCAAAGAAGTATTAACCTCATTCTTTATGTCTCCACAATTTTAGGGATCAGTGGACCAAGAAGGTTTCAGAGAGATAAATCTAGGCTCATTATAAGGAAAGATGTTCTAACAGATAGGGTTAGCTATAGATGCCTCAGGAGCGAGCAAAAAAGGTAAAGAGAAGAAACCACTGAACCGAGAGCCAGGGATCAAGTACTCATGAACATGCGGTTGTGGGTTGGGCCTTTATCCTCTCTTGGCGTTGGTCTTTTTCTTCTGTTAACAAATGTGGTGTTGGATAGTTTTTAGGATTACTTCTGGCTTTACATTTTTAATTTTAATTATGATTTTAATAACTGAGGTGTTTATGCACAGGGAGGACACCACATGTTAGATATATTATAGGTGATATAACCATCCAATGTAAGATGGAACTAAATTTATTTTAAGGTTTTTCTAACTCTGGAATTAAATTGATTTATCCCAAACTAGATTTTTAACCACTTCTTAATGAGATGTTAATGAAAGCATAATTGACCATTTCACATTTATCATCTAAATCTTAACAAAACTATAATTGAAATATTGAATGGGGGCAAAGGACCAGAGAGAAGGGGAGAGAAAGGGGAACTTTGATCTCTCTGTATAGTTTTTTGGATGCAATTATTTTAAGTGTGTTATAATGCTTTGGCATTCTTGACCTGCAGTAAATTAGGATAACTTACGTGACACACGGTGTGTGACTTAATAAGGACAGCCCTGAAGAACCATTAAAATCCACCAATGACACAATGGAAATCCTGCTGACCATAGATACAATGGCTTGCACCAAAAAAATCCCAGTACTGAACACTGGATTCCATCAATGAAAATTCTGTGATTGCTGCCCTGGAGCTATCAAATAGAAGACATCTCTGCTGCCCTTTGTTTCCTGGATGGATTCTTGGATTCTGCATATTCCCAGCTTGTTTGCATCACCAATTCTGATTCCAAGTACAGGGAAGATGTGTCTCAGTGGGTGAGCTGGACATGCTCTTTTCCCTAGCTGTCAGGAGGACTGATAAAATGCATGTCTGGCATTTTCCAAAATAGAGGAAGGTCACTGCCTCAAAAATAGAGGCTTCTCCAAATATAGGAAGGGGATTCAGATGTTAAGCAGCAGCCAAAAAAAAAAAAAGGAAAAAAAAAGGCAAATATGCACTGTGGCCATGGAATTAAAGGAAGCAAATTCTTAAGAAAAATGAAATGCAACAGTCAGTGATGTTGAACACTGCAGAGAGGCAAGATTAAGTGGGAATTCAGATGATGCTTTGGGATTTGTAAAAATAGAAAGTTATTGAAGCCTTTTATGAGAGCTGTTTCTGTAGACTGTTGAGATCAGAAGCTGGGTATTGTAGGTTTATAACTGAATGTGACTTGACAAAATATCATAAATAGTGAATACACATTCTCCTTGACTTTTGATTAAATACTAGAGTAGCAAATATGAAATTTCATTTTTGTCATCTCACAATTGATTGCTCTATTTTGCAGAAGTGAGTGCTCTGCTTAGGTTTTCTTCTGGAAAGGATCATCAATGGGAATGGACCTCAAGTGCCTTAAATGTGAGTTATGTCTGTCACTATATTTGTGCACTATGCAACAAGGCTTTTTGAGCCTTTACTTGATTCTAGGTAAATCTTAAACCTTGCAACTTCAGTCATCTTGATAATGGCTCATTTTCTCTGTAATAATACAAAACAAGGAAGGAGGTTTAAGTGGCATATAAGATTACTGGAAAACTGCAAGGTCTGTAGAACTTACTGCTCTTGTCAGAACCAGTTCCACACTTTTATCAGTTACTGCTCTTCCATCAGCTCAGCTACTAATACCCTCTCCACACACTTTAGCACCATGAGATAATTTTAATCTTTTTCCATCTTTTCTGTTCTCTTTTATTGATTCTTCAAGTAGCTCTTTATTTATTTATTTATTTTTTCACTTCTTCAGTCTTAGATAGTGACATTCACTCTTAACAGGGGTTCAGATATGATTCCCTTTGCTTCTTATTCTAGAATCAGAGGCAAGCCTGACTCATTCTCTTACCAGTGCCAGTAATCCATGGGCCCTGAGTTGATGTAGTTATGGGTTTCTGCCATGAGGAAGGCTAAGCAAATTTCTGGTAAGTTTTGCAATTATTCAGCATCTATGCTGTTACTATGTTTATTCACTCATTTATTTATTCATTCAGCAAATGCTTTTTGAACACTACTATGGGTCATGCACTGTACTTGTTCCTGTTGATTACTCCATTCTTATACATTTCATGGTATATTGTACAAAACAGATGCTCAATAAGTGTTTGCTGAAGGAATGAATACATACATAAATGGATATATAAATTGAGGGGATATCTGCAATGCAAAGACTGTACATAAACAGACCCCTTGGAAAATAATCTAATATAATGAGTTTCATATCATAAATAATTATGTAAAATTCATTTGGTTCAACAAACATTGCCAAGAAAAATGTGTTTAACAGACAGATGAATGCATTATTGAGAGAGAGGAATTCTTGCATGCTTCACATTGATGCTATCAATGAGGATGAAATGCAAGCTTGAGGCAGCCACTGATATTCTCACGAAACTAAGGATGTCAGAAAGTGAGGTATCTGATGGCAAGCAAAAACAGAAGTGTCTGTCAGAGCATTCTGATGAGGGTTGAGTATCTTCTACTGGAAATAATAATGAGCTCAGCAGGGCCTCAAAGGTTAGAGTTCCAGGAGGACACACATTACTTAGGAGATACAATTTATTTAATGTCAAAGAATTAAGACCGAGAACTTATCAGAATGCCAGGGATTTATTCCACACACTGAAAGCTGAAGTAGCAGAGTCATAGAACAAAACTAGTAAAACAGCAGTCAAGAAACAGTAGAATCTAGTCATACATATCAATGTTTTGGGGGGGCTGGAGTATGTAGTGAGTTCTCAGTAGCTGTTTTTTCTGAATCTGAATCGAATCTGCATCTAGGGCCATGATAGAGAATTCTGTAGCAAAGCATGATATCAGAATTAAAAGTCTGAGGTAAATTGAACACTGAAATATCCACATTATGGTCATAAGTATCAATATACAAACAATATTTAAAAAGCTGATATAAGGAAACAAATGTTATAAATTTGAGGCTTTCAGATTGTTTTAACCTCTCTTCCCTTTGTGATTTAGAATATTTTACCTATGTTTAATACCCCCCCAACCAAAGAAAAACCTGCCAATGTTTTATAATAGGAAAGTAGAAATTATAATTTCAAATGTATGCTCACTTTTAGCATATTTGCAAAGCTGTAAAGATTAATAGTTTAGAGCCTGGATTTGGGAGAATGACAGATCTGTGTTCAAGACCTTAGTCTACCCCTTACCAGTTGTTTGTTTTAAGCTCCTTAAGCCTTAGTTTCCTTCTATGTAAATGCCAGCAACTGTAGGATCTGCTCAGCAGTTTGTTGGACAGTTAGATAAGATTATGCATTGAAGACACTTACCTCATAACTTGACACAGTGATTCAATGAATATTCAATGAATAACCTTCCTTACTTTCATCATTTAGTTGCAATTGAAAGTAGAAGTTGGCTATTATGTTGTGCTGCTCTTTTGCAAGTTGCTTAACCTCTCTGTATCTGTATCTTTACTTACAAAATGGGCAGGATAATAAATCCTATTCCATAGAATTGCTGTGAAGTTTAAACACTTTGTTTAAATGTGCTAGGCTAATTTGGTATCCATATGAAAAAAAATTAAAATTGACCCTTATGTAGAACCATATACACACAATAAGCCCTCTATACATACTAGCTAATTAGACTGTGAAACAGGGCAATGTAATTTACTCCCCCCATCCCTTATCCCCCCTATATCTAAATATCTCTTGAACCTTGCGAATCCTCTTCAATCCACTTTCTTCTTTCAACTTTGAGAACTGCAGTAGCCTCTTAACTGGCCTTCCTACATTTACTTTAATTTTTAATAAAGAATGATTTTTTTTTAATTTATGAAAATCACTCATACACAGAAGAATATGTGAATGTACATCATGTCATGTTATAAGAAAGGCAATGCTCATATGGTCATCACCCAGGTCAAGAGAGAACTGCACATGCCAGCATCCCCAGAGCAACACTGCCCCTTCAGCTCCTTCCCAACAACAAATCTTTGCTACCCCATTAATCATAACTACTATCTTGCCATCTAAGGTAATCAGTTTCTTGCTCTTTTTTTTTAACCCAAACATATATATCCTTAAAGACTATAGTTTAGTTCTTCATTGAACTTTATATGAAATAAGCTGTTTAATAAGAATTATTTCATATTTGGATATTTGCTCATACATGTTGTATGACTAGTAGTTACTGTGTAGAATTCAATTGTATGACTATATCACAATGTATATATCCATTCTATTTTTGATAATCATTTGAGTTGTTTCCCATTTCTATAGTTCTATTATAAAGGATGCTTCAATAAATATTTTTAGCTTATCCATTGGTGCCCACCCACAACCATTGCTGTTTGTTATATGCATAGGTATGTAATTGAAGATTATACATAATTTAAATTTTATTAGATAATGCAAAATTGTGTTAACAAGAGGTTGTACCAATTTATACTCCTATAAGCCATATAAAAGAATTCCTGTTTTCTCCATATCTTCTCCCATGACAGTAATTTCAGTCTTCTAAAATGTCACCACTTTCCTAGGTATAAAGTAGTGGTGATTTGTTGTGATTTTAATTTGCATTTTTTAATGATTAATGTGGTTGGGGAGTTTTTCATATATTTGCTGGTTATTTGGACATGTTCTTTTGAGAAATGTTTTCAAGACATTTGCCCATGATTCTACTAAATTTCTTGCCTTTCTTTTCCTTAGTAATTAGTAGGGATTTTTTTTTTTTTTACATAATCTGGAATGCAAGGCTTTGAATGGTTATGTATTGCAAATATCTCCTCTCTGTAGTTTAAATTTTCACTCTCAATAGTACCTTTTGATAAACTAAGTTTCTTAAATTAAATGTGGTTGATTTTATCAACCTTTTTCTTTATGGTTAGTGCTTTTCGTATCCTAGCAGAAGAAATTTCCCTTCTCTAAGGTCATAATGATAATTTTCCCTATTACCTTCTAAATAATTTTGAGTTTTGTCTTTTACACTTATTTCTATAATCTACCTAGAATTGAGTTTGCAGATGGTGTGATGTAGGGGTTAAATTTCATTATTTTCCATATTGATACCCAATTAGCCTAGCACTATCTATTGAAAGTCCTCTCATTTCCCTGTTGCTTTGCACTGCAAATATCACAAACTTTATCATAAAACAAATGTCCCTATATGGGTGGGTCTTCTCTGGGGCTTTATGGTTCGTGCCACTTGTTTAACTATCCTTGCACTATACCATACTATTTTTAAAAACTGTAACTTTATCATAAGTCTTGATATTTGGTAAAGCAAATTATTCCAATATATTCGTGTTCTTCAAAACTGTCTTAGCTATTATTGGTCTACTGGAATGCCATACATATTCATTTCCTATGGCTGCTGTAACAAATTGCCTTAATTTTGCTTAAAACAACATACATAGATTCTGTTACAACCCTGGAGGTCAAAAGTCCAAAATCACTTTCACCAGGCTGAAATCTGGTTGCCAGCAGGACCATTCTCCTTTTAGAGGTTCTGGGGAGAATCAGTTCCTTTCCTCTAGAGTTGCATGCCTTGAATTCCACTGGAATGACCACATCCCACCATGGTCAGTTTACCTTCACTTCTGTGTGAAATCTCCCTATACTTCCCTCTCATATGGATACCTGTGATTGCATTTAAGGCCCATCCAATCTAGGATAATCACCCCATTTTAAGAGTCTTATGTAATCTCATCTGCAAAGATCCCTTTTGCATGTTAGGTGACATTTATAGGTTCCAGATTAGGACCTGGATAGCTTTGGGAACTGTTACATATAAATATCATATATATTTTTGAATCAGTGTATCAATTTTACACTAAAATTTCTTTTGAGATGTAATCCAGATTGCATTGAATCCATGAGACTTTTGGAGAAAATGATTTACATTTAAAATTAGTTGTTCCAATCTATGAACATGGTATAAATCTCCATTTATTTAGGCATTTTTTTTCTTTCCATGCTATTCTTGTTTGTATGTATGTAGAGTTCTTGCAAATCATTTGTTAAATGTATTTGTGGCTATTTAATGTTTTCATGCTATGTAAGTGCTACTTTATTAATTTTCATTTTGAAGTATACAATTTTGAATTTTATTTTGAAATGTACACGTAGGTGCATAAAATTTAATTTACAAGGAATTAAATTTTTAAAAATCAAACATACAGGTAACCAACCTTTAGTATTTACATATGTACTCCTGAACAAAATAGTTTATATTTGTCAGTGAACTTCATGGGAGTATAATAATGCAGTATGTATGGTTTGAGACTGGCTTATTTTACTCAATATTATATTTGTGGGATTGAAGCATGTTAATGCACGTAGCTGTAGTTCATTCATTTAAATGCTGTTTAAGAATCCATCATTACTTATCCATTATGCTGTTGATGGACATTTGAGTTGCTTCCATTTTTAGCTATCACAGTAATCCACATAAAAATAATTTTGTGTATGTCTATGAGAACACATGTATGTGCTCCTATGGGCTATATACCCAGGAGTCGAACTGCTGCATTGCAGGGTATGCATTTATTCATCTTCTAAATAACTGAACTATTTTCCACAGTGATTTTACCAAAATACAATCCTATTAGTAGTTCATAAAAGTTTCCATTGCTCCATATCCTTGTCAAGTTATAATTGTCAGCCTTTTTAATTTTAGTCATTTTGGTGGTTCTGTTGCGGTATTTTATTTTTATTTTATTATGCATATTCCTGGATATTAATTAAGCAAAACTCAACTTGACTTGGAGTTTTCTTTGTGGGATGATTTTAAATTTTAGGTTTTTCTTTAATAGAGATAGACTATTCAGATTTTTTTCTATTTCTTCTTGTGTCAATTTTTATGAGTTGCATTATTTTAGAAACATCTCTATTACATATCTAGTTTCATATTTGTTTGGAGTAAATAAAGATTTGATTATCGTTTAAATGTCTGTAGGATATGAGGTAAGCCCCCTCTTTCGTTTATTATATTGGTTATTTGCCTTCTCTTCTACTCTCTCTCTGACACTCTTTGTCTGTCTCTCTCTCTCAATATCAATCACAATAACTTTCCACAACTCTTTGATTAATCACATCAGATGGTTAGCAATTATATCAGTCTTTACAAAGGATGAAATTTTAGCTATGCTGTCCCTTCCTAAAATTTGTTTTTCTATTTCATTAATTTCATTTATAAATTTCTAGCTTTAATCTCAGAAATTTGATATCTAGCATTTTAAGTATCATTCATTTCTAAATTATTATGTGTGATATACACATGTGCATATAGATGAGACTATTACATATGTACAAGACACTATTTTCATTTTATTTTTAAATATAAGCTATATGAATTTGCATTTATACATGAAACTATATATATGTCTATATGTATAGACACACATAAATACATACATATATTTATATAATACTTTCCAACATATAGGAATTTTATTATTATATGCTTCTTTAAAAAGACTGATATCTAGCTTTCACTGTTGTCACTGTTTCAGTTCTTTGAAACAAGTTGAGATTTGCTTTATGGCCTCTGCAGATGGTCCATTTAAAGATTCCATCTGTCCTTTAAAAGAATGCAATTTGCAGTTACTTGTGCACTGTACTATATATGTCATTACTTTAAGCTTATAATTGTGTTGTTAAATCTATATCTATATTGCTGTTTTCAATGTTTTTTCCATCAGTTATTGAATGATTGCAGATTTATGTCTCATTGTTAGTTTTGCCATTTTGTTATATATTTAGAAACCTGTTTATAGAATTGCTATAAATTCCCAGTGAATTGAATCTTTTATTCATTATGGTGTGACTACATTTACATCTAAAGATGTTTTTGTCCTAAAGTCTATTTTTTATGACTTTAATATAGCTGCAATAGTTTTATTTGGATAGTTTTAACATAGTATGTCTTTGTTTTAAAATACCATTTCATTTTTAAACTTTATTCTTGTGTTTGAGATTTTTCTTGCATGCAAAGCATATTGTTGGATTACAGTTTCTTTTAATTTTATTTTCCTGTTATGATTTTAAATATAGGCTAACAATCTTTGTTTTTTAACAGGATCACTTGATCTTTTATATTTAATGTAAATATTGTTATATTTGTGTTTCAATAAACCATATTATATGAGATTTCTCTGTTCTTTTTATATCTTTTCTTGTTTATTTTGAGTTTATTCTTATTTATTAACATTTACTTTTATTCCATTAGAAGGGATTTATACAATTATACTCTTTTAATTAAAGCAGTACAAATTATAACATGCATCAATGGTTCATTAATGCTTAGTGTTAATTAATATTTATATTTTTGTATCAGAACATAATTCTATTTCCCCTCCTGACCTACATATTGTTTTTGTTGTATATTTCAATTATATGTTTTATTTTTGTGTATAACACAAACATCATAGAAGAAAAAGTTAATATATAATATATGCATGCTTATCTGTATGTGTGTGTGTACGCATGTCTACATGTGTATGTGGTGTGTGAGTGTGTGTATGTGTGTACACACAAAAATTGTGTTCAGAATATACAAAGAACTCATATAACTCATTAATAAGATGACAAAAAACACAGTTTATGAAATTTTTCAAGTTTTTATGCTACCTTATTCCTTCTGTCTTTTGAACTTTCTTTAACATTTCTTATAGTTCAGGTCTGCTGGAAATGAATTATCTCACGTTTTATTCACCTAAAAGAATCTTTATGCCTCCTTCATTTTTAAGAACTGTTTTATTAGATACATAATTTTGGATTGACAATTTCTACTTTTTCTTTCACCAATTTTATAGTATCGCTCTATTGTCTTCTGGTATACATATCTGCTGGGGAAATTTCTTATAATTATCTTTGTTCCATTGCATGTCATGTAAAATTGTTCTTCAGGTTTTTCCCTTCAAAATTTTTAGTTATCTTTGGTTTTCTATATTTTAAATGTAATATGTCTCAAAGTATTTTTTATTGTTGTTCTTGGTATTTTTTTTCCCTGCTTGGGGTTCATTAAGCCTCTTGGATTTGTGATTTAATGTCCCATTATTCATGGAAAATTATCAGTCATTATCCATCTAAGTATTTCTCCTGCCATACACATACTCTCTCTTCATGAATTCTAATTACATGTTCTGTCATTTGCCATTGTTCCAATTGTGGGTGCTTTCACTGGAAAAGAAATGGAAGACTTCAGTAAACCAATCACAAGTAAAGACATTGAGTTACTCATCAAAAAACTCCCAAAAAAGAAAAGTCCAAGACCAGATGGCTTCCCATGTGTATTCTACCAAGGATTCAAAAAAGAATTGGTACCAATCCTGCTCAAACTCTTCCAAAAAATTGAAGAGGAGTGAAAGTTACCTAACTCATTCTATGAAGCCAGCATCATCCTAATACCAAAGCCAGACAAAGATACTACAAGAAAAGAAAATTACAGGCCAATCCCTTTAATGAATATAGACACAAAAATCCTCAACAAAGTACTTGCAGATTGAATCCAGCAGCACATTAAAAGAATTATACACCATGAACAAGTGGGTTTTATTCCAAGTATGCAAGGGTGGTTCAAAACAGGAAAATTAATTAGCATAATATACCACATCAATAAACTAAAGAAGAAAAACCACATGATCATCTCAAGTGATGCAGAAAAGGCATTTCACAAAATTCAGTATCCTTTCTTGATGAAAACTGTTTGCAAATATTTGTTGTGGATTTATCTATAATTACCAAAACTGGAAATGCCTCTAATATTTCTCAACTAGTAAATGGATAAAGATATTGCAGTATATTCATACAATGGAATACTATTCAGCAATAAAAAGAAATGAATTAACTGATACATTCAGCAACATGGAGTATATCAATTCAAACTCAAATCTCAATCTCAATCTCAATCAATACAATGTCGAGTGTACTATGCTAAATGAAAGAAATCAGAATCAAAGGGCTATATATTGTACAATTTCATTCATATGACATCCATGAAAAGGCAAATATATAGGTACCAAAAGAGACTACTTGTTTCCAGTTTTGATGGGTGGAGAAAGAGAATGGTACAAAGGCATGAGGGCAATTTTGGGGGTGAAGGAACTGTTACGTATCTTGATAGTGATGGTTATTACATGACTGCATGCTTTTATGAATACTTAAAGAACTATTCAACAAAAAGAGTATATTTTACTATATGTAATTTGTCTCAGGTTAAAAATACCAATTACAATAAGATTCAAACACATGAAATACTGATAAATTTAAGAAAATATGTGCATTTCATGTACAATGAAATTCACCAAACATTACTGAGGGTAATTAAAGACAGTCTGTAATAGGTAGATATATATTCATGTTCAAGGATTTAATTAAATTAAGGATTTAACATCAATATTATTAAGATGTCAATTCTTCCCAAATTGTTTTATAGATTCAATGCAATCACAATTACAATTATAACTATATTTTAAAAAAAAAAGACAAGTTGATCCTTAAGTTTATATAGAAATACAAAAGGGACTAGACAAAGAATTTTGTAAAATGAAAAATAATTGTGGACAACTGTTGAAGATTGAATCATGAACTCCACAAAAGGCATACTTAGGTCCCAAACCCTGGCCTTGTGGGTATGAACCTATTTGGAAATAAGATCTTTAAAGATGTTATTAGCTAATTTATGCCCAAACTGAATGAGGATGGGCCTTAGTCCAATATGACTGAAGTCATTAAAAGCAAAGGAAATTGGACATGGAAAGAGAAAGCCATTGGACGAAGTAGGAAGTCAACAGAACCTAAAGGTGAAAGGAATAGACACTGCCATGTCCATTGCCAGGTGACAAGAAAAGCAAGGCCAAGAATTGCTGGCAGCCAATCCCAGAGAGTCACAGTCTTCAGGGAGAGAACCCTGCCTTGCTGTTTCTTCAACTGAAGACTTCTCCTAGCCCAAAACCCCAAGCCAATAAATTTACATTGTTTAAGCCAGCCCATCTTGTGGTATTATTTTTTTAGTAGCTGGGAAACTAAGACAACTTATATTACTTGACTCCAATAATTAATATAAAGCTACAGTAATTAAGACTGCAGGGTCTTGGCATAAGGATACTTACACACATCAATGACATAGAACTGAGAGTCCAGGAAAAGACACCAACACATTTGGCCAAGTGAAATCTGACAAAAATTCCAAGGTAAATTCAACTGATAAAGTACTTTCCAACTAATAGTGTTTTTTAAAAATGGATATTTATATAGAAAAGAAAAAGCTTCCCAACCCTTACTTCATGCTATTCATAAAAATTAAAATGAGATGGATAATAAATCTAAATATAAAGGCTAAAATTATAAAATTTATAGAAGAAAATGTAGGAGAAGCTCTGAGCAGCCTTGAGATGGAAAAAGATAACTTAAATAGGATAAAAAGAATATAAGCCAAAATGAAAACATTGATAAATTGGACTGTATCAAAATCAACATCTGCTGCTCTTCATAAGACAACTTTAGAAAATTAAAGACATGCTATGAACTGGAAAATAATATTTGCAATCTGTATCTCTGACAAAGGGTTTTATTCAGAATATCTGAAGAAATTCTACAACTCGATAATAAGATGACAAGAAAGCTGATTAAGAATACTGGTAAACTGCACAATAAAGATACACAAAAGGCCAGTAAACACATGGAAAATAGTAAACATCATTAGTCACCAGAGAAATGCTTGTTAAAACCAGAATTAAATGCAATACACATACACTCACATGGCTAAAATAAAAAAAAAAGATTGACAATACCAAGAATTGGGAAGTACAGTAAGCAACTATAGCTTTCATCCATAAAGAGAATGTAAAATGTTTCAAGAATATGGGGAACAGTTTTGTTATTTCTGAAAAACTAAATATACACTTACCATACAACCAGCAGTTCTACTCTGATATTTACTTAAGAGAAATGAAAACAGATGCCCACAAAAAGAATTGTATCCAAATGCTCATAGGCTCTTTACTCAGAATAACCCCAAACTGGAAACATCTCTAATGTCCATGAACAAATGAATGAATAAACAAATTATGGGATATCCATATCATGTAATAACATTTAGAAATTTAAAAAAAAAAAAAAAACTATAGATACGTGGAACAACACAAATGATGCTCTAAAAAGATATAATGAATGGAAGATACAAGATGCAAAAGATATATAAACAGTGAGATGCCATATGTGAAATTCTAGACTAGGTAAAGCTAGTCTATAGTGGTGGAAAGCACGAGATTGGTTACCTTAGGCCAGTTTGGGTGTGAGAGGTTGACTACAAAGTTTGTGAGAGAAAATTTTTGAATGATGAAAATGTTTCTATATCTTCATTGTAGTGATGTCTACATTGTCACGGCTCACAAAACAGGTGCATTTTAGTGTCTGTAAGTTACACCTCAATAAAGTTGATTAAACACCAAACACACAAAAAATATTGTTGAAATTTTCATCAGGATGATTATGGTATATTTTACCACTTTGCGTTACTGGAGGTATCCCTGCTGTCCATTTGTTATTAACCTCTTTCAATCCAAAGTTGGGACCTTACCCAGAGTGCTGTTTTTGAAATGCAAATTGATGCTCCATGCTATTAACACTTCAAAGACTTCCCATTACATTTAGGATTAAGGATTAAATCCCTTACCCAGCCCCAAAGCCCTGTGTGTTCAGATTCCAGGCTACTTCTTTAGTTTCCTATTGGCAGCTCTTAAGTTGTTTGGCACTTTATGCTTTATGGGAACAAAATCTTGGGGCCTTTCTGTTCATCTGCCTGGAATTCTCTTCTTAACCTCCATCTATTTTTTTCCTGGTTACCTCTAACTATTCTTACAGATGTCAGCTCAATTACACTTCCTCTAGAAAGTCTTCCGTGACCTCTTGGATTAGGTCGATTCCCTCAATTTGACACTTTCATTGGACCATGCAATAAAAGTACAAATCCTGTTAAGTTGGCAAGTTGACATTAAAAAAGGATCACCCTACTCTAACAGGTTTTGAACCAATGAACTAGAGAGTATCCCCAAAGTCCTTTTATTTCTAAATTCTATAATACGAATTGAATTACTTTGCCTTGATTTCTGTGAGTCTTGTAAGGTAAGACATACAATTCCAAAAGGATTACTGTAATTCTTTTGAAAATCTACTCTAATGCGAGTATCATATGAAATATTTATTTGCTTCTTCTCAACATCACTATTATGTGCAGAGTGATAATGTTATCTATAATGTGTGAAGTGTTCATGTTTCCAACCCTGTATCATAGGAGCCAACAGAGTTAAATTTAGGGTTAAAAGTTCCCATTGCCTCAGAACATTTTGTTGAGGTAGGTTGGATGATGTGTTTAAGAGTCAGGTGGCCTTAAGTAAGGTCTTGCTGTTATGCATACCACACAATTTACTGTCTGTGAAATATTGTGGAAGTTAATTCACTGATTACATCTTCCATTTCCCCTATCTATAAAATGGGAAAAATATTGCCTATATAATTAGCATGACTGAAGAAATGGTTAAATAGTTTAATGAATATAATCTACCTGACACATAGCAGGCATTCAATAGACAGTAATTATGAAAGAATCCAGAAGAAGAGAGAAAATGTAGAGTTTTATTTTATTTTATTTTCCGTTTACTAAAGCCTGAAGTGTCAGTTAGGAGAACCAATAAAAGCTACTTCCTTAGGTCTTGAGGCATAATTGAGTTAAAACACTTCTGTCTCCATCTGCAATTCTATTAATAAATGCCAGGCACTTTAATCAGTGTGTCTCAAGCTGGCCTGTCTGCCTGCCTTCTCAGGAGCACACCTCTTGAGAGTAGAGACATCTACATTTGTACAAGTCAGAGAGTGTTACAATTGGGGGACTGCAGGACAGGCCTCAGCAGAACTGAACAGTTCCTGTTTGGAGCTAGATTCCAGCCAAGCTAACACTACATTAATTCTCTTTTAATGTGTTCCAAGGAACCCCATTTCTGTTTCTATTTCCCATTTTCTAAATAGACTTACCACAATCCCGGTCCATCACATAACCCTATCTCAAATTATTTCCATTCCAAGAAGAAAAATCCAAAAGCATCACATTTTCCTTACAGGCCACTCAAATTTTGAAAGTACATTTTAGAAGGTCAAACTTTGGAAAATCATTATATTTAAAAATTGGTTTTCACTTATTATAATGCATATGTATTCTCTCAGTTTACATACTTATACTGGCCCAAATTTGAATGATACTGTTTTACAATCAGCCCTCACTCTGCAAACTACAATAATAAACCGAGAAAGCCACATCTTCTCCTCCAAACAAAATGGAACTAAAAATATCTATTAACTTCACTTACAAAAAGTGTTAAGGGTTGCAATCAGAACATCACCTTGTGACTATTATTTGGAAGGAAGGGGAAAAGGAGAGAGACAGAGGCAGAGAGAGAGAGTGTACTTTTATTTCATGGGTGGGAATAATAAATTCCATCTTTTAGTAGTACATAGCATGCTAAATTTTTGACAGAGCTCACACCTTTGCAGTGAAGTTTAAATTACCAGTCTCCACTTTCAGATCTGCTCTACCCTTCACTTTGCATTTCATTGGTACGTTATAGCCATTTGCTTGTTTGCAGTTCCATAAATTCCTTTCCCAGGAAGAACTGGCAGAGAACTTCTATAGGTATGTCATAAGATCATCCTATTCAGGCAGAGCAAATGCCAAAACAAGTGGTCTTAGCTGCTCTAGCAACTTTGTTTCTTCTTAAATAAATGCCTGAAGTAAAAGAAATGAAGTTGCTAGGCTCCACAGTAAGTTGGTAAATTTAAGAGCAGACTTAAGCACTTCACCCTTCCAGACAAGATAGAACCTGGTAATTACCACAATCAATACAAAAATGCTTGCTAGATATCACTAATCTAGAAGTTAGCCTCCCAAAGTTTGTGAACTGTTCTAAGGGAATAAGTTACATTCAAGAATGAACTAGTTAAACTCCCAAAGTTTCTCACTTAGCCTAACAAACCCCAACAATTCACATCTCCCCACACCAAACCTTTATGTTTTAAACCTTTCTAACATGCAGAAAATTTGAAAGAATGTCAAAATACGCACTCACACACTCTCTATTTCAGATTCAACAATTGCCAACATTTTATCATATTTTCTGGCTTGCTCTCTCTCTCCCTTTCTCTCCTTCTCTTTCTGCACACATGCATAGACATCCAAAGACTTTTTTGTTGAATAGTTTTCCAGGAAGTTCAATCATCATGATACATCATGCTTAATTCCTTCCAATTTCTAAAAATGAGGACTTTTTTATATGTAATGAC
Source organism: Choloepus didactylus (assembly GCF_015220235.1). Lineage (NCBI taxonomy): Eukaryota > Metazoa > Chordata > Mammalia > Pilosa > Megalonychidae > Choloepus > Choloepus didactylus. Next base: position 37,713,775 of record NC_051312.1, on the reverse strand, counting down.
AATAATGCAACTAAGAAAATTACCAAGCATTCACTACCATCGTCTAATCTCCAGCGCATACCCACATTACTCCAGTTATCTCAAAAGTGTTTTCTATGGGTTATTTTCTACTTTTCTTAATTTTAAACCTGCAAACAAACCAAAGCACACATATTATATTTGGGACATTCTGTCTCTATCATCTCTTTAATCTGGACTAGGCCCCCGTATCACCTCCCTTTTTGTCTGACATTGACTTTCTGTAGAGTCCAGGCTATTTGAAATAAAAAATTTTCAACCTTTTGACTACTCTGATGTTCCTTTTATTGTTATTTACCTTGTCTTTCTCTCCTCCCTATTTCCTACAATCTGAAAGTTACGACTAAGGAGTTAAGCTTTGAGTTCGATTCTTTTGGCAAGTGTCCTTACTTTATAGGTGGTATTGGAACAGGCACATGAAATTACAACAGGGGGCATATATTGTTATAATCTGTCAATTTCAGTGATGTTAATTTTCATCACTTGGTCAAGGGGTGCCTTACAGTATTAACACAAATTCAGTGGCTTTAAACAACAGATATTTGTTATCTCACAATTTCTGTGGGTCTGGAGTCCGGTCATAGCTTAGTTACATTCTCTGCTTCAGTATTTCACAAGGCTCTAATCAATATGTTGTCCAGGGCAGGGATCTCAACTGAGATGCAAATGGGGAAGGATCCACTGCCAAGGTCATGTGGTTGTTGGCAGTATTCAGTTCCTTAGAGAGGGCTCAGTTTCTTCTTGGCTGTTGGCAGCTCTTGTTTATTCTTCATTTGGTCTTGTCCATAGAACAGCTCACAACACGGCACACTGCTTCTTCAAAGCCAGCAGGAGAGTCTCTCAAAAAGACAGACATTACAATGCTATGTAATCACATGCATGTAATTAGTCCTATACATTATATCATCTTTACCATATTCTATTACTTAGAAGCAAATAGCAAGTTCTGCCCATATTCAAAGGGAGAGGATTACAGAAGTGCATGAAAACAAAAAGGCAGGGGACATGGAGTCTATCTTAGGGTCTGTCTGCCCTAAGGGAGTAACAACTAAATCTCTCATTTATAAAAGTACATTTTAAATTAATAATGAAAAAGCATGCTGTAGGATGAAACTTTTGGCATCATGTGAATATACATTCCCCAAATAGCCTTTGACCCAGTGATTTCTACATCTATTAATAATCTGTGACTGAATTAATTATTCCATCAGTAGTCACAAAATTGTCATATTTTTTTCTAATTCTCATTTCTTTTGTATTTATTTGCTGCTTCTTTCTTTCTTTTTTAATGCAATTGTTCCCTTACATCTCCCTTTTTCCCCCTAGGCTTATTTACTTATTTATTTTTATTTTAGAATCACTATGGTTTCATGGTTTTAAAAAGTAATTCAATATGTTATAATAAATCATCACATTTTTATGGTTTAATTAACCCAAATTTGAAATTTCATCAGTAGTATTTCCTCCTTCAAGTTGGTCTTGTGTTCTTTTGAGGATTCCAATGCTTTGTAAAAGAACAAGTTGGACCAACTCAACTTTTCCTCTCATTCCCCAGAATGAAAGCAGCCATTTCTCCAAGGTACACTGATTGTTAACCATTATCTTTATAATAGGTGTGTTCATTGTTTCTGATGTGTTATTGCTTCAACAGACAGAGCTCTTTTTATATAGATAATTAATTATGCATATATATGTGTGTGTGTATATGTATACATGTATGTATATGTATATGTATATACACATGCATGTATGTATGTACGTGGTTTTAGTTTCCTGGCTGCTAAAACAAGCACCATGGGATGGATTGGCTTTAAACAAAAGATTTTATTGGCTCATAGTTTTGAGGGTAGGAGAAGTCCAAAATCAAGGCATCATTAAGGAGATGCTTTCTCCCAGAAGACTGTGGCATGCTGAGGCAGGATGCCGGCTACCTTTGGTCCTTGGCTTTTCTGTCACATGGCAATGTACATGGCAGCCTCTCCTCTTCTGCTTTCTTTCCCGGGTTTTGTTGACTTTCTGCTTTGGCTGCTCCCTCCAGCTTTCTCTCTCTCTCTCTGGGACCTTCCCTTTATATATATATATATATATATATATGTATATATATATATATATACATACACACACACACATACATATACACACACACATATATATACACACATACACACATATATATATAAATGTAAAAATGTTAATTATTAAATTAATGTTAATTTTGAATTGTGAATATTTGTGATTTATGAGTTTAATATATATATTATTTAAATTATATATACCTATATATTATGTTTCTTTTATATTAATTTAAGTATACTCACAATATATTTTTATACATTATGTATTACTTAAATATGTAGATTTAAAATACATAAATTATATATTTGTTTGTATGTATGCAACTCAAATATGTGTAAATTTGAATTCTGAGTGCATTGATATTCCTAATTCAAAATTAACATTTCAGGGTTTTTTAAAACATCGTCTATTATTTTGCTTGAATCTTTTTTTCTCTTTGTTCTAAATGATGTCAAATCATTTTATTATTCACTCTATCTTACAATGTACTCAGACCAAGTTATATTATCAACATTACTGTTAACAAAGATTCCATAAAGTAAATCCAAATCTTTTCTATGTTTTTGTCCTTAGAATGTATTTTATTAAGATTAAACAGGCAGACTGTTATGTTCCATACATTCTTGAATTAAATGCTTCCTATGTGTATTTATGTTGTCAGTTTAAAATATATTTAGGTTTACATGTGGCAATTAATCCAATGTTGAGGTTTATTATTTTTCTTCTAAAATTATTTTAATTTTTTGATTATATGAAGTGTTCACATGTTTCAAAGGTCAAAATTATTTTAAAATTCAGAGAATTCTTGGTCTTCTCTCTTTCCTTTCCACTCATTCACACCCATTCCTTCTATGTAACCATTTTCATTTATTATTGGCAAATGCATATTTGTTTTTAATTCCTCTTCTTTCATATGCTAAAGTAGCAAAAATCATACACAGTGTCCTGCACCTTTGTTTTTGTTTTCATTTCTTCTATTAAAATATATTCTGGAAATTTCTATATTTATTTCACAGAGATCTTCCTTATTCTTTCTGACGGTTTCATAATACTGGATTGTGTGGGTACCATGGTCTATTCAGTGAGTGCAGAATTGTGTTCTTGCAACTAATGCTGAAATGTTTAACTTGTGCCTATGTTGTTTCCTACTTGTGTATGTGTATATTCAGGTGACATCACAGGTTGGTATTCACAGGAGTTCTCAACTAAAGATTGGCATGCAGAAATTTATTAGGAACTGCTTCAGGTTAACACCCACAAGGAAAAAAGAGAAGGCAAGAGACAGAAGGAAAAGTTGGGGCTACAATGCAGTATCAGAGAAGGCCTCAGCCAACCCCACAAATAGCTCTGGAGCTGGGGTGGCCCTTCATAGCTGTCACAAGTTGGGGTGAAGGGACCAGGACTTTATACCACTTCACCAATTAATAGATGAACATTGAGAGCTTTCAAAAGGCAAACTAATTAGCAGCTGACTGAATATATCAGTCTGAAGCACAGAGAGATTAAGCAACTTACTTTCAAAGTCAACTGGTTAGTAAGAGATGAATCCTGGATTATAACCCATGCAACCTGATTTCAGAGCCCTTGTAGTTAAATGCTATGCTGCACTACTTCTGAAAATAGGAAAGAATAATAAAGATCCAGGATGGCTTTTATAAGAACTGCCCTAATCATTCAGCATCCTGACTGCCCATGATTCTGACCAGTTATATAAACCTTCAGCGACAGCCTGGAAGAGAGAATAATTTAAAAAATGTGTTTCTATAAAGAAACAAGGGCATCAGGCTTGGATTTGAGCTTTGCCTCTGCCAGTTTCTAGCTGGGTGACTACAGGTACTCATCCCTTAGGCCTTTGGTTTCCATTGAAGTAGGATTAGATGGCTTTTTGTGGTTCCTGGATATAAATTTTATATTTCAAGAGTCAATGAATAATTATCATCCTGGATTAGATCGAACTGCCTGGAATTTGACAGGGTGGGTTCAGGTTTTCCCACATAAATGCAATCTCAGCTATCCTCATGAGATGTCCTTACCATCAGAATTTAATCTTGAGGAAACAGCGAGGTGAACCTTTTAACACTGAGCCCCACTGGCACTTGTTTGAGTGAAAGATACTAATTTATTCTAGAGGCTAAAACCTGGAGACAGAGGGGCAGAGAGCTTAGGTCACAATGAAGGGGCATTCTCCCTTTCAAAGCTAGCAACCAAAGTGCTATGCTGTGTGACAGGAAGGCAAACTGTAAGTGGCCCTGAAAAATTGGCAAATCTATTAGTATGGGGAATTGGTATCCTGATGGTAAATCGATGAATCATTTTGGCACTCAACTGACAGCTTGTGGGGTGGTTTCCTTAAGACAGCTCTTTAATGAGAGAAAAATCCCAAAGACACGAGCTGTATGGGCTCACATAAAGATAGCAACAGATTGAAATCTCCATCGATATGCTGAAGCAAATGACCCATCTTTGCAAAAATGACCACCTCTGTCTTCTTCCACAATGTAGATTCTTTCTGATTGGTTAAGGTTACCCAATGTTAAGTACTGCTCTTCCAACCAGCACTCCAGATTCTCAAAGGTTATACAGCACATATGTCTATTGAAATATCAGATATACATATTAACCAAAGAGGAAAAAAAGATAATGCATTTACTAATTCATTCAGTCTTTCCACCAAAGAATACTGGCATTTGTCTAGACAGCCTGTTACACACAGGTGACATACTGGTGAATGAGGAAGACAGATTTTCTTTGCACAAGGAAGCTAATACAGTGGTCTGGGAGCACAAGACAGATATCTAAATTCCTCCGGGCAATCAGGGAAAGTTTCTTAGAGGTGCCACAAAGTGAGTTTTGAAGGGTAAAGGGGAGATTTAGATAAAGCAGGCAAAGCATATCTCAGAGAAAGCAACTTATGAAAAAGCACAAAAGTCTTCAGGGAAGGATGCTGTATGAGGTGGGAGGTCAGAGTGAATAACATCTCAGAATTCCCTCAACTTTTAAGATTTTATTTCATGTTTTGAAATGAGCTTTATCAATGTAAAGTAAACAAATAAAAATATGAAAGGTTAAAGAAAAACTTGCTGTCAGGTCAAGCATATATTTACAACTGCTGACTACTTTCTCTTGCATACAATTAGCATTGTTTATCCCTCTCACCTCAGAACATGAATATATAAGGCATGACTAAGAATTTTTTCTAAAAGATCTTCATGAGTAAACAATGAAAAGATGGGAAACAAAAGGATATATTTAACAAATATTTATGCAACAGTTGTATTTTACACACAGTGAAAGAAACACACGTGTGAGGTGATGTAGGCTGGTTACAATACTCATAATACATATATACTATTTAATAACATATAGTTATATATACTCATGAAGAAGAGTCATAATATATGATTGCATGAATGAAACAATTTATGAAAAATGATGTATAGTAGGATACCATTTTTGTTACACACAAAAAAATTGCATAGCTCTGCATGCTGTGAGTGGGTTTAAAATGTGTGTGTAAACACATAACAAATGATTGTTAATAGCACTTGTTACTTCTGGAGAGACAATAATGAGAATTTTTGAAAGGACTGTAGCATTTCTTAATTTTATACACCTCTTTTTTATTTCTTATGAAATCTTTGAACGATTTTAAGTGTAAAAATATTATGTTCTTATGTTATGTGCATTTTATATACCATAAAATGTATCTCTGTGTGTTTGTGTTTTAAATATACCTATACAGAGATATAGATTATCTAGCTAGTGACCTTTGAGGTCTTCTGCCTAATTTCCAATTTTCTTCTACTCTATTTCTTGTGTGCCTGCCTTAGCTTTATTTTTCCCCTGGGCACGTGATGATTTTCATGACCACCATATCTCACCCAATTCTGGCTGGCTTTATGAGACAGGCCAAGCACAGGGTCAGCACTTTTCCACCAACAGACCACGACCAGTCATGTCCCTGAATCCACCAATATTTGCCCACTTTGACAGACTGGCTCAGCCAGATAATTCAACACAGCAGTCACTCGATTCACTAAAATAATTCATCATGTTTAATATAGAAAAGAATGGTTGTCTTCAAACAATCTTTTGACTTGACCATGGCCAGGTCATGGACAAGGCAATTTCCTTCTATACATCACAGATATACAAAGTGGGCAATAGGCGAAGGAAACAATGTAATTTGAGCTGCTTTCAGAAAATGACAAGTTATACGCAAGGAAAATTTATTATTATTTTATTATTATTATAATTGTATTATATATTTTATCATTTTATAACTAGACAGGAAATTCTTGAAGGGCAAGATTATGACTAATGCCCTTGGAATCACTCTCATTCATTTGTTCAACAAATATTTATAAAGCACCTTCTGTGTTCCAGACACTGATTAAACACTGGGGATATAACAACACAAAAGAGACAGAAATCCCTATCTTATTGGAGCTTACATCATAGTGGAAGGAGATATACCAAATGCAAAACAAATACTTAAAATGATTCATTAGTATTTTAGTATATTAGTATTAAATTATTTCATTAATCCTAAATGTACATTGTTTTGCACACTTTTAAAATCTTGAAATCAGAATGCACATTACAGTCAATGGCATGTCATGAGTTAATTTGAGCTTTTTAATGTTTTACCTCACCTCACCTCTCCTCTCCTCTCCTCTCCTCTCCTCTCCTTTCCTTTCCCTTTTCTTTCTTTCTCTTTCTTTCTCTTTTTCTTTCTTTCTTTCTTTCTCTCTCTCTCTCTTTCTTTCTTTCTTTCTTTCTTTCTTTCTTTCTTTCTTTCTTTTCCTTTCTTTCTTCCCTTCCTTCCTTCCTTTTCCTTCCTTCCTTTCTTTCTTTTTTCCTTTCATTCCTACTAGTGTACATAAACAAATGCTGCATCTTATAAATATTGATGTCTAAGATTTGGTAATATTTGGTATAATATGGGGTTAAAAATCATAAATAAAAGTGATAAGGATTTCTGGAAGGGCAGACAAATTTAAAAAAGGGGAAGGCTGTCTGTGAAGGTGATATTTAAGCAAAGACCAGAATCTTTGTAAAGTAAAGGAGCGTGCCATGCAGATATCTGGAGAAGAGAATTATAGGTAGATGGAGCAGCAGATGGAGAGGTCCTGAGGTGGCTGTGGCCTGTGTATTTGAGAAGCAGCAAGGAGACCAGTGTAGCTGAAGCAGAGTGAGAGAGTGAAGAGGTATGAACTGATGTCAGAGAGAAATGGAGACTTATAAATGATGTGGGGACTTTAGTTTGTCTTCTGAGTGAAATGGACACCATAGAAGGAGTGAGTCTTGGCAAAAGACGTGTATGGTGGTAGAAGAGGTTGAGCCCTGATGTATTTTTAGGATAGACTTTGCAGGATTTGCTGATGGAGTGGAGGGAGGAGTGAGATAAAGTTGAGGGTAGGGGTTTAAGATAAGGTTAAGGGTGGAGATTTGATACAAGGTTGAAGATAGGGGTTGGTCAAAGATGATGCCAAGGTTTTGGGCCTGAATGAATATACCACCCCTATCAATAAGTTTTAGTGCTCAGAAGCACTCATTCCTGTAAGAGTCCTCTCTGAGGCAAGAGATTATGGAGAAGAGTTGCTTTAGTAAAGGGCTTGATCAGTACAATATGGTGTTTCCATGCTTGAAGAGACTATCAAAGGAGCTGTTAACTTTAGTAGGGAATGGTGTGTTGTGGCCATGTCATAATTCTGAGGGTTTGAACTTCAAACACAGGTCTGCATGGGCCCAAGCTACAAGTTTCCTGAAATACTGGTTTCTGCTAATCTCGTTAACCCTTGAATAAGACAAAAAAAAAAAAAAAAAAAGGTGTCCTTAGATCCTTCCTCTGAGTGCTCTGAATAATAATTATTCAAATAGAATTTAACCACAACCTGATTAATTCGATACTTCCAAACATTCAGATTTTTTTTTATCACTATGCTTCTAGTAGACAAATCTAATTGCTAAAGCCAATATAATAGATTAAAAAAAAATCACAACAATTGCCATCATATATTGAGCATCAACTCTGTCAAGGCAGCTTGCTTTAAAAGCATCGTCTATAATTGCAGCTTGCTTTAAATGCATCATCTATAATTTTTGAAACACTTTAAGGTAGATTTTACCATGCCCACTTTACAGAAGACGAAAAACAAAATATGCAGAAGTTAAGTGAGGACAAGTAGAGTATAAAATACTCCAGCCTTTGGAACTACACCCACATTACAGTAGCATGATCAGTCTGGACCTTGACAGTGGCCCTAGCATTGGATCTCTGCATCACCATAGGAACAATGTAATCATATCTAAGACCTTTTAATGTGCTAGAAATTGCAGTTGAATATTTCATAGCAATTTAAGCCAACTATGTTTATGAAAGCAAGGAATGGGCTCCTGTGTTTTAGAGAGATTGGTATCGAATATATGTTTTAAAGTTAGGAGTGGTGGTGATCAATTCTCCAATGATTTTATTAACTAAAAGTCCTAATCTTAATGAGGGGACCCAGAGCCCAGAACCCCTCCCCTCCATAGTGAAGTGAGTTATTTCATGTAGCCACCTAGTTGACCGGGACAGAGGACATTCAAGATCATCAGACTTCCCCATGGGGGGAAAGAACGTACAAATGGTATCGCAAACAAAGCATTAAAACTCCCCTCCCCTGATCACTATTGATAACAAATCTCCACACCCCTGTGTCACAAGACTCTGCCACAACTCTATTCTCACACCCTATGGAACTTCTTTATGCTAACCCTTATAACAACCTCTGGCATCCCCCAGCTCTTTGTGGAGCATTAACTTCCATCTTTCCTGGCCAGCCACTTCCATGGAACCATTTCTCCTGTCTGTAAGTCCCATTAAACTCATGTCTAACTTTGTGCCTGGTGTGTTCTTCAGTCTTAGAGCTGAACTGGGTTGGAACATCCCAGAATAGGCAAATTAATAAAAATTTCATGGTACAGCAAAGAACAAGGACTTTGGAGTGGTGGATCAAGATTCAAACCCCACTCCATGTCTGTCATATACTGTGAATAAAGTGCTCAACTCTGAGCTCATTTTCTCATCTGTTAATAGGAGAGAAGGCTACCTGCCTTCTGTGACAATTACATGTAACTATATGTAATGAAAGCTAACCTGGTGGATAAAAGTCAGTGAATATTATTAAACAATCTCCACTGAGGCAGTGTAGTATATAATGATTAAACTGTGGTAAGCAGAACAGTGACCCTCTAATCCCTGAACCTGTGAGTATGTTAGGTTACATCGTAAAGGGGAATTAAGGTTTCAGAGGGAATTAAGACTGTTAATCAAGTTACATTAAATTAGGGAAATTATCCTGTGTCCTCTGGGTGGATCCTTAAAGGTGGAGGATTGAATCAGAAGAGAAATCCAGAAAGATGGCAGCATGAGAAGAACTCAGCCGATGTTGTGGGCTCTGAAGATGGAGGGAGAGTGTCACAAGCCAAGGAAAGTGAGCAGACCACAGAAGCTGGAAAAGATAGGGAAATGGTTTCTCCACTAGATGCTTTAGAAGGAATACAATCCTGTTGACACCTTGGTCTTAGTCCAATGAGTCCCATTTCAGACTTCTGGCATCTAGAACCATAAGATAATACATTTGTATTGTTTAAGCCGCTAAGTTTGTGGTAATTTGTTGCAGCAGCCATAGGAAACTAATACAAAAGCTAAGGGCCAGAATGCCCAAGTTCCAATCTTTGCTCTGCCTCTGACTAGTTCTGCTATCTTGGAGAACATTCTTAACCACTCCATATTACATTTTCTTCATCTTGGATATGAATGCTAGCTACTCATAATGTTAAGGGGCTAAGGAGTTATTATAAATCTTAATTACTTACAGCAGGGTTTGGCTCATGTTAAGTACTTAATAAATGTTGGCTATAAGCACTTCCTTAGAGGTCAACAATAATGGTCTCATTAGTTTGGTTTTCCATTATTTTGAAGGCTGTAAAGTCATATGCTCTGACATTTCTAAACTATTTGTTGCATAAACTTGGAAAGTAGTTAATAGAGTACAGAAGTCACACCCAGGGATGAAAATTGAGGTCATGCTGGCAGGGAGGGCAAAGGCAAGGAAAACAGGGCCCTCAGCTGTGATAATGAAGAAGAAAGAAAGGCAAGTAGGTAAAGATCTCACAACAATGGCAGGCTGGTTGCCATTTTTAACCTAACATTTTATCACTTTTTCTTTTAAAGAACAACCCCATTGCTTTCAATCAAGGGTGTGGAGAATGCACACAATTATTTGGCATTTCAAAGAAATAAAATTTGAAAGAGCCTCTGAAGTTATCTATCCTCTTTTCTAAACTTGAAACATCGAAAATAGATGTCCCTGGCGTGACAACACACTGAAGTCATTTTGAAAGAAAATTAGAATTTCCATTCCTCATTTTCCTTTCTCCCCAGTAAGGTTCCAAGCAGATGGGAATATCAATTTAGTTACTTGACATTTAGAAGCATAAATGACTTAAGAGCTTTATGATCCCCTCTTATTGAAGCATATTTGATAACATCTGCCCAACATCTTACACTCACATCAGAGTCAGGCGTGATTTAGGAAGAGGCTAGAGTCCAGGACCCAGGAGTTCCAACCCCTGGGTGTGTTACTGATGTCAGCAGTACACAATGATAGATAAAGCATGTTATTTTATGAATGTCTTGTTTGTTTTTATTCTAGCTAATATGTAATTATTAACTAAGTAGTTAGAAATGCAGTATGTAATAATTTTTTCAGAGAGGATAATACTGCTCTTGGGAAAGTTATCATTCTAAGTTCCAAGAGAAAGAAAATACATCTTACTTTATATCATATTAGAGAAATGCTACAAAAATATTGTATATTATTTCTAAGGGCCTCATTCTTACAGAGGAAAACTTCCTCTGCTTTTTTTTTCCTTTTTCTGAAGACATTTCCATCTTTACCAGACATTTGAATTATTCTTTTACGTAATAAAGTGCAATTTAGTTTTTGTTCTTACCATACTAGTTATCAGTCTCAAGTCAATAACATAAAAAATAGTCTAATCATTCAATTTTATAGTGTACTTGTGCCGGTTTGAATGTATTATGTCCCCCAGAAAAAGCCATATTCTTTGATGCAATCTTGTGGGGCAGACAGAATAGTGGGGATTAAGTTGGAACGTTTGAATTAGGTTGTTTGCATGGAGATGTGCCCCACCCAGCTGTGGGTGGTGACTTCGGTGGGATACTCCTATGGAGGTGTGACCCTACCCATTCAGGGTGGGCCTTGATCAGTGGAGCCATATAAAACATGCTGACTCAAAGAGACGGGACGGAGTGCAGCTGTGAGTGATGTTTTGAAGAAGAGCAAGCTTGCTAGAGAGGAATGTCCTGGGAGAAAGCCATTTTGAAACCAGAACTTTGGAGCAGACGCCAACCACGTGCCTTCTCAGCTAACAGAGGTTTTCCGGACACCATTTGCCATCCTCCAGTGAAGGTACTTGATTACTGATGTGTTACCTTGGACACTTTATGGCCTTAAGACTGTAACTGTGTAGCCAAATAAACCCCCATTTTATAAAAGCCAGTCCATCTCTGGTGTTTTGCATTCTGCAGCATTAGCAAACTAAGACAGTACTTTTAAAGAAAAGAAGGAGAGTATCACCCCTAAGGCATTTAAGAAGGCTTATTGGGAAAACTCCAACAGATAACAGCAATAAAACAATTAGCATCATTCATCACCATCATCATATCACTTGATCAAATAAAGAGTAAGACTCTCCAGACTTGGTATTCACATCCAAGTGGATATAAATCTCTACTGAAATATTGTAGATATTGGCTAATGAATAGTTTTAACTTTATCTGAATTACTCCCTCCTGCTACTTATGTAAAATCCACTCATGCTATGTATCCTGAGAAACTATGCAACCAGTCAGGATTCAATGAATATTTGCTGAATGAACAGATGGATTAATTTGCTTATATTGATCTCCCATTATATTGCCCTGGCTTGTAAGACTAAGGAAATTTCTGGTATTTGTGGAGTTACTGGAATTCCGTTTCCTTAGTCCCTTTATTATTTACATAATGATAATGAAACATGGAATTCTGGGACTTGAATGTGCCTTAAAGGCCAACTGATTCAATATCCTGATTTTCCAATTTGTAGGATGATTTTAGCATTTCAGAGTCCCTCAACAGGCCACTCAGCCAAAAGTTTGCCCAAACAGTTCATGAGAGATGGTAATCATTCTATGCACCAGACCTGAATTAAATGCCAATGATTTAGTTCAGGAAATGGAATGATATTCCATTTCACTGGCTTAAAAATGCATGCATTTATGAAATATGACTCTGGAGGTACCTGTAGTTTGTTAATTATCTTTAATTTCACTAGGTCTTTATATGGACAAGGTGTGTGTGTGTGTGTGTGTGTGTGTGTGTGTGTGTGTGTGTATGTCTATTCTTCAGAGGTTGCAATTATGATTAATAGGATGTTAAAGGAGTGAAATATTTTGATTCAAGAAAAGGAAAAGCATTTCCAATATTCCAAGTACAAGGGTATAGAATGATATGCTCTGATGATATTAATTTACTTATCACTTGATATATTCAAACAATTTAAAATTATATATTTACTTGTGTTTTTTGGTCCAAAATCTTTAGAATACAAACTCCCCAAACACAGGAACCAAAATGTATTCTCTATCAAGAGCATTGCCTAATACCTAGTGGTCATCAACAATCACATGATTAAAAAGGCAACTAAAATCACATCTTAAAGAAACTAAATGACAACTTCAGATTTTATTAAAGTAGTCATATCTGCTGTGACTTCCAAGGGGCAAACAAGGAGGCAGACCTAGAGCACTAAGTGAGGAGGGTGGGGGAGTCAGGACAGTGGTAGGAGAGTTTGACTTGTTATTGTGTTGGTAAAACGATGTCTTAGTTTGCTAATGCTGCAGAATGCAAAACACCAGAGATGGACTGGCTTTTATAAAAAGGGGGTTTATTTGGCTATACAGTTACAGTCTTAAGGCCATAAAGTGTCCAAGGTAACACATCAGTAATCAGGTACCTTCACTGGAGGATGGCAAATGGCGTCCGGAAAACCTCTGTTAGCTGGGTTGGCATCTGCTCCAAAGTTCTGGTTTCAAAATGGCTTTCTCCCAGGACATTCCTCTCTAGCAAGCTTGCTCTTCTTCAAAACGTCACTCACAGCTGCACTCCGTTCAGTCTCCTTGAGTCAGCATGTTTTATATGGCTCCACTGATCAAGGCCCACCCTGAATGGGTGGGGTCACACCTCCATAGGAGTATCCCACCGAAGTCACCACCCACAGCTGGGTGGGGCACATTCCAAGCAAATCTAACCAGCACCAAAACGTCTGTCCCACAAGACCACAAAGATAATGGCATTTGGGGGACACAATACATTCAAACCGGCACAAATGACATGGTATAAAGACTTAGGACCAAAGTGGATTACATCCTTTTTGTTAAAACGGGAATGAAATTGTCATATACTTCACATGTTAACCCGGTAGAATAGCCCCTCCCTTACTAACATGATAAAACTGTCAATTTATTAATGAGAGATTTGCATTTCTGTCTTCTTCAATCCTCAATTATTAATGAAAGCCTTGCCTAACTCCAGGACAAAGATCAGCAGGAATGGCTCATTTGCAGTCTCTAGCTTGAATGTATACCACCCAATCACCATATGCCAACATCTCTAACATCCTTGTCTGTACCTCCCTTTGTTTGATCTAATAAAAACCCAAGTTTCTTTTGGCTCTGAGAGGCAGATTTGAGACTGGGTCTCCTGACCTGCACTGACTCACTTTGCAATAAAGTTCTTTCTTCTTTCCCAAAGTCTCGGTGTTGTCTCTATTTGGCTCAGAGCACATCAGGCGAGGACTCATCTGTACAAAGGTCCACTTCAGTATTTTATTAAAGTAGTCATATCTGCTGTGACTTCCAAGGGTCAAACAAAGAAGCAGAACCAGGGCATTAAGTGAGGTGTGTATGTGTGTGAGGGGTGGGGGTGAAGTCAGGACAGTGGTAGGAGAGTTTGTCTTGTGTTGGTAAGATGACATGGTGTAAAGACTTTTGGTTCTAATTTAAAGTTGTCTCCTTCCATCCTAAGTATAATTTTGTTGTTTTTATAAGAATACCTTACAACAAAGATTATAGAAGTCATATGGTGCTTTACTGTTGTCCCAGTTTGAATGTATTATGTCCCCCAAACACCATTATCTTTGATGTAATCTTGTGTGGGCAGACCTATCAGTGTTAATTAGATTGTAATTGTTAGAGTGTTTCCATGGAGATGTGCCCCACCCATCTGTGGGTGATGACACTAATTGGATGGTTTCTGTGGAGGTGTGGCCCCACCCATTCAGCACTATATAGGCTAGGGCAGAGGGAGTGAGCTTGCTACAGCCAAGAGGGACACTTTGAAGAAAGCACAGGAGCTGCAGATGAGAGACAGTTTGAAGATGGCCGTTGAAAGCAGACTCTTGCTCCGGAGAAGCTGAGAGGGGACAAATATCCCAAGTGCTACTAGGAGTGACATTTTTGAGAAACTGCAGCCTAGAGAGGAATGTCCTGGGAGAAAGCCATTTTGAAACCAGAACTTTGGAGCAGATGCCAGCCATGTGCCTTCCCAGCTAATAGAGGTTTTCCGGACACCATTGGCCATCCTCCAGTGAAGGTACACAATTGTTAATGCATTACTTTGGACACTTTATGGCCTTAAGACTGTAACTGTGTAACCAAATAAACCCCCTTTTATAAAAGTCAATCCGTCTCTGGTGTTTTGTATTCTGGCAGCATTAGCAAACTAGAACAACTGTCTATCATCCATTCTCTGTTCTATTGATGATATCCTGTTTGCTTGGGAAATCACTTGTGTCTCACCATTGGATTCAATTTGAAAGGACTATCAATCATGGTCCACTGCCCATCCAAAACTGAAATGTGGGAAGGTGGCCCAAGCTTGGACACTTGTGTACTCTTTCTCAGAAACTTGACAACAACAACCAAAAGACTGAAACTGGAGTACACACATAGCAAGGGTAGTACCTGAATAAATTGTCCAAAAATTTCTGCAACTTAGGTGCCCCAGGAATCTTTTTTCTCCAACTTTCCTTTCTATTATCCCTCATATCATTCCAGTGATTCCATTTCTGCTTATGTTAGCCATAACCACTTTCAGATGCTTACAATAAAGAATTAACTGATGCAGAGCTCAACATTTGCGTGACATGGGGGTCTCAGGTGAGTACTTTAGAATCCCTATATCTTGATTTAAATATTTATCCTGCCACTGACCAGATGATCTTTACCACATTCTTTGCTCTACCAAAGCTCTAGTTTTCCCACCTGCAAAATGGAGATAAAGAATTTAGCAAATAGAGTTGGCAAGAGGACTACATTAAGTGTTGCTGTCTGTGTGGTCTCAGACATTTAGTACATACTTGAAAAGTGGTTGCAGGCTAATATGAATATCAAAAGTAAAAAGATGGCTACATAGGGATATTGTAATCCAAGAAGAATTAAACATAAAGCTGCCAGTTCTCCAAGTTTCTACTAACAGCCTCTACAATAAGTGTTAATCAAGCATCAATATTGCATTTCCTTGATATAAATATGTACAAAGTTGTTTTTTCTTAAAAATATATCTCAAAAATTGAGATTCACCTGATGGCCAATATTTTCTATTTTCTCCCCTCAAAGTTCTTATTAAATGGGTGATGCCACTTACAAGCCATAGAATTCTAAAGTAGGAAGTACGGTAATTAACTGGAGTGGGCCATAAATCAGCCATGCACAGAATATGGTATGAGGGGCACCATCCGTTGCACCCTTTCTCGTCCTTGAAGATACTTATCCACATTTTGTGGAGAAAGCAGTTCTAATAATCTCACCTTCTCAACCCTTTCCTTTGCTGACCTTCCACTTGAATTAAATAGCAACATAATTCTGGTTTGTTCATCAGGGGAGGTCTGTTGTCAGCCTTCTGTTGTTGTAACTATTATAGTTGATGTTTGCTTTCTGTTGGGATTGCAGATAGCAGCTAATTAAAGTAAATGCTTACTGACCTGTGGACTTCCATGTTTATCACCTCTACGATCACAAAACTAGATGGGAGAAGAGGAAAGCACACTCCTACTGGAGCAGATTTCTGCTCAGTGCTAGATGAGCTATTATTAATATTCCCTGAGAGGCATGTATTTTCCTTTTGGGGGACAGAGGTACAGGGGTGTATCTTGTCATTTTCCAATTTGCCTCAGTTTACTCACTTATTAAATCAGCTAAATACTTGCTGCTTTGTAGAAAGGGTAAGTGTGATTGATTAATAGTTATAAAATGCCTGGAGATATAGGAACAACAGCAATAAAAAGACACAATGGATTGTTTTGTTGGTGTTTTCTATTAATGTTGACTAAGGGGTATTGAGCCAGCCAAGCACACAATGTTGTATTGATTTTCAAAGTGAGTACTTAACTGATGCATCAACATTGAGCTTAAACATAATCCTATAGTGGGAAATAAAATGTGATCTCTATTTTTTGATAGGTTTCTTGGATGCAGGTTTATTTGAAGCATAAGAACCTTTGTCCCATTAGTGTTCAAAGTTGCTCAATTCCAGTGTTCAAATAAGAGATTCAGGGCCAGCATCTGGCCTACAGTCTTAAGAATTTATGTGACGGTTGCCAGAACCATGCAATGATTTTGAAGTTTGAGGAAGAGAGAAGCAGCAGAGAATAATTTAGAGAATACTGCTTTCAGAATCCTACAGATGTGGATTCCAAAACTTGATCCACCACTTGCCAGCTATTGACCTTACGCAAGTTACTTTGACTTCTGAATCTCAATTACCTCATTTGTAAAATGGAGATAATCTTACCAACAGCCTCAGATTATTACAAAGTTTAGATAACATATGTGAGTTAAGCCCCTGATTGTTAGTTAGGGGGCAATAAACACTCCTTTCTCCCAGTTTAAAAATGGGCTACTGGTTATGGGGAGAAATACTTTTTGTAGACTCCAAGGGGGAGGTAATATTGACATAAAGATAGTTTCATTTCCATGAATGTATAGCGCTTGCACGAGCTAGAAAACAGCAAAGCCCTCTCAAACTCACTTTCTTTTTACTTTTGTTTTTGATTGTGAAATCATGGCAAATATAAGATGCTGTATTATTTTTTCAGAGATAAATTTCCAGTACTACATACCCCGTGATTGTGGGTAATTGACTTCTATGGGCTGCAGCCCCCAATTGTAGTAGATATCCAATAACACATTTCGGTAAAGGATGCTATTACTTGGAGGAGGGAAAAAATAGATGTGAAAAATTTTACAAATATATATTAGGAATTAGTAAGTGAAGACAAATAGAAACAGGGAAGAAAGCATTCTGGGGTTGTTATTTGAGATGAGAGAGGCAGGGGAAGGCTTCTCTGGGGACAACCTCTTGAACAGAGGCCTGCGGAAGGTGAAGAAGAGAACCTTGGAGATATCTGGGGAATTTGGAGTGTGGCTGGAGCAAGCTAGTGCAAGAAACAGGAGGGATGGTATGACTGGGGCATCATATGTAGGCTGGAAGGTTTGGCGATGAGACCTTTGGAGTGGTCACAGCGAATAAAATGGATTTTAAGGACAATGGGGAGTCAATCTGAGGAGATGCGATCTGCCTACTCTAGGGGTCAGTTGTGACAGTTATTTTTTAAAAGCAGTCAGGCAAGGTTTTTTTTTTTTTTTTTTTTTTTAATCTTCATTTTATTGAGATATATTCACATACCACGCAGTCATACAAAACAAATTGTACATTTGATTGTTCACAGTACCATTACATAGTTGTACATTCATCACCTAAATCAATCCCTGACACCTTCATTAGCACACACACAAAAATAACAAGAATAATAATTAGAGTGAAAAAGAGCAATTGAAGTAAAAAAGAACACTGGGTACCTTTGTCTGTTTCCTTCCCCTATTTTTCTACTCATCCATCCATAAACTAGACAAAGTGGAGTGTGGTCCTTATGGCTTTCCCAATCCCATTGTCACCCCTCATAAGCTACATTTTTATACAACTGTCTTCGAGATTCATGGGTTCTGGGTTGTAGTTTGATAGTTTCAGGTATCCACCACCAGCTACCCCAATTCTTTAGAACCTAAAAAGGGTTGTCTAAAGTGTGCATAAGAGTGCCCATCAGAGTGACCTCTTGGCTCCTTTTGGAATGTCTCTGCTACTGAAGCTTATTTCATTTCCTTTCACATCCCCCTTTTGGTCAAGAAGATGTTCTCCGTCCCACGATGCCAGGTCTACCTTCCTCCTCGGGAGTCATATTCCACGTTGCCAGGGAGATTCACTCCCCTGGGTGTCTGATCCCACGTAGCGGGGAGGGCAGTGATTTCACCTTTCAAGTTGGCTTAGCCAGAGAGAGAGGGCCACATCTGAGCAACAAAGAGGCATTCGGGAGGAGGCTCTTAGGCACAATTATAGGGAGGCCTAGCCTCTCCTTTGCAGCAACCATTTTCCCAAGGGTAAAACCTATGGTAGAGGGCTCAGCCCATCAAACCACCAGTCCCCTATGTCTGTGGTCATGTTAGCAACCATCGAGGTGGGGTAGGCCAATACCCCTGCATTCTCCACAGGCTCCTAAGTGGCAGAGCTAGCAATCGGTGCATGTCTTCTTGGCCTCTGCTTAATTTACTGCTAAGATATGAACTACATCTATATTTACCAGGTCAATGTATACATTTTTTTACAATAAATTTTACATGTAAAAATGTAAAGGGAGAGGATTGATAGCTCAGGGCACTTATTTTATCAAAAATATAAATATCTTAAAGGAGTGATTAAAAACATTGTGTACCTTCTCACTGTTTATGATACCTGGAAGTGAAGTTCCTAGGATGAATTTTATATGTGGGGCATTTTACTAATAACTATACATTTATCCTTGAGGGCAGGCATGGAATCTTAGTCATTTTTGTATTGCCAAATCATATTGCAGAACCTGACACCTTACACAAATTTGATAAATGATGACCAAATTAATGCATCATGAAGACTAACATTTGAACTACTTCACAGTTGAGAATTCAATTGCTTTCATATTTATCATCTCATGTGATCCTGATGATAACCTTGAGAGGGGAGCTCCAACAGGTCTTATTATACCCACTTTAGAAATGAGATAGATGACTGAGGCTCAGACAGGTTCAGCAGCAGCCCAAGGTCACATAACTAAAAGTGACAAAAACTAGGGTATAAACAGTAAATTATGTTGTCTCTCACCAAGATCCTATGCAACATTTACTGCAAATGTCTTTCCAGTGCTTACCTCCTGAGCTAACCCTTAACTCTATCAGCTGATGTCTTAGGACTAAGCTCAGCTAGAATCTATCCATCCCATCTCATACACATGCAATGTCTAACTTTCAATGCATATTAGAAAAATCCTCTAGTTATCCAAAAACAAGAAGAATAAGGACTTGAGTGAATTTTTAGATATCAACCATGCATATTCTTCACCTTTAATGTGTTGGAAACAAGACTTTTTCAGAATTAACTACACATATTAAGCACTGAAAGAAAGTTCTAAAATGACAGGTTGCCAACTGTCCAGGATATTTATCCATTGATGTAATGGTTTAGAGTCGTGAAAGGGTATCTATACTTAGTAACAGGTAAGAGACTTAATTACTTGTCAATATCTTGACGGTTCATTCTGCTCTTCCAAAATTTACATTTCTTTCTCTATGGTTTTTGTCAGTCCCTCCCTACTCTACCAGCCACCCATCTCTGACCAGTTTTTATTGATAGATATCAATTAGTTTAAACCATTGGACATTTACATCCCACATTTTAATAGACCACATGAAGTGCCAAACTTGCTCTTAGTTCACAGTGTAATCCTGGGAACTCAGGAACAAACATTTAAGCAGCATTTTTAGTACTAAGAATCATTGGAGATGGAGCTGTCAACCCATCTGACCCCTTCTTCCCTCCATCAGTGATTCTTGGGCCTCACTATGTTATTTGACATTTCAAAAGTAAAGCAGTTGTGCTAACTTCAAGGGCATCGCTCATTGCTACCAAATAATTTTTTAAAAAGGCAGCAAATAATGTGCCAGTGTCAGCGTGCAATCAGGGTAAGAAAAAGGGAAACAGATGCACAAATGATTCATCATCATCAATAGGACCTGTCAAGATGAAGTGAAAAGGGAAAAAAAAATTAGAAACTCCTTCCAATGTGCTAATGATACTGCTGTCCGAGACTGAAAAGGAGATGTTCCCAATATCAATTAGATTTGGGTATTTGATTTAATTTTGTAAACCACTCAGCTCAGAGGGATAGAGTTTATTTAGTTATTTATTTTTTTAGTATACATGTATATAGCATTTACGATGTCCCTTATGCTATACTATGAATCTTTCTTTTTAATTAAATTCAGTTTTAGTGAGTTATATTCACATACCATACAATCATCTATGGTGTACAATCAACTGTTCACAGTACCATCATATAGTTATGCATTCATCACCCCAATTCTACTGTTGATCATTTTCCTTACACCAGAAAGAATAAGACTAAAAAATAAAAGTAAAAAAGAACACCCAAATCATACCCTTCCTCCCACCCTATTTTTCATTTAGTTTTTGTCCCTATTTCTCTGCTCATCCATCCATACACTGGATAAAGGGGAGTGTGATCCACATGGCTTTCCAATCACATTGTTAGCCCTCATAAACTACATTGCTATACAATCATCTTGAAGGGGTTCTGGGTTGAAGTTTGATAGTTCCAGGTATTTACTGCTAGCTATTCCAGTTTATTAGAACCTAAAAAGGGTTATCTATATTGTATGTAAGAGTGCCCACCAGAGTGACGTCTCAGTTCTTTTTGGAATCTCTCAGCCACTGAAACTTACATTTCATTTCACATCCCGCTTTTGGTCAAGAAGATGTTCTCCATCCCATAATGCTGGGTCTAGATCCCTCCCCGGGAGTCATATTCCATGTTGCCAGGGAGATTTACACCCCTGGGTGTCAGATCCCACATAGGGGGAGGGCAGTGATTTCACCTGCCAAGTTGACTTGGCTAGAGAGAGAGGGCCACATCTGAACAACGAAGAGGCATTCAGGAGGAGACACTTAGGCAGAATTACAAGCAGGCGTAGCCTCTCCTTTGCAGTAACAGTCTTCCCAAGGTCAAGTCCTGTGGTAGAGGGCTCAGACCATCAAACTGCCAGTCCCTAATGTCTGTGAGCACATCAGAAACCATTGAGGTGGGGAAGCCCAACACCCCTGCATTCTCCTGCAGCTCCTCAGGGGGACTCGGTATATATATATATATATTTTTTTTTAATTAACTATTAACTGTATAAAAAAAAAAAAAAAACATACAATAAAAAAGCATTTCAAACAAACCAAAACAAGGGAATAAGAAAAAGACAACTAAACTAAAATAACTACTTTACGTCCAACATGTTCCTACTCTACCCCAAGAAAATAACCTAATAAAGCAACATTTCTGTGAACTTGTTCCTACCATACCCACCAGAAGTTAACAAACCATAGTCATTCCTGGGCATTCCCAGAACATTAAATTTACCCACAATAGCTTATCTGTTCTTATTAGGTTATCATTCCCCCTTCACTAATTGCTTTTTATCACTGGGTCCCCTACATTCTGCATTATAAACCATTTATTTTACACTTTTCAATGTTCACATTAGTGGTAGCATATAATATTTCTCTTTTTGTGACTGGCTTATTTCGCTCAGCATTATGTCTTCAAGCTTCATCCATGTTGTCATACGTTTCACGACATCGTTCCTTCTTACTGCCGCGTAGTATTCTATCGTGTGTATATACCACATTTTATTTATCCACTCATCTGTTGAAGGACATTTGGGTTGTTTCCATCTCTTGGAAATTGTGAATAATGCTGCTATGAACACTGGCGTGCAGATATCTGTTCATGTCACTGCTTTTAGATCTTCCAGGTATATGCAGAGAAGTGCAATTGCTGGATTGAAGGGTATCTCTATATCTAGTTTTCTAAGGAACTGCCAGAGTGTCTTCCAGAGTGGCTGAACCATTATACCATCCCACCAACAATCAATAAGAGTTACAATTTACCCACATCCTCTCCAGCATTTGTAGTTTCCTGTTTGTTTAATGGCAGCCATTCTAATCGGTGTGAGATGGTATCTCATTGTGGTCTTAATTTGCATCTCTCTAATAGCTAGTGAAGCTGAACATTTTTTCATGTGTTTTTTTGCCATTTGTATTTCCTTTTCAGAGAACTGTCTTTTCATATCTTTTGCCCATTTTATAATTGGGCTGTCTGTACTACTGTCATTGAGTTGTAGGATTTCTTTATATATGCAAGATATCAGTCTTTTGTCAGATACATGGTTTCCAAAAATTTTTCCCACTGAGTTGCCTGCCTCTTCATCTTTTTGACAAATTCTTTTGAGGTACAGAAACTTCTAAGTTTCAGGAGTTACCATTTATCTATTTTTTCTTTTGTTGCTTGTGCTTTGAGTGTAAGGTCTAGGAAGTGACCGCCTAATACAAGGTGTTCTAGTTTGCTAATGCTTCACTGAAGGATGGCCAATGGCATCCGGAAAACTTCTGTTAGCTGGCAAGGCATGTGGCTGGCGTCTACTCCAGACTTCTGGTTTCAAAATAGCTTTATCCTAGGACGTTCCTCTCTAGCAAGCTTGCTCCTCTTCAAAACATCACTCACAGCTGCACTGAGTTCCTTCTCTTTGAGTCAGCTCATTTATATGGCTCCACTGATCAAGGCCCACCCTGAATGGGTGGGGCCATGCCTCCATGGGAATATCTCATCAGAGTCATTACCCACAGCTGGGTGGGGCGCATTCCAAAGAAACACTCAAAGAATTACAATCTAATCAACACTGATAACAGCTGCCCACACAAGATTACATCAAAGATAATGGAGTTTGGGGGACATAATACATTCAAACTGGCACATAAGGTCTTAAAGATGTTTCCCTACATTATCTTCTATGAGTTTTATGGCACTTTCATATTGAGATCTTTGACCCACTTTGAGTTAATTTTTGTGTAGGGTGTGAGGTAGGGGACCCCTTGCATTCTTTTGGATATGGATATCCAACTCTCCCAGCCCCATTTGTTGAAAAGACTGTTATGTCCCAGTTCAGTGGCTTTGGGGGCCTTATCAAAAATCAGTCAGCATAGATCTGGGGGTCTATCTCAAAATTCTCAATTCAATTCCATTGATCAATATATCTATCTTTGTGCCAGTACCATGCTCTTTCGACTACTGTGGCTTTATAGTAAGCTTCAAAGTCAGGGAGTGTAAGTCCTCCCACTTTGTTTTTCTTTTTTTAGAGTGTTTTTAGCAATTTGAGTCATTTTCCCTTTCGAAATAAATATGATAACCAGCTTTTCCAAGTCTAGAAAGTAGGTTGTTGGAATTTTGACTGGGATTGCATTGAATCTGTAGACGAATTTGGGTGGAATTGACATCTTAATGACATTTAGCCTTCCTATCCATGAACATGGAATATTTTTTTCCCTGTTTTAAGGTCTCTTTCTATTTCTTTTAGTAGAGTTATGTAGTTTTCTTTGTATAGGTCTTTTACATCTTTGGTTAAGTTTATTGCTAGGTACTTAATTTTTTTAGTTGTTATTGAAAATGGTATTTTTTTCTTGATTGTCTCTTCACTTCATTCAATTCTAGTACATAGAAACATTACTGACTTATGTGCATTAATCTTGTAGCCCTCTACTTTGCTAAATTTGTTTATTAGCTCTAGTAGCTGTATTGTCGATTTCTCAAGGATTTCCAGATACAAGATCATATCATCTGCAAATAATGACAATTTTTTCTTCTTCCTTTCCAATTTGGATGGCTTTTATTTATTTGTCTTGCCGGATTGCCCTGGCTAGCACTTCTAGCACAATATTGAATAACAGTGGTGAAAGCAGCATACTTGTCTTGTTCTTGATCTTAGAGGGAAGGCTTTCAGTCTCTCACCATTGACTACTATGCTGGCTGTGGGTTTTTCATATATGCTCTTTAGCATATTGAGGAAGTTTCCTTCAATTCCTACCTTTGGAAGTGTTTTTATCAAAAAGGGATGTTGGATTTTGTCAAACGCTTTTTCAGCATCTATTGAGATTGTCATTTGATATTTCTCTTTTGATTTATTAATATGTTATATTACATTGATTGATTTTCTTATGTGGAACCATCCTTGCATGCCTGGAATGAACCCCACTTGGTCATAGTGTATAATTTTTTTAATGTGTCTTTGGATTTGATTTGTAAGTATTTTTGTTGAGAATTTTTGCATCTATATTCATGAGGGAGATTGGCCTGTAATTTTCCTTTTTTGTAGCATCTTTGCCTGGTTTTGGTATTAGATTGATGTTAGCTTCATAAAATGTGTTAGGTAGTGTTCCATTTTCTTCAATGTTTTGAAAGAGTTTAAGTAAGATTGGTGTCAGTTCTTTCTGGAAAGTTTGGTAGAACTCCCCTGTGAAGCCATCTGGCCCTGGGCATTTATTTGTGGAAAGTTTTTCAATGATGGATTGGATCTTGGATCTCTTTGCTTGTGATTGGTTGGTTGAGGTCTTTTATTTCTTCTCTGGTCAGCCTAGGTTGTTCATATGTTTCCAGGAAATTGTCCATTTCCTCTATATTATCCAGTTTGTTGGCATACAGTTGTTCATAGCATCCTCTTACAATTATTTCAATTTCTTCAGGATCCACAGTAATGTCACTTGTCTCATTCACTATTTTGTTTATATAGGTCTTCTCTCTTTTTGATTTTTTCAGTCTAGCTAGGGGCTTGTCAATCTTTTTGATCTTCTCAATGAACCCACTTTTGGTGTTATTTATTCTCTCCATTGTTTTTTGTTCTCTATGTCATTTATTTTGGCTTTAATCCTTGTTATGTCTTTTCTTCTGCTGGTTTAGGATTAGTTTGCTGTTCATTTTCTAGCATCTTCAGTTGTTCCATTAGTTCTTCATTTTAGATCTTTCTACCTTTGCGATGTATGCATTCAGTGCTATAAATTTCTCCCAGTACTGCATTTGCTGCATCCCATAGGTTTTGATATGTTGTGTTCTCATTTTCATTCATCTCTACATATTTAGCAATTTCTCTTGCCATTTCTTCTTTAACCCACTGATTGTTTAGGAGTGTGTTGTTTACCCTCCAGGTGTTTGTGAATTTTCTAAGTTTCTGACGGTTATTGACTTCTAATTGCATTCCATTGTGGTCAGAGAATGTGCTTTGAATAATTTCAATTTTTTTTTTAATTTATTGAGGCTTGTTTTATGTCCCAGCATATGATCTATTCTGGAGAAAGTTCTGTGAGCAGTAGAGAAGAATGTATATCCTGATGATTTGGGATGTAATGCTCTATATATGTCTGTTAAATCAAATTAATTTATCAGATTGTTTAGGTTTTCAGTTTCCTTATTGGCCTTCTGTCTGGTTGATCTATCTATAGGAGAGAGTGATGTGTTGAAGTCTCCCACAATTATTTTGGAAACATCAGTTGCTTCCTTTGTTTTTGCCAATGTTTGTCTCATGTATTTTGGGGCACCATGATTGGGTGCATAAACATTTATGATTGTTATTTCTGCTTGTTGAATTCTTTATTAGTATGTAGTAGCCTTCTTTGTCTCTCATAACATCCTTGCATTTAAAGTTTCTTTTATCTGAGATTAATATTGATATTCTTGGTTTCTTTTGGCTGTAGCTGGCATGAAATATTTTTTTCCATCCTTTCACTTTCAATTTCTTTGTGTCCCTGTGTCTAAGATGAGTCTCTTGTATGCAACATATTGATGGTTCATATTTTTTGATCCATTTTGCCAATCTATATCTTTTAATTGGGGAGTTGTTTAATCCATTTACATTCAACATTATTACTGTGAAGGTATTTCTTGAATCAACCATCCTATCCTTTGGTTCATGTTTGTCGGATATATTTTTTCCCACTCTCTCTTAATGTCCTTCAATGTACTCATACTAAATCTCTTTAGTACTGAAACTTTATCCATTTCTCTCTCTCCTTTCTTTGTTTCTCTGTCAGTAGGGCTCCCTTTAGTATCTCAAGTAAGGCAGGTCTTTTGTTAGCAAATTCTCTCAGCATTTGTTTGTCTGGAAAATATAAGCTTTCCTTCAAATTTGAAGGAGAACTTTTCTGGATAAAGAATTCTTGGTTGGCAATTTTTCACTCAGAATTTTAAATATGTCATGCCACTGCCTTCTCACCTCCACAGTGGCTGCTGAGTAATCTCTACTTAGTCTTATGCTGTTTCTTTTGTAAGTGGTAAATTGCTTTACTCTTGTTGAATTCAGAACTTGCTCTTTCTCTTCAACATTTGACAGTCTGATCAGAATATATCTTGGAGCATGTTTATTTGGATTTATTCTATTTGGAGTTTGCTGGGCATTTATGATTTGTGTATTTACATTTTTTAGAAGGTTTGGTAACAATTTTTTTATTGCCAATTTCAATTTCTTTGAATTCCTAGGCCTTTATCCTTCTGTTCCCCTCTGGAACACCAGTGACTCTTATATTTGGACGTTTTCTTTTATCTATCATATCCCTGAGGTCCAATTAGATTTTTTTTATTTTTTCCCCATTCTTTCTTTTGTTCTTTCATTTTCCGTTCTGTCATCTTTGAAGTAGCTCATTCACTGCTCAGCTTCCTCTAGTCTTTCACTATAAGTATCCAGAATCTTTTTAATTTTGTTGACAGTTTCTTTTACTTCCATAAGATCATCTACATTTTTTATTTACTCTTGCAATTTCTTCTTTATGCTCTTTTAGGGTCTTCTTCATGTACTTTATATCCCATGCTGTCCTAGTCTGCTAATGCTGCAGAATGCAAAACACCAGAGATGGATAGGCTTTTATAAAACGGGGGTTTATTTCACTACACAGTTACAGTCTTAAGGCCACAGAGCATCCAAGGTAACACCTCAGCAATCGGGTACCTTCACCGGAGGATGGCCAATGGCATCTGGAAAACCTCTGCTAGCTAGGAAGGCAGCTGGCGTCTGCTCCAAAGCTCTGGCCTCAAAATGGCTTTCTCCCAGGACGTTCCTCTCTAGCAAGCTTGCTCCTCTGCAAAACATCACTCCCAGCTGCACTCTGTTTTCTCCCCCCGAGTTAGCTCATTTATATAGCTCCACTGATCAAGGCCCACCCCGAATGGGTGGGGCCATGCCTCCATGGGAACATCTCATCAGAATCATCTCCCACAGCTGGGTGGGGCACATTCCAAGCAAATCCAACCAGCACCAAAACTTCTGCCCCACACAAGACCACAAAGATAATGGCATTTGGGGGACACAATACACTCAAACTGGCACACATGCCATGCTCTCATTGTTTATCTTTAGTTCTTTGATTAATTGTTCCAAGTACTGTGCCTCCTCTGATCTTTTGATTTGGGTGTTTGGGTTTGGGTTACTTATATCATCTGGTTTCTTCATATGCTTTAAAATTTTCTGTTGTTTTTGGACTCTTGGCATTTGCTTAACTTGATAGGGTTCTTTTAGGATATGTAGACTTATTCAAAGATTCATCTCTAATTTGTCAGATATACAGCTTGGTGGCATACACTTTCTGTATCTAACCAGAATGTGGCATCTGTGAACCACTTATTCCCCTCAAGCCAGTTGTCCCCAACTTTGTCTTTGTGGTAAGTGGGGGTTTGAATCTTGTGGGGGTCCAATTGGTGCACCAAGTTTGTGTGTGTAGTTGGTGCTGCTCACCCTGAATGTGGGGCATATGTCTGAGTGGTTAGGGAGGAAGGGTGGCTTTAATAATCAAACCTCCCAGGTGTTCCTGGAGATTTAAAGCTGTTGCAAGACTTTAAACCTTCAGTTCAGTCTTGCCACAGTTTGTCTCTTCTGCTGACCCACAAGGCCTTGGTATTGGCATATGGTCCCTGGGACTTCTGAGTGGGTCCCTCTTCCAAGCTGTGCTCTCCTAGGGCCTCTGCTGAGGGAAGACTGTGCTATGTCACAGGTGAGTGCTGTCCCCCAAGGGAGATTCTGGGCCATGAAGCTGTGTAGGGGCATTCCCACTCTGCTGAAAGGATGGCTGTATGGGGTGTGTTAATCTTCCCCTTTTACGCCCACCTCCACCTTTCTAGCTCCAGGACATTTAGCTGTCAGTGCACTAAAAGCTATTGTCCATGCTAGATATTGTGGCATGTGCGTGTATTGCTGGAAACACTTCCTGTCACACTGGGTTGTTTGGCACATCTCTGGTCTGTGGCTCCAGCACTAGGCAGGAGCAGTCCCAGCCTGCCAGGGAGATGGCTGTAATGGGCATGATTATTTTCCCCTTTTGGCTAACCTCTGCCTTCCTAACTCTGAGATAATTAGCAGCAGATATTGAGGCATGCCCACAGGTTGTGGGGACACAGTTCCTGCCACGCTTCACTGTGCAGTTCTTGCTGCAGTATCCACAGCCACTTTTGGATTTTTAAAACTACTTTGACTCCAAATGCCAACCCATGGTTTCCCAAGACTGCAGTGTGGCTGATGGTTGTTCAGCAGTTTCTCTCATCTCAGAACACAGACTCCTGGTTACACCAAGTGTATGGTCCCTGTGGATTTAGCAGACCTGGTCCAGCTGGTGCATCACTGGAACTTGTGTTCTGGGTCACTTTCTGTCTTTTATCTAGTATTTTTCATGGAGATTTTTTTTGCCCTGTCTCTCCTAACCACCATCTTCCCAAGGATCTATGAATCTTATAAATATTGATTTATCGAAGTATCAGAACTTCTTGGTCTGTTTACTTTCTGTATAGTTTCTTCACCTTCTCTTTCTCTTTTCCCTTTTTGATCTTTATTACATAATATTTCTATAAATTCCCAAATTTCAGCCTTTGCTAGATATAATAGTTGACATCTTTCCCTTATTTTGGGGGATATTAATGAAAAAATATGCAAACTATATCTATGTTTATTATAGATATTTTAGAATTTAGTTCTAAACTTGTCACTATAAAATCTTATCCAGAAATGCTGGAGGGGATGTGGAGAAATTGGAACTCTTATTCATTGTTGGTGGAACTGTATAATGGTTCAGCCACTCTGGAAGTCAGTCTGGCAGTTCCTTAGAAAACTAGATATAGATATACCCTTCAATCCAGTGACTGCACTTCTTGGTATATACCCGCAAGATCGGAAAGCAGTGACATGAACAGATATCTGCACGCCAGTGTTCATAGCAGCATTATTCACAATTGCCAAGAGATGGAAACAACCCGAATGTCCTTCAACAGATGAGTGTATAAATAAAATGTGGTATATACACACGATGGAATACTACACGGCAGTAAGAAGGAACGACGTCATGAAACATATGATAGCATGGATGATCCTTGAAGACATAATGCTGAGCGAAATAAACCAGTCACAAAAAGAGAAATATTATATGCTACCACTAATGTGAACTTTGAAAAATGTAAAACAAATGGTTTATAATGTAGAATGTAGGGGAACTAGCAATAGAGAGCAATTGAAGAAGGGGAACAATAATCCAAGAAGAACAGATAAGCTATCATGGGTAAATTTAATGTTCTGGGAATGCCCAGGAATGACTATGGTCTGTTAATTTCTGATGGGTATAGTAGGAACAAGTTCACAGAAATGTTGCTATATTAGGTCACTTTCTTGGGGTAGAGTAGGAACATGTTGGAAGTAAACTAGTTACTTAGGTTAGTTGTCTTTTTCTTACTCCCTTGTTATGGTCTCTTTGAAATGTTCTTTTATTGTATGTTTTTTTTAATTTTTTTAGTTTTCATACAGTTGATTTAGGAAAAAAAAGTTTTTTTTAAAAAAAACAAACCAAAAAACAAGGAAAAAAAATGTGCAGATCCCCCTTGAGGAACTGGTGGAGAATGCAGGGGTATTGGCCTGTCTTACCTCGATGGTTGCTAACATGCCCACAGACGTAGGGGACTGGTGGTTTGATGGATTGAGTCCTCTACCACGGGATTTGCCCTTGGGAAGACTGTTGCTGCAAAGGAGAGGCTAGGCCTCCCTATAATTGTGCCTAAGAGCCTCCTCCCGAGTGCCTCTTTGTTGCTCAGATGTGGCCCTCTCTCTCTAGCCAAGCCAACTTGAAAGGTGAAATCACTGCCCTCCCCCCTACGTGGGATCAGACACCCAGGGGAGTGAATCTCCCTGGCAACGTAGAATATGACTCCCGGGGAGGAATGTAGACCCGGCATTGTGGGATGGAGAACATCTTCTTGACCAAAAGGGGGATGTGAAAGGAAATGAAATAAGCTTCAGTGGCAGAGAGATTCCAAAAGGAGCCGAGAGGTCACTCTGGTGGGCACTCTTATGCACAATATAGACAACCCTTTTTAGGTTCTAATGAATTGGGGTAGCTGGTGGTAGATACCTGAAACTATCAAACTACAACCCAGAACCCATGAATCTTGAAGACAATTGTATAAAAATGTGGCTTATAAGGGGGACACAGTGGGATTGGGGGGGCCATGAGGATCACACTCCCCTTTGTCTAGTTTGTGGATGGATGAGTGGAAAGATGGGGGAAGGAAACAAACAAACAAACAGACAAGAGCGCCCAGTGTTCTTTTTTATTTTATTTGCTCTTTTTCCTTTAATTATTATTCTGGTTATTTTTGTGTGTGTGGTAATGAGGGTGTCAGGGATTGATTTTGGTGATGAATGTACAACTATGCAATGGTACTGTGAGCAATCGAATGTATGATTTGTTTTGTATGACTGTGTGGTATGTGAATATATCTCAATAAAATGAATATTAAAAAAAAAAGAACATGAGATTCTTAAAAAAAAAAGAAAAATCTTATCCAGAGAAATCTGGTAATTTCCACTGAAAAGAAATAATTTTAGCTTTGAGGAAGTCTTGCAGTTCTCATTCTCTGTATATGCCATATAGTTACTAACATATTCCCTGTTCTACCAATGAGGGAAAAATTGGGGGCCAACCAAAGCTTAGGAAGAGTCCTGTTTATTTAAAGAATAATAAGGCAAAAAAAAAAAACTTCTCCCACCCAATAAATAACTGATTCTTCTAGACTCCTGATGGTTCTGATCTGTTCTAAATAGAAAAAAGTTAAAAAGAAAGAAAAAGTGAGTTGGAAAAAGGTTGGTACAATTTCCCTTAAGCCTTCAGAAATGGAGTTTGAAACTGAAATGAAACTATAAATCAACTGACAGTGCTGGATTTTGCGAAAGACTTAGCTTCTCAGCTTATGTGTTCTCAGTTATGGTGAAATTTGAATATGACAAAGTGACTGTTTTCCCAGTTATTCTCATGGGAAGGCGGGGTGAAGGGGGATTGAGAGTTTGTAAAGCTGCACTACGATAGAAGAGCATACGGCTGTCTACTTGTATGTAAGTGTATTGAATCGTAGTGACACAGCTGACAAAAGGAGTTATGCCTTTTCATGAGCTTGTGTTCTTTATTGCTCACATTAGCTCTTGGGGAAGAAAGCAACAACAACAAGAAGAATAACAACAAAGAAAACAGGTGAATTCAACAGGTGATAAATCTTTCCTGACATATAGTATGATAGTGTCTCCTGGTGGAAGCCAAGGCAAAGCGGGCAGAGAGCTCCTCCTTATCATGAACAAAGCAAGTTGTTGGAGAGAAAAGACATGGTACAATACCAAAACCATTTCTCGCCAAAATGAGTTTCTTTCTTTGTTGTTTCAAACACTACCAGCACTTAAGAGAGATGATTATAGTCACTGGCAATCACACTGAACTCACAGCTCCATGTCACCAAGAGATTAATTCTAAGTAAGCAAACTACAATCATTGGAGAAAACATGCAATGCCCTGCTTACACTATTAAAAAAAAAAAAAAAAGGTGAAAACACTAGTCCCAAAAACTTGGAAAAATAAATCTAGCTTAATATGGAATCACTCTAATAATGCTTAGTGTGCACTCCAATAAATTTCCCTAAAAATACTAATAGAGATTTTTAAAAAGGGCAAAAACCAACAACCAGACTGTAAATGAAAGAAGACCATAAAGCAAGGAGTGGGGAAATCTCTATTAATGTCATAATAAATGAAGATGGATTGACAAGAATATTTTTAAACTGCACATGGAAAGTTTTTTGTTTTGTTTTGTTTTGTTTTCTGAACCAGAACCAGAACCATAGATGCTCCAAAAAGGAATTTGATTCACTTCACAATTCTGCTCCTAACTCTAGGGTATTGAGGCTTCCCTAAAAATATCTATCTATGTATCTATGTATCTATTTATCTATCTATGTATCTATCTATCTATCTATCTATCTACCTACACACTCATATATATGCACATGTACACACATATACACACATACACCCTTATATATTCATTTTTATACTGTATGGAAACCAACTTCTGAACAGCCAGGGAGTGTTTCTCTGTCACTTTGCCAAAATTCCCTTTTCCATTCCCCGTAGACTCCTTTCTTACTATGTACATCTATTAAGAAGCTATGTATTTGTCAGCTTTGCTGTCATAACAAATGGCCACAAAATCTCAGTGACTTACAGAAACAAAGATTTATTTCTCACCTATGTTACATGTCAGCTGGAAGGTGATGGTTTAGCTCTGCTCTTTTCAACTCACCTTTGTTCCAAGGATTTTCTTTATAGCAGTCTTGCTAAAGCAGCAGCTCCGGTCTGAAGGATGTTATTCTTTTGGCAAAGGAAAATAGCAAGCAAGACTTGAGTAGGAGCAGATTAAGCACTGACCCTCTACTGACATATCATAAAATGAGAAATACATAGTTTTTCTTCCAGACCCCTGAGATTTTGAGTTCATTTGTTAATATTGCAAGACCGACTAAGTGGAAATCTGTATCTAAATATGGCAAACTTACAAAAAAAAACAACCAAAACATATGCCACAAAAAAGTGTTCTAAAATATGTGACATGGATTTCAGGGACAGGTGTTGTGCTGTGATGAAACTATTAAGGGAGATTAGAAAATTCACTTCTGTTATCCTGTTTCTTTTTCTTTCCAAATAGGAGTATTATGCAATGGAAAAACATTTCATGAAATTATTGTCTGGGATAACTTGGAAGGCAAATAACATACTTTATGGCTTTAGGCAAAGGATTAGCAAAACTGAATTTTACCAGTTTACGTTAGTTGCTGTTAGGTGCACTTGAAAGAAAAGAATTAACATATTTGGAATAAAATATTATTGGTAAAAGTAAAAATACAGAAGTTCTTGCACTTGAAGGATGGAAAGATGCAACTATTACTCACCACCAGTAAATCAAAGATAAAGTTGAGAGTGCTTAGAGCAACAATGGTCAGTGAAGTCACCAACTAGGACAAAGACTAAATCAAGTGTAGGTCCATAAAGCATTTGTTAAGTTTTCTAAGTGGATCAAGGTGGACCCCAAGAAACTCTCTTAGGTGTACAAAATGGATCAGGAAAAAGAACCTAAAGACATTGTCTCACAGAAGCAGTATAAGTTCATAGTACTTTTAGCGAAGTGTAGAGAGCAAGATATATTTTCATAATAATTGTGACTATAGCTATTGGCATGTGGCACTGACTGGAATCTAATGGAATCTAACAGATCAAAAGACTAAAGAGCCCCCAATGTGACATTTAAAAATCTAAGATGGAGACATAATTTAACTGTGGTGGTCAATTTTCTGTGGGCAAGTAGCTCAAGAAGAGGGCTCTTCATATAATGCCCTCTAGAGATATAATCAGGGGGAATAATGGAAGAAAAGAATTCATCAAAAGGTAGAGACAGAGAGCCATATAGAAAAAATACTGTAGGACTATTTCCACATAGCAAATTAGGCCTAGTCAAGGAATATCCTTCACCCCTTGGTAAGGCATTCTCATAAAGTTTACCCATTAAATTTCAGACTTGTTTAATTGCAGTGCCTGATTTTTGTCTCCTTTTCTTTCATTTTTAGAATAGGAATGTTTGTTGATGTTATACTGTCCTTGTTCCACCACTTTATGTTGGATTAGTAGGGACAGATTACCTGCTGTCTTATTTCATAGGTTTCTGGATCTAGAACATCATACCTGGACTTAATGAAGAGAATAAAAGGAAATCCTAGGTTTTAGCCTAATGTTGTGATTGAATAGAACTTTGAAATATCTTCCTTGGGAAGTATTTGAGTAGATCTACAAACAGAAGAGAGGGAAGTAAATATTTGTGACCTGGCGGGAAAACTGTGATTGACTTTGTTATTGCTCCCAATATTCAGTCATTCTTCCTTTAAGAGGATTACATATTCCCATCTATGCCGATTTGTAAATATTATGTTCCCCAGAAAAAGCCATATTCTTTAATGCAATCTTGTGGAGGCAGATTGATTAATTTTTTTGATTAAGGTGTGACCTCTTGATTGAATGTTTCCATGGAGATTTGGCCCCACCCTTTCAGGGTGGGCCTTGGTTAGTTTCCTGGAGTCCTTTTGAAAGAGCCAACACAGACCCAGATGCTACTGACACTTAGAGATGCTTGGAGATGCTTGGAGTTGTGGATAGAAGGACATTTGGAGACGCTAAGCTAAGGATGCACAGGAGCTAAGAGAGGACAAAATGCCCTAAGAGCAGCTGAGAGAGACATTTTTGAGGTGGCTGTTGAAAACACATGCTTAGAGACATTTGGAGATGCTAGCCCAGAGTTTGCTCTAGAGAAGCTAAGAGAGACAAGCCCAGAGATATTTGGGAGAATGTCATTTTGAAACACAACCCGGGAGCAAAGGATCAGCAGATGCCAGCCACGTGCCTTCCCAGATAACAGAGATGTTCCAGACACCATTGGCCTTTCTTCAGTGAAAGTGTCCTCTTATTGATGCCTTAGTTTGGACACTTTTATGGCTTTAGGACTGCAAATTTGTAACCAGATAAACCCCTTTTATAAAAGCCGATCTGTTTCTGGTATTTTGCATAATGGCAGCTTTGGCTAACTAGAACACCATACATTGACATGTAACTTGCAATACGTCCTATAGAAGGAGTTTACATCTGGCTTCATTGATGTTGTGATTGGCCAGTGATTCACTTTGGCCAATGGAATGTGAGCAGAAGTGACAGCATGCCATTTCTGAATAGAAAGCTTTAAGAGGCATCAAGTGTTTTTCTCAGTTGTATTGCTTTTTTCCCCTCTCTTATAAAAACTGCACATCCCAAATAGGGAACACACCTTCAGTTTGGATCTCACAACAGGAAAGATATGTGGAGATGATCAACAAGCTGATCCACCCCCCAAGATAAGCAGATCCAGACATTGTAGTCCACTGATATCACAATTCCCATAATGCAAAAAAGATGGACACAAAGGAGGAAAGCTGAAAACACAATCCATCCTTGATTGTGTGGTCACCTGATAAAGAAAAGAAATTGGGAGATGAAATGTCCTAAGAGAAAGGACCAAATGATAGATATGACAAGGGCATCCTGGGGATATAGATTTCCTGTACAATATTTGTGCACAAGTCTTACAATTTTTAGATAATAATATAGATGAAGAAACCAAGGCACAGAGAGGCAAAGTTATTTGCCCAAGATTCCAAAGCAAAGTGCAATATAGCCAGTTTGGCTCCAGAGCCCATGATAATAACCACAATGTCATACTGCCTCACCTGAGAGGAAGGTAGACTGAAATAAAGCAGGCTTAAAAAGAGAAACCTGCAAGAGGATTTAATATAAATATTTAAGAATCAATATTCACACTAGAAAAAAAATGATCAAAACCGACAGTAGTGAAAATCAAATCAGTAATGTCCTGTAAAAGTTGAGAATTTTATTACAATTTCAGAAGAGAATGAAATGATGAAGGAAAAATAACAGCATATGTGAATGACAAAGAATGGAGTGCAAGCATACACATTTTAGACATTCATTAAGAAGAGATCAGAAAAATAGTGTGACAGGTAGAATTTAGGGTGTTTCCCATGATTTCTGATACCTGGTATTAACAACCTTGCCCTTGATTGTGGACAGGACCCATGACTTGGTTTAACCAATGGAATATGGCAACCATAATGGGATGTTACTCCCATAATTATATTGCATTATATAAGACTCCTTCTTGCTGCCTAGAGATTATTCTAGCTGGCTTGGTGAAGGTGAAACATTTTGAGTAAGCGTATGTAGCAAGGCAGCCTCTAGGAGACAACAGCTCTAGATCTGGCCAACAGTCAGAAAGATACTAGAGCCCTTACTACTCTGCAACTATACAAGGAAATGAACTCTGCCAACCACCTCTGCAAGCTTAGTAGCATATTCTTCCCCATTTGAGCCTCCAGGTGAAAATAGGGCCCAGCGAACACCCTGATGACAGTTTTGTGAGATCCTGAACAGAGAGCTCAGTTTAGCTGTGCCTGTACTCCTGACCACAGAAACTCTGAGATAATAAATGTGTATGACTTTAAACCACTTATTTTGTGGTTATTTGTAATGCAGAACTAAAAAATGAATATAGTAACAGAAGACATAATAAAAATACAAAAATGAGAAAATTTTACTGAGCTTAGGAAAGATCTGTACCTGCAAAAGACGGACTCAGAATATTCCACCAAAATGTAGGAAAACAGGTTAATGTCTTTGTGGCGGTTTGGAGTTGTATGTACACCAGAGAAAACATGTTCTTAAATCTAATCCATTCCTGTGGCATGAACCCATTGTAAATAAACCTTTTGATGAGGTTACTTCAGTTAAGGTGAGGCCCACTTCAGTCAGAATGGTTCTTAATTCTATTAGTGGCGTTCTTTATAGGCAGAATGAAATTCAGAGACAGAGACAGAGACAGAGAGAGAGAGACAGAGAGAGAATTGAGAGAGAGAGAGAGAGAGAGAGAGACAGTCACAGGAAGCAAGGAGCTGAACATAATCAGAACCTGGAAGAGAGAGACCAGGAGATGCTGCCATGTGCCTTGCCATGTGGCAAGCTAAGGACTAAGGATTGCCAGCAGCCAGCCCCAGAATGCCACATTCTTCAGGGAGAAAGCATCCCCTTGAAGATGCCTTGATTTGACTTTTTCCTAACTTCAAAACCATGAGCAAATAAATTCCGTTTAAGCCAATCCATTGCATGGTATTTGCTTGAGCAGCCAAGGAAACTGAAAGTCTTGTACGTAATTTGGAATAGACCAGCAGTCATAGACAATACTTAAATGAATGTGCATGGTTGTACCCAATCAAACGTTATTTACAAAAACAGGCAGAGAGCCATATTTGACTTTGGGCTGCAGTTTTAAGACCTGTGATTTTCTTTTTAACTGCTAGGATTCTCAGAGCATTTAATCCATTATTATATATTATCACTCTTCAAGAGGGCCCATATAGAGGCCACGTTTTATGAATTTCTTGGCCACAGGATCTTTTCCTACAGAGTAGGAATTAATGTTTGCTAGAATACAGTTTGAAAACACTGCTGTACAATTTTTTTCCATTTTATTTCAGTTTAGCATTGAAGCATCATCTAAGGCTAATCTAATCCCTTCGCTTCTTTAAGAAAATCCATATTTTTGCTTTAAAAAAATTATCTGCCTTGATACTTGTGAAGTACATGCAAATTTAA
Source organism: Choloepus didactylus (assembly GCF_015220235.1). Taxonomy (NCBI): domain Eukaryota; kingdom Metazoa; phylum Chordata; class Mammalia; order Pilosa; family Megalonychidae; genus Choloepus; species Choloepus didactylus. The sequence continues at coordinate 37,676,063 of NC_051312.1, read as the reverse complement.
AATGTTATCAGTATGTGCATTAGGTAAGGTATTGCTATGTGCTAAAAAGATAAACTCCTAAACTTAGTGGTTTAACTCAATAGCAGTCTACTCCCCACTCACATAAAATCATCAATAGGCATGGGTGAGGAGCTGTGTTCCAAGTAATCATTTAGGGATCCAGGATTTTCCACCTACAACATGGGTCATCCAAGGTCATTCAGCCGGAAAATAAGGCAAGATGGGGAGTGGAAAATGAAGGAGATTTCTATATACAAGGCCTGGAACTAGTGTAAAGTAACGCCTCCAAAATTCCATTGGCTAACAGTCTGTCACATGACCACACCTAACTATGACAAAGGCTGGGAAATACAGTGTTTTTGTGTATGAAGAATGTTTGATGAAAAAAATTTAATGTGGGCTAGGAATTAAATGACATTAAGGGATCATTGTTAATTTTTATATTTTTAGGTGTTAATTTTTAGACGTAATAATGAGTTAGCCACTGTGTAAAATGTTTGATTCTGCAAAACAATAAAAAAAAAAAAAAAAAAAAAACAGCAATAAAAAGAATAGATCAAAGCTAAGGGGACACAATATTGATAATTGGGACCAATAGGTGAGGGGCTAGATAAGCATTTATTATACATCTCTCTTTACTTTTACAAATGTCGGAAAATTTTAAGACTGAAATGCTTAAGTATTTCTTTCACCTCAGTCCTCTAGTTTAACTATTTCCTTTCTGGGAAGCAATGCTTTGACAATCATTACAAGTGTAGATAAATAGTGTTGCATAAATATATTGATTGAAGCATTATTTACATTGGGCAAAAAAAAAAGCCTGACTTTAGTGTGATAATTCACATTGAGATAATTGAACATTAATGAAGCTTGAAATATTATGCTTATAATAATTTGTAGTGACATGGGAAAAATTCTTGTAACATTTACTGGAAATGCCAGACAAAACATGACATACAAATAAATATTTACATAATATATGTCATATAAAGTATACAAAAAGGTAGAAAAAATAAGAAATAAGCATACCAAAATGCTGGCAATTATTTTCATGATAAGTGATTTTGAACTTTTTTTCTTTACTTTTTTCTGTATTCATCAAATTTCTATAGTGATCATGCATGCATTTATATGAAAACCAAAAAAAAAAAAAAAAAAAAGGAAACAATATATGGAGAACTGAATTGTAATTGTTTTAGGAATTACACCTGATCATGAACTTGTAAAACATCCCATGCTTTTAAAACTGCTTATTCTAAAAGCTAAACAACAAGCTAAAGAAAAAATATCACTACCTCACAATGAATTTGTAAAACTTTTCTGATCCTTGGAGATATACAAGAATGTTGAATAATCATTATTAGGAAAGGCTTTTTTATTTGTTGAGAATGAAATTTATAAACCAGTCAGATCATAATTACATTGAGAAAGTTACAACAGAGCTGATCTTGGTGTGATCAGTGGAAAATTTCAGGTCTATTTTGAGTTTAGAGCTCCAAGGAAAAAAAAAGAGAGTCATGTAAGTTAATTGACTCTTATTTCTGCATCTACCTCTACAGATTTCTAATGATCCTACACAGAGATAATGGTGTGAACAGTGGGTGTGGCCATAATAAAAGATCTCTTAGAAGATTCTGCAAATTATTTCATTTTTGCATGCTCCTACCTGAACTCTGAAATATTATTCATTTTGCCACTTATCTGTGTCTTGTTTCAACTTATTTTTAGAGAAGCAGCATTACAGGGGGGACAGAGCATGGATCTTTGAATCAAGTCTGGATTTTAAGTCAAGTCCTGCACTTCCTCCCTGCATGACCAATAACATAATCTACCTTCTGTGAACCTCATTTAAAAAGTGATCATAATATTAGTTACCTCAATTTCCTATTGAAAATTAAATAATACAACAAAGGTAAAATTCTTATAATAGTATATGGTAAATGTTTGAGCTATATTAATAATATTTTGTTTCTTCCTTTCATATATATTTTTATTTTACGGTGTTTCAAAGAATTTTTTTTTTAATTGCCACACCAATGACTAGTTAACGTCATAACCAGGTATGTTCTATTTGAGAATGGTTGGAGTCATATATATCCAGCTAAGTAACTGGAATATGCAGTTTTGCAGGGTTAAAACTAATTGACCACAAATCCGTCTCTTAGTCGTCACCAAAATTTTAGTTTTTTTAAATAATATTTTTTAAAAATTAAATTATTTTGCAAATATCTGGCACCTCTGCTCTCCCTCTGAAACCTAGAGACACTCAAAAATTAAAATTTAATAAGATTTCAACAAAGGATAGCTTTGCCATTCTGATCAGCTCAGTCTTCCTCAGTCTTTCAACAGCCATTGACCAGACTTTTCCTCTTCTTTGCCCATGAGTTGAGTTACCTGTCAAGGGGTTGATTTTGTACCCAACATAACTTGGGTTGGTCATTAATTGAGTATCATTTTTTGGTTCCTTTGATTTGATATTTCTGTGCAAGAGGGTGCCACTCACACCTATCATTTTTTTTCTCTTTCTTAATTCTAATTGCAGCTTGGGGTGAACATTTGAGTGTCAGGGAATCCCTGCCTGCAGAGCTGGGCATAGCATGCTTCATGTCTGAGCTGAGAGCTGGGAATATTTTCATAGACTCCTCAGCCTCCATGCTATGCAGCCACTACATTTATATTTTATGCATATAGATATATAGTGTTTAATATTTTATGGAGCTAGATACACTTGCTACAAGGCGATGTGATGTTCTCATTTGATCTACTTTCATAGAAATACTTTCTGTCCAGGAATTTACTGCCATGACGTACACAGTAAATATTTGATAGCATTAGAGGCATCAGAGTCTATTTTTCTTTGAAGGATGCTTAATTATGTCAATTTCCCATGAAGAAATCCTAAAATCAGTATTATTTGAATTTGGAGTAACTTGGTAGGAGTAGAGAACTCTCCTCCTGCTTATGGATCCCCTCCCACAAGAAGTCAATGTCTCTGAGTTTGAAAACACAATATAGCAGAAATTAAACCTCATTAATTTGGGTCACCCTAATTAAATATTTGTGATATTTCATCTGTGACTGAGCTAAAGTTTACCTTGTACTATCAATGAAGAAAGGGCTGGCTAAGCTAAACAGGAGCATAAATAGGACAGGAAAAAAAGTTAGCTCTGTTTTTACTGTGTCCCCTATATTCATGTACTTTGACAGATATTATTTGCCTTCATATTAGGTTGGATCATTTGTTGAAATGCAATTTTTAAAAAAGCATCAACCTGAGAAGGCAAGATGGTGGCATAGAGAGGAGTGGAAGCTAAGTAGTCCTCCTGGAACAACTACAAAAAACCAGAAACAACTAGTAAATAATCCAGAATAACTGCGGGGGGACAAACAAGACCATCCACTCATCATACACCAACCTGAATTGGGAGGAATGCCCGAGAACACAGCATAAAATCTGTAAGTAAAACCTGCAGATCCAAGTCGTGAGACCCCCTCCCCAATAGTCGGAGCTGCAAAGCCTCGTGGTGCCAGACAGAAGCTCTCTCCCAGCAAGCAAATAAAGCTCAGCTGAGCTCCAACTGGGGTTTTAAGTAGTGAGTGTGAACTGCTCACTACAGGCACGCATCCCCAAAAAACAGACAGAGGCTTTGGGTGACGACTGACCGTGGAGAGCCGGAGGGTCATCTTGGACTGGGTCTGAAGGGGACTATCTGTTTCTTTTTCAGCTCAGTGGAGAAAGCCCCAGTCATTTTCAGTTTCCAGGGCTGTGACTCTGGGAAGGGTGGAGACACCACAAGCAGAGAGTGATACCATTGAAATGCTAATGACCTCCACCTGGGGGGTCTGTCTTCTCTAGGAGGAAAGGGGTGGGGCCCTTTCCATTCAGAACCAGACCCCAGAGCCTGGGGGAACACGGCCATACCTCCTCACACCAGTCAAGAATTATAGGCTAACAGGCGTCACCTGCTGGGCAGAAAAGCACAGTGACCCAAGGCATCAAAGGGTGGAGCAATTTTCTAAGACATACCCGCAGGGAAACCAGATACTGAATATTTCTTCCCTCTGGGACCTGAGCCTGTTCTGGTCTGGGAAAACCTGATTTGGATAACCAAGGAAACCATGCCTAGACAACAGAAAATTACAACCTACACTAAGAAAAACAAAGTTATGGCCCAGTCAAAGGAACAAACATACACTTCAACTGAGATACAGGAATTTAAACAACTAATGCTAAATCAATTCAAAAAGTTTAGAGAAGATATTGCAAAAGAGATAGAGGCTGTAAAGGAAGCACTGGGCATATATACGGCAGAAATCAAAAGTTCAAAAAAACAACTAGTAGAATCTATGGAAATGAAGGGCACAACACAGGAGATGAAAGACACAATGGAAACATACAACAGCAGATCTCAAGAGGCAGAAGAAAACACTCAGGAACTGGAGAACAAAACACCTGAAAGCCTACATGCAAAGGAGCAGATGGAGAAAAGAATAAAAAAATATGAGCAACGTCTCCGGGAACTCAAGGATGAAACAAAGTACAATAATGTACGTATCATTGGTGTCCCAGAAGGAGAAGAGAAGGGAAAGGGGACAGAAGCAATAACAGAGGAAATAATTAATGAAAATTTCCCATCTCTTATGAAAGACATAAAATTACAGATGCAAGAAGCGCAGCGTACTCCAAACAGAAGAGATGTGAAGAGGCCTACGCCAAGATACTTAATAATCAGATTATCAAATGTCAAAGACAAAGAGAGAATCCTGAAAGCAGCAAGAGAAAAGCAATCCATCACATACAAAGGAAGCTTAATAAGACTATGTGCGGATCTCTCAGCAGAAACCGTGGAGGCCAGAAGGAAGTGGTGTGATATATTTAAGATACTGAAAGAGAAAAACCGCCAACCAAGAATCCTATATCCAGCAAAGCTGTCCTTCAAATATGAGGGAGAGCTCAAAATATTTTCTGACAAACAGACAATGAGAGACTTTGTGAACAAGACACCTGCCCTACAGGAAATACTAAAGGGAGCACTACAGGGTGATAGAAGACAGGAGTGTGTGGTTTGGAACACAATTTTGGGAGATGGTAGCACAACAATGTAAGTACACTGAACAAAGGTGACTATGAACACAGTTGAGAAAGGAAGGTGGGGAGCATGTGAGACACCACACGAAAGGAGGAAAGATAAAGACTGGGACTGTGTAACTTGGTGAAATCTAGAGTATTCAACAATTGTGATAAAATGTACAAATATGTTCTTTTATGAGGGAGAACAAGCAAATGTCAACCTTGCAAGGTGTTAAAAATGGGGAGGCATTGGGGGAGGGATGCAATCAGCATAAACTAGAGACTGTAACTAATAGAATCATTGTATTATGTTTCCTTTAATGTAACAAAGGTGTTATACCAAGGTGAATGCAGATAAGAGGGGGGATAGGGGAGGCATGTTAGACACTTGACATCGGTGGTATTGTCTGATTTTTTATTCTACTTTGATTTAAGGTTATTTTACCTTTTACTGCCTCCTAGCTGTCATTTTTTTTTCCTCTTTCTTTTGCCTCTCCACCTTCTTTGACTCTCCCTCCTGCCTTATGGAAGAAATGCAGATGCCCTTATATAGATAGTGGTGAAGGTGGTGAACACATAAATGTATGACCATGCAGAGAGCCATCGATTATTTACTTGGGATGGAATGTATGGTGAGTGAACAAAACCATATTAAAAACAAAAATGGGTTGATGACAAAACCTCGAGGGCAATATACTGAGTGAAATAAGCCAGACACATAAGGACAATTATTGCAGGGTCTCACTGATAGGAGCTAATTATAGTATGTAAACTCATAGACATGAAATATAAGGTACCAAGATATAGGACGAGGCTTAAGAATGGGGAGTGGTTGCTTAGTATGAGCAGAATGTTCAATTAGGATGAACTTAAATGTTTGGAAAAGAACAGGGGTGTTGGTAGCAAGATGTGAGAATAACTAACAGCACCGAATGGTGTGTGAATGAGGTGGAAAGGGGAAGCTCAGAGTCATATATGTCACCAGAAGGAAAGTTGGAGGTCAAAAGATGGGAATGTATAAAACTGAATCCTATGGTGGGCAATGTCCATGATCAACTGTACAAATACTAGAAATTGCTTCCATGAACCAGAACAAATGTATAACAATACAGTTAGAAATTAATAATAGAGGGGCATATAGGGAAGAACTATATACCTATTACAAACTATATACTACAGTTAGTAGTATTTCAACATTTTTTCATAAACAGTAACAAATGTACTATACCAATACTACGAGTCAACAATTGAGGGGGTTTGGTTAGGGATAGGGGAGGATTAGAGTTTCCTTTTCTTTTTTTCTTTTTTCATCTTTCACTTTATTTCTTGTCTGGAGTAATGAAAAGTTTCTAAAAATTGAACAAAAATTAAGTGTGATGGATGCACAGCTGTATGAGGGTACCCAGGGGCAAGTGATTGTACACTTTGGATCTTTGGATAATTGTATGGTATCTGAACAATCTCAATAAAAATGAAAAAAATGAAAAAAAAAAAAAAGATTAGCATTGGTTCAGAGGGGAAAAAAAAAGCATCAACCTATAAAATAATACAATATAAATAGCATAAATCAGCTCAACATTTTTGTAAATACAGACCCAGTGGGTCCTTCCCTTATTAAAACTGTGTAGCTGCTATTCGGGTATTAAAAATGATTTTCTTAATGAAGCAATTGTTGACACCTCAATACTGAGGCAAATTTTAAATGTGTTTCCATAAGAAATTAAGACTAGTGATGATTACTATAGTCGGAAGAGTCACCTATCAATTGGCTTGTTGTTTTGTTTTAAACCTTTCAGTGTAAAATCTATGACAGACAAAACACCATTACTGTTACTTCTTTCCAGTTGGTGACAAACTATGCTACATTATTGCTACATTTTTTTTTGTTCTTACATCATTACTAAGACATCCTAAGCCAGGACCTTAGCTGATGAAAGAGTTGATAGGACCAAGTTCCACTTGATTTTCCAAATAACTATGTCTTTTTGGGATCAATAGTGAGTTAGCACATGTAACTCTGAGTAAAGTCAGAATGTTTGGCTTCACCATGAGAAATAAACTGCACATGGTTCAATGTACATGATCACAGTTTGACTAAAATTTGTTATTACACTGCAATTTTTATATTTTCCAAATTAGCACCCTTATATATGTATTTTCTTCTGGACGCAATAAGTAATATTGGACTTACAGAAGAACTTCCTTTTTGAGAACTTTGTTTAGAGAAATGTAATAACACCTAAACATAAAATGTTTATAAAACACGTTTTTGATACTATTGAGTACAGAACACATTTTATTTTTAATTAGAAAAATTTGACATGGGATTTTAAAAAAATTCTAATACCATATACAGATGGTGGTGATGGTAGCACAACATTGTGAATTTAATTAGCAGCACTGAATTATATATTTGAATGTGGTTAAAAGGGGAAATGTTAGGTTGTGTATATGATATGGGATTTTGAGAGAGTTATGGAGTTTCACATAAGGGTTTTATGATGCTTACCTAGCAGAAGGTTTTTGAAATCTCAGAAGTGAAAGGGTAGATAATATCAAATAAACCATCCCATATAAGTGTAAAGGTATTTTTTTTTTTTTTACTAGAGGGTGGGTTCTTTAAAGACAGAAAATATATACCTCTTTTCAATCCTTCAGAGTATCTAGTAGGTCAACAGTCACAAAAATCTGTAATCTAAAAAACGTGCTTTATCAAATTGTACCCTTATCTGTCTCATGTCTCAGGCACTAACACCTAGTTCATTAATACATTTCACTTTCCTGACCACAATGCTTGGTGCAGTGATGACAAGTGGCCCATACTAGGACAATAAGACTCAATTATGGAACTCTTGCTGGAATGATTGGCAAAAAGAATCTTCTTTAGTTCTTAGTAAGATGCATCTCACCGTCATTCATTTTTTCAGTGAATACTTATGAAATGCCTATTATTTGTCAGGCTCTGTTTACCACAAAGGGAAAGTCTCCCTGAGAAGAAAATTGAGAGAAAACCTGAGCCTGATGCTATTTTTTCGAGTATCAGGATCCAGCTCTAACTGAAGGTCATTTCTAGAGTTAATAGTCTATATTTATAGTTTAAGATGGTTTTTTGGGTTGTCAATGGCATCAAAGAAAATTCTAAATGATATAAAATGTTTCCCAAATTTGAGTCTCTTGAATTATGTATTGTGCAGACAACTTTATAGTACCTTACACTCAATTCATGTAGCTCTAGAAACATACCAGGCATGCATTCATGCATTTAACTTATGCATATTCAATTACTGATGTACACAAACACACATGCACACACATATGTACATACATACAAAAATACAGGTATAGAAGGTACTGTACAAATCTGTGACAGTGATGAGCCCTGGGAGCCTAATTGCTTCAAAATTAAAAAGAAAAAAAAAAAAATAAGCTGATGGAATCTGCCATAGTGTATCTTTTGATTACAAGAAGCAGAAGATTCAAGAGAACTAACTCTGTGTCTTAAAACCCAGTGACCGTCAATTAATAATGGACAGAACAAATTGGCTTCTCATTTCTTGTTGCATTATTTTCTCCTATTTATAAGTCTTTCAACTTTCATTAAATCAACAGTAATCAAAATCCATGTCATAGCAAGCCTTCTGAAAAATGTGGACATCGGACACTTAAAATCAAGGTCTGTCCCTTTTCTTTCATTGCTCAGATACACCTCCTAGATCTCTCTTGGCCCCAAACCTTCTTCATGACTTCAGTTCAATTCAGGACTGGCCTAATGGTTTCCCACCTTTGGCCCTCTGCTGCCATCTTGTGATTACATTTGGCCCAGTTTTGATCTCTGCAGCCATCCTAATGGTTAGAGCCAGTCTTGTTCATTGAATAAAACACATGTAGTGTGTTCTCCAGGATTCCCACCTTTGGGGCTGCCAATTTAGTCCTATGCAACAAATAATTTGTATCAGGAAGAATTTTCCAATGCCAAGAAATGACACTATGGAAGCAATTATTTGTTCCATGCAAGAGGCTGTTAGTGCTTCCAAGAAATCTAAATGTGGCCTCCTCATTTAAAAGACAAACAACTCTACTACAATCTATGTTTAAAGACATTCACAAATCTGAACCACCATCTGGTCCCTGTTCAGTAAAAGATCTAATTATTCAACCACTACCTGAATATCTCTACTTAGAAAGATGTTCCACACACATTTCCAATTTAAATGCCAAACTGAACTCATGCTTTCTCTCATGCCAAAACAGCCCCAATCCATTTTTGTATTAAATATCCCAATTAATGATGGCATCATTCATTCTATCACCAAACCTAGATTTCCAAGAGGTGGAGTCTCTCTAGACACCCTTTTCCTTCACACTCCATACGCTCCATATCATGTTAAGCACTGTTGACCCATTCAATCATACTTCTCCTCATCTCCACTCTACCTACTTTAGATCAGAAATGAAACATCTTTCACCTGCATCATTGTCAGTGTTCAATACCCCCATTTTACTCTCCATATTGTTAACAGATAATCTAAAATATAAACCAGTTTATGTTCTTGCCATCTTAAAATCATCCAGTAGCTTCCCAATGTCAAGATAAGTAGTCTACAATTTTTTATTATTGTGTACCTCAGGATTTAAAAAAAAAAGCATGAACTCCCAGTATATTTCTGTTATTTATTTATAAATTGTGTATATTTATAGTTCATATAAAATGCACAGGAGAAACCATATGTAAAAATATAAATAAATAAAACAAGACAAAAATAAATTTACACAGATGTCTTTTATTTTGCTCCACCTCCCAGTGGATTGTCTTAAGGAACCCCTAAGGCTTGCTCACTTCAGTTTAAGAGTTCATTCTTTTAAGGGATAAAATCCAAACTTTTTTTCCTGGGTCACTCTTTTCTTTGAGCTATTTTGGATTCTGTTTTTCCTTCTATCATAGACTTTACCATGGTGACCTGTGATCTATAGTTCATGTGTGATAGGGAAAGGGTTAGGGTCATGTTTAAGGTTAAAGTTAGGTTGAGCTTCTTGAAGGCAAGATATAGTGCTGACTTATTTGACAATCTGAGCACACAGCACATTGCTTAGAGTATATTTGCTGAATGAATTAATGTATTAATGTAATTAAATGAATGCTTTAATATATAAACCAATTTAGATTAAGTTCTCTAAATGTAAACATATATTTGATTGAGTTGGTCCTGGTCTGAGATTTATTTTTTGCACCTCATGCGCAAGTTATGCTATAATAATTAACAATATTATATAAGAAAATTGAGGAAGGGGAAATTCTACTCAAAAGAATAAACATTTGGCTCATATTTTAGATACACTTACCATCTAAAAGAAAGCCCTAATTTTAATTGAAACTTATCTATTTATTTGGCAGGTCCCATAGAATCCGGAAGCGGAAATATTTTGTAAACAGGCAATTCATACAACTGTGTGTGCTTAGAAAAATAATAAAATTGAATTTCTCTATAATTCTTCTGTGGCTTAGATTGTAATTGTCCCTAAAGTTTTGTGTTTTCATTTGTTTATGCTCTTATGCAAAATAGATGCTGACAGGAATTATCATATTTTGAGAAAGATTATTGTTTGTTTCAAACTGCCTAATTCTCTTGAGTTAGGGAGATTGCAGGAACTGAAAGCACGTTTTCATGCTTTACTTCAGTCACATTCCCTTCATCTTGATGCCTACTGTTTAACTGTCTTTGCCAAAGATAAATAAGAGCCTTTAACCCTTGTTTTAGCACTGACTCCCATTGGAAGCTTGCAGGAGACTACATAGTTTGCAAATCAACATTGGTTGCACGATATCAGAAAATGGCCTCCTGAGGCAAGTTACAAAAGGTCTCAAGACAGAGGTAAGATTTTATCATCATGCATTTATCACCAGGCATTTTTAAAAATTGGCTTTAGGAAGGAAAAAAGTGTTCATTAAGCACCCAAAGCTGGTAAATTTGGAAAAAGAAAACTGAAGTGAGCAAGCCTTAGGGGTTCCTTAAGACAATCCATTGAATTAATTGCAAAACAAAATTAATTGCTTTTATTTTTCTGAGAGCAAGCAAAAATTGAGCCTAAATATGAGCCAGTGATATAATTATTCTTCTTTCTCAAAGCAAGTGCCACTGCCATTTTGGCCGGTTTTCCATAGTGGAAATCCATTATCCTTAGGGTTAACTTCAGGACCCAGGGAGGCTATGTCATTTAAATTTCATCACAAGTTTCCATGAGCTAAGCTTCTGAGTCTGCCACATGGTTTCTCTGGTGGGTGTTAGTTAATACGCTAAAACTTCCTGCGTGAATGGAAATCACTAATAATAATAGCAATTAACATGCATAGTGAGATTTTCCTTTCCCAAGTGCTTTACAAACATTCTCTAATCCTACAAGCTAAAAGCAAACTTTACTCCCCTAAAATTACAGTAAGGTTTGGCATTTGTTTGAAGATCGCATTTCCTCCTGGCACCAGAAGGCGTTTGATACTCAACATATAAAACAGACAAACAAGGAAAAACAAATTAAAAAAGGATGAGGGGCACAAAAAGAGAGAAGTAGAAATAGAGAGTATTAAGCATTATTGAATGAAGTGAGATGTGTATTGAGAATCTCCTGTGTTTAAGGCACTGACCCAGGCATAGTTGCCCAGTAGAAAGATGAATGGGACAGAGACCAAGCTGGAAGACTTTGGAGAACTGGACTTTGTGTATATGTGGTAAGAGGATGATGAAAGTACAGGGCACTATGAGAATTTATAAATGGAGATATTCTATCCATTTCTGGTTTGGAAAGGCATAATAGAGAAAGCAGAATTTGAGAAAGGCTCTCAATGGTGTATGGTGCTGTATTATTTCCCCAGGGCTTCCATAACACATTAGCATGAACTGGGTGACTTAAGAACAACAGAAATACATTCTTTCACAGTTCTGGAGGTCAGAAGCCCAAGTCAACAGAGTCATTTCCTTTGGGAGTCTCTGAGGGATGACCAATTCCAGGCTTCTCTCCTAGTTTCTGGTGGTTGCTTACAATCCTTGGCATTGTCTTGTTGTGCCAGTTTGAATGTATTATGTCCCCCAAACGTTATTATCTTTGATGTAACCTTGTGTGGGCAGACCTATCAGTGTTAATTAGATTGTAATTCTTTGAGTGTTTCCATGGAGATGTGCCCTACCCAACTGTGGGTGATGACTCTGATTGGATAATTTCCATGGAGGTGTTGGCCTGCCCATTCAGGGTGTGTCTGAATTAAATTACTAGAGCACTATATAAGATCAGACAGAAGGAGCAAGCTGCTACAACCAAGAGGGACACTTTGAAGAAAGCACAGGAGCTGCAGATGAGAGACAGTTTGAAGGCGGCTATTGAAAGCAGACTCGTGGTCCAGAGAAGCTAAGAGAGGAGAAATACCCCAAGTGCCACTAAGAGTGACATTTTTGAGGAACTGCAGCCGAGAGAGTAATGTCCTGGGAGAAGCTATTTTGAAACCAGAACTTTGGAGCAGACACCAGCCACATGCCTTCCCAGCTAACAGAAGTTTTCCGGACACCATTGGCCATCCTCCAGTGAAAGTAGCCTTTGTTGATGGACACTTTATGGCCTTAAGACTGTAACTGTGCAAACAAATAAACCCTCTTTTATAAAAGCCAATCCACTTCTGGTGTTTTGCATGCTGGCAGCATTAGCAAACTAGAACACTTGTAAATGCATCACTCCAGTCTCTGACTCTTCACATTGCCTTCTCTGTATCTTTCTGCTGTGTCTCTTTCTCCTCCTCTCCCAAGGACTTGTCATTGGATTTAAGGCCCACCCTAATCCGGAATGATCTCATCTTGAGATCCTTAACTTAAATACATCTGCAAAGACCCTTTTTCCAAACAAGGTCTTGGTTACAGGTGCCAAGAGTTAGGACTCAGACACATCTTTTGAGGGAATTATTCAACCCACTACAGATGGATGGAAATTCAATAAGCAAAATTGGAAGCAGAGAAGCAAAATTGTTCTTGGCAGAGAGGCAATGTTAGCACAGGTATGGTTCAGGATTCAGTAAAGCTTGTCCTGGAGGTAATACAAGGATCAGTTTGGGCTCGAGCCATAAAAGTGCTTGGGGTGGGAAGTGGAGGTGAGACTGGGAAACGTGTGTCTGACTAAATTTCAGTGAACTCTCTATTTTAGCCAGAAGAGGTAGGCCACAATTCAGTATGTGGTGAGAGTCCTTAGAAGTGTTTTAGCAGAAGAGTGACATGATCAGAATTCTGCATTGCTAAAAGCCTTCTGCTAAAAGCTGAACTTCACACCTACCTTGAAAAACCTTGCAACTTCATGTTCATGTAAAATGAATCTTTCCTAGGGGCTGTGAAAAATCTTGACTGAGGTGTAATACAAATGTTTCCCATTCTGCCCCAGAGCCAACGAGAAAGTCCATTAAGGGGTTTCATTCAACTCTCTGTCTATAACGAGAGAAATGGTGCGGCTTTCTCTGTCTGGAAGCTTTTTGAATGACTAATGTTGCTAAGGTATCTAATTTAAACTTACTTTGATTTATCTGGCCTAAGGGAGTTGCTGAAATATTTTAACTGACAAGGTGGGAATTAACTACTATTAAAGAGTGATAGAAAAATCAGTCAGATGTCCTGCCTGAGAGGCAGCCAGAACTTCCAGCTGGTGAAAGGAGAAGAGCATCTACAGCACATTTCTTAGGGCTTTTATTCTTTCCCATGGCTCAAACAAGAAGGTCGTAAACTACCCAACCCAGAGGGTCTCAAAAGAGTTACTGCAGTGGGCAAGGGACTGGTGCTCCATATTTTGACAAATCTCATCTCAGTCATCCTCACAATGGCATCTTCTTAACATGCAAGCTCCAGATAATTGGAAATAAAACTGTCAAGCCTCAGTGAGGCCTACTCCACCTTGAGATCTGGGTGAAACTCAAGATTGATCTGCTGGGAAATTTCTAAACTACCTCATTCATTAGGCTCTGTAACCTACGTGTTCCACTGGTTCAAAGCTCCTCTCCAAACAATCCCTAATTACTGCTATTATCTATCTTGGTGGCTTTCCTGGCCAGAACCTGTTCGACTCCTGGCGCTTTCTAACTATCTTTCTTCTTTCACTAAGGGAGCCCAACTTCAAACCTCAGGCCCCTAGCACAGAGATTTTGATTCAGTTAGTCAGGCATAGGGTTCAAAATGCTTTTTTTTTTTTTTTTTAATAAATGCTTTACCTGTAATTATCTGTTGCTAACAAATACAGAACCATTGCCTTAGATTTTAAATTACACAAAAGTAAGCATCAGCTCTGCTTTGTTCACTCGTACATTCTAGTGACTAATAAAGTGCTTCTTATGAAGAAGTGGCTTACTCTATTTACTGACAGGGTGAATGAATGAATAACAGAATGAACACAATGATTTCATTACTTCTTTATTCCAGTCTTATATCTGTATATTCTAGGAATCCTGGACTGAGTCTAACTGACATTTCACTCATGCCAATGAATAAATGCTAAATGAATGGTTTGCTTAGGACTTTTGTCAATAGGTGAAGAAAGTGATTGTTCACCTTTGCCTAGAAAGCAGAAGGGGTGAAAGGCAGGCAGAGCACAGCAATGCACAGGCCTGTGGGGAGAGAAGCCTCAGAGAGAAGCTGAAGATGTTTGCATGATGGACCATAAAAAGTGAGGAAGAGGAAAAATCTTGTTAATCTTGTTTTTCTGCAGAAGTTTGCATGACTCCAACAGAGGAAGACTGAAGAGAATGCAATGCTGTTTCTGCACCAATTGGTTGAGTGCTGGAAATATCAGAAGTCAGCAATGTACATGAAGAAGAGCACAGAAGGCAGCAATAGCAGCAGCATCGAGAAGTTCAGCAGCAGGTAAAGCTGTGGAATGATACCAAAGAACAAAATCATGTAAAACACCCCCTGGAGATACTTAAACCCCTTCATTGGGGATTTTGTGGTAGGCCTGAGTTAATCAAATAGGAGTCATGCCAGCAAAATGTGATATATGTGTGTTATTATATGACACTGCTAGCATTCATAGCTGGTGTGGCCTGCAAGTATTTGGGTTTTATATATACTGACTGGGGGCACAACCACCTCCCCCATCTTCCTAGATTCCCCAAACTATTATCATTTCAATCTCCACTTAACTGGTTTTGAGCCTAGTGTATGTAGTGGATGTCCAAAAATCTCCAGTTAGGTTATATATACTTACAGAATTCTCAAAAATGCTCCCTAAGCCTTCAAATACTAGGGAGGGAGTAGCAGTTCTGTGTCCGGCTCCCCAAAAAAGTCTTTGGGGACTCACCAACAGATCCTGCAATGAATCTGCTAACTATGTTATGTGTCTATGCTATTGACAGTTCTGTGTACACCATGATGTTTTGTTTATCTCTTGGGTGAAAATCAGAATCACGGCATTGTGAAATTTTGATGCAGAAGTCCACAGAGAGTTGTATTAATTAGACTCAAAGCTGCAGTTTATATGGTTAGTTATATTTCTCATTCATGTTGCCTGTTGGTAGTATTACTTAGAAGTACTTGTAGTGTCACTATTAATCATTTGTTATTATAGCTGACACTTATTGAATGCTTACTATGTGCTGAATGCTGGTGCTAACTGCTTAAAATGGATTTCTCATTTAATCTCTACAACAGCCCTATAACTATGAGAAGGTACTGTGAATCTCCATTTTTGTGTTTTGTTTTGTTTTTTCACTTGTGGAAATGGTATGTTAAGTTCCCACAGGAAGGGGCACAGCCAGAATTTGAAGCCCCTCTCAATATTATGTGTACCACCTTCCATTTATGTCCAATAACAGCACCCGGTTGGTTTGGGTTTTCAAATACAAATATAATTGTAGAATCCTTGCTTTTCAGAGCTATACCAAGTCTTTAAAATCTCAGTGTACTCTGGAAAAACCAAAGAATTAATCCTTTTGAAATGGAAAAACAGGACTAAATATAAGAATAAGGAATTGTGGACCAACCCTATTTTAAAGAATTTGAGGAGCTTAGTGTTCTTTAAATTGAATAGTGGTGTTAAAACCAATATGGCAAAGATAGAACTGAGATAGGAAGATGTCATATGAGAAGATTAAGATGATCCCACCTAATACACCTCACATATATAACTCAAACTTTTGCTGACCTCACTAGGCTGCGGATAGCAATGCTATTTACATGAATAGCCCATATTTAATTAGCTCTTGTTCCCACTTAATTAGCTATCTATAAAATTAATCCTCCCAAATATTTATGAGATGAACCAAGAGATGTCTCAAATATTGTCATTAACAAATTTGCATTGTCAGAGTCGTCCATTCGGCAACCCTCCCCCAAACTTTCCTAGATTTTACCACGTCCACCCACCAGGGCTCACTGCCTCTGTCAGATGCCTTGGTCATATCTTGCTGATCGCTCCCTCACTTCTGCTCTCATCCACAAGGCAGAACAATGGTGATTCTGTGGTCTGTAAGGACTCATAAATGCCAGCAATAGGGGAAGAGGATTCTTCTTCTTTTCTGGTTTTTCTCTTTTAGGATAATTCAGAGAGGTTGTGTGCTTAAACCACAAAAGTAAAGAATAACGGCTCCTTGTAAAATTTTTAATTTAATTGAGATGACTTTTTAAAATTAGGCTATAATTTACATACAGTAAAATGTACCCTTTTTGGTACACAGTTATATGAGTGCTGACAAGTGCATATAGTCATGTAATCACCACCACGGTCAAGGTATAGAACAATTCCATCACCCACAACCCCCAAAATCCTTCATGCTTCTTTGTAGTCAAACCCCTCCTTCAGTCTCTGGCAATTATTGATCTGTCCCTATATTTTGTTTTTTTGGGACTGTCATTTAAATAAACTTATACAACATGCAGCCTGATCTATTTGTTTTTATTTACAATAAGGGTGAAAAAATGGTCCCCATTTGTCTGGGACTATCTCAGTTTATGAGTGTAATAATCAGTAGCTCTCCCTTCATTCTCAGAAATGTCTCAGTCTGGATAATCAATTAGAGGGTCATGCAATTTATAGAAACATATGGACACCTCCATGAAGGACTGGTTTGAAGGTACTTGTGAGAAAATATATCTCCCTAATTTACTCAAGTGTTTTCCAACCTCCATCCAGAGAGTAAAGAGAAATATGAAACAAATATAAAGACAACTCAACAAATTTGAATCTTTAAATTTTGAATAGAGTTGCATTTGAGTTACTTTTCTCACCTTGATTTTCATGCGCATGACCCTCTAACATGGAATATCCAGATATTTAGCATATCAAACAAATTAAATGGACTGTGTTTTATGTACAAGTCCCAGCCACTTGGCTGAATATCACCCACTTTCTTTCTCATGGAACACAACAAATAAATGCTTCACTATTCATAAGTGAAAAACTGCTTCTTTAATATGCTAGTGTTCCTAGTTTATATAAATATATAGTATATATAAATATGTTTATATTTATATGGTGTATATAAATATAAAAATATTTAAATATATAAATATATTAAGTAATTTATCACTGAAAGTGTTTCTTCACAGGCAGGCCACTACTTAGTTGAACTGTGAAAGACATTAGTCAGGAATCAAAACCTAAGGGGTCTGGCCTTTCCCATATCTTAGGATTTAATTCAGTCTAAGACAGTGATGTACCACTGGTGAAAAGAACACAAACTTAATTAAGTTAAACCTAGGTTTGGATTCCAGATCTTATCTTTCCTTCCTCACCTTATGTTTCCTAATCTGTCAAATGACGCTAATACTTAATTCACACAGTTGTTAGAAGTAAATGGAAGAATGCATGTAATTTGCTTGCACAGTTCTGACACATAGTAAGAGCTCAAAAAAGAAAGTAACTATTATTAAATCAGAACTTCTATTAGTTCAAAGTGCTTAGGGTATATAAAGAGAAATGGTTAACTAAATGAGGCTTGGCGAGACATTTTGATTGTATTTTGTAAAATCTAGCTATTTAAAGTTTCCTCTTCCTTTTGGAATCATGTAAAATGGATAAAATCACACTGGAACTCCACTGTGGCAGACTGCTAGAACTCACCAAAAGGAACATCCCTAATAATTGGGGGGGGGGGGGGGGGGAAAGCAAGAGTACAGGTGGAGACTCACGTGCAATACATCACAATGTTTAAGAGTTATAAACCAAGCTGGCAACTTGCTAAATTTAATATATCCTAGTTTCCTACCTTGTCAAAAATATGTTCATAACAACATGGAAAACCAGATTTGACTTTAGAATTCTTGGACTCCTCATAGTTCCATGCAGGAATGTGGGAGCATGAGAAGGCCTGGATCCAGGACCCCATCCCTGTAACATGACTTTTCCTCTTCTCATTCCACCCCCTGTCACATCCTGCACTATGAGAGGCAGCATGCACACCAAGTCTGCACATACAAGCTTTGTCCAAATTCCTCATGAATAGCCAGCCACTGGCCACTCCAGAGGCCTGGGGGTGCACACATAGGAGGCACCATTGATCTCTGGGAAGGTTAACCCAGAAAGAGCATTAAGCTGCCCTTGGAAATGATCACAAGGACATTTGTTCAGAGCATTCCGGTATCTTAGGCAACCTTGGACTCTGTGCCCATAGGAAGTGATGCAGCTGGAGGAGAGCCTAGGAGACCTTTCTAAACTGCTGGGCCCAGAGCAAGGGCCTCTCCTGTCCAGGATCTAAAGGCAGTGCTGGCCCTCTTTCTTCTTGAGAGCATGGGCAGTTTCTAAACCATAGCCCCCTAGCACTTAAGTTCAGCCATGTTCTGAGACATAGAATGTGGGAGGAGATGAAGCATGCTATTTCCAGGTCTATTCTTTTCACAACATCCTCCCATTCTCCCTTCATTCATCAGCTGGCCAAATGCAGTTGATCCTGCAGAACACTCTGGGGGTCTAAAGAATGGCAGAGTTATCAGATAGAAAAAGTCCAAGTCCCTAAATAGCTGCATTAAGCAAAACTCTTCCCCACCTCCAGTCGAAACAGGACTCCAACAAAATGAGAAGAAAGAGTTTGTTGAAGCATTGTGTTTGTGTGTGTATGTGTGATGAATAAGACTGCCCCAACTTCCCTTTAGCTTGATTAAACATTATACAGTCTTCTCCTTCACTCCAGGCCCCTGATCTACCTCTCACCCCAGCACTTACAGTATCCAGGCACTGAAGAGACTCCTAACTAGGTAGTTCCTTCTCTTTCTCCTTCTTCCTCCCCTTCCTGGCCATTACAGACTTCAAATGGCCTAAGTACCACAAAAGAAAACATTCTGAACCAAGTAGTCCCAATCCCAACCTCAGTAAATCACTTGGCCATCTCAGTCACCAAACTCCAGCCCCCTCATCCTTCAACCAACAAATAGCCCTTAAAAGGTGTGTGTTTCTTTGTTTCTACGGAGATGAGTTCTACTCTTTCCCTTATCATGGTAGCTATGAATAAAGTCATCATCACCTGTTTCACATTGTCTGGTACAGTTTTTTTCTTTGACATTGTGCTATCAGTTAACATACCCTGCCTAACAACCATATTCTTGAGAGATATCTTGGATTCATTTCTTGGCTTAATGCTTGTAACTGCTTCTAATTCTATATCCCTTCAATAAATAAACAAAGGGACTCTCAGCATGAATGGATAGAAGGGATGCATGAACGGATGGATAGAAGGAAAGTAGAATGAGTGGGTTATTAGGTGAAAAGTATCAAGATATTTCCTCTGATAAGTCAGATATTTCCTCTGATAAGTCAGTGTCAAATTCAGACATACATTGCTCAAAATAAAAATTATATTATTCACTCGTAAGCCTAAAACTTTCCTTTGTTTTCTCTATTTTCAGATTAACAGCTCACAATCATAATACAAACAGTAATACAGATAGTTATTGTTTTCTCTCTTTCCCCTTCTTCCTTCTTTCTTGGGAAACTGCTCTGATCATTTTTCTTCACATTTCCCATTTTCCTTATCCATATGATTGATATGGAAGCAGCCATATTTTGGCAGCTTGATTCTGACTCCTGGCCACAGTTTGTAGAAAATTGACAGACAAGAGAACCAACAAACTGGATGAGCCAAAATCCTTCCTTGGAAGTGTAAAATTAATGGATATGTGTGTCTGAGACTGGCTGAGTGGATGTTCTGGTTTGTTGATGCTGCCATTATGCAAAATGCCATAAATGGATTGGCTTTTATAAAGGGAGTTTATTTAGTTATAAATTTACAGGAGTCGGGCAAGATGGCGGCATAGAGAGGAGTGGAAGCTAAGCAGTCCCCCTGGAACAACTACAAAAAACCAGAAACAACTAGTAAATAATCCAGAATAACTGCGGGGGGACAAACGAGACCATCCATTCATCATACACCAGCCTGAATTGGGAGGAATGCCCAAGAACACAGCATAAAATCTGTAAGTAAAACCTGTGGAACCAGGTCGGGAGACCCCCTCCCCCATAGCCCGAGCTGCGGAGCCGCGTGGTGCCACAGAGAAGCTCTCTCCCAAGCAAGCGAATACAGCTCAGCTGAGCTCCAACTGGGGTTTTAAGTAGTGAGTGTGAACTGCTCACTACAGGTATGCAGCCCCAAAAAACAGAGAGGCTTTGGGTGACGACTGACCTGGGAGAGCCTGACGGTTGCCTTGGACTGGGTCTGAAGGGGACTACCTGTTTCTTTTTTGGCTCAGTGGAGAAAGCCCCAGTCATTTTCAGTTTCCAGGGCTGTGACTCTGGGAAGGGTGGAGACACCACAAGCAGAGAGCAAGACCATTGAAATGCTAATGACCTCCACCTGGGGGGTCTGTCTTCTCTAGGAGGAAAGGGGTGGGGCCCTTTCCATTCAGAACCAGACCCCAGAGCCTGGGGGAACACGGCCATACCTCCTCACACCAGTCAAGAATTATAGGCTAACAGGCGTCACCTGCGGGGCAGAAAAGCACAGTGACCTGAGGCATCAAAGGGTGGAGCAATTTTCTAAGACACACACGCAGGGAAACCAGATACTGAATATTTCTTCCCTCTGGGACCTGAGCCTGTTCTGGTCTGAGAAAACCTGATTTGGATAACCAAGGAAACCATGCCTAGACAACAGAAAATTACAACCTACACTAAGAAAAACAAAGTTATGGCCCAGTCAAAGGAACAAACGTACACTTCAACTGAGATAAAGGAATTTAAACAACTAATGCTAAATCAATTCAAAAAGTTTAGAGAAGATATTGCAAAAGAGACAGAGGCTGTAAAGGAAGAACTGGACATGTATACAGCAGAAATCAAAAGTTCAAAAAACTTACTAGTAGAATCTATGGAAATGAAAAGCACAACACAAGAGATGAAAGACACAGTGGAAACATACAACAGCAGATCTCAAGAGGCAGAAGAAAACACTCAGGAACTGGAGAACAAAACACCTAAAAGCCTACACGCAAAGGAGCAGATGGAGAAAAGAATAAAAAATATGAGCAACGTCTCTGGGAACTCAAGGATGAAACAAAGTACAATAATGTACGTATCATTGGTGTCCCAGAAGGAGAAGAGAAGGGAAAGGGGGCAGAAGCAATAATAGAGGAAATAATCAATGAAAATTTCCCATCTCTTATGAAAGACATAAAATTACAGATCCAAGAAGCGCAGCGTACTCCAAACAGAAGAGATATGAAGAGGCCTATGCCAAGACACTTAATAATCAGATTATCAAATGTCAAAGACAAAGAGAGAATCCTGAAAGCAGCAAGAGAAAAGCAATCCATTACATACAAAGGAAGCTTAATAAGACTATGTGCGGATCTCTCAGCAGAAACCATGGAGGCAAGAAGGAAGTGGTGTGATATATTTAAGATACTGAAAGAGAAAAACCACTAACCAAGAATCCCATATCCAGCAAAGCTGTCCTTCAAATATGAGGGAGAGCTCAAAATATTTTCTGACAGACAATGAGAGACTATGTGAACAAGATACCTGCCCTACAGGAAATACTAAAGGGAGCACTACAGGGTGATAGAAGACAGGAGTGTGTGGTTTGGAACACAATTTTGGGAGATGGTAGCACAACAATGTAAGTACACTGAACAAAGGTAACTATGAATACGGTTGAGAAAGGAAGGTAGGGAGCGTGTGAGACACCACAAGAAAGGAGGAAAGATAACGACTGGGACTGTGTAACTTGGTGAAATCTAGAGTATTCAACAATTGTGATAAAGTGTACAAATACGTTGTTTTACGAGGGAGAACAAGCAAATGTCAACCTTGCAAGGTGTTAAAAATGGGGAGGCATTGGGGGAGGGATGCAATCAGCATAAACTAGAGACTGTAACTAATAGAATCATTGTATTATGCTTCCTTTAATGTAACAAAGGTGATATATCAAGGTGAATGCAGATAAGAGGGGGGGATAGGGGAGGCATGTTAGACACTTGACATTGGTGGTATTGTCTGATTCTTTATTCTACTTTGATTTAAGGTTATTTTTCCTTTTGCTGCTTCCTAGCTGTCATTTTTTTGTTTCCTCTTTCTTTTGCCTCTCTACCTTCTTTGACTCTCCTTCCTGCCTTGTGGAAGAAATGTAGATGCTCTTGCTTAGTATGAGCAGAATGTTCAATTAGGATGAACTTAAATGTTTGGAAATGAACAGGGGTGTTGGTAGCAAGATGTGAGAATAACTAACAGCACCGAATGGTGTGTGAATGAGGTGGAAAGGGGAAGCTCAGAGTCATATATGTCACCAGAAGGAAAGTTGGAGGTCAAAAGATGGAAATGTATAAAACTGAATCCTATGGTGGGCAATGTTCATGATCAACTGTACAAATACTAGAAATCACTTCATGAACCAGAACAAATGTATGACAATACAATTAGAAGTTAATAATAGAGGGACATGTAGGGAAGAACTATATACCTATTACAAACTATATACTACAGTTAGTAGTATTTCAACATTTTTTCATAAACAGTAACAAATGTACTATATCAATACTACGAGTCAACAATTGAGGGGGGTTGGTTAGGGATAGGGGAGGTTTAGAGTTTCCTTTTCTTTTTTTCTTCTTTCATCTTTCACTTTATTTCTTGTCTGGAGTAATGAAAAATTTCTAAAAATTGAACAAAAATTAAGTGTGATGGATGCACAGCTGTATGAGGGCACCCAGGGGCAAGTGATTGTACACTTTGGATCTTTGGATAATTGTATGGTATCTGAACAATCCCAATAAAAAAAAAAAAATTTACAGTCCCAAGGCCATAAAAGTGCCCAAACTAAAGCATCAATAAGAGGACACCTTCATTGAAGAATGGCCAATGGTGTCCGGAACGCCTCTGTCTGCTGGAAAGGCATGATGCTGGTGTCTGCTGGTTCTTTGTTCCCAGGTTTCACTTCAAAATGGCTGTCTCCAAAATGTCTCTGGGCTTGTCTGTCTTAGCTTCTGTGCATCTAAGCATTGGGGGTCTTCTCTTAGCTTCTCTGGATCAAACTCTAGGCTAGCATCTCCAAATGTCTCCAAGCATCTCTAAGCATCAGCTCCCAAGCATCTTTCCAAAAGTCTCTCTCAGTTCTTAGCTCCTTCTGTCTGTGAGCTCTCTTATAGGACACTGGTGATTTAGTTAAGACCCACCCTGAATGGGAGGTGTCCACATTTGCATGGAAATAATTTAATCAAATGTTTCCACCCAAATTAACATACTAATCAGTCTGCCCCCACAAGATTACATTAAAGAATATGGCTTTTGGGGGACATATATCCAAACTGGCACAGTGGTCAAGTCATAAACCTAGCCATGCTTCGTGGTAGTCATGTCTTCCAACAGGTGGACTGGGAAAGAGTCAGCTGGGAAGAAAAAAATAAACAACAGCAACAACAATAGATGTATAAAGAGAAGTAGTGGCGAAAGGTCAAAAGAACTTACTTGGTTTACTGTCATTTTATAATCTTTGACTTTGGCCTATTCTTGAGGCCAAGTTGTATTCCCACCTTTCAGGTCCATGAGAACAACCTGTAATTTTAGGAAAAAATAACAGATTTTTATACAACCTAAAAGAATACAGTTTTTGTTAACACCAACCAAAACAAACCTAAAAACAGAGGCAAGAGAACAAGACATCTGAAGGGGCAATGCCCCAAATACTTTCTCCCAGACCTTTTATTTTGATACCCAACTTGACCGCCAAACCTTCATGTAACCTTGAAACTATCTGAACAACTCAGCCCCTTTTGTCAAAGACAAGAAAGGCAGAGCTTTCCATCTTTGAAGTCATACTGCCTTTACCATAAGCAAAAAAATGTATCACTAAAGATTTTTTTTTCCAACATAGTAACATAATAAAAGAGTAAGTGGCTTTGAAGTGAAAAATAATATAGAAAGATAATTAAACCTCTGGGGCATGTTTTGGTCTAATGCCGTTTTCCTCAGAAAGAAAAACAGGCATCAAGGCTGCCCCCAAAGACACTTTCAGACCTGCCATTGTCACTAATATGAAGCTGAGAAATGAAAATTCTGTGCTTGATTTGTTCTTTCTTTTCAAGGAAAAGAGGCTTAATATTCATCAGGGAGGGAGAGTAGAAGAAAAACATTGCCGTCGTATTTTCAAGGGGTTGAATTGCTTGTTCTCACCACTGAAGGTGTTCATCTTTACAAAGATTGTTGCTAGGGAGCTATCTAATTTGAGTGAATGTTTTTGACTGCTTATAAAGCTAAAGAGTGGCATTGTTGGCAATGCACTTATATTGGCAGAACTGAGCCAATTAGTCCGTGATGCTGAAGTGACTGCAAGCAGTGGATTTCACAGCGGGGTCAAGTGCATAACAGTGCATGCTGCTAGAGTTTTTAAAACTACAGATAAATTTAAATCTCAGACAAATGAGATGATAT
The DNA here is from genome assembly GCF_015220235.1 of Choloepus didactylus. Taxonomy (NCBI): domain Eukaryota; kingdom Metazoa; phylum Chordata; class Mammalia; order Pilosa; family Megalonychidae; genus Choloepus; species Choloepus didactylus. The sequence continues at coordinate 37,651,129 of NC_051312.1, read as the reverse complement.
ACTCTTCTTATTTTAGGCCATTTTGAGTGTTCAAGTTTGAGTTTATAAAAACATATAAAAGAGCATTTTTAGGCAATTCTGACACATTACCTACATATTCTTGGATAAAATAAATTATAAGATCAGTTCTCCTGGGGGCTGGAGATTGGTTTCAGTAGTAAGAAAAGGTCTAACAATGTGCCCCCATTTCATTATTGCAACTGTGCAGTTCAACCATAATTCTTATTTTAATTTTCTTCCTTTGATATATTCCCATCTATCTTTTTTTAAAATGATGACATCTACTTTTATAAGGGTTATCAACATCTGTGCAAAGATAACCCAATAAACAAACAAGCAAAACAAAACAAACAAAAGTCTCTCATGATATGAAAATAAATGCCTTAGTTTCTCAGGCTGCTAAAACAAATACTTTACAATGGATTGGCTTAAACTATGGGGATTTATTGGCTCACAGTTTTGAGGCTAGAAGTCCAAAATCAAGGTGTCAGCAAGGTGATGCTTTCTCCCTGAAAACTGTACTCTGGTACGGGCTGCTGGTGATCTGTGGGATTCCCTGGCTTTCCCATCATATCGCGATAGCCTCTCCTTTCTCTTCTGGGTCCTGCTGACTTCTGACATTTTGCTCCTACCCCAGGCTTCCTCTCACTATTTCTGCATTTCTTCTGCTTATCTAGTAAACTAGATTAAGAACCAACCTCATTTAGTTGGGCCATAACTTAACTAAAAATAATATCTTTAAGAGATCCTATTTACCATGGTTTCACCACAGGAATGGGATTAAGATTAAGACATGTTTACTGGGATAAATAATTCACTCTACCACAATAAGGTTCATAGATTCCTATTAGTAGTCACTTTTGATTGTACTTCTTACTACATCTCATCCCAGCCTTATCCATATCCCCTGTTCTTCTCAGGATTGAAAAACATAATATGTGATTATGAAATGTATGATTACTAAGTATTACTGATTGGGTTGTCCAGGAGGCAGACTTTGAGAAGGAGTCTGGAGTGTAGGAGGTATTTTAGGGAGTACACTTGGCATTGATTTCAGTAGAAGAGAGAGAAGGAATTAGGATTGGAGAAAGGGAGAATTTTGGCAGCCACTCACAGTCAATGTAGGTTGGTGGCAACTCATCAGGGAGCTCTGAAACATGGATGGCCTTTCTGAGTTGTCCTGACTGGTGGGAAGGCTGCCACATTTGTATATTCCAGTGTAAACTGGTCATGGGTACTGGCCTCCAGGAGGGGTCAGGGTGGCTTGTTTCAGAGGTGGTCTCTGGTAGGGGTGTATGGGTCACAGCTGCCTGCTCCCTGCCCTCTTGGCAGGTGGGGAATAAGAGCCCATGAAGGGGTTATGGGCAGCACATCACAGTGATTTCCATATTAAAAAGGAATTGTGTTCATTAAAAAGCAAGGAATTGAATGAAGCATCAGAAGTAGCTATCAGTCTGTTATTTATTCATAAAATATTATATGTCCAATACTGCAAGTGATACAATGGGAAGGAAATTCTGCCAGTGCAGGACATTTGGTATGAGAGGTATATTTACTCTGGAGGTGCTACCAAAGAGTAGGACAGAATGCCACAAAGTTGTAGCCAAGGAAAAGAAAGGCAGTGCCACAAGCTCACTGGGCAGATGGCAAGGAATAGTAATGAAATTGATAGGGACAAGGGCCAGGATCTGAGTTCCATCTTGAAAGGAGATTTAGTTTAAGGCAGGCAGGTAGGAATAGGACTGCTGGTGCAGAAGAGAGAAAGGTGCAGAAGGAGCACGATGGACAAAGTAAGTAGAGGGTAGAGTAATCTATAGAGCAGATACGAAAGGCTTTTGTCTTGCAGGGAAAGGAGGCAATTTGGGGTGGATAAACGGATATCAGATGACAGAATGACTTGAATGCCAGGTTGAAGAAACTGGACTTCATTCAAAACAAAATATAGAACTATATACTTAAGCATGGAAGCCATAAAGGAAATTCATGCTTTAGATAAATTAATCTGGTGGAGGGATAAAGAATAAATGTTGCAAGATGAGACTGTAAGTGACTGCTTGATTATGCCAGGATTGGAAAGGTAGAATCTCTAAAATTCCACGCTACGCAAAGAAAAACTGGGACTCAGAAAAGTAACAACAACGTAATTTGTCCAACGTCACAGAGCAAAGAAATAATGGAGCTGGGAATAAACCCACATCTGTCTCCAAAGTGCTTGTTTTGCTACCATGCCACACTGCTAGGATATTAGAAAACATATCTGCAAGGTGGATTCCCTCCCTGGGATTGCTTGGAAAGTAAAAACATCAAAATGTTGGCACTGACTTGCAGCACAATGTAGTTCTCAGATTTTGATGTTACTGGGGAATGAAATTTCACATCTGGGTCACAATTTTATCCTTACGAAAAGACAGAGTGCATATCCTGTCCCTAAGAACACTTTCTGAAGCGTATTTTTCTTATGTCATCAATTAATGGATTCAATAAATATTTACTGACCCCCTTATTCTGTGCCAGGAAATGTTCTTGGCATGGTGGAGAAGGCAGAAAATAAGACAAAGTCCTGTTGTCATGAAACTTTACATTTTACTAGCCAGGAGTAAATACTAAGTATTTAACTACATAAATACAATGATATCAGAAAGTGATGTAGTTTGGGAAGAAAATAAAAGAGAGTAATTTTATGCAGAGTGACTGGAGCATGGGAAGTGGCTATGGAAGTCTGGGACCTGAGTGTTTAGCAATATTGGTAAACGATAGGGAATAAGTGCAGTGCTTTATTTCTTTAACATCCCACCACTTACTGGCTGTGTGCTCTTGGTTAATCTATTGTGACTCAGTTTTCTCACCTACCTTAAATAGGTCTGTTGCCGTGGAATAAAAGAGTAGATGCATATAAACGTCCTTTAAACAGTGAAAGGAATGAGAGCTCAGTAACTGTTAATCCATCATCAAACACTCACATTCCCAAGAATGAGGGTTTCACTTATCCTATCCCCTTTTTCCTATGCAGAAGAAGCAAAAAGGCACATTTGCCCAGAATGGTTCCTGAAAGTCAAATTTTCCTCTTGAGATTCTTCTTCATAACTTTGCCAGGAGTTGGCCTCCTCTCACTCAGTAACTTATTAAATGGCCACTACCTGCTAGGCATCAGCTTCCTTAAGGTAAATTTAATTCAGAAATTACCAAATGCAATTCTCTGGGTTTGTTTTGTTTCTCAGCAAACCCCTACACTTGATTATCAGCCTGCGGGAGAAGCAGAAAGATAGCCTCAGGGGCTCTGTCAGCTAAGTCCAGCCCAGACATCAAAGAGTATTATGAATGTGTAAAATTGCCTTTGGCAAATACTATTTACAGACCCTCTGGCACAGTTATGCTGAAATGATAAGAAATGTCACTGCAGCCTACTGCATTGAATAATAAACATTTCCTGCCTTCAATTTCCACTACACACTTACCCAGGACCCAGAATGGCGTGGGATCACAATAAAAGGAGAAGGTCACACTTCCTTTTTTCTTCTCGTTAATATGCAGCAAATCTTCCTATTAATTAAATCTGTGGTATAGCCAGGAATAGAACTTAGTAAGATCATCTATATTATGCACTTGAAATATAGTTTATCCATTTTAATTAAGTAATTTCTAAATACAACCACTTTTAATTCTCCTACACCCTGAAACTAATTAAAAATGAAATTAGTCAACTTTCTTCTGTGACATCATTAAAACATTGTTCGTATAAAAATGCAAATACCCCTAGAGTATGCTGTCTGTTTACTTGGATCTCTGTGATGTTGACGATCAGGGCATTCAAACTTCACATGACCACAAACTCCTGAGCAAGAACTTTTTTTATCTTTTTTGAATTCCTCTCTGTGTCTTGTTCTTTCTCTTCCCTTTATTTCATGGCATGTTCAACAGGGCCTCTGATTGTAACTTTGGAAAATATATTCAGTGTCATCTTTTTGTCTGTATTATTTCAAGACACTTTTTTTGGGGAGGCTGATATGAACATGTCTATTTCTATTCTTTATTTCCTTACATAATATATATTTAAGGCCTTTCCCATGTGATAAAAAGGTCTTTAGTGGTTAGAAAACACTACTGCAAGAGGTGTCCAGAGATACCTATAAGTCAAGACGAGTCTCTTAGGGGAGAAGATAAAGCCTGAAAGAGAAAAGTAAAATTAAAAATAATACACGTGTTGAGAGCTCTATAGAGATCATCCTACTTTATCCTCAAGATAACCCTATTTTTATCATCTATCCATCTACAACAGGAAAGGAAACTGAGATACAGACTGTAGGTTCTGAACTGTCACTCTCTTTAGCCCAGCTGGATGATTCCTTCAAGGTCAAGTCTATTACAACAAGGATGAATCCCAGATCTAAGTACTTTGGTATTCTTCTCCAAGTCTCTAATTTTAACCCAGTTAAAATTCTACATTATGACACCCACACAAATTCATGATTTCAAATTACAGAGTTATTTTTCTAATCAAGAAGTGCTTCACAAAATCATGGAGATGATGGCCAATCAAATATACTATGATTGGGTGCCTACTATTTGCCAGGTCACATAGCTAAGGGCTAAGGCATGGACAGAAGAACTGGACATGACCTATATTTTCAAGGAATTTATAGCATAGAAGGAAAAATAAAGTATAAATACATGAGAAATGGGATAACAATGAAAGGTTCAATTAAGAATAACAGATTTTGGAATAGCTAATATGTTGATCAAATATTGTGAGCCAAGCACTTATTCCATGTGTTTACTACTTTCATCCCTCACAATGACTCTAGGAAGTAGAGACTGCTATTATACCCATTTTGCAGGTAAAGAACTGTTCTGGTTTGTTAAAGCTGCCGAACTTGCAAGATACCAGAAATGGATTGGCTTTTCCAATGGCAGTTTATTAGCTCACAAATTTACAGTTCTAAGGCCATGAAAATGTCCCAATTAAGGCATCAGCAGGACAACACCTTCTCTGAGCAAAGGTGAATGGTATCTGGAATTCCTCTGTCATACAGAAAGGCACATGGCTGGAGTCTGCTAGTCCTCTCCCGGGTTTAGCTTCTGGTTTCCATTGTTTTCTTCAAAACGCCTCTGAGCTTCTGTCTTACTTCACTCTTTGCTTCTTCCAGGGGCAAACTCTGGGTTACATATCTTACCTTCTCTCTAAAATGTCTCTCTCAGCTTCTCTGAGCTCTCTCTGTGTGCTCTCTTAAAGGACTCCAGTAAAGGATTAAGACCCACCCTGAAAGGGCAGGGTCACATCTCCATGGAAACAATCTAATCAAAAGGTCCAATCAACAATAAGTCTGTCCCCACAACAGTGGATTAAAAGAACATAGTCTTTTATGGGGTACATAACAGATTCAAACCAGCATAAAAACCCATAGTGTTTGCCAACTTGTCCAAATTAAACAGGTAAGAAAATGCCAGGGTTTGGATTCAGTTTTATTAGACTTCCAAGTTCAGATGCTTAAATTCCAAGCTATACTGTTTGTTCTGGTTTGCTCAAGCTGCCGGAAATGCGATATACCAGAAATCGATTGGCTTTTACATTGAGTGTTTATTAGTTTACAAATTGACAGTTCTAAAGCCATCAAATGTCCAAACTAAGGCATCAACAAGAGGATACCTTCACTGAAGAAAGGCCGATGGCATCTGGGACTCCTCTGTCACAGGGTTAGCTTCTTGCATCCATTGCTTTCTCCAAAATGTCTCTGGGCTTCCATTTTAGCTTCTCTCTTTCAGCTCCCATGCATCTTTGCTTGTTTCTAAGTGTTTGGAAGTCCTCTCTTAGCTTCTGTAGGGCAAATTCTATATTTCGTCTCTTAGCTTCTCTCCTGATTCTGGTTTCAACGTTTGCCTCCAAAATGTCTTTGGGCATTTTCTCTCTAGGCATATCTGAGCTATCTTTAAAATGTCTCTCTCAGCTTCTCCAAGTGCCTGGGTCTGTGTTGGGTCTGAGTTCTCTCTGCCCTTGAGCTCTCTTAAGGACTCTAGTAAACTAATTAAGACCCATCTTAAATGGACAGAGTTACATCCATGGAAACAACCTAATCAAAAGTCCCACCCACAGTAAGTTTGTACCCATAAGATTGGGTTAAAAGAATATAGCTTCTCTTGGGTAAATAATAGGATTCAAACCAGCAAACTATTGTACTTGATGCAAACAAAAATGGGGAAAAAATGGTCATAGGGCATTAGAGGATTAATTTAAAAATGCATATTCACAGAAAATGCTACAGAATTTCAAAGAGTATAAAAACATCACTGGATGCCCAATTCTTTTTCCTTTGAAACACATTTAAATTCAAAACACGCATAAAAATTTAAAAAATAAGCATGCCATGCTGCTTTCCCACTGCCATCCAAAAATAGTAAGTATCATACCAGTGTTCTTCTACTTTTAGCAATATTTCAGGAAACTTTCATCTAATACCATGTTCAACACATTCCACAGTGATCTTTACTTTGATTTTTTCAATACAAAATATTCATTTTGGAATCATTCATTCATTTATATACTCATTCATTCATTCAATAAATATTTATTGAGCATTTTCAGGTACTAGACACTGTCTTAGACACTGAATAAACCAGTGAACAAAAGAGACAAACATTCCTGCCCTCATAGGGCTTATATTCCAGCGAATGGCAAAGACATATAATAAGCAAAATACATAAATTACACAAATTATTATGGAGAATCAAGCAGGAAGAGTAAGGAGTGTGTATCTATAATTTAAAATGGGATGGTCAGGAAAGCCCTTACAAAGAAGGTGACATGTGAGCAACAACTTGAAAATGATAAGGGAGTGTTCTGGTTTGAAGTTGTTGTGTAGCCCAGAAAAGGCCGTGTTCTTTCAATCCATTCTTGTGGGTGTGGACCTATTGTAGGTGGGACCTTGAGATGTGACCCACCCAATTCAAGGTGGGTCTTAATCCTTTACTGGAGAGTCCTTTATGAAGATAAAAGAGAGAGAAATACCCAGACTGCTTGGAGGGAAAAGCCCCAGAGATGCTAAACGAGGACCCACAGAAGCTCAGAGAGGAGGGCACTGGAACCAGAGGCTGAAAGCAATGGAACCCAGGAGCGAAGGACCAGCAGATGCCAGCCATAAGTTTTCCCATGTGATAGGGAAACCCGATGCCAACAACCTGTCTTCAGAGTCCAGGTATCATCCTGTTGATGCCTTAATTGGGACATTTTCATGGCCTTAGAACTGTAAATTTGTAAACTAATAAATCCCCATTGTAAGGTCAACCCATTTCTGATACATTGCATTCCAGTAGCTTTAGCAAACTAAAACAGAGAGCAAGTCAAAGGCTGTCCATGGAAGATCAGTCCAGGCAGAGGGAACAACCAGTTCAAACAGAACAACCAAACACTGGAATGCATCTGATATGACAAAGGTACAGCAAGGTGGCCGGTGGATCTAAAGTTGAACACAGCAGAAGTGATTGTTAGCTAGCCTTAGGGGCATCTATTGACCATTGGTGTTATCCACAAGAGAAAAACTATGAAATTATTCAGTTATTCCTCTGTAGGTAAAAACAGAAATAGAGAATAGGGGATAATAAGTGATTAGACAAATATAGACAGGACACTGTTAGGCATCTTCTATGCATAACCTCATTCGATACCTACAATCCTTAGACAGATACTATTTTCACCTACAGATGTAGGAACTGAGATTTGGAGAGTTTAAGTAGTTTGTCCAAGGCCATTGATAGCGGACAATTAACTAAGCATTCACAATCAGTACTCTTTAATTACACAATTATGTTTTTGACAACATGTTTTTTCAGCCAAGCAGAGTAAAAGCTAAACAACAAAATGCTTTTTAAAAATATCCCTGATGCCTGTAAGCAAATAAAAGATGGGAATAATAGATGTGTTTTTTCTTCCTCCGTTTATGATGGGATTCAAATTTACTTTCACTTGAAAGAAAGTGTTGCGGGGTGGTTAAAAACATCTGCTGTGGAGTCAGCCAAAACACAGCTTGACTATTTATTAGCAACATGTCTTTGGACATGGTACTGAGATTTTCTAGTCTTCTGCTTCCACATGTCTCAAAGAGACATATTAAAAATATGTACCTCATAAGGCTTTGATTATAATTGAATGAATGAATGAATGAACGAACATAAACCCCTGACTCAACCTCTGCATCTAGTATTGTAGTGGTAGCCTTTTAAATGTAACCTTAAAACTGTAAGCAAGCTGTGAATTTCAGCTTTATTCTCACAGAGAAGCAGTATGTAAAGTCTGCACCCAGATATAAATAAGCTTTCATTTATTGCCCCAGACTTGGAGGCACCGTGCCCCAAGTATCACAGAGGATGTAAATCCTGAAGGAAGTAGTAAATAATTGAGATAAGAAACTAATGAAGTTCTCCAGACCCATTTTACCTGTTACCCAAGATGGTTATCTTTTTTGTCTCTAACGTGTATAGAAGCCAATTGAAAAATCACTACAGGGAAGCAAATTTGGGAAGTTTCCCCTTCCCTCCTGCTGTTGTAAATAATCCTCCTTTTCTTCCACATCCCCTTTGGTGTGTCCATACATTTAGCTGCACTGAGCAATGAACCCACATTTGGGAGGGCCTCATCTACACTATGTGTCCAATAGGTGTTACTGTCGCTATTTTTTTCATTTTCGAAGTCACTACAATGGGCCATCAGCTCCAACAGTCAAGTACATGAATTTTCTAGTATTGATAGGTCCCTGCCCATTTACCCACCCCTGCCAGGGGGCGAATGGCAGGAATTTTGCTCTAATGGTATTTTAAAAATTATTTTTACCTGAGAGGTTTTGCAGTGAAAACTTCAACCCACTCCCAGAAGAACTGCTTAGAATGTAGCATAATTAAAATGAGAACAATCAACAGCAGGAACGTTAGCATAAAACCAAGGAAATTATTAAGAAACTAAACTGAACAACATCATTAAGAATCACCGGAGGCTTCTATAAATATGTAAGTAGTGTAGGAGTTGAAATAATACAGAAGGGAAACACACCATAAAAATATGTTTGTCTCTCTAAGCACTGCCTACATTAAGTCTCTGCAGGTTGTGTAACACAAAGTGGCTTCTTCGATGAGGCTGACTTATGGTGGAGAAATCCATAATCAGATAATCTCAAGGCCTAGATTTTAGCAGGTGATAAAGCATACTTTATTCCTATTCTTCAACACAGTAGCTGAGCCATTAAAACAGCACTTTGTCCCACTTGTGGAAAAATAAGTTCCCTATAAAAATAATCCATATTTGTATTCAAAGTCTACTTTTCCTGAGCTATCAGATTTGATTTCTGGTGTAATAAGGCTTTGAAATTATTGCTAATATCAAGAGGAGACACATTTGAACTGCCCTGATAGGGACAAGAGTCCAAGAAATTAGCAAAACCATGCCTCTTATGTTTGGGTGGTGGAAACTGGGTCAGCTAATGCAGGAAGCAAGACAGGCTTCCAGTCTAATTTTCAGCTCCTGATTTTCCTTATGTAGATCTATGAGGAACTCCCCTCGGCAGCACTAGCCAAGCTAGCCTTTCACTCTGCAATGTGGAGAAGTATTCACTTATTCACTCAGGTCTGTGGCTTAAGCTTCTTCAGAATGGCTTCCAGGTAGAAGTTACAGGCTCAGAGGGTATTTAGCGTGACAGAGCTTTAGGCTCAGTATAAATGGCCTTTAACAGACATTTCCCGAAGTGAAAGGTGCTATCTGAAAGTAATGGGATGAGACCAAAGATAATGGAGACCTAACTTTCTGACAATGTAATGTGCATGCAAATCACCTGGGATATTCTTAAAATGTAAACTTTGATTTAGTTGGTGTGGGACCTAAAATTCTGCATTTCTAGCAAGTTCTCAAAGTGATGCAGCTCCTGCTGGTCCTGAGACCACCCTCAGAGTAGGAAGGATGAAGAGGAAAAGTAAATACATGATAACTGGTTGGTTTTTAAGTTTCTTTCCTTAAAACTTTTCACCACAAAGTTTTGTTGGTTTGTTGAAATTGTTTTGAAACTATGTAGTGTAGTTGGAAGAACAAATACTTTTAGATTTAGATACAGACAAAGCTGTATTTGAATTCTAGTCTACTTACTCTGCCATCTCACTCGTTCTCAGTTGTCTTATCTGTAAATGGGGATAAAAATGCCATCTTTATGTTGTTGTGTTTTTTTTAATATCTGTTTTTCTTTGAACACAATTCGTCTTCAAAGAATCAAAATCCCATAGACATAAGTTACAAAAGAGTTACAATCTTAACTTCTATACCTCAGAGAAGATAGGGTGGTATCCAGTTCATAAGCCTTACATTATTTCTGAAAGGGTCTTTTTTCTTCCCCAGTTTCCTTGTTCAAACACTTACTCTGGAGCATCCCACATAGCCTCCCAACCTTCCCCTCCCATCAGCAGTTCCCTAATTTCCAACATATAATTTTTCTGCCCTGTTCCCCACTCCCTCCTTTTCCCTAACTCCTTGTGTTTTCAAAATATAGATTAATTAGTTTATTTGTCTTCTTTTGGGGGGCTTTCCCTCTATCCATTTTCCAATTTCTGCAAAACAAAAAACCAACCAACGAACCAAAAACAAAACAAAACAAAAAAACCACCTTGAAATCCAGCAACCAGCTAGAATTTTCCTTGGAGGGAAAAGGAGGTAAATAACCTGAGCAGTCAAAGATAAAATTCCTTTGATCAGTGTGGGGAAGGATAGCACAAAGAGAAGAGGAGAAAAAGAAACTAAACCTGATCACACATTATAATAGCTGTCCTTTCTCATACTTTCCTCTTTATCATTCACTGCAGGCCACCACAAAGACATCCCAATGTACACATTTGTCTCTCCATGGAGGATTTTATTGTCAGTCTCACCCCCCAATCCCCTTCCCTCCCTCTGGGGGGCTGGGGGGGAGGGTGGTGCTAGAATGCTCTGGGGCAAACCTGAAGCAATTCTGGTTCTGGCTGACCTGTCAGTCTACATGCCTTCTTTCAAATTTTGGAGCTGGAGAAAGGGGTTCCCTTTTGGAGGTTATAGCTTAATCTCCTCCTTCAAAATCTAGGTTTTCTGACAAAAAGGGTTAATAAAATATGTTTCCAGACTTCCTTACTTTATGAGGGCAGTAGGCCCCTAGATGGTCCTCAGCAAAGTGAGCAAAGGGCCCACCCTCTAAAGTCTTGAGTAATCTAAGATACATATTAGATTTAACCCATCCAGGATGATGATACAAATACTACACAAAGGAAACAAATACAGACATCATCTGAATGGTGAGTAGCGTCTTAGCTATATGGGATCTTCTGATCAGGACTGAAATCATTTTTATCCACACCCACAAGGACGTCAAATGGTCATCAACAACCCTCTTCAAGAGGATAATATTACAAAAGCAACATGTCTTTCTCCCCTAATCTACCTGTGCATTTCACATCAAAGATTCATTGTTTCAACCTGCTCTGAGCCCTGTCTTCAAGCCTTAATTATGATCATCAGCAATGAGGATCCATGCAATCTCTCTTGGCTGCAACAAAGTTCAACATGGTTTATAAATCTTGATTATGATTTGCCCTAGCACAAACCTATTTCCAATTGTGCAAACTTTGTTCTACTTTTTCTGGAACAGGGTCCCCTACAATAGTTTTCCAGTTCTGAACACTCAGTCATCTTCTTTTAATGGTGTAATGGATGAATTCCAATTATTGTCCCCTCTGCCACACTGGTGGTAGTGAGGTTGTCTTCAACTGAAATTAAAATCTATTGACTCTGAGTCACTCAGTGCTGGATTCTAAAGACTATCACTCAATAGTTGTCATCTTGTAATTTCTGCAGGAGAAATTAAAAGGAATTGAATTCATAATCCACATTGTTCAAAATAATTCATAACCTACATCGTTCAAAAATAATTTCCCTCTCAGTTGCCCTGTTTTCTGACGTTATCCCAGATTAGGGTGGCCATTTAAATGAAAACAAACAATGACATAAAGCAGGATTCCCAGTAAAATTTTGTCTTCATATAAGCAACAAATAAAATTTTAGCCTAAGTACATCTCAAATATTGTAATGTACACAGTTATCCCCCAGAAAAGTTGCTTTTTTTTTTTTTTCTGGCAACCCTTTTCCAGATGGCAAGCCCCCTGGAATCTATACCTGATATCAAGTTCATCAAACCTTTTATTCTCTTCCCCATCTCTCAGTTCCTTATTGTGTAACTCAACAGCTTCTCCAACATGTTCTTAGCTTTCTCTCTACTCTACAGACTCTGTAATTTCTGCCCCATAGAATCCCAATGACCAGTCTGACAAAGGAAGAATTTTCTTAAGAGATTATAAAGGGGGACACATATCTAAGGTGATGAAGGCAAAATTTCTTTAATCAGGAATGGGCAAAAGAGAGAATACTGTAAACAGTAGCATGTTAATAAACCTTATCTTACTCACATATCATTACATGTGTTCCAAAGAAAAGGGGGAGGTACTTGAGGTGGGAGGATGTGCTTCAGCGTGGAAGGTCAGAGAAGGCCTCTGCAATTAAGTAACCTTTAAGGTACTATTTGAAGAACAGGTAGGCCTTTGGCCAGGAAAGACTAAGTGGCACAAACTTAAAGAGTAGAGCCTTAGTGCTGGAAAACACTGCTGTGTTTGAAGAAATTAAAGGAGTACAAGGTGACTGGAGTGTGATGCTTGGAGAGGGAAGTGGCAAAAGGAGAATTTTAAAAGCAGGCAAAGGTCAAATCACGGTGAGTCATATATTAAAGATCCTGTGTTGTAGTCTACATGCAGTAAGGAGACATTGACAGGTTATGGCCAACAGAGTGGTTGAATCTGTGCCATGATTTGTAAGAAACACTCTGGGTGCTCTATGGGAGATGATCTGAGTGGGGCAAGAATGCACATCCAACTAGAGAGCTAGAGAGGCCATGACGGTAGCATGAAACAAGGGGCTGAAAGAGGGAAAGGGAAAAGTGGACAGTCTCTAGATCTAATTTGGAAGTAGAATCAAAAAGGTTTGCTGATCCAGACTTCAGTTTTTAGCATGTTAGTTGACTTGTGTATGAGACATTCAAGTAGAGATTTCTAGTGGGTCATTAGATAAAAGAGTGTGTAGGTTAGAAAAAAATCTCTGGACCGCTGTGTCAGTCACATATATGGGTTGGTATATTATAAGCAGTTCTTTGCAAAGCTTTATATGCCTAATTTGCCCTAGGTCCAAGGGATGATAAGACAGTTACTGTTAGAAGCAACATGTTTTACAGTTCAAATATTTAGATAACTTTTGCCATTGAAAGGGCTTTGATAGGGCCTCTCTGATAAGCCATGCATGCTGCTTTGCAAAAACAACGCAAATACAGTTTTGTATAAGTAAAGCATGAGGGATGGTCGGCCCAGGGTTCCTGCACTAGAAAACTGAACTATTCTAGACTCTTATGGAGATTTGTCTCTCTTGGCCAAACCTCTGCCCATTGAGTTTTCTGAGCCAAAATAAACTCCCATTTGTACCACATATACAATAGGACTAATAAAACTAACATAATGCTGACAGTAGAGAAAAACATGTCTTACTTTCCAACAGTCCCAAAGAGAAATGAGCTGAGCTCAGTTTTTGAGAGCCACACTAATTAGAGAGCAGGGTCTCAAGAGACTGCTAAATCATGACCCCGCCTAAACAGCTTATCTTCAAGTCCAGGGGAATAGCATAATGACTCGTGAAATGAAGTCATTTCTGATCAAATTTTTTTCTTAGCCCCGCTGCCCAGTGCAAGTTACCTCTTCTCATGCTTCAACTCCAGAAGTTGAGACTTTGTCGACATTATAATATGAAAGTCTACAGTAATTGAGTCCAACTGTTGCAGCCGCAAAAATTGCTTTGCTAAGCAAAGGGATTTATGGATTTGGCAGCATTTTGTTGTTTGCTACCTTCATTTATTACAGATATGTTTTCCTCCCTGTTTCCAAGATAGAGTGGATGGAACTGATATAGAAATGGTTTCAGCAATACATTAGGTAAAGAGCAATTTATCTATAAGGCCCTTTTAAATGCAACATTCTTCTTTTTTTTCCTTATTTGAAAGCAAAATCTTATTATAGCAGAAACATGGAAATATGGAAATAAAGTAAAAGAAGAATTATTCATAACTATAAAACTTAATGACAAACTACCATTTTTGAGATTTTTAAAACGTTTTCTATTTATGTAAGTGTAGTTATGTTCATTTTTAATAAAATTGGAGTCAGATAAATTTCATACATTGCTTTTTTCTATGTTCTTTACACTTCTTCAAAAATGTGATTTTTAATGGCTAAAAAATATTCAATTAAATACATGTGCAATAATTTATTAACCATTCCATTACAGTCTAATATTTGGTTTGTTTCTTAAGGGCCTTTCAAAAGTAAGTTTCTATATTAGGGTAAGATTTGTACTTCTATATTTACACTCCAATAATCCAAAATTTAATCTAGGGTATCCTGATTTTAAGTTTGCTATTAAAATAATGAGAAACCTTAACATCTAAAAGTATATCAGTTCTCTGGGTAAATTACACATTGGGATCTTTCATATATCAAAAGTTAGCAGGTTTAAAAATAGTGGACTTACTCATCTCCTTCTTCCTGTATTACCATTTTGCTATATAAACCAAATACTCTATAGCACATTTTCTATAAAATACTAAAAATGGCTGTGGGTTGCTTACCTGTAGGTAGGCCCATGTGGTTCAGAACATTTTAGGTTCTTTGTTTCATAGGTTTTTGTATTGAAACCACAGCAAATAACACATACCTATGTTCTAGAAATAAAGGTTTATTTCTTCCTTCAATTGTATATTTGCATCAAATTTCCTTCCTTATTTACTTTCAGGTTATATGAGACCACAGGACTAAGGAGTTTATTATTATTTCCTGATTCCTACAAATCCTAACCTTTAATCCTGGCTCCGGCAGAGCTTGGGGTAGAGCAGCCTCAGTTAAGGGTACTTTATGACCTAGTGAGATGATCTCACATCCCTTTGAGCCTTGCATCATCCTTAAATCTAGTCTAAAATTCCTGTTTAAATCCCTGGGTCCCTCTACTTGTTTTCTGTTCTCGTTCTGGTTTCTATCACATACACAGGGAAAAGTCTTTTCATCTATGTGCCGGGAATTTCTGGAATTAGTCAGCAATTTCAATGCTGTGAAAATATAGAGATTCTTCCTTTTAGTCAGGTCATTTAAGATATGTATGATGTGTTTAAACTCACAAACATAATAAAGCGATAAATTTGAAGGCTGTGCAAATGGCATTAAGATAATTGGTGAGCGGAGTTGAGAGAGGAAAGAAGATGAGTTGTGGGAAACTTAGAATCAATATGGGTAGAAAAATGGAAAGAAGGTTTTTAATATACTTAAGAACAGGGTCCCTTATCTTTGGCATTATTGACATTTTGTACCATATGATTCTTTGTTGTGAGGGGTTGAACTGTGCATTGTGGGATGTTTAGCCATCTTCCTGGCCTCTTCCCACTAGCTGTAACAACCAAAAATGTCCTCTGTCCCTGAGAAGCCCATGACAACCCCTTCAGAACCACTGCTTAAGAAAGCTTCTCCCCTTCCTACTATCCATTATCTCCCCCCAGCCACCATCTTTTGTCATTTTCTCCAGAGACCAAGTAAACATTAGAATTGTTTCAGTTATACTTCTCTCTCCTCCTTTGGAGAGACACCAAACAAAGAGTAGACTCCATAGGGCATCAGTTGTATTTAGGATACTCCTTTATAGAACCTGGATTTCAAGTCAAGCTAAAGTATAATATGTATCGCTGTATTGGTTGTGAGCAACAACAGGACAGGAGGGGGCAAAACATGGGTTATCGGTGGCAAGTAGTTGTATCTATAGGTTTGGACATCTCTCAGATGGGCTAGATAATCACTAAGGTTTTTTCTGGATTTTATATTCAGTGATTTGATTATGCTGTAGCTCTATTGCAAATACCTCAAAGCAAGACTGGTATCTTCCAAGTGGTACATATGTGAAGTCAGAGAATTTCTAGGTAGTAAAGAAATATCTATGTATGAAAGTGGAGAATTGGAAGGAACATTGATGGACAGGAAATCACACAGTGAGAGAGTCTTGCAAACATTTCAGATATTAAAAACCATAATCCATGTACCTAACCTCTATTCTGAGACCCATTTTATCAGAAATTATCAACTCAGTCTATTGTGCATCGCTTTTCTTACATCAACATATCTCAAATTTCACCATGAATCTCCAAGTAGAATATGATTCATTCTGTTATTTTCTTGGTTGAAGTAGTTGTATTACTCTAAGAGAAAAGAGATCTATCTATATTGGTATTGGGGAATTGCACAGGTGTTAGAGAAAAGGCAGAGGGAATTTTTCTGCCCCTTTAAAAATCTAATCAGAATCCAAACTTTAAGAGTTAAGAATGCCCTTGTGCTCTCCTCTTCACTTGTCACCAAATTATGGCACCAGATTTCACAACTGGGCCAAAAACCTCAAGAGCATTTTAAAAGCTACTTTGTTATTCAAGGATTTGGGGCAAGACTCCCTGTGGACTTGCAAGATCAGGAAGGAGAAAAATGGATTGAAGTTATAGGATGGGTATTGTGGAATGTCATTGTGAAACCTAAGACACATATTTAATTTAGACATCCTATTTAAAAGCCTCGTTACATCATGAAAAAAACATGTTTTCTATCCATTAGTTGTCTGTCAATGGAAAATGTTGAATTTGGATGTGATTCTGACCCTTGCATGGTCTTCCTAAGAGTTCAACAGTTGGAAGAAGAAGGCTTGAAACAGTTTAGATCTTCTTTATGTTTTCAGAGACACAAAAGACAGAAAACCCTTCAAAATTGTTGTATGTTTTAGAAAATGATGTAATTTAAGCCATTTGTTTCCCTTTTTAAAATTTTATAGTTTTTCCTACATCTTTAAACTGCAGAGGAATATTCTGCAGTTTTTCTAAAGTATTCTTGGTCAAGAGAATAATTATTATTTTTTATATGGGAGTATTAGTGAGTCAGAGCTTTGTAATCATTTAGAGAACAGCACAGGATTAGCAAGATATGAATTCAGCAGGGGATTAAGCAGAAAGCCTAATCATTTGCCAGAGTTGAATGAACCCAGAATCTTTCTGGAGGTTGAAAAATATTTGATTAACTCATTTTTTTTTTTTAAACTTATTCTTAGCCCTTGCTGATGGTTCCCATGTGGAAGCATTAAGATTCAGTTAGAAGCAAGGGCTTTTCACCTTAGGTATTCTATTTTCTTATCCTGTTAAGCAGTTCCCTAGTATCCTAGATATCAGACCTTCCCTGTTGGGAGGGTTTGGGTACAAACAGGGAATGATCTATATCCCAGTGACTATAACATCTGATAAGGTGAATTGTCAAAGTCGACAGAATATCAGAAACAGTGGGCAAAATATTTATATAAAGGGAAATAATTTAACCTTATAATCAGGAAAGTAATTCACACTCACTGTAAGTAATTTATTCATTACAGAAAAATGAACCAAGGAAATTAAAAAGGTCCTGTATTTATAACATGAAAATAGATTTATAACAAGATATAAATACATGCAAATAAATATTAATTCAAAAGATAAAATGAGGGTCCCATTATGCATTCTAAAATATTACCTGCTTTTGTTAAATTAATAATTTTCATGAATACCTTTGCATGTTTTTATAGACCTGTATAATTATTCTTTTGTCATGGGATAATTTTCCATTGAACAAATAAATAACAATATTTCATAGTAGTTAAAAGCATGTGTTTTGAAGTCAGATAAAACTGGATTTGAGTAGGGCTCTGTTAATTACAAGCTGAGTATCTCTGATGTTTAGCTTAATCTCTTTACATAACAGCTTTGTTTTTTATTTAACTGCAAAGGAAATTAGTGGAAATAATAATACCTGATTTGTAGGTTGTCAATTGTGAGTGTGAAATGAGTTAAATGAGCATGTAGTATAGTATACACAATATTTGGCCTATTGCATGGGCTCAACAAATGTTAAGTTTTATTATCATTGTCATAATTAATTCAGCAAATCTTCTATAACTTAATGTTTGATTGTGGATTGTTTTCTGTTTTTCTCTATTATCTTGAATACTTGAAGACTCCTTGTAAAATGAAACAAATGTGCTTGCCTGATTATTTCTCTGGGATAAATCTCTTACCGTGAATTCCAAAAGGGCAGTTTTTTTTTTTTTAAGAGTTTTGATTTCTCCAGCCAAATTTCTCCTCTCCAATCTATAGTCATATTAACATTGTATAAGAGCAAAAGGTTTGTCTTACTCAATTTGAACAGTTAAGATGGTAATTTTTTGATGATGGGCTGTTAGGTGAGAAAAATCTTCAAAGCATGTAGAAAACTGTTTCAAGTCACTAAAAGATCCTTCTAATGCCCTTAAAAGATTTTGATTTCCCTTTTAAAACAAATTTAAAATGCAGCAAAAGCCATGCTCCTTATTAAACAATTTCCACAGAACCAGGAATTTTTCATTTCCCCCCAGGAAAATCATTTCTACAATTCAATAGTGCTATTTTAAAGTTAGTATTAAATTGAATATAATAATTCTAATGCTAGAGAAGAAAGGCTATCTCTTTCAAGGGTCTATGAATATCGTAGGGGTGCAGGGCTTGTACAGACAGGAAAGAAAAGAAATTTTGTAATCAGTTAAAAACTGGGTTCCAGTCCTGGTCTATTGAGTATGTATTAGTTGTACAAACTTGAATGGAAAAATTAATTTTTCTGATACTTCATGTACTCATTTCTAAATGGGGCGAATTACATTTTAATTACACTAATTGCACTCACTTCTGGTGGTTCCACTGTCTCCCTTTCTCTCTTCCTTTAGCAGAACTCTATTTTCAAAACTGCTCCTCCCCCACTTAACATGCTCTCTATGGGTCTGTCCCTTCCAGGCCTCTTCTAGACACCAGGTATAGGATCGTTCACGTGACTTAGGTTTGACCAATCATAGTATCCATCTCCCTAGACACAGTGATTGGCTCAGGAATGGTCACATGACCCAAGCCAGGCTAACCAGCATCCTTGGAGTCACTAAATGATTTAAGCCAGGAACTCTCAGAGGCCATGTGGCCTATTCCATCCTGCCCTGATTGAATTACGCCATGACACATAGAGAAAGACAGGAGAGAGTAGAGGGCGAGAGAAATGAAAGTGTCTCAGACTCCATTCTCTACGGTCTTTAACACTTCTAGAATTCTCAGCTACATGAGACCCTCAATTAACTTATTTACCTAACCCTCAATTCCGTTATTTGCTTAACTTGGTTTGCTTATGACTCTGTCACTTGAAACAGAAAGCATCCTAGTACAAAATCTATTCCAAAGGGTGTTGTACATATTGCCTGAGATATAGTATAAAGCACCCAGCGCAGGACTTTCCATGTGGTAGTTCCTTCCTTTTTCTTATTTGATGCACTCATTCCTTTTAACTTCTGGTCAAGTTCAATGAGAAAGTGGGTGGGTCTGTCTTGCAGGCTGTATGTCAGAGTCCAGCACCTTTCCCTCAAGAAGACTGTGAGCATATCTGGGAGAGGTTCAAGATAAAGGAACTACTCAGTGGGTGACAGTTCCTTTCTCCACGGGGACTCCTCTTTCCTCAGGAAATGGCAGTCTCATGTTTTCTCTCCAGCCACTACCACTTCCAAGTAGGTACTTCAATTATGGCATGGCTGACTACCCAGCACATGCTATATTTCCTCCCCCAGAATCCTGAATAGCACAGCTCTTATTTCCCCAGGGAATGAATTAGACTCCTGGAGCTCTTTTTATTTAGAGACTGACTTTACTAAGTCAGGGCAGCCTTTGGAATGGATTGTTTCTTTCTGAAATCATCAGATGTCTTAAAGAACTCTTGCCGGTTGACTTGAATTGATGAGCTTTACTACTTGCATATTATATTCTAGTATGATTTATTATAATTCTTTTCCAAAAAAAGGCTTGCCTTGAATACTTATGCAAGTGTTCATTTAAGAAAACAAAATAAAAACATTTATTGGCACCAAAGGAAGTAGTGTGGTATAATGGAATTCCCCTGGAATTCTAGTATTTATGCTGACATTAATTAGCTGGGTGACCTCAACTAACCACACTTAACCTCCCTGGACTCCAATTGTAAAATGAGAGGATTGGTAATGATCCCTTCTGGCTCTAACATTTAATGATGTTATGATTTTGTATAATAACAAATCATGTGGAACACCCAACCTTCTGGGTCATTAGGCAGATGGTATCTGTTTATCTGTTTTCGTACTCAGACATCAGGCGAGATATTCTTACAAAAGAACCACCTTACAGTATATTCCTAAGACAATTATGGATAAATATAGAAAGGCAACTGGGTCTAGTCAGGAGCCTTAGGCTGTAACCTGCTGTATGACTTTGGACAGATCAGTTCCCTCTCTGGGTCTTTGTTTCCTTATTTGCAACATGATAGGTTTGGATGAAAACATATATTTCAATCAAAGAACCCTCTTGAAAATGAACATTTACAATAATGATCATAGAGGTTCTTTGGTCCTAGCAGGAGTGGAAGGTGAAATCCTCACCCACCCAGCCTCCCCCTGTTCCTGTCTATGGTCCCCTCCCTGAGGCATCCCACAGAAAATAGGCCCTCTCAGAAACACATTTTGACAAGTGACACATTTGACAATTCCATGACCCCATGAGTAAAAACTTGATTTGGGTCATTCCCCCTCTTGTGTCATCTTAATGTAAGACAGCCCACTAAAATGTTAAATGTGGCACTATTTCTCAAGAGTAAGCTTATATACTCTTTCTGTTCTTACAGGGAGGAAGAGTAACTAATTTCATACTTTAATGTCCTGGCCTATAGGATCAAAAATTGAAAAATCTAAAGATTGTTTTTGCTAATGCTTTATGCTAAACATTCTCACTTATGGGTCTTTTTCTGCATTGAATGAAATATGATGTCACATTTAGCATGAACAATAACCTCCGTTTGCTTCAGGACCGACCTGGATTTACCACTGAAAGTCCTCATCCAGGAAACCCCACAGTCCTGGGCCATCAGGAGAGCTGGTCTCCCTTATTGTCAGTCATCTTGTTTAAAAAAGAAATAGAAAACATTTTCTTTATTGGGTGACAGATTTTGTAACTAAAAAAAATGATGGAGTGGTCAAAGAAAAGACGTATCTCCCCACTGATTGGTGAACAATGGCACATTAGCTCAGCCTCCTTTCCGAGTCCTGCTGCAGTCCCACAGCTCCAGCACCCCGCTGTGCTCTCACTTCCCCCTCAGCATTTCCTGTGTTGTCAGGAACCTGCCACGCAACTCAGCCTGGCTCCTCTGCCCCGGACTATACCCTACCTTTTCTATGCCATAGTACTCTAGTCCAGGCAGAATTGTAAGTCTGTATTAATTTTCCATTCTGCTTTAATAAATTATCACAAACTTAGTAGCTTAAAACAAGAAATGTACTGTTCTGGAGGTCGAACGTCCGACAGACTGGGCTAAGATAAAAATATGGACAGGGCTGTATTCCTCTGTAGAGGCTCTAAGGAAGGAGCCCTTTCCTTGCCTTTTCCACGTTCTAGAGGCCACCAGCATTTCTTGGCTCATCCATTCCCAACCTCAATGCCAGCAGCATCCCATCTCTGAACATTCTTCCATATTCACATCTCCTTGTTACTGTCTTCTTTTGCCTCCTGCTTCTCGATTTAAGGCCACTTGTTATTGTATTGGGCCCACCTGGATAATCAGGCTACTCCACCTATTTTAAACTCAGCTGATTAGCACCCTTAATTCCATCTACAACCTTAATTCCCCTTTGCTTTGCAAAGTAACATATTCACAGGATCTAGGGATTAGGACACAGGCATGTTTGGGAGGCCATTATTCTGTCTACCACACCTCAACTCTCAAATTGTCTATTGGCTGTTTGCTGAGATTAGGAACCATGGCTCACATGCTTACCAACACCTGGTATATATGTGGGGCAATTACATAATTTATTGTACACACGGGGATACTTTTGAGAATGAAAGAGTCCCTCTTACTAATTCCTGTAGGGAGACAGGCATCAATTGGACTAGCCCAGGCAAAGTAGGACACCTGGTAACAGTACATATAGTGCATGTTCCATAAATATTTTTTTGAATTTAATATAATTTATAGGTCTGTCATTTCATTGACTTTTTAATTATATGCTAGGTTGGTTTGGAAATCCAGACCATATACTCCAGTAGTGTAGAAATGATTCCTGAATACAATGCTGTAAGTTGAATAAATTTTTAAATACACTTTATTAAGTATAAATTAGGAAAGACAGACACCAGTGAAGGCTGGTGTTTAGTGGAAGGTCACATGGAGGAGATAAAAACTTGGAAGTAATATAATAATACTGCAGAAAGTTAAATAAAATACTCATAACTTCTCATAAATTATGTTCACATTTCTATATTTTCTTCCAGTCTTATTCAAATGCATAAATATTAAAAGTCTGAGATTATTTTATATCCTGCTTCTTTCACTTAAAATGTAAGCAAGCCTTCATCTTCCATTATCATTTTCATTACTATTTCAACAGTTACATAGTTTCTAATTGAATATATTGATATGGCTTCCAAAATTTGCCAAGCCTTCATCTTCCATTATCATTTTCATTATTATTTCAACAGTTACATAGTCTCTAATTGAATATATTGATATGGCTTCCAAAATTTGCCAAGCATAAAGAACACTGCCATGAAAAGCTTCCAAATCATGGCTCTTCGTCTCATTTAGATACAGATATAAGGTCAGTACAGATACAGATACAAGATCAATCCCAAGCATGGGCAAATGGGTAGGGCAGAGGGCAGGGGAGGGCAAAGGTGTTCCAGATGAGACCATATAAAGGCAGGTGACAGCTGAATAATGCCCCCCCCCAAAGATTTCCACTCCTAATCCCCAGAATTTGTGAATATGCTTCTTTATAGGGCTCAAGGGACTTTGCAGACAGATGTGATTAAAGTAAGGACTGTGACATGGAGAGATAATGAAAATTTATCTAGATGAGCCAATGTAACCACAAGTTCCTTATAAAAGGGAGCTAAGAGAGCACATTCAGAAAAAGTGACGGGATGATGAAGACAAAGTCAGGGAAGGAGATGGGTGATGCCAGGCTGCCGGCTTTGAAGATGGAGGAAGAGGCCACAAGCCAAGAAAAATCAGCATCTAGGAGCTGGTAAAGGCAAGGAAACAGATTCTCCCCTTTATTGTATATACAGGGTTACAAAGTATTGGCAGAATGAACCAGCCACACATTGACTATTAGCCAGATAAAACTGATTTTGGACTTCTGACCCCCAGAACTAAGATAATAAATTTGTGTTGTTTTCAGTCATCAAGTTTGTGGTAATTTGTTACAGTGGCAACAGGGAGCTAACACAGAGCCATAAACAGGGCCATGGAGTTGGGAATGAAGGTGGCATGAGGCAAATCTGGGAGAAGATCGGCCTCTCTGAGCAGATCATTCACATTAGGAAAGTGGGTACACAGAAAGTAGAGACAGTGCCCAGGGCAGGGGTTGGAAGGAAAGGTTCTGGCAATAGATTGAAGAGTTCAAGCCCAACTCTGTTTTTATCTCTGGTAATTTAATCCTTTTTTTTTTTTTTTTTTCCTTTGGAATACAGAGAAAATGCATGCTGTCTTCTGGAATTTTCTGATAATCAGACAAAATATTATAGCAGTTTAAAGGCACGTGCTTTGGCACTCGTGGTGAACTTAGCTTCAATCCTTTGGTTCAGCTGTCAATTACGAATTACCTGGGTTTGATTAGGTGACTTGACTTTCTAATGTTAAGTTTCCACATCTGTAAAATGAGCATCATTATAGCACCTCCTAGAAGGGTTGTTAGAGCATTAAATACTGTTCTAGTTTGCTAATGCTGCGAGAATGCAAAACACCAGAGACGGACTGGCTTTTATAAAAGGGGGTTTATTTGGTTACACAGTTATAGTCTTAAGGCCATAATGTGTCCAAGGTAACACATCAGCAATCGGGTACCTTCACTGGGGGATGGCCAATGGTGTCCAGAAAACCTCTGTTAGCTGGAAAGGAACATGGCTGGCATCTGCTCCAAAGTTCTGGTTTCAAAATGGCTTTCTCCCAGGACATTCCTCTCTTGGCTGCAGTTCCTCAAAAATGTCACTTTTAGTTGCACTTGGGTTATTTGTCCTCTCTTAGCTTCTCTGGAGTAAGACTCTGCTTTCAACGGCTGTCTTCAAACTATCTGCAGCTCCTGTGCCTTCTTCAAAGTGTCCCTCTTGGCTGTAGCTCCTCTTCAAAACATTACTCACAGTTGCACTGAGTTCCTTCTGTTATGTCAGCTCATTTATAGGGCTCCACTGATGAACTTAGACCCACCCAGAATAGGCGGAGCAACACCTCCATGGAAACTATCCAATCAGAGTCATCACCCACAGCTGGGTGGGGCACATTCCAAGGAAACACTCAAAGAATTACAATCTAATCAACACGGATAACATCTGCCCACACAAGATTACATCAGAGATAATGGCGTTTGGGGGACACAATATATTCAAACTGGCACAAATACATATAATGCAATTAAATGCAAGTAAAGCCATATATAAATGTATACATGCTGAGTCTCAACCCACAGAAGTGTGTACATGCGTTCATGCATTCATCATTAACTGGTAACCCACCTGGATCAAGAACATTCAAGGATTCAGGCTGCAGCATGTGCAGGATATATTCTGGTTCTCTTCTTCACAGAAAATGAGTCATATTTTCAAGGGAGCTTACTTTCCCAAAGTCACTTGTAGGAGAAATTCTATTGGTTTGGGGAAGCTGTCACTGTCACAAGCCAATCTTTTAGGCTGTATGTGTGCACCCACTCCCTGTTAATATGACTGTCTACTTCCACCTGGCACAGGTTAATGAAATATTAAAGAAAATGTGTTTCCATGCTTTCTTATTTTTTTATGTTAGCCCAGAAACATTTCCTCGGCTTATGACCTGTTCAGAGCATTTGCCTAAAGAACTGGCTAATGCACCACTTTTTATGTGACAGTTGGAAAAGCACAGAGATATTTTTTTTCACCCCCCACAGGACTGAAAAAGGTAGTGATTGGTCTAGACTGAAGAGATCATACTGTTATAATGAAAGGAGGCTCAACTAGTAGGAGGTGTAATGAATGTAAGCCTGAAGTAAATGAATCATTATTATAAAATATACACTCCATTTCCACAATGAGGCTTTTTCATTAAAATCATCCCTGGCATAATGTTGTCCTCTCTTGACTTTCTCCTACTGTGAATTTGTCCATGATTCCATCATCACAAATCTTGTCCCCTGAGGAAAGATCCTTAATGAGAGTGAAAAGTTTGATTATCTGCTT
The DNA here is from genome assembly GCF_015220235.1 of Choloepus didactylus. NCBI lineage: Eukaryota > Metazoa > Chordata > Mammalia > Pilosa > Megalonychidae > Choloepus > Choloepus didactylus. Next base: position 37,625,708 of record NC_051312.1, on the reverse strand, counting down.
TTAATAACTGTGTCTCACAACTCCTACTTAATGCAGCAGAGATTCCGTATGGAAGAACATGCCAGAATTATTGGAGGATCAATCAGTATTGGCAATTAATCATAATCATAGTCGGTAATCACAGTTGCAATTACCAATTGATTAATTAGGACAGCTCTTGAAATGCCAGCAGAAATTTAATATCATCTTAGCTTCAGCCCAATAACCATAAACTTCTGCAATTACTTTCCAGCTTACCATTATTTATGTCACATTTCTTTCTATTATTAGCTGCTGTATTTATTTATTCATCATTTTATTTGAGCAGGCCAAACTCTTTCACTGTCTTTTTTATGTTGGGAATCTACTAAAATGTGTTTAAGTCATGGCATTAAATAAATCTAATGTCAGTTTCAAGCAAATATTTTAAAATTTAGGACATCTATTTGCATTACTTTTCAGGCCAAGAACCTTCCTTTCTGCCAAAAAAAAAAAAAAAATAGAATGTATGTTCTATAAATGAGAATTGGATAATGTTGGTATACTGAATTTATATGTGCAAAGTGTCATCTGTTTTATTAGTCAAGTTTTGCAGGCTTGGCAGAAGAAATTTTATATAGCTTTCTTTGAATGTTAAGCATAAGGCCAAGAGTAACCAGAACCACTTACTATAGGAAGCAAGCATAATATTTTTGAAAACACAACTTAAGAAAATAGAAGATCTGTTTGAGAAATTGAGCATATGTTAACTTGTCTTAAGGCTGTGTATTACATTGAACCAATATAAATCACCATTTCTTAAGTTCAAAATGGTGACTATTCTATAATTTCTTAAAGTTTTAGTTTACAACTTTCATCCAACAAACAGCTTTGAGCACTTATGCTGCAAAAAAGCATGCTAGGCACTAACAGGGATACAGAAATGAGTGTGGCTTGCTTTTTTTGACCTTGAACTCATAATTCAATAGAGGAAATGAGACATAGACCTCTGTATAAGAAGAACAAAAGTCAACTGTGCAAAATGAGCAAGAGTGGAATTTGAGAAAGTAAAAAAATGGAAAAAGCATTTGCTACTCTGTTCATAGGCTTCACAAAGGTAGAGATAAAATTTTAATTATCTGCATTTTGAAATTGTTTCTATTCAAAGATGAACTCTTCTCTTTTAAATCCCTATGTTCAAATCTCTCACATTTGTTGGCATTTATTTGTCATTAACTTCATCTTGTGTCTCAAGTACAGACAATTTCTTTAACTCATGATTGTAAAAATTGATGGGACAAAATAATGATACTTTCCTCAGAGGCATAAAAATAAGGAACATTCAACCAGATATGCTCAGTATATTAAACTGGTAGCATTAGTGGCAAATATTGTAAGCTCTAGGTGCCCATATTTTCTTTTTCTATTGAGTTTCTGATAATTAAGAGGCATAATTTGTGTGGCTCCCATTATCTGATCATATACACATATGTACATAATTGAAGGTGTGGTCTCTGTGAGTAACCAATGCCCTCTCAGCCCCTGTTCCATCTGCAGCTACACACTGTGCTGTGCAGAATAATGTTCACTCATCGTCAAAGAGGTTAATTCAAGCTGTGGAAACAGGAGCTGTTGAAAAGATAACAGACATTTATGAGGGCTGCATTACAGTGGAAATTTTGATAGAATTGTGTATTACATCCATATTAATAGCAAATTACTTTGGCATGGATAATAGCATTTCACAATGAACACCCAAGGAATTAGGGGCTATTAGCCTTGTCCTCAAAAGCACTGACTGCTGCTTAAGGGATGAATTCTGAAAAATGGAGACGATGGGCTTAGCACATCCTTAGACATTCTGGTGCTGCCAACCCACTCTGAGTTCTATCATTATGGCCTCCAGTCTGCTAAGCCATGCAAATTCCTATGCTCATGGGAGCAGAGTAATATGAGTTAAACATTGCACAAGTGCTGCTGATTCAACTCCCATTTCCCTTAATGCAACTCAAGGCAATGTCCATTCAGTGAAACAATCTTTCAAAGAGAAAAGGAGAAGAGGCTGTTTTTAAACATCGTCCATTTAATGGATGAAATGCCATGGTCTTCTGGCAAGTGAATACTTCAATAGCACAGTGCTTTGATTTCCAACAGTCATAAAACAGCTCTTCCTGGAGCAGAGTTAATTACAGGGAGTAAGTAGTTTGGAAGGACTAATTTATATTGCAATGCTTTGGTTGGCATAATAGAGAAGAAGCTGTCATAAGTATCCCCCAAAATAGGTTGTTGCGAATTCAACAGCAAGGGTTCCATTAGGATATTAACTTAAGATAAAGCCAAGAAATGATTTGGGTAGACCTTGGCTGATCTGAACATGGCAGACCTTGAGACCATAAAACAGGCATCTAAAAGGGCTGGGGGTATGTTGAGAAGGTTTAGTGGCCATGCCAATGACAGTATTCTATGCCCAAGGGTCACATGTGACCACTCTGAATATCACTTATATGTTGAGGCTTCAGATTTACAATAGTTATGTTGAAATAAACCAGAACAACACAAAACATCTCTTTACAGCAGAACACTTATCAACAGCATTGATGATGATAGTGATAGTGATAGCAAAGCAAGGGTATAGGAGAAAAACCTTACACAAAGTGACTGAGAATATGGTTTTTATCATTTGAGCCCTCAACATACTTGCTTAGATGTCTCCCTTCCCAGAAAAGAATGTGTAATCCCTGAAGACCAGAGGCAGAAGAATCCTTAGCCATTCATACTAACTCTTCCTTCCTTCTTTGAACAGGAGAGGGGAGAGGCGATTGGAATGTAACTCCGTTTTTATAGGAAGTTCTTTTAATGCACAAAAAAGTGATTTGAGTACTTCCAATGGTGCCCTTAGAATTTAAAAAGAAAGCCCTTTGTAAAGTTCAACTTGCCATGGTGAAAAGCACTGCACATTTACTTCCCTCTGCCAAGCTCTACAGACACATATTACTTCCCTTCTTGCTTATGATATGATCCCACCACCGTGATCTTATTTTTTTTTTTCTTGAAACACAACAGATTCACTGGGATCTTGAGAGAGTGGAGTATCATGTCCCAAGCTCTTAAAATGATGAACCCTATTATTCAGATATTAACTCAAATGTCCTCTCCTCAGAGAGGACTCTAGTTGAACACCTTGTCACTCTCTACATATCATGTTATTTTATTATTTTCAATACACTATCTAATATTATCTAATTCTCTCAGATGTTCAGATGTTACACCTTACTGTTGATTCCCTTCTCTTTCTACCTCCTAAGTGTAAATCACATGAAAACACAAATTTTGCCTTTTTCATACTCTGGTTTCTTTACCACCTAGAATCTGATATATAGTAAACAATCAATAAACATTGAATGATTAGAGCTTAGTGAGTGAGGGTGAGAGTGATAGGAGATGAAGTTGTGGTGGTAATCATGAAAGGCAGTTATGAAATACCATAAGAATAAATGTGTGTGTGTGAGAGAGAGAGAAAGAGAGAGAAGATAATAATATCTACTCCATCACTCAGAGTTTTGGTAGAAAACAAAATTCCACTCAAAAGCATTTACCTGAAGATAATTTAATCATGGTACTATTTACAGAGGTGAGGATCAGGGAAACATTGAAGGATGTTGAACTCCCAGGACTAGTAACAGCTAGAATCCACTTCCACGTCAACACATGAAGGGTTAAGAAAGAACGTTGTGTGTTAGAGCCCAGGACAAAAAACTGACACCTTGGGGAACAGGCAACCAGGAAGAAGCTGTGGTCATAGAAGGTTGCATCCCTGGCCTTAAAGCCAAGACGACAAATGTAGGGAAGAAGTGAGGAAATAAGTTACGTGACATCTCCTTCCTCCTGGCTGCATAGCTACTGCCTTTCATTGGCCTAACCCAAATGTAAGCCAGAAGTCTAGGGAGTCCAGATGAAACAGTATTTAAGGATTAGCCCCCTTTTAATCTACCCAGGGCAAAGAAAAGGCAGAGATGGTAAAGAAGGCATGAAGGAGGAGAGCAAAATGAGAATAACTAGCAACATTACTACACAAGATTATTTTGAGAATAAAATTGTACTATAGGAAAATGCGTATAAATGGTGAGATGCTATACCAATATTAATTATTTTATTCTTGTTAATATTATCATTATCATAGCAATAAGATGAAGTGATAAGTCTTCATAATAAGTGAGTTTGAGCATGCCAACTTTAAAATGAAAAAAATATCAAGTCATATCAACTGCCAGACTAAGTGAGTGTCCTTCACGGTTCATTGAGGTTGATGTCCTCCTTGACAGCCCTGATACAGCCACCAGGAAGGAGCATGTCATATTCATTTTATTTCTTTACCTTTGCAATAAACATTTGGCCCCCACCACTTCCCATCTCTCTGCTTCTTCTCTTTGGCTTCATTAATTTACAAATATGCTGCTACCTTTTTGGCCTGTTGTTGCTAGTTTCTAAATGAGTTCCTGGAGAGCAAAGGAACAAGGGTTCATAATTAGCAGGTGGAGATCATCCAGGACCCTGAGGAAAGAGCCTGCTTTTTAATAAAAGTTGGTTCAAGGGTCCTGTTTTTGACATTCTTCATGGGCCACCATGGATCAACATGGAGCAGTGGTCTTTCAAAAAACCAGCTCTTCCCCTGCATTTGGTTGTTTTAAATTTTCCAGCATAGTGAAAACTTAGAACAAATAAGTGTGGAAAAAATTATGGAAATGTGTTTCTGTTCTTGTTTCTCCCTTGCTCTCTCTCTTTCATGCACACACACAAACATACACACACATACACACCCACCCATATTCATGAAAAGGAAAACTTTTTAAGATCATGAGATCATGTTACATTTCCCTTTCAATCAGTGCTATGCTAGTAAGCCTTTAACAAATGGATCTCCAAAAGGGGGCAGGGGAGAGCCCTGATTTGTAGTATTTACTGATTTTTGAGGTTTAAATACTCTTGCCATGGCATATTATTTTAAGCTACCAACATAACAAGTCTTGTCAGACCTCATATTCCCCAAAGGAGTATATCGTAATCTGTCTGGCCAAGTTGAACAATTCCTATCCAACAAGCTTTTTTTTTTCCTCTAAATTCTGAATTCTCACTCTTTCTTATTGTCAGCCAATTTACTCCACAACAATGATATTAACAATCTAATCCTAGCAATTACAATACTATCTTTAAATATGAATGAGACTGGCAATCATATTGTAGATGGGTGTGTCAAGATAACCACCACTTGTTTTCTCTGGTAACTATGGCAGTAACCAGAGAAAGGCCATGAGCAGATGAGAAAGTTCTTGAACTGTTGGAATACAGAAGGTGGGTAATGATGTTGATCATTGTGTCATTGTTAAGAAAGCCACAGCTGAGATTATAAACCTAAGGGCTGGGATGAAAGTAGGAGCTGGAAAAATTCTCCAAGCGGAGTCAGCTCTCACAAAGAAAAAATGGGAAGAATACATGAGGTTAAAACACAGCCTTAATTTAAAATCTTTTTTGGTACAGTATTGCTAAGCTAGTTTGTTACTCTCTCACCCAACACACACACACACATATACACGCACACACACACACACACATGCATATCCCAATAGCACAGAACACCAGACTGCCTTACCAAACTGAACATACTCCCTGGAAAGAGCTGAAATTTCCTATATGGATGTCATTACTAAAGCCCTTCTCATTCTGACATTCAGAGAAACTGCAGGCATGATAGCAGCTTTCTTGCATTCCCAAAAGTGAAGACTGTCAGTCAATGTTCGCTGTGATTGCTAAATAGGTTGACTTTTGTTGTCTATTATTTTAAATTGCTTTTGGTTCTAAATATTTTGTATTTCTTTATTATTTCTTCTCTAATCCAAAAGTTAGTCTTAGATCTTTAACATTTCCAGATAGATTGTTTTTTAATATTCCTATTTCTGCTATTTCTTTCAAATCTTACTTAATTGTGGTCTGAGATCATAGTCTTATTTTACAGATTCTCTTCAGTTTTCTGAGATGGTTCTTTGTGGCTCATTTGGTGAAGAGACAGGAAAATCTTATTAACCACATTATTCAAATAGTCTGGACTTTATTATGTTTCTGCTTTATAAGATTCTGAGAGAACTGTGTTAAAATAGCTAACTAAAAATGCTGATTTATCCTCTTCCTCCTTCCATCACAGTTTTATTAGTTTTTGCCATATACATTATGAGAATACACTGCTTCTAGTGTAGATGGTCATAATTATTTATCTTCTTGATCTTTTTATCACAAGTTTATATTATCAGGACATTTTTAAAATCTTATTTCATGTTTTCTCTTTATATTTTCTTTGCGTTATCCTTTCCTACCTTCCTCTATGAAGATCTATTTTTTAATCTAATGACTTGAAAGTTAGATATTCATTTTTTATTGTTCTGGTGATTTTTGCTAACCTATTAATATACACATTTACATTTAAGTACCCTATAAATTCCTTATGTGTAGCTTTCACCAAAACAAATAAACTGCCTTAGAAGACTTTCAAAATCTCTGCTCTTTTTCAACCTAGACCTCTTCCCAATCAATGCTTAATGGTAACATGTAGAGCAGGGCCGCCCCAGTTGGTGTCAATGGGTGCTGGTGTTACAGGTCTCCTATGGTACCAATCAGCAAAGGCCCAAGGGAATCGAGGTAAGACCGAGTCCTCTTTCTGGTCCCCGTGTCCATGAATAGTCCCATCCATTTATTCTTGTGTTTCCATTATTATCATGTTTTATATGTGCCATGATGTGAAGAAGTTTGGGAGATTTTTTCTTCTGCTTCTAGATTTTTATGGCAATGCTTTTAAATTATTAGATATTATTTTCCATATCTCCTGGATTTTGTTCTCTTTTTATTGGGTTAACTCAAGGATCTTCAACATATACTTTCTAGTCCATGGGCCAAGTTTTGCCTGCAGCCTGTTTTCATATGTCCCTGAGCTAAGAATGCTTTTAATATTTTTAAAGGGTTATAAACAAAACAAAACAAAACAAATAGCAAGAACTGTATATGGCTTACAAAGCTTAAAGTACTTTATACCTGGCCCTTTAGAGAAAAAGTTTACTGAACTCCTGATTACTTCCTCTGAGAATAATTTCAAAGAGCATTTTAATGTGTAAAAGGCCTTGTATGTCTGATAATATTGTTATTTCACTTTCAAACTTAAAGATAATTTAGGTGCATATAAAATTTTATGTTCAAAATTATTACTTCTATTCCCTTTATACTATAAAAATGTACCTGATTTCCTTTTTGTAACTGTGTAGTTAGTGATAACGCAAATGTCAAGCTGGTTCATGTTTCTGTGCAAGTAAACTTCTTTTTTCTGGACACTTTTCAAGTCTTTACTTCTTTACTTCTGATGTTTTAAATTTTCAGTTTATCTAGTTGTGTATGATGGTACTTTTTTATGGTATGTGAATATATCTCAATAAAACAAAATTTAAAAAAAAAGCTGAAAAAGACTTCAATTAGAGACATGAACAAAATGGATTTGGTTTGAAACTAAAGTAAATTAGACTAAAGGGTAAAGGATGATATTGATTGTGTTTAAAAACTTCAACGTCTATGTTAGACCAAAGGAAGAGATATTTATTTGGTGCAAAATCTATATTTTCTTGAGCACACTATATTATTTAACTTGTATGGTCAGATTACTCAAACACCATAAGTATATGGAACCTTGAATAGGGGATGAGATTTGTTTGGTTTTTACGTTTTAGTCTGAAGCCCTGATACATCCTGGAGTGATTTGGGCAGAGGATAAAAAGTATTTGCAAAGCCCCTTTGAGGGTCTGGGGGAAAATGTGGTGTGCTGGTTTGTATATATTATGTCCACCAGAAAAAGCCATATTCTTTGACGCAATCTTTTTTTTTTATAATTCATTTTTATTGAGATATATTCACATACCATGCAGTCATACAAAACAAAGCATACATTCAATTGTTTACAGTACCATTATATAGTTGTGCATTCATCACCAAAATTAATTTTTGACATTTTCATTACCACACACACACAAATAATAAGAATAAAAGTTAAAGTGAAAAACAACACTTCAAGTATAAAAGAACACTGGGTGCCTTTTTTCTTTCTTCCCCCATTTTCTGCTCATCCATGCATAAAATAGAAAAAGGGGAGTGTGGTCCATATGGCTTTCCCATATGCTACCTTTTTATAAGCTCATTTTTATACAATTGTCAAGATTCATGGGTTCTGGGTTGCAGTTTGGTAGTTTCAGGTATTTACTGCTAGCTATTCCAATTCATTAGAACCTAAAAAGGGTTGTCCATATTGTGCGTAAGAGTGTCCACCAGAGTGACCTCTTGGCTCCTTTTGGAATCTCTTTGCCACTGAAGCTTATTTCATTTCTTTTCACATCCCCCTTTTGGTCAAGAAGATGTTCTCCGTCCCACGATGCCAGGTCTACATTCCTCCCCGGGAGTCATATTCCACATTGCCAGGGAGATTCACTCCCCTGGGTGTCAGATCCCACGTAGTGGGGAGGGCAGTGATTTCGCCTGCCAAGTTGGCTTAGCTAGAGAGAGAGGGCCACATCTGAGCAACAAAGAGGCACTCGGGAGGAGGCTCCTAGGAACAATTATAGGCAGGCCTAGTCTCTCCTTTGCAGCAACAGTCTTCCCAAGGGAAAGTCCTGTAGTAGAGGGCTCAGCCCATCGAATCACCAGTCCCCTATGTCTGTGAGCACATCAGCAACCATCAAGGTGGGGAAGCCCAACACCCCTGAATTCTCCACCAGCTTCTCAAGGGGGCTCTGCATATTTTTTTATTGTTTATTTTTTTAATTAATACTTTTTTTAAATCAACTATATCAAAAAAAAAAAATGAAAAAAAAATACAAAGAAAAAAACTTTTCAAACAAACCATAACAAGGGAGTAAGAAAAAGACAACTAACCTAAGATAACTACTTTACTTCTAACATGTTCCTACTCTACCCCAAGAAAATAACCTAATATAGCAACATTTATGTGAACTTGTTCCTACCATACCCATCAGAAATTAACAGACCATAGTCATTCCTGGGCATTCCCAGAACATTAAATTTACCCACGATAGCTTATCTCTTCTTATTAAGTTATCATTCCCCTTTACTAATTGCTCTTTATTGCTGGGTCCCCTACATTCTACATTATAAACCATTTGTTTTACATTTTTCAATGTTCACATTATTAATAGCATATAATATTTCTCTTTTTGTACCTGCCTTATATCGCTTACATTATGTCTTCAAGGTTCATCCATGTTGTCATATGTTTCATGACATCGTTCCTTCTTACTGCTGCGTAGTATTCCATTGTGTGTATCTACTACATTTTATTTATTCACTCATCTGTTGAAGGACATTTGGGTTGTTTCCAACTCTTGGCAATTGTGAATAATGCTGCTATGAACATTGGTGTGCAGATATCTGATCGTGTCACTGCTTTCAGACCTTCCAGGTATATACCAAGAAAATGCAATCACTGGATTGAAGGGTAACTCTATATCTAGTTTTCTAAGGAACTGCCAGACTGTCTTCCAGAGTGGCTGAACCATTATACAGTCCCACCAACAATGAATAACAGTTCTACTTTCTCCACATCCTCCCCAGCATTTGTAGTTTCCTGTTTGTTTAATGGCAGCCATTCTAATTGGTGTGAGATGGTATCTCATTGTGGTCATAATTTGCATCTCTCTGATAGCTAGTGAAGCTGAACATTTTTTCATGTGTTTTTTTTTTTTTTTTTTTTTTTTTGCCATTTGTATTTCCTCTTCAGAGAAAAACTGTCTTTTTTGCCCATTATATAATTGGGCTATCTGTACTATTGTCATTGAGTTGTAGGATTTCTTTATATATGCAAGATATCAGTCTTTTGTCAGATACATGGTTTCCAAAAATTGTTTCCGATTGAGTTGGGAATTTTTGACAAATTCCTTTGAGGTACAGAAACTTCTAAGCTTGAGGGGTTTCCATTTATCTATTTTTTCTTTTGTTGCCTGTGCTTTGGGTGTAAATTCTAGAACGACTCAGTAGAAACTATAGAGGCAAGAAGGAAGTGGTGTGATATATTTAAGATACTGAAAGAGAAAAATGCCAGCCAAGAATCCTATATTGGGCAAAACTGCCCTTCAAATATGAGGGAGAGCTTAAAATATTCTCTGACAAACAGACAATGACAGAGTTTTTGAACAAGATACCTGCTCTACAGGAAATACTAAAGGGAGCACTACAGACAGATAGGAAAAGACAGGAGTGAGAGCCTTGGAACACAACTTTGGGTGATGTAGCACAGCAATATAAGTACGCTGAACAAAGATGACTGTGAGTATGGTTGAAAGAGGAAGGTTAGGAGCATGTGGGATATCAGAAAGAAAGAAGAAAAATAAAGACTGGGATTGTATAACAACTCAGTGAAACCTCGAGTGCTCAACAATTGTGATAAAATGTACAAATATGTTTTTACATGAGGGAGAACAAATGAATGTCAACCTTGCAAGGTATTAAAATAGGGTGGTTTGGGGAGAAAATAAAGCCAATGCAAACTAGAGACTATAATCACCAGAAACATTGTATTATGTTTCCTTTAATCTAACAAAGGCAATATACCAAAGCTAAATGCATATAAGAGGGGGACATAAGGGAGGGGTATGGGACTCTTGGCGTTTGTGATGTTGCCTGACTCTTTATTCTACTTTAGTTTAATAATGTCTTTCCTTTAGTTGCTTCCTAGCTATCATGTTTCTTTTTCTCTTTCTTTTTTCTTTTCTTTTGTCTCTCTACCTTCTTTGACTCTTCCTCCTTCTTTGTGGAAGAAATGGAGATGTTTTTATACAGATAGTTGTGAAGGTGGTGAATACATAAACACATGACTATAAAGGGAACCATCACTTTTTTACTTAGGTTGGAATGTTGGTGTGTGAACAAAACCATCTTAAAAAAAATGTGTGGATGAAGAAACCCTGAGAGCACTATATTGAGTGAAATAAGTCAGACACATAAGGACAGATATTGCAGAGCCTCACTGATATGGCTAATTATAATATGCAAACTCATAGACATGAAATAAAAGTTACCAGGATATAGAACAAGGCTAAAGAATGGGGAGTGGTTGCTTACTATGAGCAGAATGTTCAACTAGGTTGAACTTAAGTGTTTGGAAATGGACAGAGGTGATGGTAGCACGTTGTGAGAATAACTAATAGTGCTGAATGGTGTGTGAATGTGGTGGAAAGGGGAAGCTCAGAGTCACATATGTCACCAGAAGGAAAGTTGGATGTTAAAAGATGGGAATGTATAAAACAGTGAATCCTGTGATGGGCAATGTCCATGATTAACTGTACAAATATTAGAAATCTCTTTCATGAACTAGAACAAATATTTGACACTAGAACTAGAAGTTAATAATAGAGGGGCATATAGGGAAAAATATACCTATTGCAAACTATATACTACAGTTAGTAGTATTTTAACATTCTTCCATCAACAGTGACAAACGTACTATACCAATACTATGGGTCAATAATGGAAGGGGAGTGGTTAGGGGTATGGGAGGATTTGAGTTTCCTTTTTTTTGTCTTTATTCTTTTTCTGGAGTAATGAAAATGTTCTAAAAATTCAAAAAATTTTAATTGTGATCAGTGCACAGCTCTATGTGGTACTGTGGGCAATTGATTGTACACTTTGGATCTTTGGATAATTGTATGGTATGTGAACAATCTCAGTAAAAAAGTGGATAATTGATTTAATCATGACATTGAAAATATATGGTTGTGAAAACCACATGTTAAAAAGCAATAGGTGAGGTAGAAAGCCAGGAACTGCGTGGACTGGACACCACAGAGCAATCTGACTTTGGGCATACTTCATACAACACTCATGAAAATGTGGAACTGCTGAGCTCAGCAAAATCTGTAAGTTTTTGCGGCCAGGGGACCCACACCCCTCCCTGCCAGGCTCAGTCCTGGGGGAGGAGGGGCTGTCAGCTCCGGGAAGGAGAAGGGAGAACTGCACTGGCAGCCCTTTTCGGAAACTCATTCTACTGATCCAAACTCCAACCATAGATAGACTGAGACCAGACACCAGAGAATCTGAGAACAGCCAGCCCAGCAGAGAGGAGACAGGCATAGAAAAAAAACAGCACGAAAAACTCCAAAATAAAAGCGGAGGATTTTTGGAGTTCTGGTGAACATAGAAAGGGGAAGGGCAGAGCTCAGGCCCTGAGGCGCATATGCAAATCCCGAAGAAAAGCTGATCTCTCTGCCCTGTGGGCCTTTCCTTAATGGCCCTAATTGCTTTGTCTCTTAGCATTTCAATAACTCATTAGATCTGTGAGGAGGGCCTTTTTTTTTTTTTAATCTTTTTTTCTTTTTCTAAAACAATTACTCTAAGAAGCCCAATACAGAAAACCTCAAAGACTTGCAATTTGGGCAGGTCAAGACAAGAGCAGAACTAAGAGAGCTCTGAGACAAAAGGCAATAATCCAGTGGCTGAGAAAATTCACTAAACACCACAACTTCCCAAGAAAAGGGGGCTGTCCCCTCACAGCCATCACCCTGGTGGACAGGAAACACTCCTGCCCATCGCCAGCCCCATAGCCCAGAGCTGCCCAAGACAACCCAGTGTGACGGAAGTGCTTCAAATAACATGCACACACCACATAACTGGGCGTGGACATTAGCCTTCCCTGCACCCTCAGCTGGCTGTCCCAGAGTTGGGAAGGTGGAGCAGTGTGAATTAACAAAATCCCATTCAGCCATCATTTCAGCAGACTGGGAGCCTCCCTACACAGCCCAGCAGACCAGAACCGACCTGGGGGGATGGCACTCACCTGTGACATAGCACAGTCAACCCTCAACAGAGGACCGGGGTGCACAGCCTGGAAGTGGGACCCACTCGCAAGTCTCAGGAGCCATACGCCAATACCAAGGACTTGTGGGTCAGTGGCAGAGACAAACAGTGGCAGGACTGAACTGAAGGATTAGACTATTGCAGCAGCTTTAAAACTCCAGGAACACCAAGGAGATTTTATTGTTAGAGCCACCCCTCCTCCCTGACCGCCCAGAAATACGCCCCATATACAGGGCAGGCAACACCAACTACACATGCAAGCTTGGTACACCAATTGGACCCCACAAGACTCACTCCCCCACTCACCACAAAGGCAAAGCAGGGGAGAACTGGCTTGTGGAGAACAGGTGGCTCGTGGATGCCACCTGCTGGTTAGTTAGAGAAAGTGTACTCCACGAAGCTGTAGATCTGATAAATTAGAGATAAGGACTTCAATTGGTCTACAAATCCTAAAAGAACCCTATCAAGTTCAGCAAATGCCACGAGGCCAAAAACAACAGAAAATTATAAAGCATATGAAAAAAACAGACGATATGGATAACCCAAGCCCAAGCACCCAAATCAAAAGATCAGAAGAGACACAGCACCTAGAGCAACTACTCAAAGAACTAAAGATGAACAATGAGACCATACTACAGGAAACAAAGGATATCAAGAAGACCCTAGAAGAGCATAAAGAAGACACTGCATGACTAAATAAAAAACATAGATGATCTTATGGAAATTAAAGAAACTGTTGACCAAATTAAAAAGATTCTGGTTACTCATAGTACAAGACTAGAGGAAGTTGAACAACGAATCAGTGACCTGGAAGATGACAGAATGGAAAATGAAAGCATAAAACAAAGAATGGGGAAAAAATTGAAAAAATGGAAACAGATCTCAGGGATATGACAGATAATATAAAACATCCGAATGTAAGACTCATTGGTGTTCCAGAAGGGGAAGAGAAGGGTAAAGGTCTAGGAAGAGTATTCAAAGAAATTGTTGGGGAAAACTTCCCAAATATTCTAAACACCATAAACACGCAAATCATAAATGCCCAGCAAACTCCAAATAGAATAAATCCAAATAAACCCACTCTGAGACATATTCTGATCACACTGTCAAACACGAAAGAGGAGCAAGTTCTGAAAGCAGCAAGAGAAAAGCAATTCACCACATACAAAGGAAACAGCATAAGACTAAGTAGTGACTACTCAGCAGCCACCATGGAGGTGAGAAGGCAGTGGCATAGTATATTTAAAATTCTGACTGAGAAAAATTTCCGACGAAGAATAGTTTATCAGCAAAGCTGTCCTTCAAATTTGAGGGAGAGCTTAAATTTTTTGCAGACAAACAAATGCTAAGAGAATTTGCTAACAAGAGACCTGCCCTACTGGAGATACTAAAGACAGCCCTACAGACAGAGAAACAAAGAAAGTACAGAGAGACTTGGAGAAAGGTTCAGTACTAAAGAGATTCAGTATGGGTACAATAAAGGATATTAATACAGAGAGGGGAAAAATATGTATGACAAACATAAACCAAAGGATAAGATGGCTGATTCAAGAAATGCCTTCACGGTTATAACGTTGAATGTAAATGGATTAAACTCCCCAATTAAAAGACATAGATTCGCAGAATGGATAAAAAAAATTTAAATTTCAAAAGATTGAAATTATTGAAAGCACATTCTCTGACCACAATGGAATACAATTAGAAGTCAATAACCCTAAGAGACTTAGAAAATTCACAAATACCTGGAGGTTAAACAACACACTCCTAAACAATCAATGGGTTAAAGAAGAAATAGCAAGAGAAATTGCCAAATATATAGAGACGAATGAAAATGAGAACACAACATACCAAAACTTATGGGATGCAGCAAAAGCAGTACTGAGGGGGAAATTTATAGCACTAAGCACATATATTAAAAAGGAAGAAAGAGCCAAAATCAAAGAACTAATGGATCAACTGAAGAAGCTAGAAAACGAACAGCAAACTAATCCTAAACCAAGTAGAAGAAAAGACATAACAAGGATTAAAGCAAAAATAAATGACATAGAGAAAAAAAAAAACAATAGAGAGGATAAATATCACCAAAAGTTGGTTCTTTGAGAAGATCAACAAGATTGACAAGCCCCTAGCTTGACTGACAAAACCAAAAAGAGAGAAGACCCATATAAACAAAATAATGAATGAAAAAGATGACATAACTGCAGATCCTGAAGAAATTAAAAAAATTATAAGAGGATACTATGAACAACTGTATGGCAACAAACTGGATAATGCAGAGGAAATGGACAATTTCCTGGAAACATATGAACAACCTAGACTGACCAGAGAAGAAATAGAAGACCTCAATCAACCCATCACAAGCAAAGAGATCCAATCAGTCATCAAAAATCTGCCCACAAATAAATGCCCAGGGCCAGATGTCTTCACAGGAAAATTCTACCAAACTTTCCAGAAAGAACTGACACCAATCTTACTCAAACTCTTTCAAAACATTGAAGAAAATGGAACACTACCTAACTCATTTTATGAAGCTAACATCAATCTAATACCAAAACCAGGCAAAGATGCTACAAAAAAGGAAAACTACCGGCCAATCTCCCTAATGAATATAGATGCAAAAATCGTCAACAAAATACTTGCAAATCGAATCCAAAGACGCATTAAAAAAATCATACACCATGACCAAGTGGGGTTCATTCCAGGCATGCAAGGATGGTTCAACATAAGAAAATCAATCAATGTATTACAACACATTAACAAATCAAAAGGGAAAAATCAAATGATCATCTCAATAGATGCTGAAAAAGCATTCAACAAAATCCAACATCCCTTTTTGATAACAACACTTCAAAAGGTAGGAATTGAAGGAAACTTCCTCAATATGATAAAGAGCATATATGAAAAACTCACAGCCAGGATAGTACTCAATGGTGAGAGACTGAGAGCCTTCCCTCTAAGATCAGGAACAAGACAAGGATGCCTGCTGTCACCACTGTTATTCAACATTGTGCTGGAAGTGCTAGCCAGGGCAATCCGGCAAGACAAAGAAATAAAAGGCATCCAAATTGGAAAAGAAGAAGTAAAACTGTCATTGTTTGCAGATGATATGATCTTATATCTGGAAAACCCTGAGAAATCGACGATACAGCTACTAGAGCTAATAAACAAATTTAGCAAAGTAGCGGGATACAAGATTAATGCACATAAGTCAGTAATGTTTCTATATGCTAGAAATGAACAAACTGAAGAGATACTCAAGAAAAAGATACCATTTTCAATAGCAACTAAAAAAGTCAAGTACCTAGGAATAAACTTAACCAAAGATGTAAAAGACCTATAAAAAGAAAAGTACATAACCCTACTAAAAGAAATAGAAGGGGACCTTAAAAGATGGAAAAATATTCCATGTTCATGGATAGGAAGGCTAAATGTCATTAAGATGTCAATTCTACCCAAACTCATCTACAGATTCAATGCAATCCCAATCAAAATTCCAACAACCTACTTTGCAGACTTGGAAAAGCTAGTTATCAAATTTATTTGGAAAGGGAAGATGTCTCGAATTGCTAAAGACACTCTAAAAAAGAAAAACGAAGTGGGAGGACTTACACTCCCTGACTTTGAAGCTTATTATAAAGCCACAGTTGTCAAAACAGCATGGTAATGGCACAAAGATAGACATATAGATCAATGAAATCGAACTGAGAATTCGAAGATAGACCCCCAGATCTATGGCCGACTGATCTTTGATAAGGCCCCCAAAGTCACTGAAGTGGGTCATAACGGTCTTTTCAACAAATGGGGCTGGGAGAGTTGGATATCCATATCCAAAAGAATGAAAGAGGACCCCTACCTCACACCCTACACAAAAATTAACTCAAAATGGACCAAAGATCTCAATATAAAAGAAAGCACCATTAAACTCCTAGAAGATAATGTAGAAAAACATCTTCAAGACCTTGTATTAGGTGGACACTTCCTAGACTTTACACCCAAAGCACAAGTCACAAAAGAAAAAATAGATAAATGGGAACTCCTCAAGCTTAGAAGTTTCTGTACCTCAAAGGAATTTCTAAAAAAGGTAAAGAGGCAGCCAACTCAATCAGAAAAAAAAATTTGGAAACCATGTATCTGACAAAAGACTGTATCTTGCATATATGAAGAAATCCTACAACTCAATGACAATAGTACAGACAGTCTGATTATGAAATGGGCAAAAGATATGAAAAGACAGTTCTCTGAAGAGGAAATACAAATGGCCAAGAAACACATGAAAAAATGTTCAGCTTCACTAGCTATTAGAGAGATGCAAATTAAGACCACAATGAGATACCATCTCACACCAATTAGAATGGCTGCCATTAAACAAACAGGAAACTACAAATGCTGGAGGGGATGTGGAGAAATTGGAACTCTTATTCATTGTTGGTGTGACTGTATAATGGTTCAGCCACTCTGGAAGTCAGTCTGGCAGTTCCTTAGAAAACTAGATATAGAGCTACCATTCGATCCAGCGATTGCACTTCTCGGTATATACCCGGAAGATCGAAAGCAGTGACACGAACAGATATCTGCACGCCAATGTTCATAGCAGCATTATTCAGAATTGCCAAGAGATGGAAACAACCCAAATGTCCTTCAACAGATGAGTGGATAAATAAAATGTGGTATATACACACAATGGAATACTACACAGCAGTAAGAAGGAATGATGTGGTGAAACATATGACAACATGGATGAACCTTGAAGACATAATGCTGAGCGAAATAAGCCAGGCACAAAAAGAGAAATATTATATGCTACCACTAATGTGAACTTTTAAAAATGTAAAACAAATGGTTTATAATGTAGAATGTAGTGGAAGTAGCAATAGAGAGCAATTAAGGAAGGGGGAACAATAATCCAAGAAGAACAGATAAGCTATTCAATGTTCTGGGGATGCCCAGGAATGACTATGGTCTGTTAATTTCTGATGGATATAGTAGGAACAAGTTCACAGAAATGTTGCTGTATTAGGCAACTTTCCTGGGGTAAAGTAGGGACATGTTGGAAGGAAAGCAGTTATCTTAGGTTAGTTGTCTTTTCTTACTCCCTTGTTATGGTCTCTTTGAAATGTTCTTTTATTTTATGTTTTTTTTTTCTTAATTTTTTTTAAATTTTTTTAATTTTTCATACAGTTGATTTAAAAAACACAAAAGTTAAAAAAAAAAAAAACAAGGAAAAACATAGAGAGAGCCCCCTTGAGGAGCCTGTGGAGAATGCAGGGGTATTGGCCTACCCCACCTCAATGGTTGCTAACATGACCACAGACATAGGGGACTGGTGGTTTGACGGGTTGAGCCCTCTACGATAGGATTTACCCTTGGGAAGACAGTTGCTGCAAAGGAGAGGCTAGGCCTCCCTATAATTGTGCCTAAGGGCCTCCTCCTGAATGCCTCTTTGTTGCTCAGATGTGGCCCTATCTCTCTAGCTAAGCCAACTTGAAAGGCGAAATCACTGCCCTCCCCACTACGTGGGATCAGACACCCAGGGGAGTGAATCTCCCTGGCCACGTGGAATATGACTCCCGGGAGGAATGTAGACCTGGCATCGTGGAACGGAGAACATCTTCTTGACCAAAAGGGGGATGTGAAAGGAAATGAAATAAGCTTCAGTGACAGAGAGATTCCAAAAGGAGCCGAGAGGTCACCCTGGTGGGCACTCTTATGCACAATTTAGATAACCCTTTTTAGGTTCTAAAGAATTGGTGTAGCTGGTGTTGGATACCTGAAACTATCAAACTACAACCCAGAACCCATGAATCTCGAAGACAATTGTATAAAAATGTAGCTTATGAGGGGTGACAATGGATTGGGAAGGCCATAAGGACCACACTCCCCTTTGTCTAGTTTATGGATGGATGAGTAGAAAAATAGGGGAAGGAAACAAACAAACATACAGACAAAGGTACCCAGTGTTCTTTTTTACTTCAATTGCTCTTTTTCACTTTAATTATTATTCTTGTTATTTTTGTGTGTGTGCTAATGAAGGTTTCAGGGATTGATTTAGGTGATGAATGTACAACTATGTAACGGTACTGTGAACAATCGAATGTACAATCTGTTTTGTATGACTGCATGGTATGTGAATATATCTCAATAAAATGAAGATTTAAAAAAAAAAAGCTATAGGCAACCTTATAATCTACGGTACATTAAATGGGGAGCAAACATGATAGCAGGAGCCAGAGTTGCAGGTACAGGGGCTTTGAGGGATTAACTCGGTCAATTTGTGCCCTTATGTGTTTCAGCAAGGAATTGTTTTCACCTAGCATAGAAAATCCTTCTTTTCCTCTCCATCTATCCAAATTTCATCCATACCAACATATTCTGTGACTTCCTTTTTCAAAAAAAATTATTCTAACTTCTCCACAATTTGATATGCAAAATTATCCTCTACTTGGTTCATGTGTTTGTTTTGTCTTGATTTTAATTCCCATTGTAGTCAGTTGAATTATTTACCCTAAGGAAAAAAAAGTATTCTTTTAATCCACTTTTATTTGTATGAAGCCATTGTAAATAGGACCTTGTGAAGCTGTTATTCTGAGTCAAGATGTAGCCAACTAAACCAGGTTAAGATTGATTATGGATTTCTGGAGTCCTTTGTAAGAAGAATGAAATTCAGACATAGAGAAAAAAAGCCATGGGGAGAAGCAAGAAGCTGGAAGTCAACAGTATCTGGAAGAGAAAGGAGAGACATTACAGAAAAGCCAGGAACCCCAAGGATTGCCAGTCACCCAGAGAGCCACTGACCCCAGGGGGAAGCAAGCCTTCTTGCTTCCCAAACGGTGAGCTGGCAAATTCCTGTTGTTCAGCCAATCCATGTTATGGTATTTGTTGTAGCGGTTGGAAAACTAATACACCCATAAATCCTCAGATCATGTCAAATATATGTTCACTTTCCCAAGTAAGTGGATCAGTCCTAAGTATAAAATATTCCTTTAAAGTACAATAATATATAATCAGCTGATTACTTTTAATGCCATACCTACCATAAAAGCAGCTCAGCCTATGAATCACAACTTAACAGAATACAACAGTGTAAGTGGAAAGCCATATTCTTGTTATGCTGAACACATAATGACAGTACTCAGTTTTTCACATTGTTATTTTTATGATAGATATCTTTGACTCCATTAGACCTGATGATCTGAGATTGGTGCTTTAATAACAATGATTTCAAATTAAAATACTTTGTACTAGACTGAAAATGGAAATTGTCCACTATTATGCATACGTATTTTGAATTTTTAATAAAAGCTACATGGAAATACTGATATTCTTAGAATCACACAACTAAGCCTAAGAAGTAGTCCTATAAATTTATTGCCAAACTGATTTATTGCAAAGGATTTAAAAAAAAAAACAAACAAAAAACTTGGAAACAGTGAATGGGTATCAGAGTATCCATTACCCTGAACCTGTGTGCAAAAGCATGCATTTTTCCACAGCTTTTATGGATTCTCCAAATGTTTCCTCACTCAATTAAAAATAAGAATTCCTATTTCAGTGTATCATAATTTGGGAAGTTAATTGAGGACACAATCCTGATGGATAAGTGTGCAAGAACATTTGACACAAATGGAGGACCAAATAGTTTAGTTTAGGCTGTCCTCAAACTTGGTAATGTTAGGAAACCTTTGATGAAGTGAAAAGTTAAAAAAAAAATCATCTTTGGATTTCAATCTATTAACAGGAATTCTTATAAGTGCTCTATAAAACTACAACTATTGCATTACTAGAGGGATCCAGATGGAATCTAAAGATGGGTAACAGCTATCATAAAAGGCTACCACAAAGAGGTGAAGAATGAAATATTATCTATCACTGAAGAAGAGGATTACCTATGCACAATAATGTGGCTGATATCTCTTTTTCTCTCTCCCTCTCTCTCTCTTTCTCCCTGTGTTCTTTGCTTCCCGAAAGGTATTCTAATTATTATAGGGAATTTTAACCACAGGTCTGTCACAAAAGCTCCACTTACTGAAAAAAAAAAAAAAAAAAAAAAAAAAACGTGTTTGAACATTTCAGAAGTGAGCAAGTCCTTATAGTTTCATTTGCTAAAACCCCAAACCACCAATAGTTGAACTACTGATGATCATAACAGGTTATTCAAGATCTTCACTCATTAAAAACTGTATAAAATAAGAGCAGTATCCATATGAAGGCTGTGTGTCCCACTAAAAATAAAATTTTATAGCTATGCTATTAATTATAATTAGTTTTTTTGCCATAGAATTTTTAAAAATTTCCATCAGGCAGTGCTCTAACCCAAAAGATGAAGCATTCTGCTTTAGAAGTCAGGGGCACACCTAGAGGCCATCTCCCAGCCCCCGCGCCACCCCCCTCCCTTTCCAATTGTTTACAGATGTTTCAGTCTGTTTCCATTCCACAGCCTGGAGAATTAGGTCTAATGAAAAGATCTGATCCTATCTTTTTTTTGAAATAAATTCAAAGTTATAGGAACAATTGCAAAAACAATACTGACCCCATACAAAAAATTCCATCATACCCTGACTCCCCTCCCCCGATAGCTCAATCCACCAACCTTAACATGCTGTCACATCGCTATTTCTTTCCCTCCTTCCCTCCCTCCCTCCCTCCCTATCTAACATCCATCATCTATTGCTCTGTCTTCTGAATATATGAGAGCTAGCTGCACACATCCTTGAACATACACTATAATTCACGTATACACTTCCCATGAACAAGAACATTCTTTTATGCAATCCCATTAAGCGCAGCTAAGAAGTACAAGAGATTCAACAATGATATAAAGCTTACATTCTATATTTCCTTTTCCTTATGTCTCAGCTGTGTCCCTTTGAGCCACCTGTCCTCTATCCTCTAATACCATCCAAGTTCATCCTTGGCATTCAATCATCTATTTAGACTGTCTTATTTTTTTTAGTTGTCGGAACATATATACAGCCTACATCTTCCCATTCCACTCCCTCCCTAGCCTTCCATTAGTGGGATTAATCACCTTCAGAATGTTGTAATGCTCTTTCCCACCATCCATTACTAGAAATTTCCCCTCACCTCAAACAGCAACTCCACCCTCATTTCTTAACTCCTCATTGCCCCTTCCCCCATTTCTCTTAAACCAAGCTCTACATTTCATCTCTATCGTTATATTCTCTGATAATTTCTTTGTGTTTGCTGTGGGGATTAAAATTAACCTCTTAAGTCCATATCAATCTTGTTTTTCTTTGATACCTCCTTCATTTCAATAGGACACATAAACTATGTTCTTATACTCCTCCATTCCCCTACCTTTATATAGTTGTCTAAAATTACATATTTTACATTGAGTTCAAAACCACTGATTTGTCATTAGGGTTTGTGTAATTTATATCATGTAGGAAGTAAATAGTGGAGATACAGTTCAAAAATTATTGACTTCTATTTGTATTCCATTGTGGTTGGAGAATGTGCTTTGAGTATATTCAGTTTTTTTTTTTTAATTTCTTGAGGCTTGTTTTATGTCCCAGCTTATGGTCCCTTTTGGAGAAAGATCCGTGATCACTAGAGAAAAATGAGTGTCCTGGTGCTTTGGGATGTAAGGTACTATATATTTCTGTTAAAATTCTCTAAATCTCTTTCTCCTTTCTGTTGTTTCCCTGTTGGTAGGGCTACCTTTTGAATCTGAAGTAGGGCAGGTCTTTTATTGGCAAAGTCTCTCAGGATTTGTTTGTCTGTGAAAAATTTAAGCTCTCCCTCAAATTTGAAGGAGAGTTTTTCTGGATAAAGTATTCTTGGTTGGAAATTTTTCTCTCTCAGAATTTTAAATATGTCATGCCACTGCCTTCTCGCCTCCATGGTGGCTGCTGAGTAGTCACAACTTAGTCTTATGTTGTTTCCTTTGTATGTGGTGAATTGCTTTTCTCTTGCTGCTTTCAGAACTTGCTCCTTTTCTTCAGTACTTGAGAGTCTGATCACAATATGTCTCATAGTGGGTTTATTTGGATTTATTCCATTTGGAGTTCGCTGGGCATTTATGCTTTGTGTATTTATATTGTGTATAAGGTTGGGGAAGTTTTCCCCAACAATTTCTTTGAATACTCTTTCTAGACCTTTACCCTTCTCTTCCCCTTCTGGGACACCAATGAGTCTTAAGTTTGGACATTTTATTTATTTATTTATTTATTTATATTTTTTTTATTCATTTTATTGAGATATATTCACATACCATGCAGTCATACAAAACAAATTGTACATTTGATTGTTCACAGTACCATTACATAGTTGTACATTCATTACCAAAATCAATCCCCGACACCCTCATTACCACACATGCAAAAATAACCAGAATAATAATTAAAGTGAAAAAGAGCAACTAAAGTAAAAAAGAACACTGGGTGCCCTTGTCTGTCTGTTTGTTTCCTTCCCCCACCTTTCCACTCATCCATCCACAAACTAGACAAACGGGAGTGTGATCCCTATGGCCCACCCAATCCCACTGTCCCCTCTCATAAGCCACATTTTTATACAATTGTCTTCAAGATTCATGGGTTCTGGGTTGTAGTTTGATAATTTCAGGTATCCACCATCAGCTACCCCAATTCATTAGAACCTAAAAAGGGTTGTCTATATTATGCATAAGGGTGACCACCAGAGTGACTCTTGGCTCGTTTTGGAATCTCTCTGCCACTGAAGCCTATTTCATTTCCTTTCACATCCCCCTTTTGGTCAAGAAGATGTTCTCCATCCCATGATGCCGGGTCTACAATTCCTCCCCAGGAGTCATATTCCAAGTTGCCAGGGTGATTCACTCCCCTGGCTGTCTGATACCATGTAAAGGGGAGAGCAGTGATTTCACCTGTCAAGCTGGGTTAGCTAGAGAGAAAGGGCCACATGTGAGCAACAAAGAGGCATTCAGGAGGAGGCTCTTAGGCACAATTATAGGGAGGCCTAGCCTCTCCTTTGCAACAGCAGTCTTCCCAAGGGCAAATTCCGTGGTAGAGGGCTCAATCCATCAAACCACCAGTCCGCTATGTCTGTGGGCATGTTAGCAACCATCAAGGTAGGGCAGGCCAATAACCCTGCATTCTCCACCAGCTCCTCAAGGGGAATCTGCATATTTTTTTCCTTTTTTTTTTAAACTTTTTTTTTTCTAAATCAACTGTATGAAAAATTACAAAAATTTAAAAAATAAAATAAAAAAAAAAACATACAATAAAAGAACATTTCAAAGAGACCATAACAAGGGAGTAAGAAAAAGACAACTAACCTAAGATAACTACTTTACTTCCAAAGTGTTCTTACTCTAACCCAAGAAGGTAACCTAATATAGCAACATTTCCATGAACTTGGTCCTACTATACCCATCAGAAATTAACAGACCATAGTCATTCCTGGGTATTCCCAGGATATTAAATTTACCCATGATACCTCATCTGTTCTTCTTAGATTATTGTTCCCCTATCCTTAATTGCTCTCTATTGCTAGTTCCCCTACATTCTACATTATAAACCATTTGTTTTACATTTTTCAAAGTTCACATTAATGGTAGCATATAATATTTCTCTTTTTGTGCCTGGCTTATTTCACTCAGCATTATGTCTTCAAGGATCATCCATGTTGTCATATGTTTCACAACATCATTCCTTCTTACTGCTGTGTAGTATTCCGTTGTGTGTATATTCCACATTTTATTTATCCACTCATCTGTTGAAGGACATTTGGGTTGTTTCCATCTCTTGGCAATTGTGAATAATGCTGCTATGAACATTGGCGTGCAGATATCTGTTCGTGTCACTGGTCTCTGATCTTCCAGGTATATACCGAGAAGTGCAATAGCTGGATCAAAGGGTATCTCTACATCTCGTTTTCTAAGGAACTGTCAGACTGACTTCCAGAGTGGCTGAACTATTACACAGTCCCACCAACAATGAATAAGAGTTCCAATTCCTCCACATCCCCTCCAGCATTTGTAGTTTCCTGTTTGTTTAATGGCAGCCATTCTAATTGGTGTGAGATGGTATCTCATTGTGGTCTTAATTTGCATCTCTCTAATAGCTAGTGAAGCTGAACATTTTTTCATGTGTTTCTTGGCCATTTGTATTTCCTCTTCAGAGAACTGTCTTTTCATATCTTTTGCCCATTTTATAACTGGCCTGTCTGTACTATCATCATTGAGTTGTAGGATTTCTTTATATATGCAAGATATCAGTCTTTTGTCAGATACATGGTTTCCAAAAATTTTTTCCCATTGAGTTGGCTGCCTCTTTACCTTTTTGAGAAATTCCTTTGAGGTACAGAAACTTCTAAGCTTGAGGAGTTCCCATTTATCTATTTTTTCTTTTGTTGCTTGTGCTTTGGGTGTAAAGCCTAGGAAGTGGCCACCTAATACAAGGACTTGAAGATGTTTTCCTACATTATCTTCTAGGACTTTTATGGTGCTTTCTTTTATATTGAGATCTTTGGTCCATTTTGAGTTAATTTTTGTGTAGGGGGTGAGGTAGGGGTCCTCTTTCATTCTTTTGGATATGGATATCCAACTCTCCCAGCCCCATTTGTTGAAAAGACCTTTATGACCCAGTTCAGTGACTTTGGGGGACTTATCAAAGATCAGTCGGCCATAGATCTGGGGGTCTATCTGAATTCTCAATTCGATTCCGTTGATCTATATGTCTAACTTTGTGCCAGTACCATGATGTTTTGACAACTGTAGCTTTATAATAAGCTTCAAAGTCAGGGAGTGTAAGTCCTCCCACTTCGTTTTTCTTTTTTAGAGTGTCTTTAGCAATTTGAGGCATCTTCCCTTTCCATATAAATTTGATAATTAGCTTTTCCAAGTCTGCAAAGTAGGTTGTTGGAATTTTGATTGGGATTGCATTGAATCTGTAGATGAGTTTGGGTAGAATTGACATCTTAATGACATTTAGCCTTCCTATCCATGAACATGGAATATTTTTCCATCTTTTAAGGTCCCCTTCTATTTCTTTTAGTAGAGTTATGTAGTTTTCTTTGTATAGGTCTTTTACTTCTTTGGTTAAGTTTATTCCTAGGTACTTGATTTTTTTAGTTGCTATTGAAAATGGTATCTTTTTCTTGAGTGTCTCTTCAGTTTGTTCATTTCTAGCATATAGAAACATTACTGTCTTATGTGCATTAATCTTGTATCCTGCTACTTTGCTAAATTTGTTTATTAGCTCTAGTAGCTGTATCATCGATTTCTCGGGGTTTTCCAGATATAAGATCATATCATCTGCAAACAATGACAGTTTTACTTCTTCTTTTCCAATTTGGATGCCTTTTATTTCTTTGTCTTGTCGGATTGCCCTAGCTAGCACTTCTAGCACAATGTTGAATAACAGTGGGTGATAGCGGGCATCTTTGTCTTGTTCCTGATCTTAGGGGGAAGGCTTTCAGTCTCTCACCATTGAGTACTATGCTGGCTGTGGGTTTTTCATATGTGCTCTTTATCATACTGAGGAAGTTTCCTTCAATTCCTACCTTTTGAAGTGTTTTTATCAAAAACGGATGTTGGATTTTGTTTAATGCTTTTTCAACATCTAT
The DNA here is from genome assembly GCF_015220235.1 of Choloepus didactylus. Taxonomy (NCBI): domain Eukaryota; kingdom Metazoa; phylum Chordata; class Mammalia; order Pilosa; family Megalonychidae; genus Choloepus; species Choloepus didactylus. The sequence continues at coordinate 37,599,299 of NC_051312.1, read as the reverse complement.
TGAGATAATCATTTGATTTTTCCCTTTTGATTTGTTAATGTGTTGTAATACATTGATTGATTTTCTTATGTTGAACCATCCTTGCATGCCTGGAATGAACCCCACTTGGTCATGGTGTATGATTTTTTTAATGTGTCTTTGGATTCGATTTGCAAGTATTTTGTTGACGATTTTTGCATCTATATTCATTAGGGAGATTGGCCGGTAGTTTTCCTTTTTTGTAGCATCTTTGCCTGGTTTTGGTATTAGATTGATGTTAGCTTCATAAAATGAGTTATGTAGTGTTCCACTTTCTTCAATGTTTTGAAAGATTTTAAGTAAGATTGGTGTCAATTCTTTTTGGAAAGTTTGGTAGAATTCTCCTGTGAAGCCATCTGGCCCTGGGCATTTACTTGTGGGAAGCTTTTTGATGACTGATTGTATCTCTTTGATTGTGATTGGTTGGTTGAGGTCTTCTGTTTCTTCTCTGGTCAGTCTAGGTTGTTCATATGTTTCCAGGAAATTGTCCATTTCCTCTACATTATCCAGTTTGTTGCCATATAGTTGTTCATAGTACCCTCTTATAATTTTTTTAATTTCCTCAGGATCTGCAGTGATGTCATCTTTCTCATTCATTATTTTGTTTATATGGGTCTTCTCTCTTTTTGATTTTGTCAGTCTAGCTAGGGGCTTGTCAATCTTGTTGGTCTTCTCAAAGAACCAACTTTTGGTGTTATTTATCCTCTCTATTGTTTTTTTGTTCTCTATGTCATTTATTTTGGCTTTAATCCTTGTTATATCTTTTCTTCTACTTGGTTCAGGATTAGTTTGCTGTTCATTTTCTAGCTTCTTCAGTTGATCTATTAGTTCTTTGATTTTGGCTCTTTCTTCCTTTTTAATATATGCATTTAGTGCTATAAATTTCCCCCTCAGTACTGCTTTTGCTGCATCCCATAGGTTTTGGTATGTTGTGTTCTCATTTTCATTCATCTCTATATATTTAGCAATTTCTCTTGCTATTTCTTCTTTAACCCACTGACTGTTTAGGAGTGTGTTGTTTAACCTCCAGGTATTTGTGAATTTTTTAAGTCTCTTAGGGTTATTGACTTCTAATTGTATTCCATTGTGGTCAGAGAATGTGCTTTCAATAATTTCAATCTTTTAAAATTTATTGAGCCATGTTTTATGTCCCAGCTTATGATCTATTCTGGAGAAAGTCCCGTAAGCACTAGAGAAGTATGTGTATCCTGGTGATTTGGGATGTAATGTTCTATATATGTCTGTTAAATCCAATTCATTTATCAGTTTGTTTAGGTTTCAGTTTCTTTATTGGTCTTCTGTCTGGTTGATCTATCTATAGGAGAGAGTGATGTGTTGAAGTCTCCCACAATTATTGTGGAAACATCAATTGCTTCCTTTAGTTTTGCCAGTGTTTCTCTCATGTATTTTGTGGCACCTTGATTGGGTGCATAAATATTTATGATTGTTATTTCTTCTTGTTGAATTGCCTCTTTTATTAGTATGTAGTGACCTTCTTTGTCTCTCAAAACATCCCTGCCTTTAAAGTCCATGTTATCCGAGATTAATATTCCTACACCTGCTTTCTTTTGGCTGTAGCTTGCATGAAATATTTTTTTCCATCCTTTCACTTTCAATTTCTTTGTGTCCCTGTGTCTAAGATGAGTCTCTTGTATGCAGCATATTGATGGTTCATTTTTTTTGATCCATTCTGCAAATCTATACCTTTTAATTGGTGAGTTTAATCCATTTACATTCAACGTTAAAGCCATGAAGGCATTTCTTGAATCAGCCATCTTTTCCTTTGGTTTATGTTTGTTGTATATATTTTTCCCTCTCTCTATTAATATCCTTTAATGTACCCATACTGAATCTCTTTAGTACTGAACCTTTCTCCATGTCTCTCTCTCCTTTCTTTGTTTCTCTGTCTGTAGGGCTCCCTTTAGTATCTCCAGTAGGGCAAGTCTCTTGTTAGCAAATTCTCTCAGCATTTGTTTGTCTGTAAAAAAATTAAGCTCTCCCTCAAATTTGAAGGAGAGCTTTGCTGGATAAAGTATTCTTGGTTGGAAATTTTTCTCACTCAGAATTTTAAATATGTTATGCCACTGCCTTCTCGCCTCCATGGTGGCTGCTGAGTAGTCACTACTTAGTCTTATGCTGTTTCCTTTGTATGTGGTGAATTGCTTTTCACTTGCTGCTTTCAGAACTTGCTCCTTCTCTTCCATGTTTGACAGTGTGATTAGAATATGTCTCAGAGTGGGTTTATTTGGATTTATTCTATTTGGAGTTCGCTGGGCATTTATGATTTGTGTATTTATGATGTTTAGAAGATTTGGGAAGTTTTCCCCAACAATTTCTTTGAATACGCTTCCTAGACCTTTACCCTTTTCTTCTCCTTCTGGAACACCAATGAGTCTTGTATTTGGACATTTTTTATTATCTATCATATCCCTGATGTCCATTTCAATTTTTTCAATTTTTTTCCCCATTCTTTCTTTTGTGCTTTCATTTTCCATTCTGTCATCTTCCAGGTCACTGATTTGTTGTTCAACTTCCTCTAGTCTTGTACTATGAGTAACCAGAATCTTTTTAATTTGGTCAACAGTTTCTTTAATTTCCATAAGATCATCTATTTTTTTATTTAGTCTTGCAATGTCTTCTTTATGCTCTTCTAGGGTCTTCTTGATGTTCTTTATATCCCGTGCCATGGTCTCATCATTCATCTTTAGTTCTTTAATTAGTTGCTCTAAGAACTGTATTTATTCTGATCTTTTGATTTGGGTGCTTGGTCTTGGGTTATCCATATCATCTGGTTTTTTCATGTGCTTTAAAATTTTCTGTTGTTTTAGGCCTCTTGGCATTTGCTTAACTTGGTAGGGTTCTTTTAGGATTTGTAGAGCAATTGAAATCCTTACCTCTAATTTGTCAGGTCTACAGCTTCGTGGAGTACACTTTCTGTGACTAACCAGCAGGTGGCATCTGCGAGCCACCTGTTCCCCTCAAGCCAGTTCTCTCCCGCTTTGCCTCTGTGGTGAGTGGGGGAGTAAGTCTTCTGGGGTCCAGTTGGTGTACGAAGCTTGCATGTGTAGTTGGTGTTGCCCACCCTGTATAAGGGGCGTGTGACTGGGCGGTCAGGGTGGGGGTTGGCTCTAACAACCAAATCTCTCTGGTGTTCCTGGAGTTTTAAAGCTGCTGCAATAGTCTAATCCCTCAGTTCAGTCCTGCCACAGTATATCTCTGCCACTGACCCACAAGTCCTTGGTATTGGCGTGTGGCCCCTGAGACTTGTGAATGGGTCCCTCTTCCAGGCCGTGCACCCCCTGGTCCTCTGTTGAGGGATGACTGTGCTATGTCACAGGTGAGTGCCGTCCCCCCAGGGTGGTTCTGGGCTGCCAGTCTGTGTAGGGAGGCTCCCAGTCTGCTGAAATGATGTCTGAATAGGGCTTGTTAATTCCCACTGCTCCACCTTCCCAAGTCTGGGACAACCAGCTGAGGGTGCAGGGAAGACTAATATCCATGCCCAATTTTGTGGTGTATGAGTGTTATTGTAAGCACTTTCATCACATTCGGTTGTCTGGGACAGCTCTGGGCTATGGGGCCGGTGACAGGCAGGAGTGTTTCCTGTCCACCAGGATGATGGCTGTGAGAAGACGCCCCCCTTTTCTTGGGAAGATGTGGTGTTTAGTGAATTTTCTCAGCCACTGGATTATATTGCCTTTTGTCTCAGAGCTCTCAGTTCTGCTCTTGTCTTGACCTGCCCAAATTGCAAGACTTTGAGGCTTTCTATATTGGGCTTCTTAGAGTAATTGTTTTAGAAAATGAAAAAAAGATTTAAAAAAAAAAAGGGCCCTCCTGGCAGATCTAATGTGTTATTGAAATGCTAAGATACAAAGCAATTAGGGCTATTAAGGAAAGATCCAGGGGGCAGAAAATCAGTTTTTCTTTGGGTTTTGCAAATGAGCCTGTTCACCAGAACAGAACTCCTGTTCACCAGAACTCCAAAAAGCATCCACTTTTATTTTTGAGTTTGTCTTGCTGTTTTTTTGCTATGCCTGTCTCCTCTCTGCTGGGCTGGCTGCTCTCAGATTCTCTGGTGTCTGGTCTCAGTCTATCTATGGTTGGAGTTTGGATCAGTAGAATGAGTTTCCGGTAAGAGCTGCCACTGCAGTTCTCCCTTCTCCTTCCCGATGCTGATGGCCCCTCCTCCCACAGGACTGAGCCTGGCAGGGAGGGGCGCAGGTCCCCTGGCCACAAAAACTTACAGATTTCACTGATCTCAGCAGTTCCACGTTTTCATGAGTGTTGTATGAAGTATGCCTAAAGTCAGGTTGCTCTGCGGTGTCCAGTCCACACAGTTCCTGGCTTTCTACCTACTTCCCTGGAGGAGTAACTAAAACATACACCTCACCAATCCACCATCTTGCCCTGCCTCTGGACGTTTTATTTTATCTATCATTTCCCTGAGATCCATTTTGTTTTTTTTTCGATTTTTTTGTCCATTCTTTCTTTTGTTCTTTCATTTTCTGTTCTGTGGACTTCTAGGACACTGAGATGTTGTTCAGCTTCCTCTAGTCTTGTATTGTGAATATCCAGAGTCTTTTTAATTTGGCCAACAGTTTATTTTATTTCCATAAGATCTTCTATTTTTTTATTTACTCTTGCAATGTCTCCTTTATGCTCTTCTAGGGTCTTCTTTATGTTGCTTATATCCTGGGCCACGGTCTTCTTGATGTCCTTTAAATCCTTTGCCATGTTTTCATTCCTAGATTGTATTTCTTTGATTAATTCTGCAAGAAACTTTGTTTCTTCTGATAGCTTGATTTGTGTGTTTGGAGTTGGATTCTCCATATTGTCTTGTTCTTCTGATAACTTGATTTGTGTGTTTGGAGTTGGATTCTCCATACCGTCTGGTTTTATCATATGCATTCAGATTTTCTGTTGTTTTTGGCCTCTTGGCATTTGCTCTGCTCGACAGGGTTCTTTTAATTTGTAAAAAAAAAAAACCTATGTAATTTTTCAGAAACAGTTTGGTGACATACACTTTCTCTAACTAACCAGCAGATGGCATCTGTGAGTCACCTATACCTCTCAAGTCAGTTCTCCACCTTGTCCCCGTAGTGTGTGTGGAAATGATTCTTCTGGGGTCCAGCCGGAGAACTCAGCCTAAGTGTGTTCCTGGAGCTGTCTGCCCTGAATGCAGGGCGCTTGTACAGGCGGCCAGGGAGGAAGGACAGCCTCAATATTCAAATCCCCCCCCCCCCCGGTTCCCAGAGATTCAAGGCCACTGCAAGAGTCCAAGCCTTCATTTCATTTCAGCCCCAGCCCCTCTCTCTTGCTGTCCCACAAACCACTGGACTTACATAGTATCCCTGGGATCTCCGAGCAGGTCCCCCCGCCCAGCCGCAATCCTCTAGGACCTCTGCCGATGGAATGCCGTGCTACGTCACGAGTGTGCGCCGTCCCTCAAGGGAAGCCCCGGGCTACCGGGCGAGCCGGCTCGCTTTCAGCCTGATGCAAAAATGGCTGAACGGGGCGTCTCCACACCCCCCTCCTCGCACAGTTCGTCCTTCCCAGCTCTGGGACAACTGGCGGGGCTCTGGGCTGTGGGCACAGCCCCAGGCAGGAGTTTATCCAGCCCTCCCGGGAGCGAGCTGCTAGCTGTGGGGTTTCATTCGGCTTCTGGATCTTCCCTCCATTCCCCCGGTTCCAGGGATATCTGCAGCGGGCTATCTTCCAGGCCAGACACCGAGAGGCCGGTCTAGCCCCCTCTTGCTGTGTTTTACTGCGTCGTTCCCACAATTGCACCTGCAGCCGCTCCTGGGTTTTTCCCTTTTTTTTTTTATTAAAAGAGCTCGTCGGTCTCCAGATGCCAAACCCTGGCTTCCCCAGATCACTGCGTGGCTGCGGGACTTCCAGCCAGCTTACTCACTCGTTTCAGAATGCAGACTCCCAGTTTCACCAAGTATATAGCCCCTGGGAACTAGCAGATCTCGTCCAGCTGGCACATTGCTGTAACCTGTATTCTGGGTCACTCTCTGGTCCTTACCTAGTGTTTTCCATGGAGGTATTCCTTAGCCTTGTCTCACCTAACCACCATCTTGGTTTCCTCCTGATCCTATCTTAAATCTGGAAACTGGGAATAAGCAGTTCCAGCTCCTTATGGGGCAGGAACTCTCAGTGGCAGAGGCCCCCTCCCCTGGGGTCATATAAATACCCGACCCTTGGCAGCACAGATTGGTCTCTCCTTTCCAACAAAAAATGGGGTGTGTGGAGCTGCCACCCACCTACACTGACTGGAGCAGTTGGCCTTCCTGAGAGGCCAGCCGTGATGGGATCTCTTCCTCTGCTCCTTTGGACCCTTTGTGCTGTGTAAGTGAAAAGTGGTCATTTGAGGAAAGTTTCCATTGTGCATGAGCCTGTGTTCCCATGATGCACCAGGGAGCAACTTGCTCCACATATTCTATATATAAAAAGTTCAATTTACAATCCAATTTAACCCTCAAATTCATAAAACTTGATCCCAATATATAGGTATTGCATCAAAGGAAACTAAGCACAGATAACTGAGACTTTTTCATTTCTCTGTCCTTCATTGATTAATCATAGTGATTCTTTGTGGTGACTCAGGGAGCTGTATGAAATGCAATTCCAACAAAGACATAAAGGACTGTAAGTTGGAAATGCAGTGTACCCTCAAGGCAAAAAAGTAAAAAAGCTGAAGGTACCCTAACTTTAACTATCATTTGAGATTTTCTCTTCAGAGAGAAGCCAAAGTTCTTTACATAAAATTTCAAGTGTAAAACAGATACTATCCTGAAGTTTTTAAACATCTTCTATCCCACACACAAGCATACAACACAGAAAGATATGGCCAATCAGTAACTCATTCCATTCTCTACATTAATTTGTAGAACCTTCAGACCAAATCCTATTCCCAGGGCATTTATGCAGCTTTTCAGAAATAATGCATTTGTGATTTTGATGCCAAACACAATGGTCTTGTATGTATTCCTCAGTTTTTCATTTGTAATATCACATCTCTCTATTTTAAACATGCTCACCCACACCGATACACAGGCACACACAAACACACACACACAGAAGCATATACACAGAAAGATATGGCCAGCCAGTAACTCATCCATTCTCTACAATTGATCAGTTAGCTCATTGAAGACAGAGGAAAAGGGTAGAGAAAAATTAAAGAAGAAAGCTGAGGTTTTATATCAAACATTCAAATTATTTTCTAAGGTACTGTTTTGTTTTTAGGTGATAAGCAATTCCCTTCAAAGGTGACACTATTGTATAGTTTAGCCTAACTTAGTATATTGTCATTAATTTAGAATATTAATTCATCTGTTTCCTCAATCATAGTAACTGTACATGAAGCAGCGATTGCTGATGTAGAAACTCTATCACGTGATCCAGAAAATCTAATAAAATTGATGAAAGTGGCTACACTAAACAGCAGATATTCAATGTAGACAAAACAGCCTTCTATTAGACGAAGATGCCATCTAGGACTTTCATAGCTAGAGAGAATTCAATGCCTGGCTTCAAAGCTTCAAAGGACAGGCTAACTCTCTTGTTAGGGGCTAATGCATTCGGCAACTTTCAGTTGAAGCCAGTGCTCACTTACTATTCTGAAAATCCTAGGGCTCTTAAGAATTATACTAAATCTACTCTGCTTGTGCTCTATAAATGGAAGACAAAGCCTACATGATAGCACATCTGTTTACAACATGGTTTACTGAATATTTTAAGCCTACTGCTCAGAAGAAAAGATTCTTTTCAAAATATTACTGCTCATTGACAATGCACCTGGTCACCCAAGAGCTCTGAAATGATGTACAATGAAATTAATATTATTTTCATGCCTGCTAACACTATATCCATTCTGCAACCCATGGATCAAGGAGTAATTTCAACTTTTAAGTTGTCTTATTTAAGAAATGCATTTCTTAAATGCATTTAAGGTTATATCTGCAATAGATAGTGATTATTCTGAATGACCTGGGCAAAGTAAATTGAAAACCTTCTAGAAAAAATTCACCATTCTAGATAGATGCATTTGTGATTTATGGGATGAGATCAAAATATCAACATTATCAAGACTTTGGAAGAAGTTGATTCCATCCTTCATTGATGACTTTGAGGGGTTCAAAACTTCAGTGGAGGAAGAAACTGCAGATTTGGTGGAAATTGCAGGAGAACTAGAATTAGAACTAGAGCCTGAAGATGTGACTGAATTGCTACAATCTCATGATAAAACTTGAATGGATGTGGTGTTGCTTCTTATGGATATGCAGAGAAAGTGGTTTATTATGATGGAATCCACTCCTGATGAAGATGCTATGAACACTGTTGAAATGGCAACAAAAGATTTAGAATATTATGTAAACTTAGTTGATAAAGCAGTAGCAGGGTTTGAGAGAATTGACTTCAATTTTGAAAGGTTTACCATAGGTAAAATTCTATCAAACCACATTGTGTGCTACAACTGATGTCTTATTTTATGAAATTGTCACATCCACCTCAACCTTCAGCAGCCACCATCCTGATCAGTTAGCAGCCACAACATAGAGGCAAGACCCTCCAACAGCAAAAACTTACAATTTTTTAGCAATAAAGTACTCTTAAATTAAGGTACATACATTTTTTTTTTAGACATAATGCTACTGCATACTTCACAGACTACAGTACAGTTTAAACATAACTTTTATATGCACTGGAAAACCAAAAAGTTAGGGTGACTTGCTTTATTGTGATATTCACTTTATTGTGGTGGTCTGGAACTGAATCCACAATATCTCTGAGGTATGCATTTTTATTTCAACGTCATGTTACCTGCTCAGAAGGAGCTTACTGTGTAATTCTATGGTTAAAACATATCTACATAAGTTATATATATGTTGAGATTATATGGGCAATATAGGATAGTTAAAGTGAAAAATATTATGTGATTCCAGGAGGGGAGAAGGTTACTTCCAATCAGGGATATTATTACTATTTTATTTAATAATCAATGCCATTTCTTAATCACTTATGTGTTAATCACAGCATGACAGGCACTAAGATATCCTTTTTACATTCAGGGCTTAGTTAATATCACAACAATTCTGTGAGCTGGGCATTAATAGCTCTGCTTCTCAAATAATGAATCTGAAACACAAAGATTAAGGAAATTGCTTGAGAACACACTGCTAGTAAGTGGCAAACATGCTGTGAATTGAAATTAATCTGTGCATTTCAATACCATGTTATGTAGAGATTTGGCCTCCCAATATTTTAAATACTCAACAAGACAAATTCAAATATTTTTTCATATACTTCTCTATGCCTTAGTGTGAAAAATGAAAGGCATTTATGAATGTGGTTAGTTCAGTCTATACTTCACCCTAACTAAACTATGGTAAACTAACTTTAGCCCTAACAAAGCTAATGTAGCATCATTAAATGATGCTAAGAAGCTGGAAGAGATGTTCAAGACATTCTTATTCAAATATCCTATTTTCAATTGAGGAATCTGAGGAAAATATTTTTACACAATAATTCAGTCTACCAGAGTGTGACTTTCTGATAAAAAAAAAAAATCCCCTCTTCTTCCTCTTCCACATTTAGAACATGTGTAACTAATTTGGCTGATAGAGCAGCTTCTATAAGGCCCAATTCTTGTCTCATGGAAGAGGGAACAGAAAAATGGTGAACCACACATTGGTTCTTAAAAGTTCTTGCAGGAAGATCCATTCACATTTCATTGATCAAAACAAGTCACCCGAGCAAGTCTGATAGAAATAGAATGGGGAAGTTATTAGCTATAGTTATTCAGGGAAGTACATGATTAGTTTTTATCAAAAATACGGTTTATCACACCTGCCTTCCTATTTGAGTGAGACAGTGGATACTATGTGTGGCAACCCCAACAACAGTGAAGTTTGGGGTAGGAGAGGAACAATTCCTCCAAGTAAAGGGAATGATTTTCTCTGCAGACACAACAATAAGTGCCCACCATTCATGAAATATTTGACTTACTGATAACATGTGTTTAAAAAATATTCTATGGTCAATTGAGTTTGGGAAGTGCTGAAAACAGGATCCCTTTCTTGTTGATTTGCAATATACATTAATTTATCAAGCAGGTGTGAGCAGTACAGCAATAAAGAGGTATCTAATGCCAAGCCCCAAATTACTGAGTTTGAGACCTCTTTACATGCTGTGAAATGCTGTTATGGAGACACTGTTTCAGTTCTGGAAAATTCCATGGCACACTAGACCCATAATACTCACATGTCTTCTGAGGAGTCTGAAAATCTTTAGATTTGGGAGTGAAAAAAAAAATGCCAACTAAGCTTTCTCCCGTATCATATTCCCATGGATAATCATGTATTTTCCATGCCACAGTCCAACTGCACTTCCAATTTGGCCAGAGTTCCATTTTTCAGAAAATGTCTTTTTTCCCCTACAAAAACACTTTATACCACTTCATGAGAGTTACTACATATTGCACCAGAAGGGAATAAAATCTTATGTTTCTAATTTTTAATTAGCTACGCTTCTTACCATGCGTACCAGCTTCCTGTCGTACAAGATTCAAATTCACATCTTGGAAACATTACAAACATTGCTCACTTTGAAGGTGATGTCTCTTTGAAGGTGCTAATGTTATTTTCATTAATAATAATGATAATAATATCAATATGATAATGATAATAATATCGATATGTGTCAAGGATCTACTCTAATTAGAAATATTGAAAGGGTAGCTTAGATTGTTGAAAGAAACTGCCTCTGACAAAGTAATTTCTTTATAGATTTTCCTGGATCAGTTCCCATAAATGCATCAGGCAACTGATCTTAATTTGTTTTTTTCCAAATGGATTTCCTGCCAAGGAAAGAGGTATTAATCCATTGTAAATCATTAAATGAGCTCTTTAGTATGAATGAGTCCCTTAAGAACTGGGTTGGGCAATGTGAGTCTGTTTTCTAGCACAGGTTGCCCAGTATGATTCCCCAGGATATCTAAGAGCCACAGATCTGAGAGGAAGAAAGTGAAGTGAGTTTACATTCATCGAGCTCCTGGCATATGGCTTCTCATTTAATTTTCAGAATGTCACTATGAGCTAGGCAGGCAGTGTAGAGGAGTAGTTAAGCACCTAGATCTGAATTTATATTATAGGATGTTTTAGTTTTCTTGGCTACTCAAGAAAATACCATGCAACGGGCAGACTTAAACAATGAAAATCTAATGGATCAAGGTATTGAGATAAGGAAAATGAACAAATCAAGGCATCGTAAAGATGACACTTGCTCTCCAAAGACTGGTGTTCTGGGACTGCTGGTGATCCTTGGCCCTGGGTTCTTCTGTTATATGGCAATGTCCATATGGCCTCTCCTGGCATCTCCCTTCTCTTCCTGGGTTCCACTGAATTTCAACTTTCTTGCTTCCTATGGCTTTCTCTCTATCTGTCTGAATTTCATTCCACTTTTAAAGTACTCCAGTCACCTTTTACCAAGTTTCTCGTGTGCATACATTAACAACTATTTATTAAACATCATATTGTGCCAGTGTGTATGTGACCAAAAAAGAAAGAAACAAAAACAAAAAAAGAACTCTGCCCTTTGGAAATATATGTTAGTTAGAAATATAAATATATAGATGATAAATGACATAAACAAGCATAAAGCAGGGAGAGTTTAGAGAGTAACCAGCTTTATAATCTGTAAGTGGGAGTAAACAGACCCTTCCTTAAAGGGTTGATGTGACATTTAAAATTAGATGATGCAAATAAAGTGCTCTTCAGATTACTTAGCTCTTAGGGAGTGTGATGAAGTGATGAAGTAAGAATAAGTTAAGAATCCAAACAGGATCATTCAGCTAGTAAGTGGCAGAGCTAGAATTGAAATAAAATTTGTCTGTCCACAAAGATCATGTTTCCTTCCTGAGAGCCCAAATGTTAGAAGATAGAGAGACACCAGAAACACTGATACAGTTCCTGGAAAGTGTATTTCCTTTACCATTATCAAAGAGGTGCGTTTCTCAAAAATCATGCAACTACCATGGAGAGGGAATTAAGTCACTTCCATATTTGGAGTCACAATCAACATATTTCTTAAATGAAGCAATCAAGATAGAGAATCTGTAAGATACCTTTTCTTTCTTATAGTCTTTCTTTCTCTGGAACAATATCTCATGATTCTTGGGTACCAAGGAAAAGCTATCTATCCATGAAATCATATACCTCCCTACGCCAGTATATAAGGTATGGCCAGAAAGAGAATTTGGAGAGCTCACAAACTCCTCTGTCACCAATAAGCCCTACTCAGCTTATTTTCCAGAGTCCTGGGAGCTGGCAGAAATTAGGAACAGTACTCACTGCCAAACTTGGTGATAGGTCAGGAGATATAGTCTTGCTTTCCTTGGATTTCCATCTAAATAGGGTGGCATCAAGTCCCAGTTTTTTCCTGGGACAGTTCCATGTATGCTATACCCAGTAGTAATTATTAATAGCTCTCTACTTTTTTGTCAGATCTTTCCCTGTTTGGACAATAAATTACATGCTCACCCTACAGATTAGCATTTAGAGGCATAGAGTGAGTAACAGTCTCTAGTGTTTGAACTTCTCAGATGAGGGAACCTTGACTTCGGGTTTTTTTAATTGCCATTCTGGGAAGCAGTCAAAAATCCATCTGTGCCACTTTGAATGTAGTATGTCCCCCAAAACACCATTATCTTTGATGTAATCTTGTGTAGGCAGATGTATCAGTGTTGATCAGGTTGTAATTCTTTGAGTGTTTCCATGGAGACGCGCCCCACCCAGCTGTGGGTGATGACTTTGGTTGGATAATTTCCATGGAGCTGTTGGCCTGCCCATTCAGGGTGGGTCTGAATTAAATTACTGGAGCACTATATAAGCTCAGGCAGAAGGAGCAAGCTGCTACAGCCAAGAGGGACACTTTGAAGAATGCACAGAAGCTGACAGAGGAGCTGAAGCTTACAGAGATGTTTTGGAGATGGCTTTTGAAAGCAGACTTTTGCTCCAGAGAAGCTAAGAGAGGACAAACACCCCAAGAGCAACTAAAAGTGGCATTTTTGAGGAACTGCAGCCTAGAGAGGAACATCCTGGGAGAAAGCCATTGTGAAACCAAAACTTTGGAACACACACCAGCCACATGCTTTCCCATCTAACAGAGGTTTTCTGGACACCATTGGCCATCCTCCAGTGAAGGTACCAGTTGTTGATGACTTACCTTGAACACCTTATGGCCTTAAGACTGTAACTTTGTAACCAAATAAACCCCCTTTATAAAAGCTGATCCATTTCTGGTGTTTTGCATTCCAGCAGCATTAGCAAACTACAACACCATCTTTTTTGGATGCTTTGTAGTTTGAGATGATGAGAATCAGTTTTTTGTTTTGTTTTGTTTGTTTGTTTTTTTATCTACTGGCTTACAGTGGAACTGCTAATAGTACTTGTCTATTATTTTCTGTGCTCATTTCCACATTCCATGAGGAAAACCCACTTTCCCTGTGGTAGTATTTTAGGTTATTATGGAGGATTTTATAAATAAGGTTTTTATCTCCTCCTAGAATAGAGACAAAAGTGAATTTGTTCAATAGAAGTGATGCTGATCTAAGAGGGAGGCAAAGATTACTGAGCTTTCAGACTTAATGTGGCTTCGTTTTGTTTTCTAAGCAGATTAAAAGACATCAAAAATAAACACAGTCTCATGACAGGTGTTCACTGGCCATCAGAAAATATTTTAGAGGAACTTCTACTCACAATATCCTCTTCTCTAGTACCTAGTGAAACAGAAGAATTAACAAACTCTTTAAAAATCCCTCTGGTTTGGCATCAAGGAATGGACTCAGTCATCTTGAACAAAGATATACATTTAATTTTTGTTCAAAGTCTGATGATTTTCTCATCCAGCTGGGTTACAAATTGATATTCTGAACTTCAAGCAAAAATTAAAGCTTAAACTTATTAACTTGGCATAGGTATTCACAATCTGGCCCCAATTTATATTCTACCACTCCCTTTGTTTTCTTTGCTACAACCAAACTGAACCTGGATACCAGAAATCTCTGCTCCTTCCTGCCTTTATGAGTTTTTTCCCACCTTTCCTTCCATCTACAGTGGTTTGCTCTTGCAACACAAGTCTAAATTTTATTTACCCTTCAAACTCTGGCATTACTGTCAACTTTCTCAAATAAGTACAATTTCTTCTTCCTTTGAATATCCAGAGTAATCTCTCTGAACTTTCCTTTCTAGCTTATGTCTAGCTTATGTTTGTAAGTGTTTATGCATTCATATGATTGTCAGTAATATATTATCAATTCCCTGAGGGAAGGTTTCATATTTAATTGATCTTTTGTAACTCAACCCCACCATGGCTTTTGGCATAAATTTGGTGCCCAATGCAAGTTTGTTAAGGAATAAATCAAAATAGGTTGGAAGGAAGAAAAATGAAAGAAAGGAGAATGGGAAAGAGAAAGAGAAATTATAAGCACAGGGGTTCCAGGATATTAAAGTGCTTCTCATTGTGGCATATTGCAACCATAGTAAATGACACTCCACAGCCCAAGAAGTGATAAAGACAAACTTTTTTGAAGCCTGTGTTCAGCGAGTTAATCTATGTAAAGTACTTGGAAGAGCTACTGACACACAGTAGACACTTTTTATGGTTATTATGTTGAAATATTTTGCCGGTTTCTTAATTCCAACCTATTGAAAGTGGTAGTAGCTTAACATAGTGGAATGGGCACAAAACTTTAACTCAAAAGGTTCAAATCCCAGTTCACTCACGTATAAGGTTCTCATGTTTGGACAAGTTCTTTAGCACTCTTGAACCAAAATTTCCTCAAGTTAAAAGGAGGATTATAGTAGAACTAACTTTACGAGGTTGTGGTAAGTGTTGAATGAACGTGTCTGGGACATAGTCATCATTAGTGAATGGCAGTCATTGTAGTGTTAAAAGTCATGTTTCCTTAATCTATTTACTGCTTGTTTGTTTTATAAATAGTACTCCAGTGTCATTAAGCTAATTGTAATCATTTCAAAGGTTCATAAGTATAACAGACCCTGCTGGTACATCATCCAGATTCACTTGAATCCTTTTATTATAAATTTCTGGGAAACTATCATGCTCCCCTTCTGAATTTTCTTCTAACCTTCCACACCTGTGAATCTCTTTCAATGCTTGCTTTTGAGTTATTGCAGCTGCTTTGTGTTTTGTTCATACATGTAGAGAGCTGGCAATGCCTGCACGGAGGTGGCCCTTAGACTATTGCCAGAATATGAAATCCCAAACTCCTTACCCCACATAAAGATAAAATCTGCTGTATAATTTTATACTCCAGAGTTCCCCAGCAACAGCTGGATTTTGCCTAAAATTGCCCCCCCCCCCCAGCCCTCCACCCCCTTGCTTGGCTTCTTACATTTTTTTCTTTCCAGCAGCCCATGGTAGCATTTCTCTAATGAATCTTGAACAAATAAAATCTTGTCTTGGGATATACTTCCAGGGAAACCAACCTAAGGAAATAGCAAAGGAGACCTAGAATGGAAAAATTCAGTGGAGAGCATCAAGCCCCTATGAGTTGAGATCTCTTATTCTGTAACAATATTACCATCCCTCCCCTACTTTACTGACTCCTATAGCACTTACCATCTGTCACTCATTTTGCATTAATTTATTGTATTATCTTTTTATTTCTCTGCATCAAATTACCACAAACTCAGCAGCTTAAAACTATATACATGGGTCGGAAGTCTGGGAATAGCTTAACTGGGATCTTATCTCAGGGTCCGCTAGATTAAAATCAAGGTGTCAGCCAGAGTTTTTCTGTCATCTGAGGTTAAAGGTCTCTTCCAAGCTTTCTGGTTGTTGGCAGAATTCAGTTCCTTGTGGTTATAGGACTGAAGTCTCCATTTTTTGCTGGCTACTGGCCAAGGACCACACTCAGCTCCTAGAGGCTGATCTCGGGTCCTTGTCCTCTGTCTTCAGTTCACAACATGGTTGATTACTTCTTCAAGGCCAACAGGAGAAATCTCTCACATTGAATCTATCTGGCCATTTTTAAGAACTTGTCTGATTAGGCCAGGCCCACCCAGCTTACATTATCCCTTTTTAGTAACTCAGAGACAACTGAGCTCTTCTGCCATATTATCACAGAAGTAGTATCCTATAATATTCACAAATCCCACTCACACTCAGGGAGTGGAGATTATACAGGGTGCATTCATCAAGGGCTGGAAATCTTATAGGCATCTTAGAATATAGCCTACCAGACTTCTTTTGCCGTCTGTGCTTAATGAATACAGAGTCCTTTGCTGAAAAGGGATGCTCTATAATCTAAAATTGCTGTGGATTTCATGTGGTGTTTGTGACGATGGTGGTGATGGTGGTGACCATTGTTGTTGAAAGAGGGAGGTAACAGGTCTCCATTGTAAGTTTCCCACAATTGAAATGTCAATTCGGAAACCAATGCCCCAAGACCTTCACAGTAACTCAGACCTGTATTCCAATTCAACTTATGTAGCAAATTATTTGATTTCTACAATCCTTGCTTTTCCTGATGTGTAAAATGGATCCAATGATACCTATCCCACAGGGTTGCTAAAAGGGTTAGAACAGATTATTAGAGAAGTACCTGAGAGGTAAGAGAGGCCCAACAAATAGAAGGTACTTTATATTCTTATTTCCTATATTACAGAGTGATTTAACTTATTTTTCTAGAAACAAAAGCCATCCTCAGGAACATGTGGTATATGTTCGCCTGACAAGCAGCAGATGTTTTGGAAAGTAAATAACCAGAGCATATAGATGAAGACATTTATCAATCACAGGGAGCATTTTTCACTAAAAGGCAATCAAAAGAGATGGGGAGAATTAGAAAAAGCCAGTTGCAAAGTGATATTTTTCCCCAGAGCAGAGTGCAGGCAGGGTTCATGTCATGGACAGTTGCCAGGGAAGTCCCATAGTTTGCAAGCAGTGATATATTAGCAGCCCAGTAGTATGGAAAACTTCATGGATTTTAGAGAATAGGGAAAATTAGATGTGTTCTGAGAAGTTGTCATATCATCAAGTGTCTGGTGACACCAGGGCTTCAGCTATGGAAAGACGGAATCAGATGCCCAGTTGAACTTTAGTAAAGCACTGGCTGATCAAGTGTTTAGAATGCTGGCAAACATTGCTTCTGTAGCCAAACAAGCCAAAAAGTGTTTGTTAGTTTTATTGTTTGTCTTGGTTTTTAAATAAAATGTGTTGAGAATGTACAGTGGACCAGGCATTGTGTTATGCATTTTGCATATGTGGCCTAATTTAATCCACAGTGAGGTATGTCCTACTATTATTGTTCTTTCACAAACGAGGAAACTGAAACTCAAAGAAATTGTGGCTTGCCCAGTCAGGCTAATACAAGGGAGAGAAAGACAAAGAACCAGGGTGGGAGTTCAGCTCTGTGTCAGTGCAAAGCTAGACTCAGAAGCTCTCTCCTTTAGCCTTGGTTGTCAGTTAGGAATAATCCCGCTAATATCTCTTCAAGGGACCCATTCTACAAGGCTTCCTGATTTACATTCTGTGATGTATTTCTATTCTGTGCATCTTGTGGGCTGGCTGGGGAATGGTGGTCAGGGCAGCTGTGAGAAATTCTAGCAGGAGGGAACCTCTGGCAAATGCTTGAGTCACGGGGTAGAGGAGCGTTCGACATGCTTGCTAACACCTTCACACATGGTAGTGTGCTAACAGCGAGGCCCCTCGCAAATGACTATTTTCACTTTGAAATCATCTCTTATTATCTCTGCTCAGTGTCTGTGAGCAGGTTTAATCTATTGCTCGCCATTCAAACCATCTTATTGTAACTACCAAATAACATTTCCCATTTCCCATCTTCAGGGAAAGGCTACATCATTTAAATAGAGTTTTACATGACTGACTTAAAGCTGACAGTTTGCATGTGTGGAATTTAAACTCTCTAGAAACCTGATGAATTACCTTAGATTTTATTAGTGTGCAATTCTTTGAAAGAGGCAATAACCCCCTAGCTTGAAGAAATGATAGTGATACCAAAAGCTCTCTTAATATCAAGACAAATCTCCTGAGTTAGGGTCAGCACTGAATCTAAATGGTGTTTCTCCCAAATACAGATGTAGAATTACGAAGTCTGTGCTTTTTTCTTATTCTAAATTACTTTTCCATGAATTTGAACTAATTTTCCCTAGAGACTTTAGGCATCTTCCATAATATTTGGGCTATATTTGTATGACAGCATATAGATGCAATCAGAAAGAGTTTACCAGGGTATACAGATGTAAGTGCTACCACAGAAAACAGTTTAATGTGCCATTAAAATTTTATGCTAAACTATATATTTTAAAAGAAGTTTCTTGATGATGACTTCACTCTGACATATCTGGGAAGATGAAACATAACATAAAGTTCTGCACAGAGAATATTCTCATTAAAAGAGAGCAAATGCAGAATTAATCAGAAATAGTTGCACATACAGAATGGCCACAATATCTTACACATAGTGTGTGTATTCTGTACTACAAAAGACATGTGGACATTAAAATCATAAAACAAAAGCAGCCCTAATCTTAACCCATTCTAACTGGGTGACTATGGGAAGGTTACTCGATTAAGCTGTTTTAGTTTTCTTATCCATAAAATGGGAACAATACTGGTATCTAATAGAGTTGCAAAGATTAAATGAGATGGTGGCATGTATATAATAATCTTTAAAAAATAACAGTACTATTTCTTTCCTAAATATGCTCTGATTTAATTAGCAACTTGCTCACAACCAAACCATAAATCTATAACTGGAAAAAGCCCATGAACTTACCTCAAAGTATTAATTATGAATTGAATCATGAACCAAACCAGTTTGAATTGTAATTTCACTTTGTGTTGATAATTAATTGAAGTAGGTCAGAACCAGAGCTCCGAAATATTGTCCTAATGGGATCTTAATCAAATTATATTTGATTCAGTTTTGTTCCATCACTGACTTGCTATTCAACCTTGTGGATATTGCAAACTCTTCGACATCTGAGAAATACCTTATTTCCCTTTATGTTCTGAATCTAGCATATATGGCATGTGGTTAATAAACTATTTAACTTCTGCCACAGTTTCCCCATCCATATTATGATGATAAAGAAATATATTCTACCTCTCTAACCAAATGTTTGTAATCTTATCAGAAAATAGCTATAAAATTGCTTTGATAAAACACAAAGTGCTACAAAAATCATTCACTTAACAAATAGCCAATATATTATCCTGTATATCTAATACTAATAAAACTTATGCATTTCTACTAGTCTAATTCACCATCTTATGATTACTACCTTCAATATAATCATACCTAATCCAATTATGTTCTGAAATAATGTTTTAAAATATGGATAGCCTGCCAGTATATTCTGGAAAATTAGCCAAATATCAGCCAAATAACCAAAACCCCAGTCTTTCACTAGTCTTCACAATGAAAACTCTGAAGCAAAAAATAGCCCAGACTGACTGTGGATGTCAAGTCCCTTGAATCTCAAAATCAGTCTCTTATTACACGTTTTGCTAAACTTGGGTCTGACTATAAACTTGCACTTGGGTTCATTTCTTCTAACAATGAGACTGAGCTTGTAGGATTCTAAGAGATATTAATCATTTGTTAGTATCTGCCAAGTGAATGACTGGTGATACGTGGAAATTACAAGAGAGCAGTCTTTTTAGATGGTGAAGAATCTGGACTCCCAATCCACTGGCTTTGAATCCACGGACAAGTCACTTGAGCTTTCTTTAACTAATTTTTCTCCTTTATAAAATGAGAACAATAATTAAATCTAACTTGTGGAGTTTGGGGGAGATTTAAATGATATAATATATACATAAAAACACTTAAAACAGTCTCTGAAATAATTATCTAAATGTTTCCAAGACTGAGAATTGGCATTACTTGTTAGATTTTTCAAAGAAATATATTAGAGTGTTTTTGCACAATGTTTTCAGCTCACCTTTGCCAGTCACAACCAAATGACCATTCTAGCTGAAAGGGAAGGTGTTTTCTGGCCACTTTCATTTCTTTCTTATGTGTAGATATTGGGAGCTAATAAAGATCCAAGTGTAACTTTCTTTGTCTTACGGAATATAAAAGTATTGCTTCTAATTTTTATAGAAAATTATAAGCCACCAGCCTTCTTAGACATACTGACAACTGTAGTTCTCAGGCCCTTTGAAGTTTAATGAGGTCATATGACTAATTTTGGCCAATGGACTACGAGAGGAAGTAATATGTATCACTTTCATGTTGAAAAGCCCCTATGCAATCTTCCAACATTCTCTTCCTTTTCTGAGGCAAGTGTGGAGTTAGAAATGAAAAGCCAAATCCAGCATTCTGCACAAGAGACATCTGCCCTGGGGGAATGTCAGTAGAATTTATGTGAGTAAGAAATAAACTATATGTGTAATGCCACTAAGATTAAGGTCAACATAAGCCTAGACCATCCTGACAAATACAAATGTCTTGTAAACAAAGGAGTTTTAATAGAATATTTGCAGACTGTAGTGGTTTACAACTGTATATACCCCAGAAAAACATGTTCTTAAACATAATCCATTCCTGTAAGTGTAAACTCATTGTAAGCAGGACCTTTTGATGAGGTTACTTCAGTTAAGGTTTGTCTTACCACAGTCAGTATGAAATTTAATCTTATTACCGGAGTTCTTTTTGAGAGAATGAAATTCAGACACACAGAGAGATAGCCACAAGAAGCAAGAAGCTACATCAACAGAACTTGGAAGAGAAGGGAGAGACCAGAAGACATTGCCGTGTGCATTGCCATGTGACAGAAGAGCCAAGGCTCTCCAGCAGCCAGCCCCAGAACACCACAGTCTTTGGGGAGAAAGAATCACCTTGATGATGCCATGATTTGGACTTTCTTTCACCTCAAAACTGTAAGCTAATAAATTACCATTGTTTAATCCAACCCATTTCATTGTATTTGCTTGAGCAGCCTAGGAAACTAAAACACAAACATTACATGTTTTCTTATAAATCTGTCCCTAGTACAGGACCCATGACATTGATCCAATTTATTTAAGACTCATAGAAAATAGTAACTATGTGTTAGTACAGCTATCTTCCTAATAAGAAGGTAAAATTGTACATTGTGGTTTAGAAGAAGTCAGCCTTCACATTGGAGACTGAATTTTTTTAAGGGTAACTGTGCATGCTCACTAAAATTCATTAGCTTTCACAAAACTAAAGGTACAAGTGAAAAGCATTTACCACTTTAATTCTGCCACCCTGTCTATCCTCCATCAGATTTGGCCCTACTTGCAAGCTAAAAAGTAGCCCACCACAGTTTCACACATAATGGCAGAAGACATGATACTCCTGGATCAGAGACAAAGAACTTTCCTTCTCTCAGCAATGGCAGTATCCAGAGTATAAGCAATTGTGCTAGTTCTCAGAGCCCCAATTCCCGCAGGGTAAGACAAAAAGGGCTAAGTGACATCAGTGTGTAAACTGTGTGTTTACAGGAGAGGAACCCAAGATTAGGGAACCGAAATTTTTCTTAATAGTCAGTGAACCTCCCTAATCTTTGCCCAGAAGGGATACATTATGTTTATTACATTGTACAGTAAATAAACGCACCTGTTTCCCCTGGGGGAGACATTATCTAATCTTCCAAGGCTGTTTGCTATGTAAACATCTATGAAAAGACAGTCTAGAACAAAGGAGTCAGTATCTCTTATTGTAAGACATGCAGAAATGTGAGGGACCCAAGAAGAATTGTCTCCCTAATTTTCACATTGTCTTGGCTTCTGGCGAGTTTTCCCATGAGTAAAGCACTGCATTGGCCACTGATTAATCTGACAAATTTATTTCAGTTTGTCTCTGAAATCATTGAATAAAGGTTCCCATTAGCAGGACTTCAAGTACCACAATAAAGTCAACCTGCAGTGTTGACCTCAACCATAATCCTCAAGATTATGGACCCAGTGAGTTCAATAAATCCCAGAAACTTAAGGGTCTAATTTAAAAATCCAGGTGGCTTTCTCCTTAAGTTTCTGTACTGAATTTTCCATTTGGCCCATGGCATTAATTTAGGTACAGAAGGGTGTCTTAGTGATCATAAAGACTCTGCCATAGCTAGCAAGGAGGGAGTCTAAGATTATTTGGTCATCTATAACAACCATGACTATTGAGTTTAGGCTGACCAATATGCATTTCCTGGTCAAGGTGATGTCATGATTGCTTCAGCTAAAGTCAGGAACAAGTTTTGACCTCCTTTTCTAAGTGGATAACTCTTAGCTTTGAGATAACTGCCTTCAGGGTGCACAAAAATGACAAATCAATTTTCCCTCTAAGAGGCCCCCCAAGTAAACAAGGGTAGCTTTATTTTAGAGAGATTTGAGGGTTACATGACTTACTGGTGGTGTTTTCTTAAATACTTGCAGGTTTCTGTGGAGAATTCTGAAGTGAAATAACTATGTTTTCAGAAAGAAGACAAGTTAATGCCTGGCTTCCACACAAAAATTTCAGTCTCGGGGGTATACATGGTGGCCCTAGAAAGAAAATGGTTTTTTGTTTGTTTTTTAACCGTTGTTGCTTTCCCTACAGCTGGGACCTACTGCTGTTGGTAGACATAGGTAGACAGTGCCTCTGATACGGCCTCCCAGATGGCTGGTGGCCTTAGGGTACCTAGTTCAATTTGAAAATTTGAACTTTTTAGTGGACTGCTTGGAGAAAGTCAATTCAACCTGTTCTGCCTGCTCATATCTCACCACCTGGTTGGCATTTGTCTCCCCCTAAGAAGGGCTCATTTAAAAGGAATGGGGATGGGGCAGGCATCTGGACGTCCCCAGTACAGATATTTTACGTGAGGGAATGCAGGATCAGGACCATCTTTTACTGTTTCCAGTAGATTTCTATATGAGTTTAAAGGGAACATGATCAAACCATGGTCAGCCTGAATAAATCTGTGCATTACTATTCTGTCTCATATTTGCCTACAGAACAGTACTATCTTTTGTCTTCTTTGATGGAATCATTTGCACTGAATTATCCATTTAAACACATTGTGCCTTTCATATATGATCTTGATAGATTCAGAATTCATACTGAGTCATTTTGGAATAGAGACTGTTGTCAACATTGCTAACCCCGGGACTATTTAAGAAGATTACCTAAGAGACCCTTTAAGATGATTTTGTTGCTGCAAAAATAAGAATAATGATAATAAAAATGTGACATCTTTATATGCCTGCTACTTGTTCCAATATTTTCATAAAGGTTAAGTAATCATTATTATATTTACTTTGTCCCATTCCTTCGTTTGTTTCCATAGGATAGGTTAATATGAAGAACAAGGAGCTACTGAGACAAGAACTTTAGACTTAGAATTTGTCATTTTCCTGGCCTCTCTGGGTTACCCAGGCTCCACCTGTTGCCAGAATCTCTATGAAAAATGAGACTTACACTTATCACCAATTAAGAATTGGCTTAGCCTGGAAAGTCCTAAAAGAAGAAGCAATGAATTTGTGGTTTAAGCTTCAGGTCAGAGGCATAATCTCAATATTTGGGGCTACAAAATATTTAACAAAGTTCAACAGGGGAGGGGTTCTTCATTGATTTTGGAATCCGAAACTCTTTTTATTTGACAGCAAAGGCAATCCTTTTGTGTTGGTCTTCTATATCAAATCCTGAAAGATTACATGCATTAGGACAAATGGAATAATAACTACTGAGAACATCTAGAATTCATGTCCTCTATCCCTTTTCCATGGATTATCCCACTCTGCCTTGTCAGCTTAAATGAAAGTTTCACATCATCACACATAAATTCCGTTTGTCAGGTCACATGTAGCTCAGACTTCAGTTCCTTTCCTTTTTAACCCCAGGGTATTGTGGCATTAGATCAAGGCTTTTAATTGTTCCTAAACAGTATCAAATAGTTGTGAAATTTCTAAGACTTTCCAAGTAATATTCGCCTCATATTTTCACTCTGTGTTTTGGGACCAATATATTCTTTCATCTTAACTTTTGCAATAAAAATCTTGGCGTGGGTAAACATTGATGCTTTCAATGTTTCTTCCATTTGCTTAGCAAACAATCACTCCTATAAGCCCAAGAAAATGAATAACTAGCCAACCCACAAAATACAGTGATGGTATCAATCAACAGGTAGAATTGTTCATCTTCAGATGGGATTTTTACTGGTCAATTTCCTTTTATCTTTGTAGAGCAACCTCATGTAAAGGTAATGGCAGAAGGGAACAAGCCCTTTAATTGGATTGGGCCATCATGGATCTCAGAGTTGCCAATGTATATTGAATCATTGTCTTTGCCAAGACAGGAATGTACTTCAAAAGCAAAATAGAGTTGCTTGAAGTCTATTTTAACACACCCAGATTCACTTTCAATGGCAGCTTCAGTTCATTGTTTCCACAACCATCACATGGACTCTTTTCAAAGGTGGCCCTTCCTGGTCATTAAGAAAAGAATGGCAAAGCATCCCTTCTGCCTTTCCTCCAGGCTGAGTTTAAAATGCAACCAAGGAGAACGTAAAAGCTTCTTGAGTGCAAGAAAAGAAACTCAGTCCAAATGCCTTTGACCAGTCCTTAGTGTCTCAATGTTTTCATCTGCAAATTGAAGAAATTAATATCTTTTGGAACAACCACACTGTGTTGTGCTGAGAATAAAATGAGATAATGTTTCCAATGCTTTGCAAATTGGAAATCCCTTTGTAAATGTATGGGTTATTATATTCTTCACTGTCCTCAAACATCCCTCTAAAAACCTTCAAAGTTTGAAGGAAGATTTGAAACCTCTCCCACTCTTTTCAAATCCCCTTGGATCCTTTTCACCTTTTAATTTTAATTGAGATTGAAATTGTTCAAATTATGTCATGTAATGAAGAGTAGTTTCAGCATATCCATAGCAGAACTTCATAGACAATTTTGTATGATATGCTGCAACTGTGGAATTTCCCTCCCACCCAATAGGCAACAGAGTTTACTGTTGAGTTTACTATATTGAAAAAGAACTGGAAGTGTGAAAAGATTCTCTGAAAATGGCAAATGAGTGAAGAATTACTCATTATCCATGTTACCCATTTCTTAAGGTAGGCTGTGGGAAAATAAATGATTGTTCCAACTAAGCTATATTATGGCAGGTGATGGATTGTGACATTATGCTGTCTGGAACTAAACCATAGGCCACCACAGATATAAGTAGGGGTGTATGTGTGTGCATATGAGTGTGTGTGTGTATTGGGTGGGGGTGGTGGGAGAGACAGAAGTAGCAGGAAGAGAAAGAAGAAAGTAATAGAAACTTTGGATAATTCAGTGCAGCACATAAAATTGATTCACACTTAGTAAATACCTGAAATACACTAGGCATAGAAAATATAACTATAAAATAAGAAAATAGTCACTGCTTCTAAGCATTTTAAACAAGAGGACAAATTAGAGAATTTCTTTGACATTTCAGTTTCCTTAAATGGAATGGTTGGATGATGTTATACGCAAAGTTCCCTCAAAAGCTAACATGATGAGATTGTATTTAATTTTTACATTGAAATTTTCTTTACAAGAAGAAATTAATAATCTTGCCTTGAGCAGGCTTGAGCATCAAGGAAAGGGAGGTTATTATGAAGGAAAAGGAACATCTCTTCTCTCTCTGGAAAGGTCAGATTAACCAAAGCAATATTCAGCTTTTCAAAGATAGAATCTATCTTTTGCATTATTAGGAGTTGTAGTGGGTTTGAATGGTGACCCCCAAAAAAGTCAGGTCCACATTCTCCAAACCTGTGAATGTGAACTTATCTGAAAAAAAAAAAAAAAAAAAAAAAGGTGTCTGCAGGTATAAAGTTAAGGATTTCCAGATGAGAGCATCCTGGATTATCTGGGTGGACCCTACATGCAATGGCAATTGCCCTTATAAGAGGCAGAGAGAAGAGAAGACAGAAAATGTGGCTATAATGTGGCTCAGAGGAAGAAATTGTAATGACATGACCGACAGCCACCAGGTCAAAGAGGCAAGGGAAGGATTCTCCCCTAGAGCCTCCAGAGGCTGTAGCCCTGCCAGCACCTTGGTTTTGTACTTTTGATCTCCAGAACTGTGAATGAACAAATTCCTATTGTCTTAAGCCACACGGTTTGGGATAATTGGTTGCAGCACACATAGGATACTAATACAGGAGTGAATAAGAAAAAAACTTTAGTGGGAAAAAAAAATAGTGGGTATCATTTTAATGTTTTTTGTTTCTTTAGCTGTTTGTCCACTGTTCATTCATAGGTCAAAAATCAGACCCAGATCCAGGTGGACATCCCAAGACACTAGGGTAGACTGGGAATTCTGCCAAATGGCTGCCCACCAGAAAGTATCAGAAACTTCGGAAAAATTATGGCTTCCCCTCTCGTACTCCAGATCTATTGAATTAGAATCTCTGAAACCAAGTTCTAAGTATCTGTAATTTTAAAGCTCCCAGATTGATTTTGATCTATTCAACTTGTCAGAAGTCTGTGGACAAACTATGGAGAATTGCTGAGTAAGGGTATCTTGCTTATAATTTCAGTTGCTCTCTTCTTTTCAATCTAATGTTTCATTTTATTCCACATCTAGAATTTTCCATCTTTTCCCCTAAGCCTGCTCTTCTTCCTGCATACTGTACCTTGGATAATTGCATCTCCATTTCAGCACTGGCAGTTTGTGAACATGTTTTCCATCTTTTTCATCCTCTGAATTCCAATTGTTCAAAAACTGCCAAATTTGGCTGCTTTTATCCCCTGCTATATTGGGTCATCACCCCCTACACAAAACCACACACTAGACTATTTTTTTTTAAATATATATAATCCATTTGACTCTGGTCAAAGTAAGGAAATAAATCTCAGAGCCCTGCCACTCATTCCTTTGTGTCCTGTAGGTTATAGTTGGAAAACAAGGAAATCAGACTATTTTAGTATCACCCTAACGTCTCCCATCTGATCAGCCTTTCCTCTGGATCAAACATTCTCAATGATTTCTGAGATTTCAGAGTCATTTATTAGATCACATCATTCTACATTTACAAATACTTTCAACATTAAACCTCAAATCTCCCCAAATTTGATGTTCCAGTCACAAGCTGCCTCACTATGGAATATGCCCTATATATGATCTGACTACCAAATAATGCTGGAGGGCAAAGACAGTGTCTCTTTAATTCACTTTCATCCTACAAGCACCTAAAGCTCTGCATCTAGTCAGCTCGTATTAAATGAATGCTGCACCTTTGCTTATCATCATCACAGTCTTTAGCCCTTAATTCATGCATTTATTTATTAACAACATGCTTACTGAATGTCCACTGTACACCAAGATTTCTAGATATGATAGTCAAAAGATATGAGTCCTTGAAATGTAAGTTACTTGTTACACGTTGGATCTGGTAAGAGAGAGTGGGATATAGAATATTGCTGCCTCACTTAGTGCAAACATATTTCCTTATATGGGAAAAACAATCTGAAATGCTTCCACTCCTAGTCAGATGTAACCTTTATTGTCTTATTAGAAGGTCATAAATTATTTTTCTGGATGTTTATATCTGTAGCTACTCTTAAGTATTAGAAATATTGTATTACACACATCCTTTAGAAGTGTGTCTCTATTTGCATTTGATATAGGTGGAATAGAAAGATCCAGTAACTTAAAATGTTAAATCCAAGACTTGAAGCCTGCCTTGACTGCTGTTTTCCTTCCAACATGCTGTTCTTCGATAATGTGCTCAGACTGGCCTTTCTGTGTTTGATCCCACAAGAACACTTCGCTCCCCTTCTACCTCCCTTCATGCTCCCCTTCTCCTGGCACCACAAGAGAACTTGAAGAAGGTTAAGAGTTTGCAGGAGTTCCTCTTTCATAGTGAGAAGCTTGCTGCGAAATCTATCACTGTAGCTGAAAGATACAAGTAAATGTTTTCCAAATAAAAATCCCTCAGTGAATCGAAGGGAAAAAAAAAGTGTAATTTTCCTTTGGTAAATGCAACATGCACAAGTTATTTGAAACAGCTGGTTCAAGTGGAAATGAATGACTTCCCCAGGGTCACAATCTGACAGTAAGTGCTTGCTGCTTACATGTGTAGAAAAGGGAATGGGGACAGATATTGTAACAGAGCAGAACAATTTCTCCGCCTCATCAGTTCATGAATATTTGAATGGAGAGGGTGTGATTTGGAGAACTCCTCCCTGGCTTTGCTTTTTCTTTTTCCTCCAGTGTTCCTCTCATACAGAGAGTATCCATCACATACCTACCACAATTAAGGCATGTTGCTAGATATTGTGGCTCTACAGAGCTCAATATGACATGATCCCTTACTTCAAGGAGCAATCTCATTTACAGTATTACCAAAATTACGATGCAACCATATTACATGGAAAAGGACAGGTGTCTTTGTGCTTATACATAGGGAGGGTGAAGAAATAAAGACATCTCAGCCCCCCACTCTCTATAACTGTACTTTGTGACACATATACATAAGTGTAACGTTTTGTATTTAAAGGAACTATGGAGGAGGAAATAAAACATCTGGTCAATGTACAAAAGGACAGAGGTAAGAAGATTAATGCAGGAGGTGAAGAGAAGATTGATGAAGGGAAATCCCATTTATTAAAGACTGCATGAAGGACCAACATGATTTATTGATAGATGAAAATCTGGACAAAATGAGATAGAGGAGATAACAAAGAGAGACAATCACTTCTACTATAAGGTGCAAACCAAAGAGAGGCTAGATAGCCTCAGTTCAGGACTCAGGATGATGGTGAACTTTCTCAATGAGGTGGATTTTTGATACGTGACAGTCTCTGATACTTAGAGACTTCTTCAGTTCTATTGGAGTGCTGAGAAATTTATAATTACTACGGAATTCAGGATAATACTAAGAGGCAAACTGGAATATTGGAGGAAAAACTCCTAAATCACTTTTCCCTCAATTACCTATCTTTGCCAAATAAGATACTTTGAAAGACTGGCTAGAGGGTATTTTTTTTAACATTGGAAACTTGGAGATGTTTGGATGAAATGTGCTCTGTATAGGCCAGGTAGTGACAGTAATGTCCCAGGCCATATGTGGAGGAGTGGCTGACTGTAGAGCTCAAGATCAGTTTGAAGCTCAAGAACCAGATTAGTGTGAGAACATGTTACTCCATTCAGTTTTCCTTGGTTACTGGAACATACATCCACCCAAAGTTCAGCTCCAGCAAAGGGAGACGTATGGTCAGGACACAGCAGATTTTCTATGATTATCAAAAGGCTTGAATTGCAGCCCCCTTTTGCTTCCTGAGAATAGGAATGGAAACCATGGCAATTACATGGCACTCTTGTCCATAAACACTATTCCCTTTTATTTTCAAACTTCCTCAGCTTATCCACTGCTTTTTTCCCCCACACTTGAGCTTTCTCATTTCCTCTTTACCACAGCAACTCTCAATAAATTGTCTGGCTTCTTTTCCGGCTGCTTTAACAATTCTAGGCACTGATTTTCTAAATTGGTATAACCTAAGAGAAAAGAAACTAATTGAACTAGTTTATCACTTTTATCCATGTACAACAGTTCACAGTTCAAAAGTCAACCCTCCAGATGGACTTTTCTACTCTGTGGTGCAACTAGAGGTGTCCATCAAAAGTAAAGACACATAGTGTGAAAGACAACACAATAGTGGAGAGTGTGATTTTCCATAAAATGGGATGTGAATATACAAGCACTGTGAAACATATCTAATCCAGGTGCCTATAAGGTTATTAACAAAATATGCCTGATGTCTAAAACTCTGATGCAAGAAGGAGGGTAGGAAGCAGAAAGCAAGTAAGTATCTCAAGTGCCAAGTTTAGGGGAATAGGCCAAAACCAAGAATTTGTACTGAAGTTGAACGTATACAATAGGTGAGATGATTAAGCATGGATTGGAGGTGACTCCTGCAAAATTCTGGGTATAGAATCTTCTAGTGGATCATGTAGCTAGAAGGGAGCTGCTAAAGGCACAGCCCAAGCTGAACATGGCTAGTTCCACCAGAGACTTATGGATAGAGCATGGCTGAGGCTTCCCCTGAGCTCATTTGATAGAAAGGTTTAACCTTCTTGAAACTATTTTAAAATTGGGATGAGGAAATCCCTACAAGCTTTTTCTTGGGCTCTGTTCTTCCTGTTGTACCAGGTACAGAAACTAATCATCCTAAGTCCAGAAACTTCTTACTATCCATTCTGATTCTCTGTCCTAAATTGTTATGATACTACATGGAAGCTCCCCGTAGAAAGCAGAGTCAGAGAGGGTTTTAACAGGGACGTGTGAAAGAAGGGCATATTCTTGAAGCAAATCAACCAGATTTAGAAGGTCTCTTGTTGACAGAAATAGATGTTCTCTTTTGTGTTACAGAATAGAATAGGAACAAAAAACCCTGAAGTTTACATTTTGGTGGTCTACTTCATATTTTCGTATCCTTTGTATTTCTTGTACTAGTATTAGGCCTACAAGAAGGTCTCTGTTTCTTTAGGGGTGGCTTGCAATTCATTCAGTTCTGAACAACTGCTAGAGTGTCAATTATACTGGAAGTATAATTTAGGAACTAAATCCAAAATTCTCTGAAAGTGGACTTGTGAATAGAGAATTACAGTGAGCAAGGTTGCAGTAAGACAGATGAACCAGTTGTAGTGTAAGAGATTGTACATACTCTTAGATTTGAACTGGCATGTGGTATTTGGCCATCAGAATCTGGATGGTGGGTACCAGGCAGGTGAATATAGACTTCAAGTTCTTTAGAAATTGTCCTCTGAAACTCAGAAACAAATCACTGGACTGGAAATCCTAGGAAGCAGACAATGGTAGACAATGGCTTTATTGTGACCCAATGAACAGAAGCTGATGCAGGGAATGAGATTTGAAATCTTGGTGAAAGTGCGTCTACCACTGAGTATACACAAGGAGATGCGCACTATAGATAGGTAAGGTCTGGAGTAAAAATATCCAGGGAATTTCATAATACCTTGTGCTACCTGTGTCTGTTCTTAGCCTAAGCAGATCTTATACAGTGTTTCATTTTTGCTATGGGCCATGAGAAATCCCTGATCATTTTGCCTGGTATCTCAAGTGGGCTGTGGAAGACACTGTGATTTAAGTGCAGATCTAGAACTTTATTTTTTATTTTGGCAGGGCCATACAGTGATCTACCATCACATAGATAAGTGCTAGTCAATGTGCAGTGCCCAAACCAGAAGTTTGACCATCACTTTTGTGCCTGTTAGGAATAAAAATCATGACCTCTGCCCCAAGTTAATGAATCAAAATGTCTGACTGGGGGGCGGGGGAAAGAGACCAGGATTTTTATGTAGGCTAAAGTTGGAGACATTAGTCTAAAAAACTTTCTCTGCATTTTATTCTTCATTCAACAAATATTTATTGAACTATGCTTTGTACAGAGCATTTTTAAAAAGTTGGACACTCTGTGATGAACAAGACAAATGTGGCTCTGCCCTGATGAGGCTGGCCAAATTTTAGCAGTGGAGAAATATATTAAACAGTAACTTCTCTAAATAATTATTTCATTTCAATTGTAAATGTAGAAATAGTGGAATTCAGGACATTATGAAAACTTATGATGGGAAACCAGTGATATCTTTGGTTTCTCTCAGCATTGTGATGAGATATATGATAAAAGAATGCGAGGTAAAGAATTACAAAGAAAGAAAAATAAAACTTCACTTGCTGCTGGTGTAAGCTAAGGGAAGAGTTTTCATAGTTGACCAACCCAAGAAGGGGACCCCTTTGGAATTGTTCTACTAGCTTCAAGACATTTCTTACACATTAAGCTCCTCTTTCTCTTTAAATAGAATTACATGATTCAATAAAGCAGATATCAGAATCTATTCTAACTCAGTCTCCAAAGGATGATTTAACTCCTTCCTGCTGTTCAGTGCAATGGTTTTTAAATTGATTTGAGTTTCACTCATCACAGTAGCAGTATCAGGATGCTGAGATTTAGGGGTTAGAAGAGGGCATATGCAAAGTCACAGTGGAGTGCAGGTTTGATTCTGTCATGGAGCCAAGTACAGCCCCTGCTTCCTCAGCTCCCTTTGAATACTTCACAATTCCATCCTGATAAGTTAAAGGGACTATTTAGGAGAGATAGATAAAGAATAATGCACTGAGATAAATTGAAATGTACTTGTCAAATACATTTTTATGGCTTTCATTTTTTTTCTACAAACCTTTCAGTTTTTCTAATATACTACCGGAAATTGAGAGAAGAATAATCTTTCTTTTTATCCTAATGTTTTCCTCCTTATATTTGGGGGATGATTCCTGCAATGCGGAAATCTCCTAATCCTCCAGCCACCAGGGAGTTCCCTCTCTTCTTTTGTTCTATTTTATTTAGGTCTACACTTAATTCTTTGCCTGGTATGTCTTCTTTTAGTCAATACTTCATGGTACCCATATAATATCAGTTGCGTAATACAGTGCCTAACACATATTAGACTTAATAAATTTTATTTGGTGGATGAATGAGTGAATGAATACATGTTTTTCTTTAACCTTCTATCTGACAAGCCTTCCGGAAAGAGTTGGGGTGGTGGAGAGCAACTGTTTATAAGATTGGATTCAAACCTGATTAATGAATCCCAATGGGTTTGTGATGGATCCAAGGTGCTTCATTTATTTTCATTAGCATTAGATTTTCCTTATGTCTCTCTTTTCTCTTTCATAGAACTTAACACAATTAAAATCAAATAATTATTAACAAGATGTTTCTCCTCCACCAAAATGACAACTCCATGAGTATAAAGACAATTTATTTTCAACTGTTTCTTCCAAAACTGCAGCAACTTATATGATAATACTCTGAGGTTAGAAAATGTTCAATAAATATTACTTGAATAATGCCATAGCTTGAGTTCCTCTAGAATTTGGCCCAAAGCAAGGAATCAAGCACAAGTAATTTATTTGGGAGGGGAAGGAAACACCTATAGTGGAGAAAGGAATTGAAACCAGGAAGGAAACACAGCCAACATCAAGTTATAGGTGACTGGAGCTTAATTTCACTGAGAACATTCTGGGAGACTTTGTAGAACATAATGTCAGAGTTTTCTCACCCAAGGGATGAGGGATGAACTAAGGTGTTTATAGGCCATCTCAATTGGTTATTAAGGATTGTTGGGGGAGGGAGTTACCTTAACTCCCTGGCACTTACAGACTATTGCACAGGCACAAAGTGGACTCCAAAATAAGAGGAAATCCTCAAAGAAATGCAGGATCTGGTAGTTGAAAAGTCATGGAAGTATTCCTGGAAATAGCAATGGGAACACTCCACATCAGCTAGAAATGAATAAATGAATACTGTGGATCTGACACTGTGTTAGGTGAGTGTTCCAGTTTGCTAATGTTGCTGGGATGCAAAACACCAGAAACAGATTGGCTTTTATAAAAGGGGATTTATTTGGTTACACAGTTACAGTCTTAAGGCCATAAAGTGTCCGTCAACAAAGGGTACCTTCACTGGATGATGGCCAATGGCATCCGGAAAACCTCTGTTAGCAGGGAAGGCACGTGGCTGGTGTCTGCTCCAAGTTCTGGTTCCAAAATGGCTTTCTCCCAGGACGTTCCCCTCTAGGTCACAGTTCATCTTCAAAATGTCACTCTTGGTTGCTCTTGGGGCATTTGTCTTCTCTTAGCTTCTCCGGAACAAGAGTCTGCTTTCAACGGCCGTCATAAAACTCTCTCTCATCTGCAGCTACTTTCTCAGCTTTTGTGCATTCTTCAAAGTGCCCCTCTTGGCTGTAGCAAGCTCACTCCTTCTGTCTGACCTTATATAGTGCTCCAGTAAACTAATCAAGGCCCAAGTTGAATGGGTGGGGCCACATCTCCATGGAAATTATCCAATGAAAGATCTCACCCACAGTTGAGTGATCACCTCTCCACAGAAACATCCAATCAAAAGTCTCCAACCCAATCAACACCAATACTTCCCTGCCCACTCAAGACTGCATCAATGATAATGGTGTTTTGGGGGACATAATACATCCAAACCAGCACAGTGAGGAAAGATTATGCAATATATCTGTCTTTTTAGACTCCTTTGCAGCAACCCATGTGACAACTCTGTCCTCCTTTTCCATTTGTTACCTTTGTTTTTTCCACTTGTTTCACTCCCACTAACTCAAACTCCATTCTCCATCTCTACTTTTTTTTTTAGCAATCAAGAAACACTTAAACTTGTGATCATTCTCTTGTTTGTTCTTGGTTTTAGAGCTCAAATTATCTTTCAGATTCCATGTTGATTTATTTTATAGTGTTTTGAGGACACCAGTTTGGATAGTTTTTTAGAGGTTGTTCCAGGTATTACAAATGTTAGAAAGCATAGCACCAGCTTGCATCACCTGGTTGTCTCCAAGTGAAGCTATAAACACATACCCCCAGGAGACACTTCTGACACCAGCAAGGAGGGAAGTGAAGAGCCAACTGTCCCTGCCTTGTTGCTGCAAGGCAAGCTCAGCTCAGCTCCTATCCGAGCCTTACTGATACCAGGCAGTCAGGGGAAGGAGAGTGATGACTCTCTCCCAATCCCATCATCTCCTTCTGTTTGGTTGATGCTGGGTGAGGGTGGAGGCTCAGCTCCTTGTTGCGCCCTGCTGACACGCGGTTAAGGTGGGAGGGGATCTGAGGGTCAACTAGCCCTATCCCAGGACACCTCAGTTTGCTTCACTGATGCCAGGTAGGAGTGGAGGCTCAGCTCCCCTCTGGGCTCCTCTGACACCTAGGGGAGGCAGAGACTGGAGTGCCAAGCAGCCCTGTTTCATGCTACGTACTCAGTCTCATTGGTACCCGGAAGTTTGTGGAGGTTCAGCTCCACCCCTGGGGTCCTGCTGACACGGGAAAGTGGAGTGCTGACTTTCTCTGCCTCACACCACTTTGTTAAATCTCCTTGCTGCCAGATGGGGGAGGTGGCTCAGCTAGCCTTGGACCCGCTGCTGACACGACCCTGATGGGAAAGCAGAGTGCTGCCTCTTTCCACTGAGCAGGGAATGAAAGATCAGTTCTTTTCTCAATGCTGACATTACAAAGAGGAGGGGAATAATAGACCCTTTGCCTGCTTTCTTGGCGTAAGGAGTTGAGGAATTCAGATGGGGCATTAGCTCCTCACGTAGCCGTGGTGGGCTAAGGGCAGTTTTCCTTGGGTTTTTGACTTGAGGAGAGATTGCCAAAAAAGGTTTTCTGCTCTCTTAGGCTGACCTTTTCCTGGCCATTTGGGAAAGAGGAAGAAACCTTTCTCAGAGCTTTTTTATTTTTGGTCTGCTGGTGGATTCCAGATTGAAGGCTTCCCCAGTGCCTTGTATATATGGGAGACAATGAGGAAACCCAGGAAACTCACCAACTTGCTGTTTGTCAGGTGCCAGGGTTCCTAGAGAGCCTGCCTTCTTTCCACCTTAGAGAGTCTCCCTGTCTTTGCTGTTGTGTGATGTCCAGGGTTTTTAACTGTAAGAAGGAGAATGTGGGAGGAATGGGGCTACTTCCTTTTGGTGGGAACCAGAAATCCCCTCAAATTACCTTAAAGCTCAAAAAGTTTACAGAAAGCTTCAAGCATAAGTTCCAATGAGTTTAACTCTTGTCTTCCATTTATTTGTTTATGTCTATGGCTAGAGAGTTAGGTGAGTGGAAAAGGAAAATTCTATTTCACTTTAAGTGGTGCCATTAGTGGAAGTTATTATACATATTTCACTTACAATTTTCCTAGCTGGGATCTTTTTTTTTTATGAGAGAAAATAAACAAAAGATATTACAGCATATTTTACATGGTAAGTTTTTTAAACTGTTGTTAATACTCTTTTTCTCCATTACTGGATTCAGGGTACCCATAGGTGCCATGTACTCTGTTTTTCAGCCTCATTTATTTAAAAATTAATCTCACGCTGAAAACCCAAAATCATTTTCTATTCCCAACAGCAGTGACCTAAAAAGCTTGCTTTAAATATGAAACCACAGACATATTTATATTTAATCAAGCCTCCTTACTGACATTCCTGTCTATAGCTGCTGATTCTGCTGCTGCCCTGGGCAGACAGAACTTGCCAGAGAATGTGATGAGACCTAACCAACTCAGGGCAGGAGCTTTGAACAGCATCACACAAGGGTCAGAGGATGTAATTTGCCTACACCATCGTGGTTTCCAATAACATGGTGTATAAAATACAGATCCAAGAAAGAGGAAGTTTTTTTTTTTTTTTAATAAGAACACTGAAAAACATGCATCCAGAGTATTTTACTCCTGTCTTTCTAAAGATGGTCATGAGGGTAAAACATTCATTCATTTCTTTATAGGCTAGAGGTCATTTGACATAGCAGTTAGGGGGCACCCAGTCTGTCTGGATTCAAATCGTTACATTCAACTTATTACACATGTGAATTTTGGCAAACTATTTAACATTCGTAACTCCCTTTCCTTACAGGTAAAATGGTCATAATAATAGTACCTACCTCATAAATTGATATGAAGATTAAAAGAGCAAATAAACATGAAGCACAAAGAATAGTGTGTGGTGGGACAACACGTGTTCAACAAATGCAGGGTGTTATTCAGAAATCATCAGGGAAACCAGTTCCTGAAAGTTTGACAACTTTTACAATTCTTAAATCTACCAATGTTTATGGAGCATTCTGGAATGTCAAAGACAAATAAACCTCAGACTCCGACATCAAAGAAGTTATTATCTCTTAGAAATAAAGAAGGGAGGAATGAGGACATGGAGTAACCACCATATGCCCCTTGCTCATGGTAGGGTTTGCCCCCATTTTGAAATGAGTGTCAGAAAAGTGAGGGAGTGCAATATACTCTAGGGTACACAGTTAAATATGTGTATTTAAATGTTTCTGAAGTCACATCACAGGACACTCTTTCTGATAACATTAAACTAAACAATTTCAGAATATAGAGAAGAATGTAAAAGGTGGTTCCAAACTCTATGGACTGACGGTGATTCCAAACTCACCACAGCAGTGCAGCTGATGTCAGCTGAACCTGGCGTATGGCCCACGTGCCATGTCTTGCTTTAAATCTATTCTAAGCACCAGGAGAGGAAGAACGCAGTCAGCTCAGCCTCCTCATCTGTAAAATGAAGCAGGCAGAGAAGATATTTCTAAGGCAACTTCCTGCTCCAACAACCTGAAATCCTATGAAGGTTTATGTTCTGAAACGCCCTTTCTGTTCATTAACCACAATATTGAGTGCTTTTAGATAAATTGGGATGAATTTTGGTATACTGTCTTGGAGGATGCCATTGGAGGAACTATTTTCAAAATTTTCAGAGCATGAAGTAGGAAGGAACCAGACATTTGTGGAGATTAGATTAAAGGTGAGATAAGGGAAGCAAAAGGGGAGTGTAAGTATGAGGTTCTGGGAGGTTTCACAAGATTCTCACAAGACAGCTTATTAATTGATTGACAACAAGCCATGACCATACTTAGCAGTTAATGATCATTGGCTTATTTAATCATAGCAAAAGAACTGTGGAGTTGGGGTATTTAATTCCCATTTTAAACGAAAAGTTGAGCTTCACAGAGATTAAGTGATCACCCCTGCAAGGTCACAGAGCTAGTTTGCAGGGCAGGGATGCTGACATTAAAATTCAAGGCTACATATAGCAATTCCCATTGCCTTTTCACTGTTTGGTATAGCCTCCCTAAGTTTTCTCTGTATACAAGGCACTTCTATTTACTTGCATTTATGTAAATGATACTACATGTCATTACTAATGCAATAGTGCTTATGATAAATATTGGCATTAATCTTTCTGAACACTGAAATGAAATTGCTATTTTCATTCACTGCTGAAGCTGGTTCTATTAAACAGTGCAGCCTCCCATTATAATTTTTTTAGAAATTATTTTCAGAGGATGGAAGGACAAGGAGATTGACATTTTTTTGAGTAGTACTGTGTGCAAAGCACTTAACATATATTATCTTATTTAAGCATCATTTTTTATTGCTTTGCTTTATTGGAGAAGTTGTACATTTACAGAAAAGTCATGCAGAACATACAAAGTTTCCATATACCATTCTCACACACAGAGTTTTCTCTATTGTCAATATTTTCCGTTAGTGTGGTGTTTTGTTACAATTAATAGTACACATTATTATAATTAAACTATTAACTATAGTTCATAGTATTAGAGTTCACAATTTGTGTTGTAGATACCTATTTTTTAAATTATTCTAGAAACATATATACAACTTAAAGTTTCCCCCTTTAACTTCATTCAGTGGTGTTAATTACAATCACAATGTTGTGCTACCATCACCACCATCCATTACCAAATCATGCCCATCATCCAAACAGAAACACTGTACCAATTATGCATTAACTCCCCATTCCCTATGCCCACCATCACCACTATCCATTTCCAACAATTGACAATCAACTAAATAGAAATTCTGCACAAGAGAATGGGGAGCTGATGCTCATTGTGATTTTGATTTGCATTTCCCTAATTGTTAATGGTGTTGAGCATATTTTCATGTGCTTGTTGAGCAATTTGTATATCTTATTTGGAGAAATTTCTACTCAAGTCGTTTGCCCATTTTTAACTGGGTTGTTTGTCTTTTCGTTGTTGATTTGTAAGATTTCTTGATATATTCTGTATATTAAATCTTTATCAGAGATATGGTCTGCAAATATTTTCTCCCAATCTGTAGGTTGTCTTTTCACTTACAAGATGAAGTCCTTTGATGTACAAAAGTTTTTACCTTTGATAAAGCCTCATTTATTTATTTTTTCTTTTGTTGCTCATGCTTTTAGTGTCAAGTCTAAGGAAACATTGCCTAACACAAGGTACTGAAGATGTTACCCTGTGTTTTCTTCTAGGGGTTTTATAGTTTTGGTTTTTATATTAAGGTCTTTGATCCATTTTCAGTTAATTTTTGTATGTGGTGTGCATATGGATATCCAGTTTTCTCAGAACCATTTGTTGAAGAGACTATTCTTTCCCCATTGAGTGGACTTGGCCCCCTTGTCAAAAATCAATTGACCATAGATGTGAGGATTTATTTCTAAACTCTCTATTTGATTCCATTGGTGTGTCTGTCCTTGTACTGGTACCATGCTGTTTTGAAATTGGGAAGTGTGAGTCCTACCACTTCATTCTTCTTTTTCAGGAGGTTTTTGACTATTCAGAGACCCTTGCCATTCCATATGAATTTGACGATTAGCTTTTCTATTGCTGCAAAGAAGGCTACGGGAATTTGTATTGCTATTGCATTGAATTTGCAAGTTGCTTTGGGTGGAATTGGCATATTAGCAATATTTGGTCTTCCAACCCATGAATGTGATGTGCCCTTCCATTTATTGAGGTCATCCTTGACTTCTTTAGCAATGTTTTGGAGTTTTCTATGTAAAATCCCTTTACATCGTTGGTTAGATTTATTCCTAGATATTTGATTCTTTTAGTTGCTATTGTAAATGGAACTTTTTTATTCCATTTCAGATTGTTCATTACCAGTGTATAGAAACACTACTGATTTTTGCATGTTGCTCTTGTGTCCCACCACTTTGTTGAATTAATTTATTAGCTCTAGTAGCATCATTGTTGACTTTTTAGGATTTTCTCTGTATAGAATCTTATCTGAAAATAGGGAAAGATTTACTTCCTCCTTTCCAATTTTGGTGCTTTTTACTTCTTTTTTTAACCTCATTGCTCTGGCTAGAACTTCAAGTACAATGTCAAATAACAGTGGTGACGGTGGGCATCCTTGCCTTGTTTCTGACCTTAGAGGGAAAGCTTTCATTCTTTCACCTTTCAGTTTAATGTTAGTTGTGAGTTTTTCTTATATATCCTTTATCATGTTTCAGGAGTTTCCTTCTATTCCTAGTTTTATAAGTTTTTCTCAGGAAAGGTTGCTGGATTTTGTCAAATGCATTTCAGTGTCAATTCAAATAGTCATTTATCCCCCTTCATTTTATTGATAAGGTGTATTTCATTAATTGAGTTTCTTAAACCACTCTTGCATACCTGGGACAAATCCCTCTTAATTGCTGCATATAATTCTTTTAATGTATTGTTAGATTCAGTTTGCCATTGTTTTGTTGAGGATTTTTGCATCTGCATTCATCAGGTATATTGGTCTGTAAATTTCTTATATTGTGGTATCTTTTTCTTGCTTTGGTATTAGGGAGATAAACATCACAACTTTAAAGAGAGTATTATTTTCCCTTTCTATCAGATGAAGAAACTAAGGCTTAGAGAGGTTAAATAACAAGCTGCACCCTGTGATTCAAAGCCCCTGTTTTACTGATTCTCAGCCCCTGTTTTACTACTTCCCATGGCCAATTTCTAAATCAGGCTCTGGTTTTAATCTGTTTCTTCTTTCAGCTGACCTGTTCTTTAAGTTTTTGTTTGAGGTCAACTCCAAAAGTTCAGCAACATACACTGACATCAGTGATTAAAGGATTTGTGCTTTAGACAGTGATCAAATCAGAAACGCAAGACACACCATCAGTCTGACTTCTGCTTTTAATGAACATAAAGATATATCAGTTCAGTAATTCCTGTCATTGTATGCCTTCAATATGCATGTTCTTGTTGAATGAATCATTAATTTTTACTCTG
This sequence comes from Choloepus didactylus, assembly GCF_015220235.1. NCBI lineage: Eukaryota > Metazoa > Chordata > Mammalia > Pilosa > Megalonychidae > Choloepus > Choloepus didactylus. The sequence goes on along the minus strand of NC_051312.1, from coordinate 37,558,665 downwards.
ACCATGATTGAATGAGTTTGACAACGTTATGTTGTTTTTTTTCCCTCTAAATAAAACTTTTTACTTAAGGATTCTCATTTTTGGCCATTTAAAATTTTTCTGAGTCAAAGAGTACACTATCCCTTAACACACACACTTAAATCTTCATAATTTTTAAATGAGAAATTGATTTGATACATTCCATAAGCTAAATGGATAGTTTGGGGCACACTTTTGTCTGGAGACAAAGTATTGCTCCAAATAGCAGTTTAAAATGGTTAGAGGAGTACCTATTGAAAGTGATATATTATGTGAACAATTTCTTTGTAGTTGTCTGTGGAAACAGCTCAGCTACTTAGACATAAATGAGTGGAGAAGCCAAGGTGAAGTCTTCCCCGTATTCCCACACTGAATTGTTCATTCTGTCATTTGTGATCCCGCACAAATGAAATACACCTCACCAGCTTGTATTTATTTGTTTACATGCCAGTTTTCGACCTCATTTGGCCATTAACTCTTCAAGGTCAAGGAGCAAAGTCTTATTCCTCATTATATCCTAGTATTTAGCACAATATCTTATATAGAATAAAATCTTAATAGATATTTCTAGAATGCATGAATAAATGAAAGTATAGACATCTCCATTTTATGCTAATACACTAGGGTTTGTTGGGCCATTGCTATGTGCCACCCAAATTCCCCTTCAACTTTTGCCCCACCTCCTGGGATTGTAGTCAGCTGTCAGTACCTTCAAGGATTGCCTCAGCTGCAAAATCTGCCTTGCCCAAGGTCAAACCAATTCCCATAGTGGGCCACGTGTAATGACAGAACCGAGTGGGAATATAAAGACTTGGCTACCCCAGCCCAGTGAGGAACACATCTGAAGCGCTATCCAGACTCCAGAATTCCCTTAGGTTGTCATTGGACCTGCAGAGTAACATGACTTCTCCCTCGGTCCAACCCTGCTCTCCCCACCTTTCCTTTCATAAGTTTTGATCCCAAGGACATTCCTTAATAAATAGCCTGCAATACAACCTCTTAGTGTCTACTTTCCAAGGAACACAATCTGCAAAAAGTTTCAAGAAGTACATTGGCAAACAAAAGTAGTAAGAATCTATTTCAGTATATTACCTCTACTCTTACAACCTCCGGTGGGAATCTACGCTGATGTATAGATCACAGGTCAGGAACTATATCATATTGTTTCACCTGCATGATATTATATAATTCTTATCTCAGTCATGTGAGCTAGATAAGATTTTTATTTTTATTCTAAATTTTATATGTGGCTCAAGGAGTCTGGGAAGCTTGTCTTTGATCTTATAGCTCATCTGAAGCAAGTAGTTAAATATCCCTAGATCCCCCCAATAATGTAATAAAGGCAAGAAGAACTAAATTAGAAGTCCAGGAGATTTTATTTCATTCTCCACACATGCCAAAAGACTACAGGCTTGCATAATATGTCATTCAAAAGATACTCATTAAAATATTCTATAGTTGCTTCCTCATTTCACAGTCTTCTCTAACATTCTTCAAAAAATAGGTTGAAGGGAAGGTGTCTAATTCTTGTTTTTATAAGACCTCATCCTCTTTTCAAGTATCAGATTTTCTAAAAGCAGAATTGAGATAGGTATTCTTGTTCAAGTGATATATTGAAAGAGGAGAGCATAGAGAAAGGAAATGAGAAAGGTAGGATGGGGAAAGGGAAAATACTGAGCCAAATTGTGTTTTTAGCTGAGTGTAACCTTAAGTTTGATCCCAGTGGGAAGCCCTGAACAAAGACTGTGTTTCAGAATTAAACCTTCTTTGAAACAATGGGGCATCCTCTTGTACCATGTGTAAGTCAGACACTGGTTATGGGCTGCTCCATCAGGAGAGGTGTGGCCAGTCAGGAACCAACCAGTAGGCAGAGTTCAATTCTCCAGAGATGAGACCACCTTTATGCCACTAACACTGCATACTCACAGCATTCATTAAGTGCTTACCAAGTCTGGGTTTATTCTAGGGACTAGCGATACAGAAGCATCTAAAACAAAAATCCATGTCCTATTGGAGTTTACACTCTAATGGAGGAAGATGAGAAATAAATAAAATATTTAATATGGTAGATGTCATTAAGGGATGTGAAGAAAAATAGAGAAAGAAAGGGGTTGCAATTTTAGATAGCGTGGTCAAGGAAAACTTTATTGAGAGGTCATTATTGGAGCAAAGACCTAGAGAAGGTGAGTAGACAAGCCATGCAGATTTCTGAGAAAGAACTTTCCAAAATAAAGAACTGCAGGTGCAAAGTCCTCAAGGTGAGAGTGTTTGTCATTTGCAAGAAACAACAAAGATTCCAGTGTGCCTGGGGTAGAGAGATTTATGTAGAGAGTGGAAGAGAAAAGATTTGAGAAGAAGCAGGTTCCAGGCCAGAAAGGACCTTATAGGTTACCATAAGTCCTTGACTTTTACTTTGAGTGAGATAGCAAACCATTGGGAGGACCCTCAGCAAAAGAGTAACATGATCTCACTCATACCTTGAAAAGAACTTTCCATCCAGATTTTTTTTTCACTGGTATTTTTGTTTATTAGGACAGTTATAGGTTTACAGAAAACAAAAAGCATGCAGGAGGTACAGACTTCCCATATCACCACCTCATACATGTAGTTTTCTCTACTGTTAACATTTTGCATTAGTGTGGTATCTTTGTTACAATTGGTGAAACAATATTATTAATAATTATATTACTAACTATAGTCCATAGATTACGTTAGAGCCACTCTTTGTGTTGTACAGCACTATAGTTTTTTTTTAAATTTTTATTCTGTAACATATATACAGCCTAAAATTTCCCTTTAACCACATTCAAATATATAATTCAGTGATGTGAATTGTATTCACAATGTTGTGCTAACATCACCACCATCCACTGTCAAAAATTTCCATCACATCAAACAGAAACTCCGTACCAATTGAGCAGTAATTCCCCATTACCTAACCCCACCCTTACCCCTGTTAACTTGTACTCTAATTTCTGACTCTATGAAATTGCATTTTCTAATTATTTCATATGAGTGAGATCATACAATATTTGTCTTTTCATGTTTGGCTTATTTAACTCGATACGATGTCCTCATCCATGTTGTCACATGTATCAGAATTCTATTCTTTTTTACGCCTGGATCGTATTCCATTATATGTATATATCACATTTTGTTTTATCCGTTTATCCTTTGATGAATGCTTGGGTTGCTTCCATCTTTTGGTCACTGTGAATGATACCACTATGAACACTGGTGTACAAATATTTGTTCAAGTCCCTGTTTTCAATTCTTTGGGGTATATACCTAGAAGTGGGATTGCTGGGTCATATGGTAATTCTGTACTTCACTTGCTGAGGAACCACCAAACTGTTTTCCACAACAGCTGCACCATTTTACATTCCCACCAATAATGCAGGAGGGTTCCCATTTCTTCACATCCTCTTCAACACTTGTTATTTTCCATTCTGTTAATAATAGCCATTTTAGTGAGTTTGAAGTGGTATCTTGTGGTTTTGATTTGCACTTCCAAATGGCTAATAATGCTGTGCATCTTTACAAGTACTTATTGAACATTTGTCTAATAATGCTGTGGATCTTTACAAGTACTTATTGAACATTTGTCTATCTTCATTGGAAAAATGTCTATTCAATCTTTTGTCCATTTTTTAAAGAGGGTTGTCCTTTTGTTTTTGATTTGTAGGATTTTTTGTATATTCTGGATATATGGTTTCCAAATTTTTTCTCCCATTCTGGAGATAGTCTTTTCACTTTCTTGATAATATCTCCTCATGCACAAATATTTGTAATTTTGATGAAGTCAAATTTATGTATTTTTTTTTTTATTTTGTTGCTTTTACTTTTGATGTAAAGTCTAAGAATCCATTGCCTAATACAAGGTCCTGAAGATGTTACCCTATGTTTTCTTCTAGGACTTTTAGAGTTTTAGTTCTTATATTTAGGCTTTGGTCCATATTGAGTTAATATTTGTGTGTGGTATTAAGTAGGGATCAATTTTCACTCTTTTGTGTGTGGACATACTATTTTCCCAGCACCTTTAGTGGAAGAAACTGTTGTTTTCCCATTGAGTGGTCTTGGTTCCTATGGTGGTTTGAAGATATTTATACCCCAGAAAAACATGTTCTTAAATTTAATACATTCCTGTGGGTGTGAACCCATTGTAAGTAGGACATTTGTATGTGATCAATTCATTTAAGGAAATGAGGCCCACTTTAATCAGGATGGATCTTAATCCTTTTACTGGAGTCTTTTATTAAGTGGAATGAAATTCCAACACAGAGAGAGAAAGCCACAGGAAGCAATAGGCTGAATATCAATGGAACCCGGGAGAGAAGGGAGAGACCCAGAGGCATTGCCAGGTGACTTGCCATGTAACAGAGGAACCAAGGAATGCCGGAAGCCACACCTCTGATGCCACAGCCTTCGGGGGGAAAGCATTGCCTTAATGATGCCTTGATTTGGACTTTCTTTTAGCCTCAAAACCATAAACAAATAAATACCCATTGTTTAACCAAACCATTGCAATGGTATTTGCTTGAGCAGCCTAGAAAATTAAAACAGTCCCCTTTCCAAATTCAATTCTTCCTGAAACCTGAATTCTATTCCACCCATGGTTTTGAGAAGAGTTGACTGCACAGAGCAAGAACAGAGACACGTGTTAGAGGCTGTTACAGTTTCTAGGAGAGAGTTTTCTGTGACTAGGATCAGGATGAGAACAGTGTAAGCAGGTAAGATTTTGTCATTTCTGAATATATTTTGAATATACAGTCAATAGAACTTGCTGAATGATCGGATATGAAGGATGAGAGAAGGAAAAGGTTTGAGTGTTGCTCTAAACTGCAATACTTAATACTAGACCGTTGGCATTGATACTGGCTTCAGACTGATTGGAGACAATGAATTTCACCAAGCATCAAGTTTGCTTACCTTTAAGAAAATATGCAGGACAGGAATCAATGTAGAATTCATGGCAATAGCATAGTACAGATCTTGGGGCTCAAATGAATCAATTTCCAAATATCCCCAAATTGCTTTGCACTTAGCATGCACAAGTTCATAAGAGAAGAGGTTGAGTGGGAAAAGTTGCTGCCAGCTCAGGGAAGCCATCATCTCTGGAGAACCTTCAGCTTTTACACTTTGTGCTACCTTTCTGGTGTAGCTGTTATTTCAAAATATTGGTTAGTCATTACTCAATAAACAATCTTAACAATGAGGTACAGGTGCTTGGTCCTGTACATAATAACTTTGGCCAGAATCTCACTCAGCTTGGATCTCTCATACTTCTACAAATTTCGTGAGTTAATGTACAGGGAAGATTTGATCAAGAATTGAAGCAGCAGGGGTGCTGCGGTTAAAGGAAAGGCCACAAGCCAGACATTGGCACTTTCTCTCCATAAATATTTTGGCATCAGCAATTGGAAAGGTGGAGTTGCCATCCTGTAAGAGGAGTGGTCTTGGTGGACATAGGAGAAAGAATATCAGGAATTCAATTTTAGACACTGATCTTTGAGATACGTTTGATACATCTACATGAAGTTGAGTGGGAAGTTTGATACATGAGCCTGAATTTCAGGAAAGAGGTTCGAGATAAAGCTATAAACATGGGGGTCAACAACAGAGAAATGCTATTTAAAGCCATTAGTCTAGATGAGAACAATGAGAGCTATAGAGTGATAAAGAAATCTTATAATTGAGGATTTTAATTGTTAGGAAGATAAAAGAAAACTAGCAAAGGACGCTGAGATCAAGAGTCCAGTAAAGTAAGACAAAATCAAGAGCTTCTGGTGCCCTGCAAGCAAATGGAAGAAAGGGTTAGCAATTAGGAGGAAGTGATCAGATGCATTAAATTCTGATAATAGGATGAATAGAATGGATTTAGCCATAAGAATGTCAAAGCTTACTTTTGCAAAAGCAATTTTGTGGAGTAGTGTGGAACGATTGATTAGAGATTGTTCAACAAAAAATGTGGGGGGGTATAATTGAATAGATCAAGAACAGATAAGCTTTACTGTAAGAGGAGCAGGATCAGAGATTTGCAGAAATGACTGGTGAGATAATAGGCAAAAGAGAGTGTTTGTCACTGCTATTCTTGTTTAAGATGGAAGATATTATTGTATGTTTATACCAGAATGACCTGTTAGATAAGGAAAATTGAAAATGAAGGAAATAAAAGAGAGTTACTGAAATGATGTTCTTAAGGTGAGAGAGGTTGGAACTAATGCACAGTGTGGGTGTGGAACTCAGAGGGATGGAGACATTCCTTTCAGTTTAACATGACAAAAGTGACAAATACATGGGCACAGATGCAGGCAGGTGGATGGAAGCTTGTGGAAGTTCTCTCCTCACAGTTCCTATTTTCTCCATGAAATAAAACACAAGACAAACAGCTTAGGGTGAGGAGAAAAGAGGAGACATTTAAGAAAGAATTGAATGTGTGATCAAGTCATTTCAGAGAACAGGAGATGTGTGATAGGATTGCTGCGCAGCACTTAGGGTTCACCTGAGACTAGAGGTATGATGGCTAAGTTCGTGTGTCAGCCTGCCCAGGTTCAAGTGTCCAGTTGTTTGTCAAGCAAGCATTGGGCTTACTGTTACTGTGAGGCTATTTCATGGATGTAAATCATCAGTAAGTTGATAGTGTCTATGGCTGATTGCATCTACAATCAACTGAGGAAATTGCTTTCAACAATGAGAGAAGTCTCATCTAATCAGTTGAAGATTTAAAAGGAGAAGTGATGATTTCAGCAGTCAGAAGAGAGAATTTCCATCTCTGTCTCAGCCAGCCAGCTTCTCCTGGAGAATTTACTGATAACCTTCACCGGAATTCCCAGCTTGTGGCCTGCCATCCAGAATTTAGACTTGCCCATCCCCACAGTTGCATAAAACAATTCTTATAAAGTTCTCATAATATTTACAGATATCTCCTGTTGGTACCATTTCCCTAGAGAACCATGACTAATACAACAGGTCAACACTAAAGTTACACCAGGCAGGATGGTGGTGTTTTTCTCTAGTCATGTTGAACTGTGGGGTTTAGTTGGTGTGGGAAGAAAATTACATATAACTAGGGTTGAATATTTCAGGTGTCTATCTGAAGTGAGAAAAGAGCAAGAGAATTGAAGATGCATGCAAGGCAGTTATAAATATGATGGGCCATGAAATATAAACTGTTTAAGAATCAAAGTGAGGACATACAGGGTAGGGAAAATGAGGGACATTGAAAAGGAGGTAGGATCAAAAGATTGAAGGATCAGTCAGTGCAAACTAGAGTCTATAGTGAACAGGAACATTGTATTATGCCACCACTAATTGTAACAAAGGTAATATACCAAAGCTAAATGCCAATGAGAGGGGGATATAAGGGAAGGGTATGAGATTCTTGGTGGTGGTGATGTTGTCTGAACTTTTTAATGTATTTTATTTTATTTTTATTTTTTCTTTTATTTTTTATTCATTCTTTTCTCTTCTTCTTTTTCTTTTTTCTCATCTTCCTCTTTTTTTTTGCTTAAGAAATGGAAATGTCCACATATAGATTGTGGTGGTGAATATCATAACTATGTGATTACACTGGGAACCACTGATTGTTTACTTAGGGAGGAATGTTTAAAAAACAGAGAAGCATTGCTGACCCTGCAGAGTAGACACTATGAGTAAAGCTCATCTGCCCAAGTTGAAAAAATTTATGGACAAGTAGTTCTCATTGAAGTTAAATGTTTGCAGACACGTCCAAGGAGTATTGCTGGGATTTGATCCCTTCATGAGTCTTGTGATTGATGAATGTGTAGAGATGGCAACTAGTGGGCAACAGAACAATACTGGAATGGTGGTAATATGAGGAAATAGTATCATGTTAGAAGCCTTGGGATGAGTATAAAGAATGGCTGTGTTCAGTAGAGAAATCAGTTGCTTCCACATGTCCCCTCCCTGAAAGGCCTTTTTTACTGTGATGTAAAAATTGAGTCATGTACATTTTTCATATTAAAATGTTTTGTTAAACTTAAAAAAAAAAAAGGCATACAATTGCTGGAGAAAATGTGGAGAGAAGGATGCACCTAGTCACTGCTGGTGGGGAAGTAGAATGGTGCAGCCCATCTGGAGGGCAGTGTGGTGGTTCCACAGGGAGCTAAGTATGGGTTACCATATGGTCCTGCAACCCCGTTATTGGGTATATATTTGGAAGAACTGATTGTAGGAACATGAATGGACAGTTGCACACTGATGTTTATGGTGTCAGTATTCACAATTCCCAATGGATGGAGATGGCCCAAGGGCACATTGACTGATGAACAGAATGGTGAACTGTGGTGTACACTTACAATGGAATATTGAGTGACTGCAAGAAGAAATGAAGTTGTGAGGTATGCAACTAGGTAAATGGACCTTGAGGATAGTATGTTGAGTGAAATAAGCCAGAGATGAAGACAGACATTATAACACCTCACTAATATGGACTAATTATAATGGGCAAACTCTGAGAATTGAATCTGAGAGCATAGGTTATTAGGGGAAACCTTATTGTGAGGGTCCCTAGATTGTAAGCTCTTACAGCAGTTACATCTATTCCTGAGTTGTAATGGTTAGTTCTAGATTCTGAGATGCTGAGCTCTTGTGTACAACCTGGGTGGTCCCTGGAACTTCAGGTATCTGTGTGACACCTGGGACTCAGAGCTAGAGTTTGGTAGCTCTGAATGTCAACATTATCCGATACAGAAAATGTTAAAGAAGTTGAAAAACAGATCAGACTTCAATTAGAGATATGAAAGAAATGGCCTTGGTTAGGACTAAGGTAAATCAGACTAAAGGGTAAAGGATGATATTCACTATGTTTTAAAACTTCAATTTCTGTGTGAGATGAAAGGTAGAGATGTATATTTGGTGGAAAATCTTTATTTTCCATAAAATGCTATATAATTTAACTTGTGTGGTCAGTTTATTCAAACACCATAATTACATGGAACTTTGAATAGGGAGTGAGATCTGGTTTGTTTTTACAGTTTAATGTGAAGCCCTAATACATCTTAGAGTAACTTGGGCAGAGGATAAAGAAGTATTTGAAAAGCCCCCTTGAGGGACTGGGGAAAATGTGGAAATATTATTTACCCACCTGGGGAATTCCTTATATTCTACAGACATTAGAGACTACCAATTTAGTAGACTGAGCCCTCGGCTTTGGGCCTTGCCCTTATGAAGCTTGTTAGTGCAAAGGAGAGGCTAAGCCTATTTATAATTGTGCCTAAGAGTCACCCCCAGAGAACCTGTTTTTTTCCCAGGTGTGGCCTTTCTCTCCAAGCCGTCTCAGCAGGTGGAATCACTGCCCTCCCCCCAGTATGGGACATGACTCCCATGGGTGTAAATCTCCCTGACAACTTGGGACATGACTCCCAGGGATGAGTCTGGAACCGGCATCGTGAGATTGGGAAAGGCTTCTTGACCAAAAGGGGGAAGATAAATGAAACAAAGTAAAGTTTTAGTGGCTGAGAGATATCAAATGGAGTCTAGAGGTCATTCTGGAGGCTATTGTTATGCATTATATGGATAATCCTTTTTAGTTTTTAGTATATTAAGATAGCTAGAAGGAAATGCCTGAAACTGCTGAACTGCAACCAGGTAATCTTGATTCTTGAAATGAGTGTACAATTATATAGCTTATACGGTGTGACTGTGTGATTGTGAAAACGTTTGGCTCACACTCCCTTAATCCAGTGTATGGATAGATAAGTAGAAATATGCTGACAAAAAAAATAAATGAATAATAGGGGGAATGGGGGATGGGATGTTTTGGGTGTTCTTTTTTAATTTTATTCTTATTCTTATTTTTATTACTTTTTTTGGAGTAATGAAAATGTTCAAAAATTGATTATGGTAATGAATGCACAACTATATGATGATACTGTGAACAACTGATAGTACACTTTGGATGATTATATGGTATATGACTATATCTCAATAAAATTGGAAGGAAAAAAAAAATTGAAGGTCCTGGTAGGGTGGAAAAATCATCAGAGTCAGGTCCTCAAAGGAGTGACTTGGAAAGGTGAGCGGGATTGTTTAAGAGTGGAGTGCCTGAAATGCAGAATAAGAAGTGGTTGTATGGGCAGACAATAACTCAAGCTAGGAAATGATTTTGACAATGAGCAGTTAATGTAGGTTGGAAGACACAATTATTGGATCAAAGAAAGCCAAGAACGGAAAGTCCAAGATAATGGAAATATCATTTAGACAAGCATTAAAATACCCAGCAATTAAGATGGGGGTGATAATGGAGACAGTAAACCAAGGATTAAATATTCAAGGAAGGAAGGAGTGACCCAGGAGTATGCAGTGAGGGCAATGAGGTTGGACTATGGAAATTTTTATGTAGATGAGAGGAAGAATGTTATGGAAGAAGCAATGGGGAGCAGCGAGAGTGTGTACCCCAACTCCAGGTCCAGTGGTGGGCTACAGAGGACACAGTGTCCCCAGGGAACATGCATATTACAGATCTAGTGACACAGAGACTGCCTCATTCACAAGCAATTCCAAAAACTGAAAAAGTCTGATTTGTCCAATTGATAAAGCTAAAGCTATAGCCAGGGGGACACAATAATAGAGGACCGACATGGCTCCACGGCTTCTCTGCTTGAGGACAGGGAAAGAAACTTTAAATTTATTTCTTAACTCCTCATGGCCAAAAAAGAATCACTTCCTAAAACAGTATTAATTTTTCTGTTATAGATTTTTTTTCTTTCTGCTTTGAAACTCAGAACCAGCAGATCCCTGCTTATCAATGAACAGAGTCAATGGCCAGGCAATGGTCCACACAGTTGAATTCCAATTGGCAATCCAAATACCTCTATCCATGATTATATTGCTATCCTCATACAGAAATTTCCCAGCTTGAAATGAGCTCAGTAAGAAGCTGCAACAACTTACCTGATGTTGGCACAGTTTATTGTTGTGCAAGCAAACCCGCTTGGCACTGGACATCTTGATTTGTGTTAAGATTCTAATGTACTAATCTTCCTAATACCCTTATATTTATTTATGACATAAATCAAATCCTGCTCAGAACTAAGTTGTTGCTGCTTTTTTTTTTTTTTGCTCCTACCCTCCTGCTGGGTGTATTTATGTTATGCTGTGTTGTGTTGCTACCCTTGCTGCAAATTTATCTGAGCGTTGACTTTTACTGCTGATTTAGCAAACATTTTATATTCTGCAATGAACTGTAAACATTTTTTTCTCCTGACAGATCCATTATGACAAGTGTTATAAACTCTTCACTGCAAACTGTATCTCTTCTATTGAGCTGCTCTTTATATCAATTTTACTATGCACAGAAAATGATGCTGGTAATATTGCACCTGTCTGAGTGTGGCTGGGACAATCAGTAAGTTCTGCAACAGGGAATATCTATATATTTAGTTTTATTACATCTGTTTCTGGTTTATATAGCATGTTAGTGCAACCAAGTTTTAAGAGTAGTCAAATAAGCGCATGAACCCCAATTTCTTTCAAATTAAAAGTTTAGCTGAGTATAAACATTCCTGACATTTTTCAGTAGCTGATAAAATTGCCCATTTCTTATCATGTCTAAAATGTCATAAGGTTCTATTTAAACCCAAGTTACAGCTGAGAATGAATCCTGATCCAAAAGAAAAATCTTTATACTACCAAGCCATGGCCATATCCTTGCTTAGTTTTTCTTGGGGTGGGGTGGCGGGAGAGTGGTCTTGTATTGGTCAGCATCTTTCAATGGATTACAGTAGCAAATTCCCACCCAAAGTCATGATGAGAAGACGAGAAAGGAAACCCATATTTATTATCTCCAATTTTGGTGGAAAATTTCACACCTTATATCATTTAATTTCCACAAAAATCCTGAGATGTACCTACCACCTTCATTCTTAAAGATGAAGAAACTGAGGCTCAGTGACATTAAGCAACACACTCTAGGACACCCAGCTAGATATTAAAGAGCTGTGATTAGAACCTAGGTCATTCTGACTTCAAAATCCATCTCCTTTCCCTTTACATGCTATCTGTTCTGTATGTTCATCCCAACAGCCTCTTGGTTCTAAGGGAACAGGTAGTGAAATACGATGAAAAGGACAGCCGTGTGTAGGCTACTCACAGTTTCCTAGAAAGTTCTCCACCAGCACATAGTCTCCAGTTGCTCCCGAATGCAGCATGTGTTTAGAGAGATTTTACTTTTTAATGATAAGAACACTCCATTTACACCAGGCCTAATTATTTGCATTAATGGAATTGCCTTTAGGAAAGACTAGGAACCCATATTTCAATTGAAGAAGGCATTCCATTTCACTATACTGCATACCTTGTGAATAACTTCTAGGGCTTCCCTTATTAATAATTAACTTAAAATTGAACAAATTGCTATTGATTGCCTTCTGCATTTGGCATGAAGGATACAAAAGTAGACAAGACAGACACAGTCCCTGCCCTCATATATGTTTCGTTACAGTAGTCTCAGTGAATTTCAGTGGTTTTTATTTTCACTTTTGTTTTTAAATGTCCCTCTTCAGTCTGAATGGAAAGCCTCGAGGTCATGGATTGTGTCTTGTTTACCTTTGTGTCTCCAAGGCCTGGCAGAGTGCCTGGCATATATTAAGAGCTCAATAAATATTTTTAAATTGAATTGAGTTTCCAAATTTATAGCTGATGAAGATGAAAGAATATACCATTACTTGACAAGAGTTCAAGCGACATAGCGAAAACTGCTGATGGCAGCTCAGACTTTGTGTGTGCCACATAAATACAAACTGTTCCAGTGACTCATAAAGCTACACTAAAATGTAAAGGTAATCTTAGGCCCCATATCACTAATTATTTTCTTCCTTTTCCTTCTTCTTCAGTTTCCATTTTTATAGCATAATGTGAATCTATAACATTATTTTACTTTGATTTAAAAACTAGAATTACAGAGAATATGAAAATGTACAAAGTAAAAAGCGCATATTTGTATCATGACCTAAAGCTAACCACTGCTACTTTTTGTTATTTATCCTTCTAGTCTTTCTTCTATGCTTTCAGTTATCCTAAGTATATTATTTTAAATATGAGAAACATATTATGCCCAAAGATTTAAAACATGCCTCTTGCAACTATTTATTGAGCATATTGCCACATGTCATTAAATATTCAAGTATTATTTCACAGACTTGAATGGACTTAATGGATTTAATGTATTGAATGTATTTTTCATTCATTCATTTACTGCATATCTAATAGTTACAAAGATGCTGACATAGACACTGGAGCTATAAAGATCAATAAAGCACAGTTTGTATTAGTTGTTTTACAAACTTTGGATATTCTCTTTCCCCTTCATGGAATTATCTAATATTAGTTTATTACTTTAACTTGTATTAATATATCTAGTTAACATTATTTACTGAACATAACTTATATGTGTACTAAATCCCAATCATTCACCCATTCATTCATTCAAAAACATTTATTGAACAACTAATATACATCTAAGCATTAGGAAGATAGCAATTAATAAATCTGATAATATTTCTGCCCTCATGGAGTTTATTTTCTAGTCAGGGGACAGAGACAATAAACAGGATAGAGAATGCAGACTGTGTTTAAGGGTAAGACGTATGAAGAGGGGAGAACCTAAGATGGCAGCTAGGAGAGACAGGGCAACAAAACACCTCTGTGAAAAATACTAGACAGAGGCCAGAAAGTGACCCAGAACACCAGTTCCAGCGATGCACCAGCTGGACAAGGTCTGCTAAATCCACAGGGACCATGTACTTGGTGAAACCGGGAGTCTGCACTCTAAAATGAATGAGGAGCCTGCTGAATGTCCAGCAGACACACTGCAGTGTGGGGAAACAGTGGGTTGGCATTTGGAGGCTGACTAGTTCTTTTAAAAAAACAAAACCCAAAAGCGGCTGCAGATATGGCAGCAGGAACCACACAGTAAGTGTGACAGGAATGGGCTGTGCAAACGCCTCAATATCTGGCTTGGAAGATAGCCTTTCATGCACCTACTGCTAAAAATTGTCTCAGAGCGAGGAGGACAGAGGTTAGCCAGAAGAAGAAAAAACCCACACACCTTGCAGCCGTCTTCCTGGCAGGCTGGGAACACTCCTGCCCGGTGCCAGAGCCAAAGCCCAGAGCTGCACCAAGGGACCCAGTGTGACAGGAAGTGTTACCGGCAACACCGCAATATCAGGCATGGACAATAGCCTTTCGCTCACCCACAGCTAATTGTCCCAGAGTCAGGAAGGAAGAGCTGTGAGAAAAGGCGGAAATTAACACACCCCATTTAGCCATCTGTACAACAGGCTGGGAATGCCGCTGCCTGGCCTGGTGGCCCAGGGCTTCCCTTGAGGGATGGCATGCACTTGTGACATAGTACAGCCTTCCCTCAGCAAAGGCCCCAGAAGGGCGTGGCTGGGAAGAAGAACCAACCCGGAAATCCCAGGGACCCTATGCCAATACCAAGGACTTGTGAGGCAGTGGCAGAGACAATCTGTGGCGAGACTAAAATGAAGGTTTAGACTCTTGCAACAGCCTTAAATCTCTAGGAACATGTGGGAAGTTTGATCATTAAAGCTGCCCTGCCTCCCTAACTGCTCAGACACATGCCCCACATTCAGGGTGGACAGCACCAACAACACACCCAAACTTGGTGCACCAATTGGACCCCACAAGAACCAGACCCCCACACACCACAAAGTAGGGGAGAACTGACTTGAGGGGAATAGGTGACTCGCAGACACCATCTGCTGGTTAGTTAGAGAAAGTGTACACCACCAAGCTATAGATCTGACAAATTAGAGATTGGTGTCTGAATAATCCTTCATATCCCAAAAGAACCCTATCAATTAAAGCAAATGCCAAGAGGCCAAAAACAACAGAAAAAATTTAAAGCACATGAAAAAAACAGACGATATGGATAACCCAAACCCAAACACCCAAATCAGAAGATCAGAGGAGACACAGTACTTGGAGCAATTAATCAAAGAACTAAAGACAAACAATGAGAGCATGGCACAGGATATAAAGGACATGAAGAAGAGCATGGCATAGGATATAAAGGACATGAAGAAGATCCTAGAAGAACATAAAGAAGAAATTGCAAGAGTAAATAAAAAAATAGATGATCTTATGGAAATAAAATAAACTGTTGACTAAATTAAAAAGATTCTGGATACTCAAAGTAAAAGACTAGAGGAAGCTGAACAATGACCGCAACCTCAGGAACCATAGAATGGAAAATGAAAGAACAAAAGAAAGAATGGGGAAAAAAATTGAAAAAATCAAAATGGATCTCAGGGACATGATAGATAAAGTAAAATGTCCAAATATAAGACTCATCGGTGTCCCAGAAGGGGAAGAGAAGGGTAAAGGTTTAGAAAGAGTATTCAAAGAAATTGTTGGGGAAAACTTCCCAAACCTTCTACACAATATAAATACACAAAGCATAAATGCCCAGTGAACTCCAAATAGAATAAATCCAAATAAACCCACTCCAAGACATATTGTGATCAGATTGTCAAATACTGAAGAGAAGGAGCAAGTTCTGTAAGCAGCAAGAGAAAAGCAATTCACCACATACAAAGGAAACAACATAAGACTAAGCAGTGACTACTCAGCGGCCACCATGGAGGCGAGAAGGCAGTGTCATGACATATCTAAAATTCTGAGAGAGAAAAATTTCCAACCAAGAATATGCTTTATCCAGCAAAACTCTCCTTCAAATTTGAGGGAGAGCTTAAATTTTTCACAAACAAATGCTGAGAGATTTTGCTAATAAAAGACCTGCCCTACTTCAGATACTAAAGAGAGCCCTACTGACAGAGAAACAATGAAAAGAGAGAGATATAGAGAAATTTAACAGACATATATAGAACATTACATCCCAAATCACCAGGATACACATTCTTCTCTAGTGATCACAGAACTTTCTCCACAATAGACTTTAGGTTGGGACATAAAACAAGCCTCAATAAATTAAAAAAAATCGAAATTATTCAAAGCACATTCTCTGACCACAATGGAATACAAATAGAAGTCAATAACCATCAGAGACTTAGAAAATTCACAAACACCTGGAGGTTAAAAATGAGCAGGAGATGAAAACGTTCCCAGATAATTAAAAGCTGAGGGACTTCATCACCAGTAGATCAGTCCTATGAGAAATGCTAAATGGAATTGAGCAGGCTGAAAGGAAGGGACACTAAATAATTGACTGAAACCACATGAAGAAATAAAGATTTCTAGTAAAGATCACATGGTAAATATAAATACCAATACTACTGTATTTTTGATTTGTAGCTCCACTATTTGCTTCCTACAGGATCTAAAACACATAAAGTGTAATGATAAATCAGTGGTTTTGGACTCAATGTAAAATATGTAATTTTTGACAAGAATTACATTAAGGGGGGAATGGAGGAGTATAGGACCATAGTTTATGTGTCCTATTGAAGTTAAGTTGGTATCAAAGAAAACAAGATTATTATAGACTTAAGATGTTAATTTTAAGCCCCACAGTAAACACAAAGAAAGTGTCAGAGAATATGATCATAGAGATGAAATGTAGAGTATGGGTTATGAGAAGTGGGGGAAGGGGCAGTGGGGAGTTAATAAGAAATGAGTGTGGGGTTTCTGTTTGGGGTGAAGGGAAATTTCTAGTAATGGATGGTGGGAAGGTGATGGCATTGCAATGTTGTGAATGTGATTAATCACACTAAGTGGAATGCTTGGGAGGGGTTGGAATGGGAAGATTTATGCTGTATATATGTTTCCACAATTGAAAAAAAAGTCTGAATAGATAATGACAATTAAATGCCATAGATGATCCTGGATGAGATCTAAGAATAGAGGAGAAAAGGCTCAAAAGGACACAATTGGGACATAAGAAAAAAATGAAATATAGAATATAAGCTTTATAACAATGTTAAATTTCTTGAACTTCTTAACTACACTTAATGTGATTATATAAATTAATATTCTTCTTCATAGGGAATGTATGAATTATTTGCTCAAGGATGTGTGCAACTTGCTCTCATATGTTCAGAAGACAGAGAAATAGATGATAGATGATAGATAGGGAGGGAGGGAGGGAGGGAAAGAAAGAAATGGTAAAGTGACCAAATATTAAAGTTGGTAGATAGGGTATTGGTGGAGGGGTTTGGGGTTTGCTGGAGTTCTGTGTATGAGGTTTGTATTATTTTTGCAACTGTTACTGTAAGTCTGAATTTATTTCAAAATAAAAATTAAAAAAAAGAAGTATGGAGAAAAACAAAGCAGGGTTGGGGGGGCATGTGAAATTGTGGGGTGAAGATGCAGTTTTCTACAGCTTGGTCAAGGAAGCCTAATCATAATGTAACAATTCATATGAGACCTCAATGAAGTGAGAAAGTCCTTCAGATGTCTGGAGAGTTTCAGGCAGAGGGAACAGCAAGTGCAAAGTGCTAAAGCAGGAATATATGACCTGTTGGTTAGAGGAATAGTGAGAAGGTCAGTGTGATTAGACTGGAGAGTCCAGTGGGAGTGTGGAGGTGGGGGCAGTGGTAGGGACAAGATCCAGTAGGTATCAATGGATCATATGCCATAGGCCTTGGAGCAGTAGGTAGACAGAAATGGTGTTGGCAGTTTTCAGCAGTTCTTTTCCAGATGCTTTCACTTCTTCAGTGAAATAGGAAATTGAAGCCATCAACTGAAAGTGGATAGTGGAAGGGAAAGTGTTGGAGATTTGGGGAAAGAGGGAGGAGGAGTGAAATAGCCTTTGATGGGAATGGGGGCCTGAATGGATGACTAGAGCATTGAAAAGGACTACAGAGAAGCACTAAGATTTGATTCTTGGAGACTTGCTCCATATCACTTCTTCAGTAGAGTTTCCCCCTTCCTAGACACTATTTATTGGCCCTTCCTTTTACAGCACTTATCATGTGTTATTTTAATTATTCCCTTACATGGCTTTCTCCCTGGGTAGAGGGTGAGCTCTTAAAAGGCAAGTGTGATGCTTGAATAACCACAGCACTGTTTGAGCATACAGTACATCATTAATAAGTCTCTTTGTAATGAATGTGACTTTTTAATGGCCTAGGCTTTTTATCCTATTTGTTGTCAAGGCTCTCAGAAACTAAGACCAGGCATGGATTACCAAGGTCTACTATCCAACTTCATTGAGAAAAAAAGGCTTTTTAAATAATTTTTTTTTTTTAGAATTCAGTTACATACTTTTATGGGAAGCAGATTTTTTTAAGCCTTCAAGAAAGTAGACTTGTGGTGCCAACAAATGATAAGACCCACGAACATAGGAGAGGTTTAAGGACAATAAGTCACTGTTTCAGTTCTCTGGCTGCTAAAACAAACACCATACAATGGAGTGGCTTAACAACAGGACTTTATTGACTCATGGTTCCAGAGGCTAGAAGGCTTGCTTTCTCCCTGGGTCATTATCTTCTGGCAGGCCAGAAATCTTTGGGAATCCTTGGCTTTTCTGTTACATGCCAATACACATGGTGGCATCTTCTCCTTTCTCTTCCAGGTTCTGTTGACTTCCATCTACTGCCTCCCCCACCATGTGCTTTCTCTCTGTGGCCTTCTCTATAAGGCCTCCAGTAATAGGGTTAAGACCTAACCTGATTCAGTTGGGCCACACCTTAACTGTATTAACCCCGTTAAAATACCCTATTTACAGTGGATTCACACCCATGGGAATTAAAATTCAGAACATCTTTTTCCTAGGGTATATAACTCCAAGCCACATAGTCAGACATTTGGATTTTGACTGTGTAATCTAGCCCATGGAGGGAAAACAAGTTTTAGCCCACATGTCAACTTTAGGTGGTTGGTAGTGGCTGCATGTTTAGAAGGATTGTAAAACACTACCCGGATTCAGAATGGAAGAGCTTCATCATAAATTAAGGATACCTACATTGTGTGTATCATTGATGGATGGTGACATGGCTCCTGTGAAATAACAAATATTGGTTAAGGTATTGTTAGGCTTTTGCTAAATCAAAGGCAAAGTTTGTTAGCTTTCATTAAATCACTT
Source organism: Choloepus didactylus (assembly GCF_015220235.1). NCBI lineage: Eukaryota > Metazoa > Chordata > Mammalia > Pilosa > Megalonychidae > Choloepus > Choloepus didactylus. Next base: position 37,539,620 of record NC_051312.1, on the reverse strand, counting down.
ATTCAATAGTTCATATTGAGAATTTCTCTGCTTATTGTGCTAAATACTGAAAATGCATTGGTGAGTAAGACAGGATAGATCATGGCTTCTTACAGACTACAGAGGACAAGCAAATAAGTCTAATTACAATAGAACACGGGTGGCTTCTTAAAAGAACTTTCAGGTACAGTATGGCACATAAAATGAGGCATCTAAGTCAAAATTAGGGGACACAAAGGCTACTTGCCTGAAGATACAGCTTCTGAGCTGGAAAATAAAGAATGAATAGAAATTAACCAAGAAAAAGAAGCATGTTTGAGATGCAGATAAGAGTGTTTTAGTCAGAGGGAGACCACATTCAAAGGCCCCAAGGTAGAAAGGAACTGAAATAACAACAGTGAGGCTAGAGTTAAAAGCAAGGGAAGAACAGTATGAAATAATACTAGAGAGGGAAGCTAGGTTCAGATCATGAAAAACATTGTGATAATAATATGAGACATTATACTAAGAGCCTTGAAAAGTCTTTGAAGAATTTTAATAAAGATGATGACTTTATGTTGAATTTATTCTGGCTACAGTTTGCAGGGTGGATTACAAGGAACCAGGTCTGGTGATAGGCAGACAAGTGTTCAGGTATGGCAATTATCAGACAAGAAGTGATGGTGACCTAGAATGGGATAATGACAATGAAAATAAAATAAGTGAATGGGGTTGAGTGGTATTTAGCAAGTGAAAGTATTGGTGCATGTTCCGGTTTGCTAATGCTGTCGGAATGCAAAACACCAGAGATGGATTGGCTTTAATAAAAGGGGGTTTATTTGGTTATACAATTACAGTCTTAAGACCATAAAGTGTCCAAGGTAACACATCAACAGTTGGGTACTTTCACTGCTGGATGGCCACTGGTGTCTGGAAAACCTCTGTTAGCTGCGAAGGCATGCGGCTGGTGTCTGCTCCAAAGTTCTGGTTTCAAAATGGCTTTCTCCCAGGACATTTCTCTCTAGGCTGCAGTTCCTCAAAAATGTCACTCTTAGTTGCTCTTGGCATGTTTGTCCTCTCTTAGATTCTCTGGAGCAAAAGTCTGCTTTCAACGGCAGTCTTCAAACTGTCTCTCATTTGCAGCTCCTCTCTCAGCTCCTGTGCATTCTTCAAAGTGTCCCTTTTGGCTGTAGCTAGCTTTCTCCTTCTGTCTGAGCTTATATAGTGCTCCAGTAAACTAATCAAGGCCCATGCTGAATGGTCAGGGCCACACCTTCATGGAAATTATCCAGTGAAAGATCTCGCCCTCAATTGAGTGATCACATCTCCACAGAAACAACCAATCAAAAGTCTCCAACCCAATCAACACCAATACATTTCCTGCCCACACAAGACTGCATCAAAGAAAATGGCGTTTGGGGGGACATAATACATCCAAACCAGCACAGTGCATGAGAGGGATGACATTTAGGTGTCTTGCTTGGCCAAACAGATGAATTAAAATGACATTGATTGAGATAAAGAAAATGGGAAGCAAGTTTTAAAGAGAAAGATTAAGACTTCAGTTTTTCAGATTGAATTTTTGGACTTTGTGGAAAATCAAAAAGGAGATGACTGCTAAGAATTTAGATACATGGGTTTGAAGCTCAAGGTCAAGATACGGTTGGGAAGTACAAGTTTGGGACATATAACCAAAAAATCTTGGATGTTGATGAGATGTTCCAAGGAAAGGATATAGAATGAAATGGTTGATTTTGTTGCATACACCTCCTGATTCCTCAATCCCCACTGATGTCTCTGATTCTAAAAAAACTTCTACTCTGAATTGCCTCTGGATTCCAAGCCCATGGCTCTTCCTTGGTACTTGGCCTCTGGACTCCTCATATCTGGTCTCATTCTGATGTCTATCTGCTGTCAAGGACCATAGAATTTACTGCCTCATATGCAGTCCCATGCTCCTGGGCAAACCATAACACCAGGGCTGGCATCTGCTATCTTCAGTGAATCCTCCAGATAGGGTGACTAGCTACAGAAGATTTGCTGACAACTTAAGAGAAGAAGAGAGTTGGCTGTCAGCGTTTCCAGTATAACTCAGGATCAGAACCTCAAAGTAACTGTTCATAGCAAGAACATCAAAAGCCTCTTCATTCCTGAAGCTATTAGCACTTTCAAAAAAGTTCATTTCTTGACCACTTTTCAGCATTTATTAGCATCAACTTGGAACAATCTCTTCCCTTAATTTTATGTCACCATTCCAATTTAACTCTGCCTTTCTGGATATTCATCAACTCCTTTATAGATTCCTCTCCTCTGCCTGGATCTTAAATTGATGTTACTCAGATTTATTTACAAAGTCCAGTTTTTTTCTCTCATTCTATATTGTTTTCTTGAGCCATCTTGCCAACTTGCAAGATTCCCTTCTCTTCCAGTGTCACCTTCTAGTCATGTACCAACTCCTGTTGATTACTTCTATGAAAACCACTCAACTCCATTCACTTAGTTTCATCTGTCCTGACATTATCAATTCTAGGACACTACTGCCTCTTGTCTTATTGTTGCAGCACCCACTATCTTGTCTGGTATCCATAGTGTATTTGTGATACTATCTTACATATTAGACACAGGGTTGCTGTGACACCAAGCATCATCTTTTCTATCACATTATCCAACACAGGAGGAAAAGTGATGGGGGTTGGTGATGGGGGTGGGGAAGATACCTGTCCTCTGTGGTGGTCTTTTTTTATCAGAAAGATTTTTTCCCAGAAGCCTGTAGATAGTTTCTTCCTTCTCAATGGCTAAGGTGGGTCTCAGACAACCCTTGGCCTGGTTCCTGGAATCTGGGATTAGAATTGCTGTAATTGATTAACCAATAATAATTCATCCTATGAAGCTGGGATTAAGGCTGCTTTTTAAAAAAATCAGACTTCTGTTACTGATGCAGAGGAGGTACGAGGCAAATCACAAGCAACCAACAGCTCCTGCTACACTGAATAAAAGAGAAGCTCAATTCAGGAGAGAACTGGGAATTAGGTGTGGGGTATTAGCAATACACATGGACCAAATATTTAGTCTTAGCTATTGAACTTTGCTATTGCTCCTGTTAAAGCACCACCAAATTCCAATCCAAGAGTTGGAAGCTAGTCACTAGGAGTAACTGGATGATGCAGTGAGACTATGAGAAAATAATCTCAGATGGTGAGCCTGTGAGGCACTGAAAATAGGAGCATCAGACCCTATATATAGTCAATTAAAATGGCTATATTATTTTATACCATTTTTTTTGAAATAAATTACATAGTGAATGAATGAATTTCAAAAAAAGTTAAATTTTTGGACTCTCCAACTGCCAATTCTAATGTATTTTAGATTTTCCCAGAGACTTGTTTTTACTAACAAGATGCATCGCAAGAGCAGAAGTGTGCTGTGAGTAATTATATTTGAAGACAACTTACACTCTGGCATAAGCAGTTTCTTGCTTCATCAAAGCCCCTTAGGAAATGATCCCATTATACTATTAATTCTGTTTCAGAATACTCTGTTAGATGTCAATGAGATTATAACCAACACTCTTCTTGTTAAATAATGCCATATCAATGTATATACAAAGCATGTTTTGACAAAACAGTATATTATTAATTATTATTATTATTATTATTTATTGCTTCTAAGACACCTCTAAGCCTATAGGAAATTAGGTTTAATATCATGTTACAGCTCCTCTAGTTCTTGCTTTAATGGGCTTCTCTACAGCACCAGTCTGTTTCTACTCCTTCAGGATGGCTTAAAGAGTCTGACTACTCCTGCTGAGCTGGTCTCTGTGAAGTGTGAAGTTTTTAATCTGATTCCTGTTCAGCCTCAAGCACTAAATTTGCAGCTTAGGAATTTGTAGAGGTCTGCCGTGTAGATCAGTAAGGGTAAGCGCTGTCAAGATTTGCCAAAACAGATGGAAAAAGCTGAGTAGGAAAGAGCTAGCCAGTTGCACTGGAAGAAACTATACAGTAGGGCTGGGAGAAGTAAGATTACTTCCCCTTTAGTGTGTATTTCCACTTTCTGCAGTGCCCTGAGCCACCACCAAGCTCTCTTCATGTAGGATCCTAAGTGGAGAATAAATGCAATGGCACCATGATTTCCTGCAGCTCTGGAAAAGGAAAGCGACTGGAGATATAAATAAATAAATCATTAAAAGGGGCATGGTCTCCAAACCAAAAGAAAGACACTGGACAAAAAACCACCTAGTAGTTGCCCAAGGATATCAGTTGTGAACTTTGTCATCAGTGAATGGATACTCCTTTCTCATTGTTGCCAGCCCTCACAGTCTGATGCAGCAAGAAAATTCAAATCATCCACTCCCTGATAGCAACACCAACACATCACACTCATTCTATCCATGGGCCTCAACCTTACTCAGTCTCACATTTATCTAAATCCTACTTACCACCATGGTTCAAACTTAGAATTTCCTATATTCATACATCCTAAGTAGGTATGTATGTGTATGTGTATATGTATATATTAGTGTCACACACTGTATCAGTTCATTGATTTGAATTGGCTCATGATGCTGGTTCTTTCTCCACAGTTGGATTGTAATTTCAGGAAGAGCAGCTACCTTCTCTAATGGTGGTCTGGGTCTTGGCCATGGCTCTGCTACTAACTTACTGTGAGGCTTGGTCATGGAAAACAGTTCTGTATGCTTTTCTCCCTTGGAAATAGCAAAAATGTATGTATTGCTCCCCTGTAAAATTTACTTCTTATCAGTTGATCACTTAGTACCTTCATTTACCATCTTCATAAAGACGGTGCTGGATAAGATAAAGTTATCTTCTTTTACAGTTCATATTTTTATTTGACATATGATTTCATTTCTCATATTTCCCACACAACTTCATATACTGATGGATGCATTATAGTCCTTCAATAAATGAGTTAGAATTATGGTGGATGGCTGTCTGGATGGATGGAGAGGTGAATGGATAGATGGATGGAATAATAGCTATTTGTATGAATTGACTATTTGAAAGTATTTCATTTTTTCTTGGCATCCAGTAGAATGCACAGATTGACTTAAAACTGGACACTTGCTTTATCCAACATGGAATATTATGGGTGGAACACCCTGAGACTCTTCCCTGCTGGAAAAATCACAGGGCAGAAGCTGGTTGCCTAAGAAATAAACTTTTCTCTGATCTGTTTTACTGGAGAGTTAAAAATCCCCATGGATTTCATAAGTAGTTCCCAGTACTGAAAGAGCCTTGGAGCTTTAGTCAGGGAACAGAAAAATGAACATTCCAAGCTTTTTTTTTTTTTTTTTCCAAAAGAAAAAGGCCATATTATTCCCCATTCAGCTATTACTTAATGAAAATGTCTCTCAAACCTCATCAAAGTTGATTGAAACTCATATACCCAAGGTCATTGTTTACCCCAATGCTGTCTGGTCCATTTTTTCACTTCACTTTAGCCTTTTGACAAGTTATAAAATAATATAATACACCAAAAATTGAGAGAATAGCCCTAGCAGTCCAAAGCATGCCTCTCTCTCTCAGCACACCATGTCATGTAGGCAGGTGAGAAATGACCCTATTGTTGCTTCCAAGAATTAAGTATGGCCAAAGCTTTCCAACTGAGCTATTTACTCTGAACAAGTGCATTCCATTTGATGAATTGTGCCTGCTTGGTGTGTTTATATGCAAAGCCACACACACCATTTAGTCACATCACCCAGATGAGAAGAAATAGCCAGATAGCCTTGTGTGCTTGCCAATTCATAGTCAATGTAGCCACATAGATTTTTCAAACTGGTTAAAGGATCCACACACTTCATTCTGAAGGAGATAAGCCTATATTCATGTTCCCTGTATATACTTGCTGCATTCTTACATTAACTTTTTTAAATTTTTAATTCAAGTTTATTGAGATATATTCACATACTATATAAGCATCCGAAGTGTACAAGGAATTGTTCACAGTACCATTATATAGTTGTGCATTCATCACAATTATTTTTGAACATTTTCATTACAGTAAATAAAAGAAAGAAAAATCAAAGTAAAGTAAAAAAGAAGAGCCAAAACATCCCATTCTCCCATCCCCCCTATTATTCATTTACTTTATGTTCCCATTTCTCTACTAATCTGTCCATACACTGGATAAAGGGAGTGTAAACCACAGAGTTTTCAAAATCACACAGTCACACAGTGTAAGCTATATAGTTATACAATCGTCTTCCAGAATCAAGGCTACTGAGCTGTAGTTCCACAGGTATTTCCTTCTAGCTACTCCAATACACTAAAAACTAAAAAAAGAGTATCTGTATAACACATAAGAATAACCTCCAGAATGTCCTCCTGACTCCATTTGAAATCTCCCAACCACTGAAACTATTTTGTTTCATTTCTCTTCCCCCTTTTGGTCAAAAAGATTTCTCAATCCCTCAATGCCAAGTCCAGGCTCATCCCCAAGAGTCATGCCCCACATTGCCAGGGAGACTTAGACCCCTGGGAGTCATGTCCCATGTAGAGGGGAAGGGAAATGAGTTTACCTGCAGAGTTGGCTTAGAGAGAGAGGCCACACTTGGGCAACAAAAGAGGCAATCTGGGGGTGACTCTCAGGCACAATTAAATAGGCTTAGCCTCACCTTTGCAGTAATAAGCTTCATAAGGGCAAGCCCCAAGATCGAGGACTCAGCCATTTAAATCGGTATTCCCCAATGCTTGTGAAAATACTGGTAATTTTCCGGGAGAGAAGTTTAATATTTCCACATTTTTTCCCCAGTCCCTCATGGGGGTTTTGCAAATATATTTTTATTCTCTGCCCAAATTACTCTGGGATGTATCAGGCTCCACACTCACCTGTACAAGCCAACCAGATTTCACTCCCTATTCAAAGTTCCATGTAATTATAGTGTTTGAATAAACTGACCATACAAGTTCAATTATATAGTGTGCTACAGAAAATACAGATTTTGCACCAAATAAATATCTCTCCCTTTGGTCTCACACAAAAATTGAAGTTTTAACACCATTCCCATTATAATCACATAGTTATGCATCCACCACCACAATCTATATGAGGACATTTCCATTTCTTCTGCAAAGAAAGATGAGGAGGAGAAAAAAGAAAAATGAAAAAATTAACAACTAAAAAATAATAATAAAAAATAAAATAAAATAAAATAAAAAGTTCAGAGAACACCAATGTCAAGAGTTCCAAATGTCTCCCTTATATCTCCCTTATAGACATTTAGCTTTTGTATTTTGCCTTTGTTGCAATTAATGGAAGCATATTACAGTGTTACAGTTAACTATAGATTCTGGTTTGCAATGATTGTATTTTTTTCCCCAATACCATCCCATTTTCAACATCTTGCAAAGTTGACATTCATTTGTTCTCCCTCATGTAAAAACATTCTTACATTTGTACATTTATTCACAATCATTGACCTCTCTAGGTTTCACTAAGTTATACAACCCCAGTCTTTATTTTCTATCTTTTCTTCTGTTGTCATACCTACCTCTAACCTTCCTCTTTAAACCATACTCACAGTCATCTTTGTTCAGTGTACTTATAATATTATGCTATGATCATACATTATCGTGCTATCCATTTCTGGATCTATACAATCAGTCCTCTCAAATATTCTATACTCCTTCAGCATAAAATGCCCAATCTCCTTCTAGCTCCTGATATCTTCATGACTACACTCTTCTCCAAGCTCTCTCTCCTATACTTTCCTGTCTGTAGCACTTCCTTTGGTATTTCTTGTAGAGAAGATCTCGTTCATGAGCTCTCTCAGTGTCTGTTTATCTGTAAATATTTTAATCTCTTCCCATTTTTGAAGGACAGCTTTGCCAGATATAGGATTCTTGGTTGGCAGTTGTTCTCTTTCAGTATCTTGAATATATCATACCACTGCCTTCTCACCTCCATGGTTTCTGCTGAGAGATCCACACTTAGTCTTATCAAGTTTCCCTTGTATGTGATGGATTGCTTTTCTCTTGCTGCTTTCAGAATCCTCTCTTTGTCTTTGACACTTGAAAATCTGATTAGTAAGTGTCTTGGGATAGGTCTATTTGGATCAATTATGTTTGGGTTATGCTGTGCTTCCTGGACTTGTAATTTTATCTTTCATAAGAGTTGGGAAATTTCATTGATTATTTTCTCTATTATTCTTTCTGCCCTTTTTCACTTCTCTTCTCCTTCTGGGACACCTATAACACGTATATTCAGGTGCTTCATGTTTTCATTCAGTTCTCTGAGACCCTGCTCATACTTTTCCATTCATTTCCCTCTCTGTTCTTTTGTATGCAGGATTTCAATGTCCTGTCTTCTATTTCACTGATCCTTTCTTCTGACTCTCCAAGTATGCTGTTGTATGCCTCCATTGTGTTTTCCATCTCTTCTATTGTGCCTTTCATTCACATAATCTGCCATATGTTTTTTCAAGTTTATAAATTCTTCCTTATGGTCACCAGTGTCTTCTTTATATCTTTCATCTCTTTTTTCACATTTTCTTTCAACTTGTTGATTTGATTTAGAAGATTTGTTGGAACATCTTTAATTAGTTGTTTCAACTCTGAATCTCAGCTGAGGTCTTAGTTTATTCCTTTGACTGGGCCATATCTTCATGTTTCCTTGTGTGACTTATGATTTTTTGCTGTCTAGACAGCTGATCTTCTTGATTAATTTACCCTGGAGTTCGTTTTCTCTCTTTTTCTAGGGTTTTCTTTTTGGTTGTCTTTGATTTTTATCTTTTCTTTGTTTCTGTCACTGGCCAGTTGTCAGATTGGGTCTGCCCCTCAGTCTTTCCCTCCAAATCAGGCACTCACCATGGCCTGTCATAGGAATGTGAGGTAGGCACTGGGCACCCCAGCAAGTTCACTGTGTGTGGTAGTACAGATCTGCTGGCTTCCAGTGGTGCTCTGCTTTCTTTTGGCCAGCAAAACCTGGATTTGTTTTAGAACCCTGCTTTTTGTTCCCCCATAATTCTCAGCCAAGACAAGGCCAGGTTTCTGTATAGGGCATATAGACCAGCTCCTGACATCTTAAGAAAGGGTCTGGAGCATCTTTTTAAAAGTTTTCCAATTCCCTTGCAGCTTCCAGACTGTCCAGCAGATGACCCTGTTTGGTAACTTCATCATCCTCAGAGACTGCTGTGCCTCTGAGCACAAGCTGCATCTACACAGGTGAGCTGAAACTGCAGGCTTCCTATGCCCTTGCTTTGCTGGCCAAAATCTGGCCTGATGTGGGGCTCCACCTGTAGCAAAGTACTCCCTCAGCTGACCCAGTACTCCAGCCATCCCCCAAGCAAGAAAACAGCTGCTGGCTGCTACTTCCCTAAAGGGTGGGGGAAGGGCTCTCAGACACAGGGCTGGAAATGCAGTCTCTGTCCATGTTTTCTTGGTCTCTTTGTCCCTCACTGACGTGGGCCTTCAAGTGACCTCCCCTGTTCCCCCAGGATTTCAAATGCTGGGGGCATGTCTCACTGTTGTGAGAGATTTGTAGTCTCTGTCCATGGTGAGATGGGTCCCATCTGCTGCTTCTGTGCCTTTCCCACATGAGACCAAGTGAGGAGAAGGGGAGAGGACTGGATGTTCCAGGATGGAAGATTCCTACCTGATATTCTTCTCTTTCTTTTATTCCACATTTTCAGAGTACTTCTTCAGTAAATATCCTCTTCCAGAGTTTCAAACAATTTATAATTGTCCTTTTTTAAAATTGAATCTCTGGAGGGAAGCTTTCAGTTGCTGTTTATGTAGCCATGTTGATGATGTCATTCCTTACATTAACTTTTAACATAGGATGGGGTAGTACAAGGTAGCCCAAGGATCATCTGAGTATTTCCATGCTACTATACATTTATTTGCCAGTCAGAAACCTCATTTTCCCCTCTCCTCATTACCCTTTGACAGCTTGAGGAGCTTTGAAATATAAAAGTAGAATGTCAAGCTTCCAGTTAAAACAGAATATGTGTTCTGGAACAGTATTAGATCCTCTTGTGGAAGCATTTCTCCACTGAGCATTAAAGTGCCTGAGCCTACAGGGCCAATAGTCATGGTATATAAAAGTTAAAATGTCACCAATAGGTAATTAGCAGCAGTAATAAATGGAGTGACCTCTATTTCTGTCCTTTGGTGCCTTGATCGAGGTATATATCTGTTCTAGTTTGCTAAAGCTGCTGAAATGCAGATAACATAAAATGTGTTGGCTTTTACAATGGAGATTTATTAGTTTCTAAGCTTACAATTCTAAAGCCATGAAAATGTACAAATCTAGGCATAATCAGGACAATACTTTCTTCCTGAAGACAGGCTGCTGGTGACCTGGGATTCCTCTGTCACATGGCAAGACACATGGCAGTATATCCTGGTCTCTCCCTTCTCTTCCAGGTTTTGTTACTGCCAGCTTCCAGCTTCAGTGGCTTCTTCTCTGTTTCTGTGGCTTCCTCTCTTAGCTTCTCTATCTTTCTGTTTCTTTCTCTGAATTTCATCCTCTTATAAAAGACTCCCATGAGAGGATTAAGACCCATCTGGGGTTCACCTCAACTGAAATAACTTCATCAAAAGTCCCATCCAAAATACGTTTACATTCATAGGAATGGATTAGCTCTAAGAACATGATCTTCTGGGGTCCATGCAACTTCAAAGTACCACAACATCCTATCCTAGACTGTATGCTACATATCCTGTATCACAACATCCCAACATCAAGTTCTGCTTGAGCTTAACTGAGTCTCCATTGCCATTCCACTATTCTATAAGTGTGCTTCCTTGGTTGATAAAGTACCTCATAAATCCAGTGACTCCTATTATAATAATTGCCTTATTCTTTCCATGAAAAGTTAGTTCACTTTGCATAGGATATCACGATGATGTGTAAGGCATCCAATAAGTTTGCTGGTGATGTTTCAGGCAAAAGAATGATGGATGAGCAAAAACAAATACCAACCCAGATGTTTTCCCAGGTAGGATAAATTGCTGTTTCCTAAATGATTGATGGAGGTTCACTGTAAAAAACCTGTCACTCTATGGCTTTTTTCTTCTATAAGGTCATATTATCATTTTAGGGACCAAAGTTTGCTGTTGTGTGCAAGTTGAATAGTGGCAATAGACAAATCCATCTTGTGTAGGAAAGTTCATATTACTGAATGCATGCATAGTTTTCATGACTACTTAGTTCACAAGCCCATTGAGCAAGCTCTGGAGGGCTGGGAAAGTAAGCTTACTGTTATCTTATCTACCTCTTCTTAATAGCTTTATTCATAGGAAGGATTTTTATAAACGTTCATATGTTAACAAATATTATCAAATGCTGGGCCCATTTCAAGGGATCCATCCACACTTCTTCCATAGGTATCCTTGTGAACTCTAGGTCCTTCCAAGTTCTTGACCATCTATCCAAACCATTAATTCATCAATCATAAGCCACTGGAAGGATTTTCCTTCTCCACTGTATTTAAATGCCTGTTCTTGATTGAGAGTGGAATGTGTTAGAGGTCAAAGTCTTTTGGATAACAATGTATCATGCAGATCTATGTTTGAACAAATCAATTTTTTTTACCTCCTTAGTCAACTGTTCACAGATAACTCCTCATAAGTCTGTAATTGTGAGTTAAGGGAGAAGTGGCATTGAACCAGGAGTAAGTCCATTGAAAATTGTGTACTTTGCCCCTTTGAGAACTTCTTCATTTGGATCTATCACTTTCACATGATGATGGAAGGCTTCTAGGCACATTCAATGCCACAGTGTAATGAATCAAATAATAAACATTTAATGATGGGCATCTTGGTTTGCATGGTTACTTGTGTACTTAATAAATTAGATATTTATTCTCTATAAGTCTTGGTTAGAAAAGAAAAGTAGTTTCTTAAAATAAAGGGTATTAGTTATAGAAGATGGTATAGTTTTCTTCAAAAACCATAAAGGGCTCCACTAGGAAATATCTACTGGAGGATGACATGTACCATGTAACATCTCTATCTTCCCCATATGTTCCAAGCCCTTCTGAGTCTCTTCACTCATAGAAGCCAAGTAGCAGTGCTGCTTGCACTGCAGCCTGCACTTACTGGAATGTCTTTTCATCCTGAAGTACCACCCAGCTTCCAAAGCTGGAAGACTTTCAGATCACCTGGCAAATGGGTGGAAGAACACCTAAATATGGTTTATTTTGCTCTCACAACTTAGATGCACAGCAAGCATTGGGCATTTTCCTTTGATGAGAGTGAGGAAATATTCTAAACTTTGCAGATGATATGCCAGCATGCCTCAGTCTAGGAGACTCATGTACATGTCAGTGAAGTGGCATGTGTCTATAATAAGGTGTATCTCTAACCTCATATGTACATATGTCATACTGATTCTTCTAGGATGGCCGCTACTCCCTGATTTCCAGAACCTATCAACATGATGTCTTCCTTACAGTTATACTGTATAACGCCATAGGGGTTGGTGAGATACTCTAATCCTCGGCAGACTAAATTGTGATGCAGAGTTGAAAAAATGATGTACCTGTGATGAGCACAGTAAAGGTATACTGACATTTTAGCCAAAAAGGTACAGAATAATTCCAGTGTTTGAATTTATTATGATAAAGAAAAAATATTTCTCCAATCCATAGCTGCCTCAAGATGTCAATGGATGTTTTGAATTTCTCATATAAAGAGAATATATCTGAAACAGTAGCTTCAACTAGTCACCCTCTGACAAGTGTGGCAGCCATGGAGATATTCCACTCAGCCCCTCCCCCCCTTTAAGAAAGGATTTGCTGTCCAGCTGCAAGGAGTGTGATTAACTGATGGCCCCAGCTGGTATAGCCTTCAGGCTTGGTCCCTTTCTGCTCTTGTGCTCAGGTTACACTCCTCTTTACTTTTGTTAGCCTTAGTTAATGACTAAGCAAGATGGTAAAATAGCCTAGCCCTTTTAGCCTAATGCAGGACTCCTCTAATGGGCAATCTTTCCGGTGGTTTGGCAGAGATTTCATCATATTTGCAAAATGTTCTTACAGCTTCCCTTGCCCAATCCCACTCCCTTCTCTTTTCCTTTCTTGGGTGTTTACAGTCCAGTAAAACTTGTGCACTCCTAAGTCCATCCTAGCCTCTGCTTCCTAAGGAATCTGACGTACAGCAAGAAGTTTGCAATAATTTCCTGACTTTTTCTAGACATTGTCAATCCTTTGCACCCAAGCTGGAGAATTAAAGGGTTGTTGTATGGAAATCATCCACTCTTTACCTTTAAATTTCTTCATGGTGACACAAACTCTGATTTTTTTTTTTTTTTTTTTTTGTAGGTGAGCTATTGCTTCAGGTGTAGTTATCTGATAGGAAGGGATCATCCAGGTATGTCTTTGTTGGCCTTTCCTGCCATAATAATTATCACTATGGATTTTGGCACCTCTCTAGGGATGCCACTAGTTTCTGAGTGTGTGCCAGCTATATCTTCAGAAACTAGAAAAAAGAGAACAAGGTTATAATGGTTTGGTTTCAAGTGTTCTGCTCTTTTCTCTGCATTTTCCATTTCCTCTGAATTCTCTCTTCTCTGTTTTATTTAGTTTCTTTCTTTAATGTTACAGGATTGTCCCAAATGTTTACTGATTTTTAGCTTTCTACTCTAATAGAAAATCAAACAGAAAAGGTAATTAGTAATGTTTTATGTTTAGTCTGGGCTTGTCAAACAGTAGACTAAACTACAGAGTAATTTTGCTGAACTGTTTCTTTGGAGAGATGCTTTTTATTTCTCTATGTATTTTTTTCCAAGCTAGTCAATTTACCTAAAGAAGAAACATCTAACCTTCTACCTGAAACATTTAAACCTGGCTGCCAGCATTCTGGAAGCCTAGTGAGAAAAGGGGGCTAGTCATCTCATTTCATTTAATCTTAATTTAATTATGTAATCCCAGCCTTCATCTGTGACTGATTTCTCCAAAATCAGAGTCTCTGGCTCACCCTCTCCAAGGAATCAATCAGTAGTTCCATCTTGGGTGAAAACCAAGAGTATGGTTTAGTCACATACCCAGCTCTTCTTGTCATAGGCACTTGGAGTCTCCATTCTTGATGCATTTTGTGGTTCTGTGGTGGTAATCCCCTTTCTTTGGAACTTCCCCCACTTGAGCTTAGTGGCCTAAGTCAGTTACTACTCATCAGACATCTTGGAACTGTCATCATCTCTCTGTTGTTTTTGTCCTTGTGGTTCATGTCTTATGCTTTCTTTCCACTGGGGGTCAGGAAGAGTGGCTGTTGACATCGGTGTCCAAATAGTGTGAAGTAAAACTGTCCCTTGTCATGTCCTTGATCTGCAGCTCTTAGAGTCCAGACTTCAAAGAGGACAAGTCAGGGTGGACTTGTGTCTCCCATCAAGACTCATAAAATAAGAGAAGCTTTAAACATCAGAGGAGATTTCAAATGCTGAGTAGGCAAAAGGGAGGGGACAGGCATCTATTTTATATTCTCCCACTATTCCAATATACTTCTCAAAATACCATTCATGTAAACCTGTCATTCCTGAGTGGTTTCCTCCTGAGCTCCACTATCCTTTGAAATGTACCCATGCCAAGTTTCAATACCTCAAGAAGCTGGCATTAATAAATATAATTAGTTAATAGTAATAATGATAATATGAACATACCAGTAATAATGATAACTAGAATTTCATCATCAGAAACTGGAACAGCTCCTTCTCATGACATTAATAAACATAACATCAAAAAAGTGTCTAATTCTCAAATTGATTTCAAAAATTGAAAATTAGTTTGAGAAAATTGATATAAATAAACATAAACAGGTTTGTTCCCAGTATGACTACTCAGGTCCTTCAAACATAGAGAAGTATTGAAGTGGGAAATAAAAGAACATGACAAAAAATTATAAGCTATCAGAGCTGAAAGGGATATCAAAGATTATAGTCTAAAACCCTAAATTTACACTGATATAACTCAGGTCTTCGGTGGAGATTTGACATGTCCTAGAAAAGGCAGCCAATCATTGACAGTGTAGACCAGGCACTCACGACTGCCGTCTTGTAGCCCTAACTTTGATATTTGCCTTCAAGGAGCTAATAAAAGGAATATATATGAACTGCTAAAGGTCAAAATTTTAATAATAATGTATGTGTGTGTTTTCTAATATTTAGGAAATTAAAGTAGAGACATCACTTATCATGTGTTAGGTTTTGACATGAGACAATCCTGGGTTCACATTTAGGTTCCGCTCTTTAAAACCTAATGACCCCATACGAGTCATTTAGTCTTAAATGCAAATTTTCTCATGCGTAAAATGAGAATGAAACCTACTTCATGAGTTTGTTGTTCAGATGACATGAAATACTGTGTAACATTTTACTTAACTACAATACCTAGCAAACAATGATTATTTAATAAAGTGTATATGTCTCACTGGCATTATTTTCATTACTACTTTTGTTCATAGAACATTGGCAAAAAATGCAAGTCAGATTATAATACAGTAATTTATTTGGAGGTCCAGAGGATAAATCCATTTTCATTGCCCAAATCCACAATAAATCATTAATAACCTTTATAGTTCTATTTTTTCTTTATATCTAAGCTTCTAGGTAAAGG
This sequence comes from Choloepus didactylus, assembly GCF_015220235.1. Classification (NCBI taxonomy): domain Eukaryota; kingdom Metazoa; phylum Chordata; class Mammalia; order Pilosa; family Megalonychidae; genus Choloepus; species Choloepus didactylus. The sequence goes on along the minus strand of NC_051312.1, from coordinate 37,524,094 downwards.
ATATGGACATATTGTTTGCATCTCTATACTTTCCATTCATTTTTCAAACAGCTCCAAAAAGCTTCTGCTCTTATTACTCCCCAAAAAAGAATGTTTGCCAAGTTCGTCAATTATCTCCATGTTGATAAATCCAGTAGACATTTCTTTTGCCATCTTATCTCATCTTTTAGCAGCATTCAACAAAGCTGGACCCCTTCTTTCTTATTTTTATTTTTAAAAATACATGTCATGCAATTAAATTATGCTCACAATGGAAAATTAAATAGTAGAAGAGCCTAAAAGTTGAAAAATCAGAATCCCATTTCTCCCACTCCCTAGCCTCACTTCCAAGGGTTTGTGTAGCATCCCAGAATTTTCCAAACATTTACAAGCATATTATTTCTGCATAAAAATGAATGAGATCATAGCTTGCATGTTCTTCTATAACTTGCTTTTATATTTAATTAAACATATTTGGGAAACATCTTTCTATATAAATGCATATCTTCTTTCTTTTAAACTGGTGGATAACATTAGGAGAAACATGTGAAATTGTTGATATTTAATTGCCTTTGACCTACAATATCGTTCAATGACATTATATTATAGAGCCATACCATAAGTGATTTGACGAATCCTCCATTGAATGGACATTATTGTTGATTCCATTATTTTATGTGTTACATTTATAAACTTTGAAAGAATACTGCTTCTGAAACATTTAATAGGAGTGATCAAGGAAACAATCTTTCCCCTAAAAGTTTACATTTTTCATAGTCTAGAAACACAAATGAATAGAACAGATTTTTTTATTTTTTTAAAGAGGTAAGCCTAGGTTGATTTTTGGTCTTGAGGAGTCTGGATCTTATCACTACTAAAAGGATATTAACAATATTACAGAGTTCTAAGAACAATTTTATGATAAACTAATGAAGTTTTACATGGTTAAATAAAAATGGCTTCAAATGGCAGAGTGTAGTTTGATTGTAAAAATTGTCACTGTTAATTTATAGAAAGGAAAAACTAAAAATATCTTTATAAGTCAAATAACTAGCAATAAAAGTTAAATTTAGTACAGGCTTTAATATTCATTTGCTGTCAATAATGTGGTCCAACATAAGTATCTGTGATAATGACACAATTTGATATTTTCAATTTAAAAACCTCAGCTGGAAGAATACTTTTATTATATGAACAAAATATAGAAGAAGAAATTTATACAGGGTATGGCTTACAGACTACAAAAACAAGATCTCAAGGCTTTTTTGAAACACATGGCTAATATGCGCTTAGGTGTTACTGTTATGTTACCGCATTTCTTTCCTTCTGCTTCATGGTGAAATATTAACACTTGCATTTTCTTCTCTGTAGAATAAGGCAAAAATATAAACTTCTAGTGAAAGAAGCTAGAGCTTATCCAGTTGAGGTTGTTTTTATTTTCTTTAATGGAATAAATACTGGAAAATAATCTTTTGTTATGTGATGGTCTTAAGAGAAAAGTATTGTTGACTCTGCTTTGGTTTGCTATAACTTCCAGAATGCAATATAGCAGAAATGGGTTGGCTTTTTCAATGGGGTTTTATTAGGTTACAAATTTATAGTTCTAAGGCCATGAAAATGTCTCAGTTAAGGCATCAAGAAGATACCTTCTCTGAGGAAAGGCTGCTGGTATCTGGGGCTCCTCTGCCACATGGGAAGGCACATGGCTGGAGTCTGCTGGTCCTTTGCTCCCGGGTTTTGTTGCTTTCATCTTCTGATTTCAGTGGCTTTCTCTCTGAGCATCTGTGGGTGGTGTCTTAGCAACTCTGGGATGTTTCTCTCTAAACTCTCTCTTTGTGTTTCTGCCTTTTATCCTCTCATAAAGGGCTCCAGTACAGGATTAAAACCCACCTTGAATTGGGTGGGTCACATCCCAATTGAACCAAAAGTTCCCACCCACAATATTTCTGCACCCACAGTGATGGGTTAAAAGAACATAGCCTTTTTTGGGTTTTAACAACTTCAAACCAGCACAGACGCCAATGGAACAAACACTGGAAAATAATCTCTTTGGTTATGTGATGGTCTTAAGAGAAAAGGATTGTTGACTCCATGTAGAATCTGAGTAGTATGTCTATGTAGGTACTATTTAAGCAAAATTAAAGACATTCGCAAAACCTAAGCTACAGTTTTTCCATTTCCCACAGATAACCAATGAAAAGAACCTATTTTGAAATTAAGCATATGCTGATTGTCTTTGATCATGAGTGTTAACAATCTTAGCCCAGCCAGCTGCTGACTTCAGGGGTAAGACAAGATGTGCTTAAGACTTCAATGCCTCATTAGTGTTCACACTCAAGCTATTCAGTGGATTTAAAACTGTCTTTTTAAGAAATACTGTGACTATCATTGTTAATCATGTTTCTAATGATCAGAAGAACTCAATTTATGAAGTTTTCTTCAATTTGGTTAACTCAGGACACTTGGTGTCCAAAATGACCAAAATCATTCTAATATTTACAGGAAAAGGATTTGGGTCAGCACATAAAAGAGCTTTTGCAGTTGTACTGAATTTAGGAGATTACTGCTTAATCCTATGTCAGGACTTCTGTGGATGATGAGAGCCATGGCCAGAGTGAGTGCTTTCCTCTTCTCTTTCCCAGATGAGACAGTGAATGCAGTAGCAGACTCATTCTGTTTCTCCCTTGCTGGCAATGCAGAAGCAAGCTTCCATGTTATGAAGGGTCTATGGGGAGGACCATGTGGCAAGGAACTTCATGGGCCTTTAAAGGTTGAGGGTGGCTTCTAGGAACTGACCACAGCCTCTGACCATCATCCAAAAAGAAGCCAGCCCCAAGGAAGTGAATTCTCCCAATATTCTCAGTGAGCTTGGAAGTGGATCCATTGCCTGTTTATTCTCCAAATCAGAACCAGACTCTGGACCTCATCTTGATCATAGCATCTCAGAGAAGCCAGCTAAGCAGTTCCCAGACTCTTGGCTCACGGTAACTATAAGAGAATAAATTTGCATGCATGGGCTCATGAGCACATGCATGTTTGTCTTTTAAGCCCTAAGTTTGTAGTAGTTTGTTATGCAGTGATAGAAAACTGTTAAGTTTATTTAAAGGAAAATATTAAGCAAATAATGTTGCATAGGTAGTTATGGTAAAAATTAAGAAAAAGAGGCATTTAAAGTTTGAGAAACACTGATTTTATGCAACCCCTAACTTTATATATTTATATAATATCTGAGGCCTATAAAAGTTAAGTTCCTTTTTTCAATGTACAAGTAGGTAGCAATAGGGTCAGAAAAAGATCTTGTGGCATCTGTCTTGAGTGTAAGCTTTAAGTGGAGAGGGTTCTTAACTATCTATGTTCAGGTGCTAACTACATTACACTTGTGCCAGCGTTTGTTGCTTTAGGCTGTCAATAACTACTTTCCGATCTGACATCAAGATTATTCAAGGACTTCATGATACAGGACTTCAGCTTTACTTATAATTTTCTATATATATTTTAGACCCTAAGGGAAAGGATGGAGGGTAGTTGAAAGCAGTTTTAACTGGTCCCTTTACTTCTATTTAGAGGAAGAAAGAAACACCAATTAAAGGCAGACCATAACAGGAACATCTCCTGAGACATATTTCTATGTATTTTTTTACTACTATATTTTCCCAGCTCTAAACTAACACAAAGAAGGTGGGAGGGTTGGGAAATGGAACAGCTGTTAGGAATAAAACAACCAAGAGTACAAGCCAATATATTTGACTTTTAATACTAATACTAATGAGCTGGGCAAATTTTCTCTGTGCATCAATTTTAATTAGAGGGGAAAAGGGGATAAGGAAAGGAAAACTTCAACCTCTTCTTCCATCCTTAGAATCTTTTATCCATCAGAAAGGAAGATATACAAAGTTGTTTTTCTTTTTTCTTAGTTGTGGACCCTGAAGTATCATAACAATGTCAGATATACAATAGTGGTCTCAAAACCTACAACACATCAACACATTTCAATAATAGCATCTGTTCTGAAGTATTCATGATGATTTATTACATTTTTAATCATTTAATAGAAGCAATTAGAACCCCTATTTTGGTTGGTTAAAGAATGAGCCTGAGTTGCTGGGAATAAATTGAGACTAATCTTCAAAGCATCTTATATCTGGTCTAAAATGTTCTGACCATAAGACTTGATCCATTTCTGTCTTTCATACCACATAAAAGCAGACCTCCAACGTTTTAATATACAGGGCTCAAGGCTGAAACACTCATCCTGAAATATTTAAAACTCTTCCTCACAAGATCATGATACTCATGGTTTCTAATGGCATGGTTTTACTTCCAGTTTACCGCCTCATTGTGCTACTTGGGTCTGATACTTAGTATCACTTTTCTAGCTAGATACCTTTGCTTTTGTCTTGGATTATGATTTGAATTATTCCTCTGGCTATGCATTTGTCTTGTTTAGTTGAATTTTTCCTTTTGCCATCAATTAAAAACATGATAAATGATTTGGACCATCATCCATGACCCAATAGCCCAGTGAGACCCACCTCCTATTCACACTCATACATATGCTCATATCTATACTATCTGGACAAAGAAATAATGGAAGAAGAAGAGAGAGGGGAAAGAAAGCGAAAGGGAAGGAGGAAATGATGAAAGGATAGGAAGGTAGAGTAGGGAAAGAAGGTAGGGAGAGAAAGGAGATGAAGGAAAGGGAAATTAGATGTGGCAGTTATTACTGGTGCTCACTCTATTCTCCTTTTCCTCAGGGTTCCCAGGAAGACAGAACTTCACTTTCATGAAGTTAGGAGTGACTGTGTGACAATATGACCAATAAAATGTGAGCAAAGTTGGTGCTGGACATTTAAAAGCCAGAGCTCAGTTTGTCCTAATCTCTTCTCCAGCCACAGCCTCTGTGGAAGCATATGTTTGTGGGGAGTTTCCAAAGATGGAATTAGCCTCGAATGCTTTTGAGAATTTCCCAGAGCTGCAGGGGACTTTGAATAAAGGACAAATAAACATTCATTATATGAAGCCTCACCCACAGTAGAGCCTAACCTACAGTAAATGATGCATTAGGCAAAAGATAAGGGGAGAGAGGGGAAAATAAGTGCAAATGAGAAAGAAAAATGGTAGGATGGAGGAAAAATTATTCTTAATTGTTGAAATACATCCATTTCTAAGGAGCCTATTTCAATTGCTATTGCTACATAGCACACCATCCCAAAATGGTTGTGCAAAACAATAACCATTGTATTATACTCACAGATTCTGTGGGTTGGAGATTTGGAAAAGTCTCAGAGGGGTTGGGCTGTATCTGGTTCATGCTGTCTGAGGCCTCAGCTGGGAAGACTCAAAGGCAGGGGCAACTCAACTTCTGGGAACTGGAATCATATGTAGGGTTTTTTCTCACCTGCTTGGAAATTGAACATGAGTATTGATTTGAATCTCTGTTGGTGATAATAAATGAAGCATCTACATATGACCTGTGCATGTAGCTTTGGCTTCTTTATAACAAGACAACCTCAGGAAAGTCATACTTCTTACATGGCAGTTCAGGGCTCCACAAGCAGGTATCCCAGAAGAGATGGTGAGATGTTGTTTCACCTTTTATGACCTAGACTTAAGAGTTAAGCAGCATCTCTTCTACCACACATTACTGGATACAGGTCCATTCAGATTCAAGGAGAGGCAATAGACCCCTTCTTGGTAGGAGGAATGTCCTAATCACATTGAAGAAGAGCATGTGGATTGTAAGATATTTTTATGGCCATCTTTGAAAAATAAAACTTGCCATAGTACATTTTCTCTAAATTTCCACAGAGTCCATTTGCAGAGTCCATTGAGCACAACAGGACTTATTCAGTGTCAGCATATGAATTTGTCTTAGTCTCCTTGCAAAAAGTTTAATGTGACTGAGGCACACAATGAAGATGGAAAAACACTTAAGCTGCTTTTTTTCACCAGCTGAGCTTATTGAGGCCCATTATCCAATGTACATTTATCTATTTGTCCCTAGCATGCGTTCATCAGCACTTTGATGACACTACGTTTTAAGATGTGCTAAAAAGGAAGAAGATACATCTTGGAGAGAAGATATTGAATGGCAGATATTCAATGACTTCAGTTTGGCTATGGCACAGTGGAGGGAAACCTCATGGAAAATGAAATAGTAATCTTTGTCATGAACTTATGGCTCTAGGCTGTTTCCCTCATTATTTTCATATGCCATCAAGACTTTGACAAAGTAGATTTTTATTATAGTTGGGTTCTAGGTGATACACTGAAAGGTCATCCTCTTGATAGTTATGTTAGGGTGGTAGAAACAATTGATATGTGCAATAACAGAAGAATGAAGCATTTAACTACTGCAAACTGAGGGAAAAAAAGAAAGCTATTCTCTTTATCTAGTGCATTAATGTGTTCAACATAAAGTTTATGACACTAATAATTCTAAATGAAAATATATTAATTATTGAATACCAATTGACATAGACTTCATATTTTATATCTCAATATCAAGGCAATCTTGAAAGAGAGATATTATTTGACAAATGTTTAAATGAGGAAACTGAGTTTGAGAAGTAATACAATGATGGTGTCATGAATAGAATCATATCCCTGCAATGGCATTTCAAGTCCTAACCCCTGGTCCTGTGGATGTGAACCTATTTGTACGTAGGATCTCAGACGATGCCATTAGTTGAGGTGAGACCAAACTTGATCAGGGTGGGCCCTAATCCAATATGACTGGAGTCCTCATAAACGGAGTAAATTGAGACACAAGTAATAGGAAACAGTCAGGAGGATAGAAATAGGGAGAGAGACAGCCATGTGTCGGTGGCAGAATGGATTGCTGGCAAGCCACCAATAGCATGCTACAGGCTTCAGGGGAAGCACGATCCTGATGACACTTTGATTTTGGACTTCCACCCTCCGAAATTGTGAAACAATAAATTTCTGTTGTTCAGCAGAACAACAGTCTGTCGTACATTGTTACAGCAGCTCTGGCAAATTCAGATGGCTAGTAAATGGCAGGATAAGATGTATTGAGAGCCAAGTCTGTCTTAGTTAAAATACCCTTCTTATTATAACGTATGTGATGCATATGCCTTAACAGCAGTCCACCTATGTTAAGCATGTATCCTAATTTATGCAAAGATGTCACCTTCTCTAAAAAGCAGCCCATCACTTTTCTGATCATATACCACATATGATTAAATATGATATGATACATAGAGTTTTTGAAACTCTTTTATGCCACATGACAGGCCTAATAAAATGCTAGTATATTAAAATACTAGTTCTACTAGGCTTTAAACTTCTAGTGGTATTCATCTCTATAAACTTCCCTTTTTATTCCCTTGTAGTTAACATGCTATGGTTAGCACAGTTAGCATGTTCCTCTAACTAGTAGGAAATCAATAAATACAGAATGACTTCATATTACATGGCCACAGCTTTATGGAAATAGTCAAGTTACAGATTCCTACTCATTATGAAGAAGAAATGTTTTATAGTTGCCCACATACTATTTCACCTTTGCTAAAATAGGCATCTTCATATATTCATGTGTTCTCTAGAACAGTGTTTTTTGAGCAGGGCTCTGTGAAACATCAGAAGTACCACAGGAGCTTTGACAAGAGAGAAGTGGTAGGACTGAGCAGTTAAGGTTTTGCAGATCCTCTCATCCCTAGATTGTTTCAACCTGAGAAGTCTACACTTTCAAGTTGAGAGGAAGGTAGGGTTTTTATACCAAAGAAGACTCCATGAAGACTAATGATTAGTAGGGAAAATATATCCAGCACTGTTGGGATTTATTTAGGCCTTAATGTGTTTATTAATCATCAAATATTTATCCATTTATTTATTAACACATATTTATTGAGTGTATACTGTGCACCAGACATTGTCCAAGGCATTGAAGAATAAAAGGCAGGCATGTACACAAATAAAACACAAATAAATAATTATAAGTTATGAAAAGTGCTATAACAGAAGAAAACAGGGTGTGGTAATGGAGAAAAATGCTAGAAAGGGATAAGATAATGAAGATAAGATGGTCATGAGTTATATGAAGGTGAAAATTGAAATGAGGAAAATGGAAAAGAAATCAGCCAAGAGAGAGGAAGGCAAGTGCATGACTTTGAAGTGATGAAGGGCTTCGTATATTTGAGGAACTAAAAGAAAGCATTTATATGACCTCAGCAGAAGAGGAAAACAATGGCCACTTCACAGAGGGCCTTAAAAGTCATGGTAAAGGGTGTGAAATGTATTTAAAGTAAAATGGCAACAAATGAAGTGTTTTAAGCAAAGGTATGATGTAAGCAAATTTAAGTTTTTAAAAAAATCATTTTGGATGTATTTTGAAGAAAGAATATGGGATGGGGGAGGGCAGGAGTATCAACATTTGGGAGTTAGGAGGTTGTTGTCTAGTCCAAAGGAGAGAAAATGGTGTCTAAGCATAGGGTGGTGAAGATGAAAGAGTGAATTTCTTCAGAGCAGAATTAAAAGGTGAGATTACTTTTAGCTCTTCATGGACATGGGGCTACAGATACAGGACCCCAATGGCATGTCAACCTTTGGGCAGCACAATGTAGGCCTCATGGCTTCCTGTTTCACCTGGCTGTTGAGAAGTTAAAATCTCAGAGAGTCAATTATGTTTGCTCACTGTGTTCTGTGTTGGAAGGGTAGCCCACAGGACAATTCTGCAGAGTTATACTGAGGACCATTAGAAAGCACCTCTCTAATAGGATAGCTAGATATTGTTTTAATAATAAACAATCCCATAAAATCAGTTACTTAAAAAGGAGGGGGGTTTACACTTCTAACAATAACAGTGTAGCTGGTCTGAGATCATATGTTTGGCAATGAAATATCTCAATAAATTTTAAGTGACTATAACTGCATAAAGTATTTCTCATTAAAGTGGAAATAAATTAGAAGTCAACAATAATGAGATATCTAGAAAATCCACAAATATTCGAAAAATAAACAGCACAAGTCCACATACCCCACATGTCAAGAGAAAAAGAATCAAAAGGAAATGAGAGAACATAATTTCAACTGAGTGATAATTAAAAAACACAGCATATTAGCCATGACTAAAGAGAAATTCATAGCTTTATATACTCATATTGAAAAGAAGTATTCAAAATTAATTATGTTTCCATCTTAAAAAGTTAGTTAGCAAAAGGAAAGCAAATTAAACTTGTTAAGTAGAAACAAGTAAATAATAGTGATCAGAGTAAAAATCAATGAAACAGAAAGCAGATGAAGAAAAGAGAAGAAAAATATTTACTGATAAATGTTCCTTGAATAGGTAAATAAATTTGATAAATCGATTAGGAAACAAAGAGAGCATCTTATTAGAAATCCTATAGACGGTAAGTGTATACTATGAAATACTACAAATAAGTTCGACAACTTAGAAGGAATGGACCAAATCACTGAAAAGTAGAACTTTCAAAATTGACACAAGAATAAATAGAAGTTCTGAATAGCTTTATATACTTTATATATAATCAAGAAACAATATTCATAACCTAACACACTCTGTTATGGGTTGAATTGTGTCCCTCTTGTTTTGTGGGGTCACGATATGTTCAAGTGCTAACTCCCAGTTCCGTGAATTGACCTGTTTGGTAATAGAGTCATTTCAGATGGATTTATTTAAAAATGAGGTCAGACTGCAGTAAAATGGGCTTTTAGTCCAGTCTGAGTGGCAGCCTTATAAGAAAGGAAGAAGAGCTAAGCAAATTTAAGGGAGAAGGTTATAAGAAGTGGGAGGCAGAGTGATGCATCTAAAGCCAAGGAAGGCCGAAGGTTGCCAGCCTCACAAGCTGGAGGAAGCTAGGAAGGATTCTCCTCTTGAGGTTTCGGATGGAATATGGCCTTGCTGACCCCTTGATTCCAGACTTCTAGTGTCCGTAACTGTGAGACAATAAATTTCAGTTTTAAGCTTTCCAGTTGGTGGTACTTTACTTTGTTATAGAAGCCCTAGGAAACTAAGGCACACTCCCACAAAGAAAATTCCAGGTTCAGATAGTTTCATGGAGTCAGTTTTTATATGCATGTAAGGAAGATATAATACTAGACTCTAACTGACCCTTTCCCAAAATAATGCAGGATAAATCCCTTCACAAATTATTTTATGAAACCGACATAATCCTAATGCTAAAGTCTGATAACAGTGTAACAAAAAAGATACCTTATGAACATAGACATAGATATCCAAAGAAAAGCATTAGACAATTAAATTCAGAAATATAAAATCATATAAATATATGATTAGATTAATATAATCTCACCAGGCAAAATTTTAAATTCAAAAATTGATGTAATTCACCCCCTCAAAAAATAAAGGAGAAAAACAAAGGATCATTTCCATAGAAATATAAATATATTTGACAAAATTCAATACCATTTTATAACAAACCTCTCAGCAAATTTAGAAATAGGAGAGAATTTTCTCAATTTGTTAAGGTCACATAAAAAAGTAACCTGTACCTAACCTCATGCCTAAGGTTCAAAGATAATACTTAACACCTAAGATAGGGAACATAGGAAGTATATCTCCTCATACCGCCTCCATTCAACATTGTACTTCAGGTCTTCAATGGTATTAAGAAAAAGAAATAAGCAGATAAAGATCAAAAATACAAAAGTAAAACAGTCTTTATTTTTATTTTATGTATAATGGTATATAAGAGTATAGTTAGCTCATATTAGTGATGCATCATAATGTTTTTCTTTTCATTTTTGGTTTATTTCATCCAAAATACTGCCTTCAGTGTCCACTCACATCACAACTTCACTCCTCCTTGTAGCAGCTTAATACTCTGTTGTATGCATACAACACAGTTTGCCATTCCATTCACCAGCTGATATACCCTTAGGCCACCTCCATCCACTGCAAATCATGAATACTGACATCATAAACCATATTGTACAAATGCCCATTTGTGTCCCTCTTTTCAGTTCTTCCAAGTAAATTCCCAATAACTGGGTTGCAGGACCATATGGTACCCCCATGCTCAGCTTCCTGTGGAACCACAGCACTGCCCCCCAGATGGGTTGCACCATTCTGCTTCCCCACTGATGTGGTTAGGTTCATCCCTTTCTCCACATTCTCTCAGCACTTGAATCCCTCTGCTTATTTTTAGATGGTTTTACTCATGCACCATACATTTCATCTTAAGTAAACAATCAATGGCTCCCTGTATTATGCATGTAGTTATGCTATCTATATAAGGACATTTCCATTTCTTCCACAAAGAAAGAAGAAGAGGTGAAAAATGTAAAAAGACAAAAGAAAAAGTAAAAGAAAGAAAAAATGACAACTAAAAAGCAACAAAAGAAAAGGTAAAATTAAAATAAAATTAAAAAGTCAGACAACACCACCAATGCAAGGATCTCATACCACTCCCTTATATCCCCCTCTTATAGGCATTTAGCTTTAATGTATGCCTTTGTTATAATTAAAGGGAGCATTTGCAATAATATTGTTAAATATTGACTGGTTTGCATTGTATTTTCCCCAATACCACCTCATTTTTAACATCTTGCAAAATTAACATTCATTTGTTCTCCCTTATGTAAAAACATATTTCTATATTTTATCACAATCATTGACCACTCTAGGTTTCACCCAGTTATACATTCCCAGTCTTTATCTTCTGTATTTTCTGTCTTGTGTTCTACATGTCCCTAACCTTCCTCTTTCAACCATACTCATAGTCACCTTTGTTCACTGTACTTACATTGCTATGCTACCATCACCCAAAATTATGCTCCAAATCTCTCTCTCCTGTTTTTCCTATCTGTTTGTAGTGCTCCCTATAGTATTTCCTGTAGAGTAGGTATCTTGTTCACAAATTCTCTCAGTGTCTATTTGTCTAAGAATATTTTAAGCTGTCCCTCATATTTGAAGGAGTTTTGCCATATATAAAATTCTTGGTTGGTGATTTTTCTCTTTAAGTATCTTAAATATATCATACCACTGCCTTCTCACCTCCATGGTTTCTACTGAGAAATCTGACATAGTCTTATTGAGCATCCCTTGTATGTAATGGATTGCTTTTCTCTTGCTGCTTCCAGAATTCTCTTTGTCTTTGACATTTGATAATCTGTTTATTAAGTGTCTTGGCATAGGTCTCTTCAGATATATTCTGTTTGGGGTAGGCTGTTCTTCTTGGATCTGTAATTTTATGTCTTTCATAAGAGATGGGAAATTTTTATTGATTATTTCCTCCATTATTGCTTCTGTCCCTTTGCCCTTCTCTTCTCCTTCTGGGACACCCATGACATGTACATTCATGTGCTTCATGTTGTCATTCAATTCTCTGAAATGTTGCTCATATTTTTCCATTATTTTCCCTGTCTGTTCTGTTGTGTATAGGGTTCAGATGTCCTGTTCTCCAGTTCATGAATCTTTTCTTCTGCCTCTTCAAATCTGCTGTTGTATGTCTCCATTGTATTTCTCATCTCTTGTGTTGTGCCTTTCATTCCCATAAGTTCTGCCAACTGTTTTTTTTTTCAAACTTTTGAGTTTTTCCTATATTTACCCAATGTCTTCTTTATATCCTTCATTTTTTTTGCCATATCTTCCCTCAACTCATTGATTTGATTTTTGAATTTAGCATATTTGTTTGAAGATCTTTAATTGGTTGTTTCAATTCCTGTATCTCAGTTGAAGTGTAAGTTTGTTCCTTTTACTGGGCCTTATCTTCATTTTTCCTAGTGATTTGTTGTTTTCTGTTGTCTAGGCATCTGGTTTCCTTGATTACCCTAATCAGATTTTCCAAGACCAGCCTCAGGAGGAGGCTGTATTCAGTATCAGGTTTCCCTGGGGTTGAGTCCTAGAAGATTGACAGACTTTCTTGTGGGGCCTCCAGACTCAGCGCTTTTCCTATCCTGCCCAGGAAGTGGTGCCTGTCAGCCTGCAGCTCCCCACTGGTGTAAAGAGGTGTGGCCCCTTTAATTCTCAATGCACTTTTTCCTGGCAGGGGACAAGGGTGTCAGAAGCAAAGCTTAAGTTGTTTCTGGTTTGTTTTTCCCCCAGGCCCTGGGGTCTGAATTCTCTGAGGAAGAAGGACTGCCACTTGAGCTAGGCCCTGTCCCCCTTTTCTTAGGGAAGATTCACCCCTCAGGGAGTTATCTTCTCCACTTGAATTCCTTCTGTGTCTCTCTGACTCTGTTAACTCCACCCTTGCCTGGGTTGGCTCTGACAATTGAGAAAGCCTGAAGCTTTTTCTAATGGTCTACCTAGAGTGAGAGGAAAAAAAAGGGGGGGGGCAAGAGCAAAAGCCCCTTTTCAGAGCCAGATTCCAGCCCCTCAGTTCTGCTGATCAGCTGGTGTTGATACCCAGTTCTCTGTGCCCCTTTTCTTCGGACACAGTTGTTTTCCAGTATTCTGACCTTTGCTATCTCCCAAAGCCTCTGTTTCTATTTATTTATGTATTTCTTCTGTCAGCCCTGCCTCCTCTTTGCTGGAAGGAACCTGCTTATAATCCTGCTTTGTCCAGGATTATCTGTACTTCTAGCTTGTATTCAGTAGTCCAAATTTATTAATTAAAACTGCAATTGGAGCTTGGTTGAGTTACTTTCCCTGTAACCTGTTTCTTTTTGCCACATAGCTGTGTTTCAGCTCAGCTTGCTATGCCCATGAGGGAGGGGTGCCAGTTCTGCATTTGTGGAGTTTTACTTACATTTCTGTGCTGCGATCTCAGCCATTCCACCCATTCCAGGCTGGTGTATGATGTGTGTCCATTCGCGAATGTCTCCCAACAGTTGTTCCAGATTATTTCTATTTGCTCCTGGTTATTTACTAGTTGCTCTAGAGGACTAACTAAATTCTACACCTCTCTATTCTGCCACCTTGCCTCACCCCACCCCTGGTATTGGTTCTTATTTTAATATTTGGTAAAAATCACTTATGATGGCATGTGGTCCTGGGTTTTTCTTTATTTGGTGGAACTGGATTATTGATTCATTCTTTTTACTTTTTATTGGTCCATTGAGATCCTCTATATCTTGTTGAGTCAGTGTAGATAGTTTGTGTGTTTCTAGGAAATTTTTCCATTTCATTTAGTTTATCTAATTTTTTGGTTTATGGTTGTTCATAGTATCTTCATAGACGCATTTTTGTTTCTGTGGGGTTGTTAGTAATGTCTTGAGTGAACTTTTAAACATAATCTCATCTAGGTAAGAACTTAGAGGCATGAAGTGGTCAGCAAAATTCTTTCAAACTCTTTTGAATCTTTCTAGGTCTCTAATTACATGTGTATTAGATTGCTTGACATTGTCTCACAGGTCAGTTGTACTCTATTCAGTTTTTTTAATCTTGTTTTTTCTGTGAACTTCCATTTAGTTAATGCTTATTGACTTGTTTTGAAGTGTACTTTTCCTTTATGTAGCAGTATCCATTCTTGTATTTGGTCCATCCAGTGATTTTTGTTGTTGCTTTTTTTTTTTTTTTCTTTTTTCATATCAGATATTCCATTTTTTTTTCTAGAATTTTGTCCTCATTATTTTTTTTTATTAGTTACAGTCTCTAGTTTATGCTGATTGCATCCCTCCCCCAATGCCTCCCCATTTTTAACACCTTGCAAGGTTGACATTTGCTTGTTCTCCCTTGTAAAAGAACATATTTGTACATTTTATCACAATTGTTGAATACTCTAGATTTCACCAAGTTACACAGTCCCAGTCGTTATCTTTCCTCCTTTCTTGTGGTGTCTCACATGCTCCCCACCTTCCTTTCTCAACCGTATTCATAGTTACCTTTGTTCAGTGTACTTACATTGTTGTGCTACCATCTCCCAAAATTGTGTTCCAAACCACGCACTCCTGTCTTCTATCACCCTGTAGTGCTCTCTTTAGTATTTCCTGTAGGGCAGGTGTCCTGTTCACAAAGTCTCTCATTGTCTGTTTGTCAGAAAATATTTTGAGATCTCCCTCATATTTGAAGGACAGCTTTGCTGGATATAGGATTCTTGGTTGGTGGTTTTTCTCTTTCAGTATCATAAATATATCACACCACTTCCTTCTTGCCTCCACGGTTTCTGCTGAGAGATCCGCACATAGTCTTATCAAGCTTCCTTTGTATGTAATGGATCGCTTTTCTCTTGCTGCTTTCAGGATTCTCTCTTTGTCTTTGACGTTTGATAATCTGATTATTAAGTGTCTTGGCGTAGGCCTATTCATATCTCTTCTGTTTGGAGTACACTGCGCTTCTTGGATCTGTAATTTTATGTCTTTCATAAGAGTTGGGAAATTTTCATTAATTATTTCCTCTATTATTGCTTCTGCCCCCTTTCCCTTCTCTTCTCCTTCTGGGACACCAATGATATGTACATTATTGTACTTTGTTTCATCCTTGAGTTCCCGGAGACATTGCTCATATTTTTTCATTCTTTTCTCCATCTGCTCCTTTGCGTGTAGGCTTTCAGGTGTTTTGTTCTCCAGTTCCTGAGTGTTTTCTTCTGACTCTTGAGATCTGCTGTTGTATGTTTCCATTGCGTCTTTCATCTCTTGTGTTGTGTCTTTCATTTCCATAGATTCTACTAGTAGGTTTTTTGAACTTTTGATTTCTGCTGTATACATGTCCAGTGCTTCCTTTACAGCCTCTATCTCTTTTGCAATATCTTCTCTAAACTTTTTGAATTGATTTAGCATTAGTTGTTTAAATTCCTGTATCTCAGTTGAAGTGTCCGTTTGTTCCTTTGACTGGGCCATAACTTTGTTTTTCTTAGTGTAGGTTGTAATTTTCTGTTGTCCAGGCCTGGTTTCCTTGGTTATCCAAATCAGGTTTTCCCAGACCAGAACAGGCTCTGGTCCCAGAGGGAAGAAATATTCAGTATCTGGTTTTCCTGCAGGTGTATCTTAGAAAATTGCTCCACCCTTTGATGCCTCAGGTCACTGTGCTTTTCTGCCCAGCAGGTGATGCCTGTTAGCCTATAATTCTTGACTGGTGTGAGGAGGTATGGCCGTGTTCCCCCAGGCTCTGGGGTCTGGTTCTGAATGGAAAGGGCCCCACTCCTTTCCTCCTAGAGAAGACAGACCCCTCAGGTGGAGGTCATTAGCATTTCAATGGTCTCTCTCTCTCTCTTGTGCTGTCTCCACCCTTCCCAGAGTCACAGCCCTGGAAACTGAAAATGACTGGGGCTTTCTCCACTGAGCTGAAAAAGAAACAGATAGTCCCCTTCAGACCCAGTCCAAGGTGACCCTCCGGATCTCCCAGGTCAGTCGTCACCCAAAGCCTCTGTCTGTTTTTCGGGGATGCGTACCTGTAGTGAGCAGTTCACACTCACTACTTGAAACCCCAGTTGGAGCTCAGCTGAGCTATATTTGCTTGCTGGGAGAGAGCTTCTCTCTAGCACCACGAGGCTTTGCAGCTCGGGCTATGGGGGAGGGGGTCTCACGACCTAGTTCCGCAGGTTTTACTTACAGATTTTATGCTGTGTTCTCAGGCATTCCTCCCAATTCAGGTTGGTGTATGATGAGTGGATGGTCTCATTTGTCCCCCCGCAGTTATTCTGGATTATTTACTAGTTGTTTCTGGTTTTTTGTAGTTGTTCCAGGGGGACTACTTAGCTTCCACTCCTCTCTATGCCACCATCTTGCCCGGACTCCCTGTCCTCATTATTTTTTATAGATTCCCTTTCTTGGCTGAGAATTTATATTTGTTCAACTCTTCTTTCAATCTTTTTCTGTAAGACTTTTTTTTTTTTTTCTCATCTAGCCATGAAAGTCCTAG
This sequence comes from Choloepus didactylus, assembly GCF_015220235.1. Lineage (NCBI taxonomy): Eukaryota > Metazoa > Chordata > Mammalia > Pilosa > Megalonychidae > Choloepus > Choloepus didactylus. The sequence continues at coordinate 37,507,371 of NC_051312.1, read as the reverse complement.
ATGGCATCTTCTTCCAATAGAAGGCTGTTTCATCTACACTGAAAATCTGTTGTTCAATGTAGCCACCTTTATCAATTATCTTAAATAGATCTTTTAGATAACTTGCTGCAGCTTCTACATCAGCACTTGCTGCTTCACCTTGCACTCTTACATTATGGAGACAGCTTCTTTCCTTGAACCTCATAAACCAAGCTCTGCTAGCTTCACTTTTCTTCTGCAGCTTCTTCACTTTTCAGCCTTCATAGAATTAGAGAGTTAGGGCCTTACTCTGGATTAAGCTCTGGATTAAGGGAATGTTGTGGCTTCTATTCAGAGCCCTAAAACTTTCTCCGTATCAGCAGTAAGGCTGTTTGGCTTTCTTATCACTCATGTTTACTGGAGTAGCACCTCTAATTTCCTTCAAGAACATTTCCTTTGTGTTCACATTTCTGTAAGCCTTTGAATATATTTAAAATAGTCATTTTAAAGCCCTTGCCTGCTAGTTCCAATATCTGTTGCATATTTCATATTTTTATATTGTAAACAGAATATTGCATGTAGAAGAATAGTGGAATTTTATGTATATTACTGCTTTGTTCTGTTCTGTTCTGTTTTGTTTTCCCAGAAATTGTGAGCAGTTTCCTATGTCTGGCAGCTAGGGTATGGATTCAAGTTGATCTGCAACTGAGCTGCAACTTTAATATGATTAAACTAATTTCTCATTAGCCCAACCATCAACCAATGTCCCTCAACAGCCCTCTACCTATGATAAGCTAATCTCCTTTATTTTATCAGAATTTGGTCCAAGAATGTATTTAGTCATAATTTCACCTTCAGAATCAATAGCAGCAGGACATTTTGCTCCAAGCACAGTAAGAAAGTTTAAGACTGCTGGGATATTTTATTCTGTTTAGCCCCACCTTCACAATCATATTCTCAGACAAATCAGGTGAGGAGTTGTGAATTGCCAGGCTAAGTGGATTATTTTTGCTTTTATTGGACTTCAAACTCCAAAACTTCCCGGCCTCCCTCAACATTGACAATATCTTGATGCTTTTTCTTATTAACCTACAAAGTCCCTGGAAAACCTTCTCCTCTTTCCTGTACCTACATGGAGCATTTTCCCCCAAGAAAACAAGGCCTCTGTCTTTATGAAGGGCTCCTTTCTCTTGAAATCAGAATCAGTTCTAGGCTTTCTTTCAACCATTGTTCTTTGCCAGTCTCACATATATAGCAATGTCATTTATTAAACTGAGATTTTTTTGTTTTTTGTTTTTTGTTTTTTTTTTTTTGGTGTTAATATCCTTTTACATCCTAACCTGAAGTGAAATTCATTTTAGCAGTACTTCATTGTTCCTTTAACCTCCATTTGCTGTTAGTTAATAGTTCAGTCTTGTCTGTCCAGTCTGATGCATTTATTAATAATGACTTACAAGTATCTGGCTAAACTTATCTTTGCTTGTTTGTTTGAATAGGTATGCTAAAAAATCTAGAGACTTGGAGCTCCTTTGGTTCCTGAATTCTTAGGTGTAAAATGTCAGGATTGCATGTGTTTCCTCCTCTGTTCCTTACCTTATTCTATTTGACATCCATCTTAGCATAGATTATCCAAGAACAGGGGTGGTTTATGTGCCTGTGATTTAGTTAGGAAAAGTGTTCGTGAGAAACTAATGAGAAAGTGACAGCAAAACAACAGGGAAGCTGAGGGAGCTGAGCAGGAATAGGGATTCAGATGACATTTAAATTCTGCATGATACCTCAGGAATTTCTGGAATCTGAACTGCAGGAGAGCCTGTCCTGACTGGAAGGAAGGGGAGAGGGATGACACATAAAACCAAGGCATCCCTAATCGAGGCAGCTTTGATCTCTCAGGGATGATCTTCAAAGAAACATTGCAGATGGGAAGGTGGGAGCTATCAGTTGAAGCAGCCATAGCAGCTGGAGGATGGGTGCCACGACAGAATTGGTGAAAGGAATCCTAGGCTACTGGGTGGGACACAACAGCATCCTGCTATTATGTCTACTTCTCCTTTATTTAAACATTGCTTCCTCCCTAACCCCCCTGGGAATGATCCAGAAGCAGAAATGGCCCTCGCTGTGGATAAAAAGTTAAAAGAACTGCAATACTAAACATTAATTACCTGAGCCATAGATTGTCTCTACCTTCCTACAGGGGATACTTACAGGATGGAAAGAAAAAAAAAAAAGCAACAAAGAAATACAGAAATATTATCATTCCATCCTAGGCAGGAATTCAAACAGTGTGATGTTGTAAAACAACAGTAGATAAAATAAAAGAGAGGCCAGGGCAAAGTTTCTGTGATATATTGAGTAACATCACCTATTTAATCATCTGGGGTCATAAAAGATCTGACTATTGGTCTATTTGTGTTGACTTGAAGTAAACTAGAGAGCCAAGTTTCTTCATGGATCGTGAACTCTGTTGCCAATTTTTAGAGCTTGTGTTCCTGAAGGAGGAGACCACCTTAGAAAGTGATTCAAAAATAGATCTTTGAAATTTTTTCTTAATAGATTTTATTTTACTCTCCTAAATATATATGTAGGCAGTCCAAAAACAATATATTGTTGAACATTAATCAGGCAGAGACTGAGATTTGGGGAGATAGTCCATCACCCACCACGTGGTTCCCTTTAAAGTATGTGACCCTATTTTGATGGAAGATAAGAGTATAGAATGGATTTTCTGTCTGGAATTGTAGGCACAGAATTCCTTACAATTAGAAGACTAAGCAACAAAGTACTCTGGTCATATTGCATAAGTCTATTTAGACTAAAATTTTAAATTCATTTTTCTTATTTTATCCCATGAAAATCTTTGTTTTCTCATTTTCAAGCATAGCTGGATACTGCTTTATGCATTATTTTCTTACATGTGTTCTGTGAACACTATGTGACATGTATCATGGGAAAAAATGTTCCATGGTCATTTAAATTTTCTTCCTTCTACAAAACCATATTAAAGAAAATGTAATGTTTTAGAGCAAAGAAACAGTTAATTTTGCTAATTTAATATTGGTAAAATTATTTTTGGCCATTTAGCTCCATTTATTTTTATTGGTGTTATTCTTAGTTTCTATTTCTATTGATGTTCCACAGAATTAAAAGATAGTTTCAGAAATATTTTTCTATAATCATCCAGGCCTTCAGTACAACTGGAAACTAGGTGAAATTGAAACTTGGAGTCCTTCACCTTATCTGTCTTGCCTTTAATCTCAACATTCTGTATATTGCTACTCTTTTACTGGATGTGCCATGTTCTTATGATACCCTAATCTCAATGGAGAAAAGCCAGAGATAATAAAACTACACTAACCTGTTTGGGTGCTAGAATGACACTCAATTTGGGTTCAAATAGATTTACTATTGATTAGTCATTAAAGTCAGGCAAGTTAACTTTCAGATTTCTACACTATAGTAAAAGAAACAATATCTCCATCTACTTCAGAGAGTTTTATGATTAGAAATGAGCAATTAATAGGTGCTCATTTATTCATAGTGACTATTTTTAACTTTGAAATACCATGCAAATTATAATTATGAATATATGTGTATATAATATTTTAGTCATTATATATATATATAAAATCTGGTCCTGGGCTTGTTTCAAAAAAACATGTTCAAGTAGAATTAAAAATCTATTTTCTAATAAAAAGTAAAGCTAAAATGAGAGCCAAAGGCTAAGGGACAGATAGTAAAATGAAATCAGGGAGCATTAATATACAGATACGTATGCTGCATGAACCTTCCTACATAATCAATTGAATCATTACTCCTCTTAAGTACTCTATTTAAAAGATCACTTGCATAGCAAAATTGGGAAAAATATGAAATATGGCAGAAAAGTTTACAGGGAATTAGAGAAAGAAAGGAATTTCTACAGGGACCACAAAAGGTCATTTAAATGTGGAATTTTAAAACTACAAATTTATTGGTAGCAAAAAAATCTATTCAAAAGAATCTATGAAAAAAAAAAAAAAAGATCATATAATATGCCAGCAAAGTACTTCTGTAAATCAAGCAGAGAGTTTCCAAGTCCCTGGTTTGATCCAGTGACCAACATTAAAGACACTGTTTGCCATGTAAGGCTCCATGGACATCATTAATTTTTAGTATGTTAACCAATGAAGAAATAAACATGGAAAAATATTTGACTCCCATGTCTTTAATGCCTAAAGATATTTATCCAGGTCTTGCCTGCAATAAAGGCTTTCAATCAAATAATGCAATAGTTAAGTAAAGTTCTCCCTTTGAGATTATTTGTTCATTAGATATTTTTAACTTACTTATTTTTTATATTCTTCTTAATCTGAAACTTCCCTGAGGAAATGACCACATTTTCTTCATTTGCTATGCTCTATCCTCTGACTAGCACACTTGTCACCTAATTCCTATATATTAAACAAATAAAGGACTGAAAAGCCATTCTTAATAGTCAAATACCTTACTAGCAGAAATTCCCACAAGAAAAATCATGCAGCAGTGAGTATGCACAAATTAAAATATAAACATGATACTGACAGAAAGGAATCATATTATGATGAAATTCTACAGTACAATTCCATTTGTATAAAGATAATAAGCTGGCAATGCCTTGGTATAAGAAGTTGGAATATTTCTAACTTGGGAAGAATCACTACTGGAAGGGAGCACAATGAGACTTCTAGGATGCTGGCCGTGTTCTGCTGGTTATGAAGTTGATATCAAATCTGCGAAAACTACTTGGGATTTTATCTGTGCATTTTTCTATACGTATGTTATTCTCAATAAAAATTTATTTATGTATAAAGTCAATTATATATATATATATATATATATATATATATATATATATATATATATATATATCACGTAGTGACCTGGAGGGAAAATAAATTTGGTCCTTTAACTGTCCATTTTGTTCTAAAAACAAATGTTAAGACCAAGTGAATATCCTGTCAAAAAGTTTAAGGACACTTCATATCTTCTCCGCAGTTAATAGTTCATGAGGAAGGGACATATCATCAGACTAGCAAATCACAGGTCCTACACTTCAGACCTTTATTTGAGCACAACCATCTTCACAGACTACTAGTTAAAGCAGACCCAGGTCCACACACCTGAAGTAATAGGAGCTTCCAATCATCAGCCAGATGGCAAAATAGAAAAAAAAAAAAAAAAAATCCAGGATTTAAAACATAGATACAGCACTACTGATTGAAATACCAGACAGAAATTTTTATTTCTCCAGCATCCAACTCTTTTCTTACTTAATATTAGGCCACCAACTTTAAACTCTGGATTTCTCCCTTCTCTCAGCTGCCTGCTATGAATTATCATATCACATCTTCTTCCTTTCTACTGCCTCTCACTCCAAAAGGCATTCAATATATTCCCAGACACAGGAACAATGGCAACATCATCCAGTAGTTATATGAATAGACTGATCTATGATTCATTCACAAATATTCTTCCCATGGGTGAGAATCATGTTGGTTTTTTCCTAGATAGAGCACCAATATTTTGTCTCTGGTCAAACTATGATTGTGAATCCTCTTCTCCACTGGAAACACACTCATATCACTGACACTCAAACTTCTGATAAATCTTACTCAAAAATTCCCTGAACACAGACGCCCTATAAAAAATACTCTGGGATGCATCCCATGATACAATGATGTTTGTTGCCTCCATATGGAGGGGCTAGATAAATCCATAATTTAGGTGTGTGTGCCTTGAATTAGTAATGCACACCACTCAAAATCACAGAAAAAAAATACCATGATTCTGCATCATCTTGCTAGACAGAAACACTGACCTCAGCAATCCCACTGTGAATGTCTAATTTCATATGTGTATTTGTAATTTTCTGAATTGTGATATGCCCTACTAATCAGATACTCTGTGTTTACCGCAGCAAGTTCAATTTGGCATCTGTCCAACCTCCCCCTACTAAATCTTGAAATTGCTAAACAGAGATAAAGGGGACTATGGGACTTCTCCTGGAAAACCATGTTATGCTTTGTAAGGCAAAAGAGTGGTTTAAGAAGCTCACAGAGGTTCAACTTATTCTCAATGGAGTTTCAAGTCAATACTATCATATTTTGTAAAGAATTAAAATTAACGACTCAGATTCCAGTCTATCTACATTCCAATACCTTATACATGGCATGTGCAATTGTAAATATTAGTTTACTTGTCTGAAAAATGGAAAATAATAATGTTGATAATAATTATTATTATACCAGATTTTATATGGCTGTTGTGGAGGAAGGCAACTAAGTGTATATTGAAAATATAACAAACAAGTAAATATTGAATAACTGTATTTAGTACATTCCAAGTTCTAATTAAGGGGATGTGTGGGCACCTCCTCAGAATAATTCCTTAGATAACCCTCCAAAATAATCAATCATCATTGTTCATTTTTATAAACCAGATTTAAGTTACTTTCTCCCATTTTTCATTTCTCTTTAGTCCATCTACATCGAGAATAGAGTGATATATATCTATATCACAATATTCACTTCAAAAAGTATTTCACCAAAATTAGTGGATTATAATTATTTATCTATCTCTCTGAAACTTCAAAGAATTGATTCTTTTTAGTGATCTTGTATTTAATAATTATTCATTACATAAAATATCTGTAAAATTGAAAGAGAAGAGGATTTAATGTGAAAGTTTTCCTAAAGGGGGAATTTAGAAATGAACTTCAAAATGTGGTCATACATAAGAATACAAAATAAATATTGTGACTTTATTTTAATTCAGGTCTCCTGAAACTTTCCTGTTACAAAATACTTAAAATGGTATATAAATAATAAGCAAATTCTTTGCCAAAATAATAAAAAATGCAGACACTTAAAAGCATGAACTTGTATCCATAGGTGTAAGCGAGTGCTAAAATTAAAATTTTGTAAATGACATTTGCCACTCCTGGGTAACTGGGTGCTCTGATTTAAAAGTTTATACATAGTGGTCAAGAGACAAAGTATTAAATACATGAAAAATGGAGAGTTGGATAGATAACACCTGCATAAATCTGAGATCCACTGAGGTCTACAATCACACATAAAGGTTAAACAAGGGGGAGAAAGTCTTCTTTCTAAAGAGAGATGAGAATAAAAATCTGTTGGATTTAGGTTTAGCTCTGGATAGAGAGGAAAAATAAATAAATGAAGTCTTCCTTGAGATTTAATATCTGCAAGTAAAGCCTGGATGCAGGCTGGAATTAATGATACCTTTGTAAGTTAAAAATAAGGCACATGTAATATGTGATTCAGATGGTCCCAGCTTGGTAATGCCCTCAGACAACTGGCAACATGAGCCTTCTCTGGAGGAATACACCATCAGCCCGGACCAAAAGAGTCCCAACAACTAACTTGTAAATGGCAAGAGCTTATAAAAAGCATTCACAGAATTCATAAGGGGTAATTAGAAACAAACTAACAAATAAAAGAATCATATGCACACATCTCAGATAATAGAATTATTGGATACATAAAACAAAAAAGTATTTATTATGTTTAAGGGAATCAAAGGAGGGAACAAAATTGTGAATAAGAAACAAGAAACTAAAATCAACCAGCTACAATGATTTTTTAAATCAAATAAATATCTACAAATGAAAAATATAAAAATTTAAGTTAAAAGCTAAGTGACAGATGAAAATGTCATTTAGACACAACTGAAAAGAATATTAGTCAACTGTAGGGAAAATGTGAAGATGTCACACATATATCATCACTAAGAAACAAACAGTGGACATCCAAAAGAGTGGCTGTGAGATACGGAAAAGAAATTGTGAAGGTCTAATGTGCATCTAGTAGGAGTTCTAGGAGAAAAGAATACAGAGTGACAATATTGAAAGATACACTGGCTGAGAATTATTCAGAACTGTTGAAAGATACCAATTATCAGTTAAAATGTATAGCAAAATCAAAGCAGGAAAGATAAAAATAAACTCCTAGACACTTGAAAGTGAAATAACATTGAAAACTCTTAAAAGCAGTCAGAAAAAAGAGATTATTTACAAGAAATAGATATCATACTGAAGACGGAATTCTTATGTCAATTTTAGAAGACAGAAAAGAGAGTGGAATAATATCTTTGAAGAACTGAAAAGCATAACTGTCAACCTGGAATTCCATATGTTGTCGAACTAGCTGTCAAGAATGAGGATGTTGTAGATATGGAAAGTCTGCAAGACCACCTTACTTCTAGTGTGTCTACCAGTACCACAAACAATGGAAAGATAAAAACTACATTTCCCATATTCCATAAGGGCAAGTGTTTCAGATGTGACTTAGGTGTGGCCAGTCAGAAGTGCATACAAGTATATGAAAGTTATAAATGAGGTCCACACTCCACCTTTTCCTTTTCTGCTGATTCTTCTTGAAAGTGTGGTTGTGGAAGCATTTCATTTGTTGTTATATTTGTTTGTTTTTGTTCTTGTTTCCTATGTGTTTGTTTGCTTTTCAGAAGAAGTAGCAGAGTTCCCACTGTCTGACTCCTAGCATCACTGAGTGGCAATATATAAAGGAATCCACATTTGCTCAAAAGATTTTGGAGTCGAGTTACAGTGTCAGTTTCTCGATCCCTGAACAGTAGTTAAGATGATGTGTACTTGGCCTCTGGTTGTAGGAGACATTCCTGGAGATTCAATTGAGAGCCCCATTCTTCCAGAACTTACAATCATTTTGTAAGCACTTATTTCCTTGTAGTAAATTGTTTTTACTTGATAAAATGTTTCCTGTTATTAGCAACAGAGGGAACCAAATCTGAAAATAAAGTACTGAGTTCTCAGCAGCTGTGGGACAATTCAAGCAGCTTAATCTACATGTAATTGAAGTCTCTAGAAAAGAGGAGGAGGGGGGACAGAAAAAAAAAAAAAAACAACAGATTAAATGATGGCAAAAAGTTAAAAATTTGATGAAAACTATAAATGTAGCTTGTACAATAAGTCAAGATGCTCAATGAACACCAAACAAAAGAAAAATGAGAAAAACTACATCAAGGCACATCATCATCAAATTACTCAAAATCAGTGATAAAGAGATGATCTTAAAAGCAACCAGAAGAAAGAGACACATTATTTACAGAAGAACAGAGATAAGAATTACAGAAGCTTTCCCTGTGGGAACAAAGGAAATCAGAATATAGTGGAGCAACACCTTTAAAATCAGGAAAGAATAAAAATCTATCCACTTAAAATTCTATAACCAGTGAAAATTTTTTCAAATGCACAAAAAAATTATCAGACATACAAAAGCTGAAAGAATCCCTCACTGATAAAACAATAAACATGCACTACATGAAAAATTAAAGGAACTTTTTAAGGCACAAAGTATGTGAAACTAGGTGGTATAAGCATCTATGCAAAAGAATGAAGAACACTGGAAAAGTTAAACACGAGAGTGAATTTAAAAGAAAATTTTTTTCTTATTTTTAAAAACTTTTCATTTTAAAATAATTATAGTTTCACAGGAAATTGCAAAGAAATGTATAGGAAGGTTGCATGTACTCTTTATCCAGCCTCCCCTGATGTTAACATCTTTAAGGACTACAATACAATATTAAAACTAGGAAATCAACATTGATATAATCCATGAGCTTAGTCAGATTTTACAGTCATTTGTGTGGGTGTGTATATATTTCTATGCAATTTTACCACATGCATGTCAAGATACAGAACATTAGCACAAGATACAGAACACTGTCAGGATACAGAACATTAGCACAAGGCTCCCTCATGCTACCCTTTTGTAGTCACCAACCCATCCCGACATCTTTACCCGGGCAACCAGTGATCAGCTCTCCATCTCTATAACTTTGTAATTTTTAAAATGTGATGTAAATGGAATTGTGCAATACATAATTTTTGAGATTGGCTTTCTTCTCTCAGCATAATACCCTTGAGGGTCATCCAAGTTTTTGTATATATCAATAGTTTAGTCCTTTTAATTACTAAGTAATATTCCACGGTATGGATGAACAACCATTTGTCTAGCAATTCAAAAACTTTAGGACATTTGAGTAGTTTCCAGGTTTTAGCTATTATGAATAAAACAACTTTAAACATTAGTGTAAACATTTTTACGTGAACATGTTTTCAGTTCTCTGGGACATATATATCCAAGAGTTCAATTGCTGGATTATACATTAAGTCCATTTGCAGTTATAAAAGAAACTTCCAAACTATTTTCCAGAGGGGCTGTACATTTTTCCTTCCCTCCAGCAATGTATGAGTGACTTAGTGTCTCTACATAATTGCCCAGCATTTTGATGTTCTCACTATTTCTTATTTTAGTCATTCTGATAAGTGTATAATGATATCTCATTGTGGTTTCGATTCACACCTCCTTAACGGCTAATGATAGTCAACATCTTTTCATGTGCTTACTTACCATCAATATTTCCTCTTCAGGGAAATGTCTGTTCATATATTTTGCCCATTTTCTAATTGATCTGTTAGATTTCAATGTTAAATATTGAGGATTCTTTATATATTTTAGATACAAACACTATCAGATATATAGTTTGCAAATCCTTTCTCCTGGTTTTTAATTGGTATATTCAACTTTTTAGTGGGTTTTTCCATAGAGTAAACGTTTTTAATTTTAAGGAAGTCCAATATATCTATTATTCATTTTATGGTCAGGCTTTTTTTGCCAAGTCTATGAAATCTTTGCCCGATCTTATATCCCAAAGATTTTTCCCAATTTTTTTCAAAGTTTATTGTTTTATGATGTACATTTAAGTGCACAATCCATTCTTAGTTTTTGTATAAGTTACGGGGTTTAGGTGAAGTTTCTTTTTGTCTGTCTTGTTTTTTATTTTTTTTAAATTTCCTTTTGTTTCATCTATTTATTTATTTGCCCGTGGATGTCCAATTGTTCCAGTGCACTTTACTGAAAAAGCTATACCACCTCCATTCAATTGTGTTTCATTTTTGTCAAAAATCAGTTGGGAACATTTGTGTGAGTATTTTGCTGTTACTGTTTTTAAATCACTTTAAGGAAAAAAATAGATAAATGGGAACTCCTCAAGCTTAGATGTTTCTGTACCTCAAAAGAATTTGTCAAAAAGGTGAAGAGGAAGCCAACTCAAAGGGAAAAAATTTTTGGAAACCATGTATCTGACAAAAGACTGATATCTTGCATGTATAAAGAAATCCTACAACTCAATGACAATAGTAAACACAGCCCAATTATAAAATGGGCAAAAGATAGGAAGAGAGAGTTCTCTGAAGGGGAAATAGAAATGGCCAAAAAACACATGAAAAAATGTTCGGTATCACTAGCTATTAGAGAGATGCAAATTAAGACCACAACGAGATACCATCTCACACCAATTAGAATGGCTGCCGTTAAACAAACAGGAAACTACAAATGCTGGGGAGGATGTGGAGAAATTGGAACTCTTATTCATTGTTGGTGGGACTATATAATGGTTCAGCCGCTCTGGAAGTCAGTCTGGCAGTTCCTTAGAAAACTAGATATAGAGTTAACCTTTGATCCAGCAATTTCACTTCTCAGTATATACCCAGAAGATGTGAAAGCAGTGATGCGAACAGATATCTGCATGCCAATGTTCATAGCAGCATTATTCACAATTGCCAAGAGGGGAAACAACCCAAATGTCCTTCAACAGATGAAATGGATAAATAAAATGTGGTATATACACACAATGGAATACTGCGCAGCGGTAAGAAGGAACAATGTCATGAAATATATGACAGCTTGGATGAATCTTGAAGACATAATGCTGAATGAAATAAGCCAGGCACAAAAAGAGAAATATTATATGCTACCACTAATGTGAACATTGCTGGGGGAGAATGCATGGGGTGTTGGGCTTCCCCACTTCAGTGGTTGCTGATGTACTCACAGATGTTGGGGACTGGTGGTTTGATGGGTTAAGCCCTCAATCGTGGGACTTGCCCTTGGGAAGACTGTTACTGCAAAGGAGAGGATAGGCCTGCTTATAATTTTGCCTAAGTGTCTCCTTCTGAGTGCCTCTTTGTTGCTCAGATGTAGCCCTCTCTCTCTAGCTAAGCCAACTTGGCAGATGAAATCACTGTCCTCCCTGCTACATGGGATCTAACACCCAGGGGTGCAAATACCCCTGGCAATGTGGAATATGACTCCTAGGGAGGAATCTGGACCTGGAATCATGGGATGGAGAACATCTTCCTGACCAAAAGGGGGATGTGAAATGAAATAAAATAAGTTTCAGTGGCTGAGAGATTCCAAAAGGATACAAGAGGTCACTCTGGTGGGCACTCTTATGCACAATATAGACAACAATTTTTAGTTCTAATGAATTGGAATAGCTAGCAGTAAATACCTGAAATTATCACACTACAACCCAGAACCCTTGAATCTTGAAGATGATTGTATAAAAATGTAGCTTATGAGGGATGACAATGTGATTGGGAAAGCCATATGTATCACACTCCTCTTTGTCCAGTGTATGGATGGATGAGTAGAAAAACGGGGGGGGGGGCAGCTAGTGATATTTTTTACTTTGTTCTTTTTCACTTTAATTTTTATTCTTATTACTTGTGTGTGTGTGGTAATGAAAATGTTCAAAAATTAATTTTGGTGATGGACACACAACTATATGGTAGTACTGTGAACAATTGATTGCACACTTTGTGTGGCTGTATGGTATGTGAATATATCCCAATAAAATTGAACTATTAAAAAAAGAAAAAATAAATCACTTTGAAAATTGCATTAAACAAAAATATTTATAAAGAATTGTGGGATTTATAATATAAGTAGAGGTAAAATGTGTGACAGAATTCATTCAAAGATCAGGAAGGAGGAAGTGGAAGTATGGTGTTGACAAGTTCTTATGCTTTACATGAAGTGGTATAATATTACTAGAAGACAGACTGTGATATGTAAAAAGTATATGCTACATACCATAAAACAAAATAAAAACAAATCAAAATGTAGTGGCTGTTATGTCAACCAACTAGATAAAATGGAATAAACAGAACCTAGGTAATCCAACAAATAGAGATTTAAATCCACCCATATCAGCAAACACATTAAATAAAAAGGTTCTACACAGTCCAATTACAAGTCAGCTATTGTCAGATTAGATAAAAATTCTGCATCCAGCTCTAATCAGCCTAGAGGAAACTCAGAAGAAACACAAAGATATACATATATTACAACTAAAAGAGTAGAAACACACACACAGACACAGACACAGACACACACACACACAAAATAACCAAACAACAGCAAAAGTAAAAGGATAGTATAAGATATATCATGCTATCACAAATGAGTGATGCTATTTATATCATTATGTTTTGGAAAAAAGATTATTACCAGAAGAAAAAAAAGCCATTTAATAATGAATGAGTTTATTCATCAAGAGGATGAAATGATTCTAAATGTTTATGCACCTAATCATGAAGTTTCAAAATACATTAAGCAAATCCTGACAGAAATGCTAAAAAAAAAAAAAAGAAAAAAACATTCAAAATTATAGTTAACGATGTCAATATGTTTCAGGAATAGAACAAATGGAAATAAGTAAGATTCTAGCTAACTTGAACAACACTACAAACAAGCATCACCTAATTGAAACATGTAGAACACTTCATGCAGCTGTAGTGCAATGCACATTCTTTACAGGTACTTCAGAATTTTTACCATATTGGGTCATATAAGAAGTGGCAATAAATTTTAAAGGATTCACATTATATTCAGTATATGCTCTGATCAAAATGAAATTAAATTGGAAATCCATTACAGAAAGACACGTGTTAAATCCTCAGAAATTTGGAAACTAAATTGCACGCTTATGAATAACCTATGGGTCAAAGCCAAAATCAAAGGGGAATTAGAAAGAACTATGAAATGAATACAAATGAAAAGAAAACAAAATGGAATTTTTAGTTAAAAATCTTCCCATAATGTAAATTATTGGTCCAAATGGCTTTCATTGTGGAATTCTATCAGATGTTTTTCAGAGAAGCAATAACAATTATACACAAACTTCTCCAGAAAATTGAAGTGGAATGAATGTTGCTAATTCATTCTCTCAGGCAGGAATTATGCTGATATTAAAACATAACAGATACAATATAATAAAATAAATCTATTGACCAGTATGCCTCAGAAGCATAGATGCAAACATTAAAAAAATATCAGCAAGTCAAATGAATCTAACATTATATAAAAATAATATATAAAATACATAAAAATAATAATTCATCCTGACCAAATGTGACTTATCCCATAGATGAGAGGTTGGTTTAACATTTGAAAAAATTTTAATATAATACAGTATATTAACAAAGAAAAGAAAAACATGATCATATTAATGGAAGCAGAAAAAGAATTTTCCAGTATAAAAAATCCATTCCTGATACGAAAGGACTTATTCAACTTGATAAAGGGAATCCAAAACAACAACAAAAAAACTACATATACTATCATACTTGATGTTTAATTGTCAAATGTTCTCCACCTAAATTGGGAATAAAACCTGAAATTGGGCACAAAGCCATGATTTCTGTCTCATCACTTCTATTCAAAATATTGAGGTTGTAGCCAGTGCAACAGGCAAGATAAAGACATAAAAGTAATCCATATTAGAAAGGCAGAAGGAAAACTTTTTCTTCTCAGATAGCATTATCATCTTTGTAGAAAATTCTATAAAATTTATATAAAAGCTACTAGAACTAATAAGTGAGTATGGGAAGGTTGCAGAACACATGGTCGATTTTATTATATGAAAACAGAGGACCTATAAATATAAACAGATATTTTGTGTTCAAGGATCAGAAGATTCAATATTATTAAAGTACCATTTCTCTCCCAAATTTTATATAAAGTCAATACAATTTCACTCAAAATCTCAGCAGGCTTTTTTGTAGAAACTAATAAGCTGATTCAAAAATTGATATGGCAATTCAGAGGACATAAAAGTCAAAAAACAATGTTGAAAAGGAGGAAGAGGTTTGGAGTACTTACACTACCTAATTTTAAGGCTTATTATAAAGCTACACTAAGCAAGACAGTGAAATATTGGCATTGAGATGATTTATAGATGAAATGGAAATGAATGGTGATTCCAGAAATAAATATATATGTGGTCAATCAATTCGACAAAGTATCTAAGGCAATTCAATGATGAAAAAGACTCATCTTTTCAGGAAATGGTGCTGGACATATTGGATAGACATATGCAAAAAATATGAACTTTGATCCTTTCCTCATAGGATATGTAAAAATTATCTCAAAATGGAACATAGTCTCGCATGTAAAATTGCCAACTATTAAACTTTTATTAGAAAATATAGAAAAAGTATTAGTGAACTTATGTCTGCCAAAGATTTCTTTAATACAAAAACAAAAACACAAAGTTTAAAATGAAAATCAATTAATAAATTTCAATACAATTTAAATCTTTTGCTGTTCAAAAGTCGCTGTTACAATCAACCAGGAGAAAACATATTTGAAACATATCCAAAAAAGGATTGGTAGCTAGAATATATTGGTAACCCTCACATCTCAGTGCTAAGAAAACAAGATAATTTTTTTAACAGGATATATTCACTAAAAAAGGTATGAAAATGAAAAACAAGGCCACAAAAAGATGTTCAACATTATTTGCCATTATATAAATTCAAATTAAAACCACAATGAGTTATCAGTATCAGCACATATCACTAGAATGGCTAAAATTAACAACAACAAAAAAATGACCTTACCAAATATGATAAGGATATGCAACAAATGAAACTCTTAAACTCTGTTGATGGTAGTGCAAAATAGAAAACATTTGAAAAGTTTGGCAGTTTCCTAAAAAATTAAACATAAAGCTACCATGCAACCCAGTTATACATTTCCTAGGCTTCCACACCAGAGAAATGTGAATATATGTTCACAGAAAGACTTGCACACAAATGTTCACAGTTTTTTGTAATATCCAAAACCTGGAAACTAATTAAATGTCCATCAACAGGTGAATGGATAAAACAAATTGTGGTATATCCATAAAAGGGAATACCACTCATCAATGAAAAGGATTTAACTAGCTATATGTGCAAAACCATGGATGAATCTCAAAAATATTCGTCCTGAGTGAAAGAAGCCAGATTCAAAAATAAGGTAAAGCCTTTATGATTAAATTTGTATATAAAATTCTCGAAAATGAAAACTAATCTGCAGTGACAGACTGCCAATTAATGGCTAGGAGGTTGGGGGAATTATGATTTCAAAGTGCACATGGAAATTTTTGGAGGTGATAATTATGTTCATTTTCTTGATTGTGATTGTGTGTAAATTATGCCTCAATAAAGTTATAAAATACCTCTCATAAATTAAAATATAAATGGAACTACATGTTTCTGTAACAAATGCAGTTTAAAACTAAGGACTTCAACACCTTTAAAGTAACATGGTTAGAATAATATACCTTGCAAAAACTAATGAAAAGAATTCTCATGTAACTATATTAATTTGAGGCAAAGGCTATTGTAAGTCAAGACATATTAATAGAGATAAACACAAACATTCCATAAGAACTAATCTGTCAATTAAACAGAGAGAAACAGCAATCCTAAAATAATTGCTTTTTATAATATAAGTTTAAATCATGATGCAAAAGTAGCAGAGCAGCAAATGAAAATAGAATAATCCCCAACCATATTTGGAGATTCTAACATACTTGTGTGAGAAAAAGACAGAAAAAGTTAAAAAGAAATAGAAGATTTGTAAAACTTCACATTAATATTTTTCATAAGTGCATATGAAACATTTACCAAGACCATATGTTGGACCATAAAGCAAGTATCAGTGATTATCAACAATTGAAAGCATGTTTTATGATCACAGTGCAAATACAAAAGTACTCCAAAACAGCAGGCTAACCAGAAAATTCTTGAATATTTGGACATTAAGAAACTTAACCTTAAATATCCTGTTGTAGTTTGCTAATGCTGCTGGAATGCAAAACACCAGAAATGGATTGGCTTTTATAAAGGGGGTTTATTTTGTTACAAAGTTATGGTCTTAAGGCCATAAACTGTCCAAGGTAAGTCATCAACAATCAGGTACCTTCACTGGAGGATGGCCAATGGTGTCCAGGAAACCTCTGTTAGCTAGGAAGGCACGTAGCTAGCATCTGCTCCAAGTTCTGGTTTCAAAATGGCTTTCTCCCAGGACATTCCTCTCTAGGCTGAAGCTCATTTTCAAACTGTCACTCTCAGTAGCTCTTACAGTGTTTGTCCTCTCTTAACTTCTCTGGAGCAAGGCCATACCTCCACGGAAACTATCCAATCAGAGTCATCACCCACAGTTGGGTGGGTCGCATCTCCATGGAAACACTCAAAGAATTACAATCTAATCAACACTGATAAGTCTGCACACACAAGATTACATCAAAGATAATGATGTTTTGGGGGACATAATACATTCAAACCGGCGCATATGCCTTGGGTCAAAGAAAAATATCAAAATGAAAATTTGGAAATATTTTACACTGGATGACAATAATATTATGGCATAGCAAAATGCATGAGATAAAGCTGCTACAACATGCAGAAGAAATGTATATGGTGATAAAACAAGGAAATTGATAAATGATCTAACCTTCCTTTTCAAGAAGTTAGCAAAAAACATCTAATTAAATCCAAAGAAACTAAAAGAAAGAATGTAATTAAGAATAGAAACCTGACATTCAATAGGGGAAAAAGAAACAGCAAAATTGAAGGTCATTCTTTTAAACATTAATTACATTCATAAATATCTAACTAGACTAATGTGGACAAAAAATAGAGAAAAGACATAGATAATATCAGGAATGAAATTTTGACATCATTTAAGATTCTACATATCTTAAAATGGTAATAAGTGTATATTATTAACAATTTTATGCCAATATGTTTAACAATTTTTAGATAAAAAGAGCAAATTTCTTGGAAAACACAATTTGTCAAATTGATAAGAGAAATAAAGAATATTTGAATAATTCTCTACTTACTAATAAATTAAATGTGTAACTAAAAACCTTCCCATTAAGAAGGTTCCAAGGGCAGTTGGTTTCAGATATTTAAGGATGAAATATACATTTACACAAGATTTTCCTCAGAAAAGGAAAAGAGGAGATACTTAAAAACTAATTTTATTTTCCAGCACAACTTGGAATTTAAAACCTGACAAAAGAAATTACAAGAAAGGAAAATTATAGGCCAATATCCCAATATGTCCCATGAACAAAGAAACGAAAAACTCTAAACATAATATAAGCAATTATAATTCAGTCTTACATTAAAATTATATTTCATATGGGTCAATGGGATTTATTCTACAGTCACAAAATGGTAGTGATATCTAAAATCCCATCAGCAAAATATGCCATGTTAACAGAATAAAGAGAAAAAAAACAAAAGATTATCTCAATAAATGTAGAGAAAGCATTTGATAAATTCCAATATATTCTTTAAAAACAGCAACAAAAATTACTCTCATCAAAGTTGAAATAGGATAGAAACTCCCTAGCCTGGAAAGTGGTATCTACAGAAGATATACTTACAGACACACACCAAATTATCAGAAACATCAAATGCTAAAACATTTTATGTTTTCTTTCTGAGACTGCAATTTTGTGAAACTGGAAACAAGGCAAGACTGTCCATTCCTTCCACGTCTATTAAGCATATTACTGGAAGTAATGCAGGCAGTGATCAAGAAATAAAACAAATACAATGAAGTAAGAAAATGAAAAACTGTCATAGATATCAGAAAGGAAGAATTAAAACTCCCATTATTTACAGATGACGTGATTATGAAAATAAATTATCAAAATGGTTCTAAAAACAAAATGTTTAAAATAATAATGGAATTTATCAAGGTTGCTGAATAAAATGCCAGTATATAGAAATCAATTCTAATCCTAGGTATTAGTATCAGACAATTATAAATTAATTTTATAGGCACTATTTACAATAATACCAAAAGAATAGTAATAAAAAAAAAACCTCAGGGTAAATCTAATGAAAGTAGTATAAGATTTATACAGAGAAAACCACTAGCATTGTTGAGAGAAACTACAGAAGACCTTTATAAATGGGGGAATATATCATGTTCATGGGTTGGAAGACTCAAGATTGTGATGACATCAATTCTCCCCAATTTTATCCATAAATATAATCAATCTCAAAAAAAAAAAAGAAGAAAAAAAAAGAAAGAAGAATCCTAGTGCAACTTTTAGCCTAAATTTGCAGTCTTATATTAAAAATTAAATAG
Source organism: Choloepus didactylus (assembly GCF_015220235.1). Taxonomy (NCBI): domain Eukaryota; kingdom Metazoa; phylum Chordata; class Mammalia; order Pilosa; family Megalonychidae; genus Choloepus; species Choloepus didactylus. Next base: position 37,488,112 of record NC_051312.1, on the reverse strand, counting down.
CAATGTAAATGACCTATAATAGTCAAAATGATCTTGGAAATGCAGAGCAAAGCTAGATGACTTAAAGTACTAAATATCAAGAATCATTATAAAGCTGATGTATTTAAGACAGTGTGGTATTCATGCAAGTATAGTCAAAGAGGTTAATGGCTCACAAACAGAAACCACCATAAAACACTAGATATTCAATGCAGGTGCTGCAGAAATTCAGCTTGAAAAGGATGATCCTTTCAGTAAGCACTACTACTCAACCAGATACCACATGGAAAATGAACTTTAACTCTTACCTCACAGTATACACAAAAATTAATTCCATAGGGACTAGAGTATAAATTGGAAGGAGGGTTATAGCAGGAAATGGGCTTTTAAAATATTTATATAGAATAAAAATAATTTGTTTGGTAAAAATTTAGGGAAAGGTATTAATTCCTCTTTTTTCCCCAAAATCCATAACTCCTTAGAAAATTCAAGTATTTACATTTGACTTAGGTTTTTCAGAATCTACATTTATTTCAAATACCTTATTAGCATAACAACATGGAAAACTAACCTATATCATTCTTTTTTTAATCTATTATGTTTTTTTGCAATTGTTAGCAAACCATACAATTATCCAAAGATCCAAAGTGTACAATTAATTGTTCATGGTACCATTATACAGCTGTGCATCCATCACCACAATCACTTTTTTTTTTTGCAGTTTTTAGAACATTTTCATTGCACCAGAACAGAAATAAAGACAAAAGAAGGAAACTCAAATACTCCCATACCCCTAACCACCCCCCTCCATTATTTATTTGTAGTATTGGTATAGTACATTTGTTACTGTTGATGCAAGAATGTGAAAGTACTACGAACTGTAGCATATAGTTTGCAATAGGTATAGTTATTTCTTATATGCCCCTATATTATTAACTTCTAGCTATACTGTCATACATTTGCTCTAGTTCATGAGAGAGATTTCTAATATCTGTACAGCTAATCATGGACATTGCCCACTACAAGATTCACTGTTTTGTATTTTCCCATCTTTTAACCTCCAACTTTCCTTCTGGTGACATACGTGACTCTGAGCTTCCCCTTTGCACCACATTCACACACCATCTGGCTCTGTTAGCTATTTCTCACAACATGCTACCATCACCTCTGTCCATTTCCAAATATTTAAGTTCAACCTAGTTGAACATTCTGCTCATAATAAGCAAATGCTCCCCATTTTTTAGCCTCGTTCTATATACTGGTAACTTATATTTCATGTCTATGAGTTGACATATTATAATTAGTTCACATTAGTGAGACCCTGCAATATTTGTCCTTATGTGTCTGTCTTATTTCACTGAATATATTGTGCTCAAGGTTTCTTCATCAACCCAATTTTTTTTAAGATGGGTTTTTTCCCTGTTCTAGTTCGCTAATACTCCTGGACTGCAAAACACCAGAAATGGATTGGCTTTTATAAAGGGGGTTTATTTGGTTACAAAGTAACAGTCTTGAGACCATAAAGTGTCCAAGGTAAGTCATCAACATTTGGGTACCTTCACTGGAGGATGGCCAATGGCATCCAGAAAACCTCTCTTAGCTGGGGAGGCATGTGGCTGGTGTCTGCTCCAAAGTTCTGGTTTCAAAACGGCTTTCTCCCAGGATGTTCCTCTCTAGGCTGCAGTTCCTCAAAAATGTCACTCTCAGTTGCTCTTGGGATGTTTGTCCTCTCTTAGCTTCTCTGGAGCAAGAGCCTGCTTTCAACAGCCATCTTTAGACTGTCTCTCATCTGCAGCTCCTCTCTCAACTCCTGGGCATTCTTCAGAGTCCCTCTTGGCTGTAGCAAGCTCGCTCCTTCTATCTGAGCTTATATAGTGCTCGAGTAATTTAATTCAGACCCACCCTGAATGGATGGGGCAACAACTCCATGGAAATTATCCAATCAGAGTTATCACCCACAGTTGGGTGGGGCACATTTCCATGGAAACAACCTAATCCAAACATTCCAACTTAGTACCCACTAATATGTCTGCCCCACAACATTGCATCAAAGAATATGGCTTTTTCTGGGGGACATAATACATTCAAACTGGCACAATACCACACCGTACATTCCATCCTAAGTAAAAAAATTGATGGTTCCTTGTATAGTCATGTATTTATGTATTCACCACCATCACTACTATCTATATAAGGATATCTCCAATTCTTCCACAAAGAAGGAGGAAGGGTCAAAGAAGGTAGAGAGACAAAAGAAACAGAAAAAAGAAAAGCAACAAACATGACAACTGAGAAGCAACAAAAGGAAAGATAGCGTTAAACTAAAGTAGAATAAAGAGTCAGACAACCTCACCAATGCCAAGAGTCCCATACCTCTCCCTTATGTCCCCCTCTTATATGCATTTAGCATTGGCATATTGCCTTTGTTACATTAAAGAAAGCATAATACAATGTTTCTGTTAACTATAGTCTCTAGTTTGCATTGATTGTATTTTTCCCCAATACCAACCTATTTTTAACACCTTGCAAGGTTGACATTCATTTGTTCTCACTCAAGTAAAAACATATTTGTACATTTTATCTCAATTGTTTAGCACTCTAGTTTTCACTGAGTTATACAGTCCAGTCTCTATTTTTCCTCTTTCCTTCTTGTGTTCCACATGCTCCTAATCTTCCTCCTTCAACCATACTCACAGTCATCGTTTTTCAGCGTACCCACATTGCTGTGCTACTATCTCCCAAAACTGTGTTCCAAACCTCTCACTCCTGTATTTTCATTTTGGTCTGTAGTGCTCCCTTTAGTGTTACCTGTAGAGCAGGTATCTTGTTCACAAACTCTGTCGCTCTCTGTTTGTCAGGGAATATTGCAAGCTCTCCCTCATACTTGAAGGAGAGTTTTGCCAGATATAGGATTCTTGGTTGGTGGTTTTTCTCTTTCAATATTTTAAACATATCATCCCACTTCCTTCTTGCCTCCATGGTTTCTATTGAGAAATCCACAAATAGTCTTATCAAGCTTCCTTTATATGTGATGGATCACTTTTCTTTTGCTGCTTTCAGGATTCTCTCTTTGTCTTTGATGTTTGATAATCTATTATTAAGCATCTTGGCATAGGTCTATTCAGATATATTCTGTTTGGGGTAGGCTGTGCTTCTTGGATCCGTAATTTTATGTCTTTCGTAAGAGATGGGAAATTTTCATTGATTATTTCTTCTATTATTGCTTCTGCCTTTTTCCCTTCTCTTCACCTTCTGGGACACCCATGACACATACATTCCTGTGTTTTGTGCTGTCATTCAGTTCCTGGAGATGCTGCTCATATTTTTCCATTCTTTTCTCTGTCTGTTCTTTTGTGTGTAGGTTTTCAGATGTCTTGTTCTACAGTTCCTGAGTGTTTTCTTCTGCCTCTTGAGATCTGTTGTTGTATGTCTCCATTGTGTCTTTCATCTCTTGCATTGTACCTTTCATTTACATAGATTCTGCCAGTTTTTTCGAACTTTCGGTTTCTATCTAATGTACGCCCAGTGTTTTCATTATATGCTTCATCTCTTTTGCCATATCTTCCCTTAGCTTTTTGAATTGATTTAGCATTAGTTGTTTCAATTCCTGTATCTCAGTTGAAGTGTAAGTTTGTTCCCTTGACTGGGCAATAACTTCATTTTTCTTAGTGTAGGTTGTAGTTTTCTGTTGTCTAGGCATGGTTTCCTTGTTTACCCCAATCAGGTCTTCCCAGACCAGAATGGGCTCAGGTCTCAGAAGGAGGCAATAGTATCAAGTCTCCCTGAGGGTTAGTCTTAGAAGATTGATACACCCTTGAGGCCTCAAGTCACTGTGCTTTTCTGCCCAGCAGGTGGTGCCTGTCAGCCTGTAGCTCCAGACTGGTGTAAGGAGGTGTGGCCCATGGCTGTTTTTCCCCCAGGCTCTGGGGTCTGGTTCTGAATGGAAGGCGAGTAGTAGAGCTGGGCCTTACCTGTTTCCTCTTAGGGGAGACATCCCCTAGGGAGAGGTCATTAGCATTTGAATAGTCTCTCTACCTGTGCTTTCTCCACCCTTGTCTGGGTCAGAGCACTGGATGCTGAAAATGTCTGAGGCCTTCTTCACTGAGCCGAAAAAGGGACAGAAAGCCCCCCTTCAGGGCCAGTCTTGGCCACCCTCAGTTTCACCTGTTGGCCAGAGACAGCACCTGGTCCTCTGGGCTTCCCCTCCTTCCCAGAGAGGTCCTCCAGCTCTCCACAGTCAGTTGTCACCAAAAGCCTCTAACTGCTTGTTGGGGATTCATAGCTTGCATTGAGCAGTCAACATTTGTTGATTAAAACCTCAGTTGGAGCTGGGCTGAGGTATATTCATTTGTTCAAAGAGTGCTGCTCTCTAGCACAGTGAGGCTTCACAGTTTGGCTGCCATGGCAGAGGGCTCTTGGCTCATGTCTACAGGTTTTCATGCTGCAATCTCAGGCATTCCTCCCAATCCAGGTTGGTGTCTGATGTGTAGACAGTCATGTTTGTCCCTCAGTAGTTATTCCAGATTATTTACTAGTTGTTCCTGGCTGTTTATTAGTTGTAACTAACTAGCTTCCACTCCTCTCTATGCAGCTGTCTTTCCCTCAATCCCATATCATTCTTGGCTCGGCAGGACAAGATCGGATCTCAGAAAATTGGAAAGAAAAGACTTTTAGTTCCACCTTATTAACATCTTTGTGACTTTTAACAACAATCTTAATATGTCTCTGGACAGTGTCTTTAAACTTAAAAATTTAGTATTCTCATCTGATTAAAACCTAAAGAGGAAGTGGAGAATATAAACTTTCTGTATTGTACTTTCTATTTTAAAATTTTGTACTCTTGAAAAGGAAAGAAGAGTGGAAAGGAAAGAAGGGGTAAGGAAGGAGAGGAAAAGAAGTAGCTGACTGTTTCTCATGGAAAGAATGGAGATTATTTAGGAACTTGCTTTAATGGGTGTGCTTGATTGTTCAGATGAGATTCTTTGTGGATACCCTTTGTAAGATGGGACTAGAAAAGATTTAGTTATATTCAAAGAAGTGGAGAAATTTTTGATGGAGTAGAACCAAATGCAACGCATAGCTGAGAAATTTTAGAGATGGATGAGGGGCCAAGGAGGAGCCCTAAGCAGAAATGAATCCAGTAAGATATTTCTAGTGGTAAGGATGTCAGAAGGAATTTTAAAGTTGGGGCAATCTTACTTTCAATTTGACGGTGTTTGCTGTATTGTTATGCAACTCTCATGGCATCTTCTGTAAAGTTTCATATAGTCACAAATCACTATTTAAATAGTATTTGGAAACTATCAAGGGAGAGAGCAGAACACTATATCTCATTGGTGCATGCCTAAGAGAAGAGAAAAAAGCAATGGGATTAAAACAGGTATTCATTGAAAAGGGTGGGGGGGTAACAAGTGAATATAAATGTGGCGCATTTGCAGAAATCTTTCTGAGGGCTCTGTACTTCCACAGGAGAAGGGGTAAGGCAGTTCAAACCATTTTTTTTTTAATATCAAAAGACCAGGTGACCTTTGATACTGGAATTGCAATATAACTAGAGGATAGAATAGAAAGTAGGAACAAATGACCTCTAAGGCCTTGTTTCAACTTTGAAATGCTTTGATTGTAAGAGGAGCATATGACTGTTTAGCACTGTCTCAAAGACTTGCCAGTGTCACTGTGGTTTGGGCCAATTAATACATGTATTTATGGTTTGAGAACTTTATTCAGTGCTTGAGGAACAAGACCAAAATAACTCAAGTTCAAAGAAATAACAGTGACATTGGCATTTCACATCATCAGCAAGTCTTACAAGGAGTAACAGAATGGCAACATTTATAAACCACCATTGCTGCTGCTCAAGTGAAGTAAGAGATTAATAGAGAAAAGTGTCCCTAAAGCCTCATTACAGAGTAAATCAAACCTGACCTGATGGCCCAATATTGCTGTCACTTCAGGAGAGAACAAACCACTAAAAATGGCAAATGGCAGCCTAGCCTTTATTGCCACGTGAGAGTAAAATAGAAAATAAAGGCTGAACCAAGCAATTCTGCAGCAATCCTTAAAAGTAGGAGGCCCTAGACACTACCAGCTTTTGATTGGATTACCCAAGACAGTTTGTTGTTAATTACCAAATGGAAAATCAAAGGCTGCTTATTTATGCTGGACAAAAAAAGGTTTAAGTGTTTTTCATAAAAGCTCTATACCTTAACCACAAAAGTTCCATAATGAGCAAAGGTGGTCACTACCATGTTGTTAACTCTTTACATGCTGACATTTTCAGACAGCAGGGAAAGAAACCGTATTAATGATGGCGGTAATTTGAATAGCAGAGGTATGTGTGAGTTCCAACACTTTGATTTATCGATAGTGACCTTATTTATGAACATCATTCCCTGATTATAAAAAGGAACAATTTGATTGGGCAAGATTATACAAAGAATATGAAAAGGAAAGTATATCTGTCCATATAATCATGACTTCTGTTCTGCAGACATAATAGTGATTGAAAACCAAGTAGATACCAAATTCTATACTAGGTATATTTCGTTACTGAGAAGGTAAGGACCTTGCTTATAGATTCAGTTACAAAGCTATGGAGCTAGAATTCAAACCCGCGATTTATTTTTGTCCTCTGAACTATAACACTGCCTGGGAGAAAGAAATGCACAAGGCTAAGATTTAGAAAATTCAGACTAATCCTAGCTCTGCCACTAACAAGCTTGAATAAGTCCCTTCACTTCTCTGGCTTGTATTTTCCTTATCTGTAAAATGAAAAAGGTGGACTTTGTGACCTCTTTTCCAGATGACAAAGTTTATGATTAATTTGCTACCTTTTATTAACTATATTATAATATAGCATTCCAGCTTGAATAAGCAGAGGAAATACTTCCCTGAGTCTAGAGGCCTAAGGCTTATGCATCATTCATCCATGTCTTGCTGAAACATACCCATCTCTGTTTTTCCAACTTTAAATGGCCCACTGGACTCATGTAATCTGGAGGAGTGTTCCCACTGAGCTCTCTGTAAAAAGAAACTGCCATCATATGAATATTTACCCAACCACGTTAAACTACACATGAAAATATTCTAACTACTCCACTCATTCTATTAATATTTCAGTCTAACGGATAGGGAAGAATCATTGACTCATGATCTCTTTCCCTACTGGTCCCTGAAGAAAAACTGGAACATTTTACACATACATTTCATTTACTAATTGTATTACTGGATGTTTCAAGATCACTCTGACCCTCTGCAGAGCAGGATACAGTGTAATAAAAGATTCCTGCTTGGGTGAGGCTGGTCTAATTTGCAAGATCCAAGGGTTTACCAGTTAGAACCTTGTTAATTGCAAGAGACAGAATGCTCACTTCCAATTAAAAAGGGGAGAGGGATGTGGGCATGTTGTAGCTCATATATATGAAAAGTTATGAGATTCTATTTAACTTTGTGCATGTTATTCTCTTTTTGTTCCATTCTCCATGCATTCTCCACTTTTCTTCAGCCTGTTCCATTACACTGGAGGCCGATTTCTGTGAATTCCTCCATCGATTTCTTGCCACGTCTTTTTAGTTGGGTGAGGACAATGGGAGTCATCAGCCAGAGATTGGAAACCTGGCTGAGAAAAAGATCAAACATTTCTTTTCTACTCCCTCCTCCTTCAATGCTTAATCTCTATCTCTCTACCACTAAATTCCACATGAAGCATTTCTCTACCTTACAAATTTTACTGGGATATAATACTATTTTTTCCCCTTGGCCCTTTAGCTCTGGAGATGGTAACAACATTCCATTTTTTCCTAGATTTTAAGTGCCCCATCCTTCTTTCTTTATTTTCTAAATTTTTCTTACTCCTCTGTAAATAATCAGTTTCCATTAAAATCTTTTATATAATCTATCTGGCGTGAATACTGCCTTCTTCTGGAACCTAACTATGGGTTGCTTCATGCAGAGAGCAAACTGTTGTATCTAAGATCTAGTCTTTCTCTATTGCTCAACTTTCTCCCCTTCATCTTGGCCCATTTTCAGGCTCCATGTGGTAGCGAGATGGTGACTGGTCTGAATGTCTATTCTAGACTTACAGCCTTCCATGTTCATGTATAAAGAAAGAGTTTTCTTTCTAAGATATTACAACCAAAGTCTTGGAGTAGCACACATTAGCCCAAGTTGGGGCACATGTTCAAGCCTGAAGCAAATGCTATGGCTAGGACAATGAAATGCCATTACTAATCAGGCAAAAGTAACGCATGCCCTTCTCCCTACACACCCCCAAAAACATGGGGTGGAGTTAATCCTAGCCAAAGTCCTTGGACTAAGAGTGAGTGAGGAATTGTTTCCAGAAAGACCTTCTGGTTACTATTTCCAAAAGAATGAAAAGCAGGTACTAGGTGACCACAAATCATGAATGTTCCAAATGAATTCACTTAGTTGGGACTATTAAGGCTGAACTCAGAAAATATTTGCTCACCTTGCTCCTCCTTACATAGCCTCTAGACCTGCGTTCGTTTCCCTTTCTATGTCTGAGGTCCCAGTATAACAAGGGAGCTATAATTGGATCACTGCTTCCATTGATGAAACACATTGGTGAACTCATTACTTATATGGTATTAGAAAACTCCTGTCAATTTTCACTTAAGGATTTTTAAGTTTAATGTTAACTAAAATGATTATATTCTCAGAATAAAGTCCTAAGTTCTTACCATGGACCAGAAGGCCTTACTAAATCTGGTGACCACCTCCCTCTATGATCGCATCTCATGCCAGGATATCCTCTTCTTTACACAGCAGCTTAACTGATCTACTTGTGTTTGTGGAATATATTTGACTTGTTTCTTCTAAGAATTTTTGCCTTTGCTGCTTCCTCCACTTGGAATATTCTTACCCGCATCATCACAGGCTTATTCCTTCTTAACCATTCACATCTCAGCTGAAATGTTGCCTCTAAACAGACCATCTCATGCATCACACTTTGCTTTTCTTTTTAAATTGCATTATTTTAGCTGGAAGGAAACACCTGATACTGTCAAACTACAACCCAGTAGCCTTAACTCTTGAAGATGATTGTATAACTATGTAGCTTACATGGTGTGACTGTGGAATTGTGAAAACTTTGTGGCTCACACTCACTTTATCCAGTGTATGGACAAAAATTAAATGAAAAATAGGGTAGGATGGAGGATGGGATGTTTTAGGTGTTCTTTTTTGCTTTTATTTTTATTCTTTCTATTTTTTTGTAGTAAAGAAATTGTGCAAAAATTGTGAGGATGAATGCATGACTATATGATGGTACTGTGAACAACTTATTGTATGCTGTAGATGCTTGTATGGTATGTGTATATAGCTCAATAAAACTGAATAAAAAAGAAAAAAGTCACATTATTTTATCATCCTCATAGAATTATCCTTATTGAAAACTCTTATTAACATGTGATTTTTTTTATCTCTTCCCACAAGATTGTCTACTGCTCCTGTCTGACATGTGGTAGGCACTCAGTAAATATTGAGTGAATAACTTTGACAATAAAATGATGTAACGTAGTATTCCCTTTTTACTCAAAATCAGTGATAGAATTTCAGGAGTACTCTTTCATACTAAAGAAGATAGATCTATTTTCTGTCTAGGACTTAACTAGAGGATAAAAGCAAAGGAACAACATCTATGAGCAGCACTAATCTAACTCAGATATGTTACCTGGACTATAAATTTGATATATCTAAATTTTCTCACCAGAGAAAGAAATTTTGCAAAGGCTGAGAGCAGAGGAATCTTTCAAGGAGTAGCCTTTGGTCCACTTACCGCTTCTGAATGGCAAATATTCCCGTTCTCAGGGGTGTTAAAATAAGGATTCATCTCTCATATGGATAAGCCAGATCTCTGAATTCCTAATTGAATGAGTGGTGGCAAACAATTCAGGAAGCCTTGGCATAGGTACATAGTTTATATTAGCAAGAGCTAATCTTTTTTAAGCTGAAGGAGTTACCATTTTCACTAGTTTTTTGCAACACAAGTCAATCTCCATCATCCTGTTTATGGACCTTTTATTCAATTTACATTCCTTTTACATCTTTTTCTACATCTTCTTGAAGCCACCTTTCTTTTCTGCACACACCATTCTATTTTCCAACTCGGTGACTTTGCATACATCACTCCCTCTTCCTGGAAAGTCTGTTCTCCCAGCCCCTGTACCTGCTCCTACTATGGCCTTCAGTGGAAGCATGATCCTGCTTGATTCAACCTTGAGGTTAAACTTCTAGCCTCCAGTACTGTGAGACATTAAATTCCTCGTTTTTTTTTCAGTGCTGTGGTACTTTGTTTCAGCAGCCCTGGAAAACTAAAACCTCCTTCAAAACACTGGCCCTTCCTGCCTTTATGAAGTCTCACCCAGAATGGCTCTCTCTTTTATAGCAGAGTTCAACAGTGTATGGTGCCTCGAAATATATTTCTGGTTTTATATGGACAATCCAGAATTGTTTTTAATTTGCCCAACAAATATTTACAGAGTGCTTACTGTCTCAGGAACTATCTCAAGAACTGGGGTACAGAGTTTACAAATCCACCCAGCCCCTGCCCTCTCATTCCTGCCACGGCAGTGCTTGTTTAACTGATGGTCTCACCCCACCGTATGATGGTGTATCTCATTCATCATCTAACCTATGGTGCTGAAAGCAATGCCTGGCACATATTAGTACTGATCAAATATTTGCTGAATTGTGATGATTAACAAACTGAATTCTGTGTTAGCATACGAATGTATGCTTCAGAGTCAGACAAATTCTAAGATGTGACTTTAACCTCAGCTCTGAGATTCCCAAAGGACTGGTTTCTTACACTGGAGGAAGCTGGATCTGCCCTTCAGCACAATTTGTTGACTCTGACGAGTTATTTCCCCAAGTGCTGCACCAAGCTTTGCTTAATGAGATGCCAGAGGTGCCAGGATCATTGCAGACAATATTTAGCCTCATGCTTATGGCCCTTGTGGCTAGGGAAAACTGGAAGGACATATGGAGAACATTACAGATAAGGCAGACTGTTTTTTGTTACAAAATAAGCCCCTGTTTCAGAAAGTGTCTTTGCACAAGTTTCTCCTTTGCAAAAGTCAATTGGAAATGGACAAAGAAATCTTTCAATTTCCTGATTGTCTTCAGAATTGCACCAAGGCCTCTTTGCTCTTGTGGTCAAATCTGGATCCACTCTGACCCTGACCACTCTCTCTTACTGTGAACATGTCAAAACTTTGAACACAAATATTGTATCTCCTACTTAACAAATACAATAGTCCTCATATTTATTCACTCAGTCAACAATAACTAAGAACCTACTAAATACCAGAGACTATGCTACACATAGAATTACAAGGATAAATAAGTACATTTATGGATACTGCCTGTCCTCTGTGGGAGATGGACTCCTGAGCATAAAAATGTAAAGCTGATACAGTAGACGCCATATTAAAGGTATAGGCATTGTGCTGAGACAACCCAGAGGAAGCAGCAATTAGGTTTTGCCTATGAATACAGGGGTCAATCCAGAGGTGGTGATATTTAGCTGAGGTTTCAAGGATGATGGGGAGAGTGATATGAGACTCCTCATAATAGCCTTCTCACCATACGTCTGCTTCCATTCCTAGACCCTTTCATCACTTAACTATGCAACTGCTGAAAAGATCTTTTTTTATATATAATGGAAAATGCTTCATGTCACTTACCTGCTTTTCATCCTATTTAGAATAAAATCCAGACCCCTTACTATAGCCTACACGATCTGACCCTTGCTCACCTCTCTGATATCATAGGGGGCCATTTTCCCCTCACTCAATAGGCCCCAGAAATACTGGTGTTGTTATGCTTCCTTGAACAAGCCAAACTATGTCACTCACAACCACTAAACTTTTATGGTTGACAACTTTGATCCATTCAGATCTCAGCACAAATACCCCTACTCAAAGAGTCTCACCCTAAATGCACAATGTAAGTAGATTACTCTCCCCAACATGTCATCCTATATTCTGATTTTTTTTCTTTTAAATGAAGTTGCAAGGGAAGAATGGATTCATGGCTTAATTTGTCTTGGACATCGCTTTACCCGCAACTCATAGAATAGCACCTAGCACATAGTAAGTGCTCTGTAAATCTTCCCTACAGGATTGAGTTTTTCTCACCTTTCATTCCTTATATGTTGATTTATTTAGTCTACTACCTACCTCTCATGAGTATACTTTATTGCCCGTATTTTATAGTTTTCAAGAAATCCCAAACTTATTTTCCTGTGTAATATATCACAGTGCTTTTGCTAGGAAATTCATAGGCTACCATACAAAATAATTTACAATTCTTAATACTTTCTTGATTTAGACCATGGGTCTTGATTTCTTATTTTAGTAAACATGGGTATAGTAGTTAGGATTTGTGCTAAGCTTGTGTGACAGGGAGACCTCAAAATACAGTAACTCAAACAAGATATATGCTTATTTCACTGTCTAACAAGTAGATGGATAATCAAAGCAGGTAGGTAACTCTGCTCCATGAGATTGGCCAGGGACCCAGGTTCCTTCTTCTTGTTCTGCTATTCTCTAAGGTAGTCTTCTCATGCCTGCAGAGTTAAAGCTAGCTTCTTGACACAACTTTCTTCTCTAGACACACAAATAAAGGGCAGAGGAGAAATGAAGAACAAGCAGATTTCTTTTAAGAATGTAGCCTTCAAAATAAGCCCTTCACGTCCTTTCACATTCCATTGGAATTAATACACTCCCATGATTATACCATTTGTAAGACAAACTTTGAAATCTCTAGCTAGGCGGCCATGTGACCTGAGATGTGAAAGATGCCATCTGTGGTGGTCAACTTCTATTACTAAAAGGAAGAGGGGAGAATGGATATTGAGGAACAATTAATCTCTAACACAGTGGCCTACAACAATACTTTGGGCAAAGAGTAGAATAAGACATGGTCCTTGCCATCTTTGTAACATTCTTATTTAAAGATTTAAGATCAGTTCCATATGCTGTAATTGTCATTTGAAACTGGGATTATTTTCCTCCAAGTTTGATATAATTTTATTCACCTAGGCAATCTTTCCTGATCATCATAAAATCACCTGTGATTGAAATGCAAGCCCAGACATTTAAAAAAAATAATTTTATGCAGTTTATATAAATTAAAGGTATAAGAGGAAAGCAGACAAAAACAGATAAACTTAATAAACAAAAGACCTAGGCAGTGCTGTATGCTTTAAAGGACCCAATTGTTGAAATGACACTGAATACATAAGCATTAGCCATTTACTACACGAGTGACCATGGGCAAGGTACTTAAGAACTCTCTGAGCCTCAGCCTCCACATCTACAAAATGAGTATAATACTGACTTTGAGGGGCTGCCATACCTTATACTCATGTATGAAAAGCAACTTGTGGGAACTCAAAAAACCTTAGCTCACTTTGATGGTTTTCTTAATGCTATAAAAGAAACTTCTTAACTTCTCTTGATCAGATTGCCTGATGCCTAGTTACCATTTGTGACAACTGACAATTCTTTTAACTTCTAGAAGCCTATGTTTTCTCAACTATAGACTAAAGATAACAATAGCACCAAATCAGAGTGTTGTTGCAAGGTTTGAATTAAACCAGGTACCTAAACTGCCTACCAAGCATTAAGTGCTCAGTAAATATTATTACCATGTTTGTTCCTCTGCTGAATATTGTGGCTCAGATCAGCAGACAGGGCTCTTTCTCCAGCCCCAACTGAAGCCAAAGAGCTCTTGAAATTAGTTGTGCTGCTGGAGAAAAAGTGAAGAGGCCCAGTACATCTGTTTCCCATTTAGAAGTCCTTTAGACTGGGCACCTTAAAAATTAAATTGTATTATTGTCATTATCCATGTGAAGGCTTCTTTTCATAGTGAAACTGTTCATACTTACAGTGGAAAATTACAACTTCCAAAATTGTCTCCCCAGGGGAAATCTAATGGGTTTGTTTTTATTTGGTGTCTCTCATAAATGATCCCTGCCAAATGAAGAAATCTGACTAAGGTCATGGAAACTTTTTGACAGACACTGAGAACACTATGGACCATGCCCCCAGCCAAGTTCATTGCCCCATTTCCCCTTGATCCATTAATTCAGCAAGACTATTTAGCTGTCCTTTTATGGTAATGGAAGCACAAAGTTAAAAAAATTTCTGACTGAAAGTAATTGGTCATTTGGGGAGAATAACATCAGGTCACCAGAATAACTGCCAGGAGACATCGTCTAGCTCTAGGAACATTCAGAATTAACATCACCCATTCTCATAATACCTACCATTTTCTAATGTCGTAGACATGCTCTTTGGTTATATTCCAGGAACACATATTTATCAATGCCTGGTTAGATATCAATAAATAGTTAAAATATTTACATAAGAAAAACATAAGGTAACCTAACTTGCCACCATTGTATGAGTCTGTATGTTTCATCAACCGGACAGACAAACACATAGGTGGCATGTATAGCCCAAAGATGGAAAAATCACCTAAGAATACAGCTAATGTCAAAAAAATAGGTACCCCTGAAATTTGGTTTAATCTAGTGAGTCAAAAGCATTTGTTGTGGGTGGGATGTAAACATAATAGAGAGCATTATCCTTAACATAGGGGTGTTTACAACCAGGAAATCAGATCTGGTCACATTCTGAACATGCTTGGCTGTTACCTCATCATTAGATTCAAGTTACACAGCTGTAATAGGAATACTGTATAAATGATGCTGGATGCCTCCTTTTGTACCACAAGTGGCATATATTGTAATGTTTTTATGTTAATCATTCCAAGATTGATAACTTGGTTAATATGCCCAGCAGATCATTTCATGTAAAAGTCCATCTCTTCTCTCTAATTATTAGGTAAATTGTAGGGAGATAATTTGATACCATGTGGATATACTGCTCCCTAAAACTATTTCAGTTAATAAGTAACATCCTTTAATAATCCTTGGTTAAATCAATTATTATATTGACTGTTGGAAATGGTAAATTTCTAATTTTATCATTCTTTGTTTCAGCTCAGTTCCACTTGTTTTAGCTTAAACACATTGGGGATCTACTAACTTTGCTTTGGTTCTAGGCAGCTGATAGCAAAATTATCGCTGAGTTCTAACGAGATTTCAAAAGTGCAGTACTAAAGTTCCCAACCTTTCTTTCCCCTCTCTTGACTATTTCTATACCCTAATTTCTTCCTATTTTATTCATATTTATCTCAAGTCTTTCTATTCTGCCTCAAAACATTTTTGAAAAGAGGTTGGTATAAAGAAATCCAGAATCAGAGTAACATCTTTCCATTCCTGAATGCCCAGAGAGGAAGAGTTGAGGAACTTTCTGTACCTCTGTCAGACATATACTCTCTGTCAGAGATATTAAAGGACTGGCATACAGCTTTCGGGAAAATTGTTCTGCTTACATACACCAACATAAGTAGGAGACCGAGAGTTAAGAAATCAAAAATCCCTGCAGAAACATATATTACACTGATTTTTAATCAATGGGACTTGACTGTGGCATTAGTCAACTTTATACATGTACCAAGACCTGGTTTTCTGATTTGCTTAGAAACATAGCATCTCAAGGAGTAGAATGCTATTTCATTTCAATATATTATAAGGAAAGCAACAATACAGCAAACTTATTTATAAAATGCAATTCAGAAATTATATTCTCCCTTAGCTGGTCAGTGTGTTGTTTGAAAAGAAAAGAGAAACAAAAATACAATAGTGAGACAACTCTCATCCCTCACCCAAAGGTCTGTAAATCTTTTCTCAAAATCAGATTACCATTTTTTTCCAGCAAAGTGCATTCAGTGCCAGGCTAATGGTTCCACATTAATGTTCCACTTCTGTTAGATGTTAAGCCAAATTGCCTCACACTCCAAGAATGATTTTGTGAAGCACTAGAGTGGAGCTTTCCAATTGTACTGCTTTAAAACAGTGCAACAAGCTCCCTAGGAAATGACTGAAGAGAATCCGTTACCAATTGGCCAGCCCATAATTATTATTCTCTAATCCAGCAGTCTGGTCTGTTGACCAAGTGGTTCAGTGGTTAGCAGGAAAATGTCAATAGGCTATACCTTTTGACCACTCTGCATGGCTTGCATTTCCAGCATTTAATCAAAGCATTGATCCATTCCATTTAGGACAGCCTGTCTGCAACAGTGAGATATTGAACTGCTGTCAGCTGTCACCATACCAGGTTGAACTGCTGGGGCATAAAAGTGGAAGGTACCAGAGACCAGACTCATGGATGCCATTTCAACTGCCTGGTGGCTAAACCCATGTGCTTTTGCAAGGCACCCAAACCTCTTCGCTCAGCTTACACAGTCTGGCATTCATCACAGGTAATGAGGGCTAACACACCTGTGAAAGACCTGGAAGTACTTTGTATCCTACAAGAATACTAAAGTCTCCAATAGGCTGGTAGATTGAGGCACTGAACTGAATGACTGTTTCAAGTCAGAGGGGGCTAAAAATGTATTAAGTATTATCAAAGACTGCTTAAGAAGAGAATGGAGGGAATAAAACTAATATGAAGCTACAATATGTTGGTCAATACCTACTTTCAGTGTAACAAGTATCTATGTCCACATCTCCCTGGAAAGTTAGCTTGATGTAATAGAAAAACTGAGAGTTAGGATTCAAAAAATTCATCATCAAGGTTGAGATCTTAGGCAGGTTTTTCCCTTAATATCAATAACTTCATCTATAAAATTAAGTTAGTAGTTCAAACTTACATATATTCATGATTGAGGAAACAAATATATGACAACTGGCTTAGAGTCAGATCCAAACATGACATTAGTAATTTGATATAAAGTAGATAAAATAACAACTGAAATTTAACTCATCAAAGCCTCCCTTAGTAACCACCAGGCTTCTAATTACTAATCATTCATTTGTCCATCAACACACCCTGAGTACCTGTTATGCATTGTTCTAGGACAAAATAAACATAGTCATAGTTCTGCAAACATTAATTCTTTAATGGATGACACAGAAATATGCAGACATGATGAGCAATGGGTAGCCAAAGCAATATTTTGAGTGTTGACTTCAGATTTCTACATCAAGTCCACATTTATGTTGGAAACTGTCTTCATATGAATACTTAAGGGGAAATAGTTTTATTTAAAGGCTTAGAAGTCAAACAGATCTGAATTCAAGTCTTACTTTTTCACTACTCTCCTCTCTTTAAATTGTATGATCTCAAAGTAGTTATTCAACATCTTTGTGTATCAATTCCTCATCTGTAAATAAGAGGTAATAGTAGTACTTACTTTATTGGTTCATTTTGAGTATGTAATATAGTAGCACCTACAATAGCATATGACATGTTTAAAGTCCTCAATAAATGGTATCTGCTATAAAGCCATTTAATAGATATTTTCAACAAATACTAATTAAGTGTCTTTTGTGCTGGAATTCAATAGGTTCTGGGGATATAATGAGTTACAAAACAGTCCTAGGCCCTGAACACATGGTACTTTTCCCTAGAAAAAAAAAAAAAAATCAAACACACCAAACCTTAATGGGCTATCTAGTCTAATCATTTGATTGTTCAGACAATAAAACAGAGTCCCAGAGAAATATAGGTAATAATATTAAAAGCTAATAATTAAGATGGTGGCATAGAGAGGTGTGGAATTTAGTTAGACCTCTAGAACAAATAGTAAATAACCAGGAACAACTAGTAAATAGCTAGAACAACTGTTGGGGGACATCCATGACTGGTCACACACCATACACCAGCCTGGATTGAGTGAAACAACTGAGATCGCAGCATAGAACTGTAAATAAAGCTCCCCAAACTGCAGAGCTGGCATCCTTCCCCCACCAGCATGGCAAGCTGAGTTGCAAAACTTTGCCATGGGAGAAAGAAGCAGTCCCTGCTGCAGCAAGGGAATGTAGCTCAACTAAGCTCCAACTGTGGTTTTAATTAACCAATTTAGACCACTGAATACAAGCTACAAGCACAGATAAACCCAGAGAAAGCAGGAATGGAATCTGACATTTCTCCTGGCAGAGAGGAGGCAGGACTGACAGAAAAATAAACAAATAAAAACAGAGGCTTTTGGAGACAGCTGAGCTCATAATATTGGAAAATGACTGTGTCTCAAGAAAAGGTCACTCAGAACCAGTGCCAACTCCGGTTGACCAGCAAAACTGGGGGCTGGGGTCTGGCTCTGAAAAGGGGCTTTCTCTCTTTTCCCCTTTTCTTTTTTCTCTCATTCCAAGTAGCTCATTAGAGAAAGCCTCAAGCACTTTCAATTGTCAGCACTGACACAGGCAAGGGTGGAGTTACCAAAGTCAGAGAAACAAAGGAGGAATTAAAGTGTAGAAGATAAATTCCTAAAGGGTGTATCTTCCTAAGAAGAGAGGGGCAAGGCCCATCTCAGGTGGCAGTCCTCCTTCCTCAGAGAATTCAGACCCCAAGGCCTGGGGGAAAACAAACAAACAAAAGAAACAACTTAAGCTTGGCTTTTGACACCCTCACCCCCTAGCCAGGACAGGTTCCATTGAGAATTAAAGGGACTGCACCTCTTTACACCAGTGGGGAGCTGCGGGTTGACAAGTGCCAAATGCTGGGCAGGTTAGGAAAAGCACAGAGTATAGAGGCCTCACAAGAGAGTTTGACAACCTGCTTAGTTTCATCCTTAGGGAAATGTCTTACTGATTACACCTTCCTGATACCTGGGCCTGTCCGGTTTGGGAAAATTTGATTGGGGTAATCAAGGAAACCAGAAGCCTAGACAATAAAAATTATGAGTCACAGTAGGAAAAATGAAGATATGGCCCAGCCAAAGGAAAAAACTTAAA
Source organism: Choloepus didactylus (assembly GCF_015220235.1). Taxonomy (NCBI): domain Eukaryota; kingdom Metazoa; phylum Chordata; class Mammalia; order Pilosa; family Megalonychidae; genus Choloepus; species Choloepus didactylus. The sequence continues at coordinate 37,469,301 of NC_051312.1, read as the reverse complement.
CTTCAACTGAGATACAAGAATTGAAACAACAAATTGCTAATCAAAAAAAATATCCTAAATCAATCCAAAAATCAAATCAATGCGTTGAGGGAAGATATGGCAAAGACATGAAGGATATAAAGAAGACATTGGGTGAACATAAGGAAGAACTCAAAAGCTTGAAAAAACAATTGGCAGAGCTTATGGTAATGAAAGGCACAATATAAGAGATGAAAAACACAATGGAGACGTACAAGAGAAGATTAGAAGGGGCAGAAAAAACGATTCATGAACTGGAGAACAAGACATCTGAAATCTACACACAAAAGAATAGATAGGGAAAGAATGGAAAAATATGAACAGTGTCTTAGGGAACTGGATGATAACATGAAGCATGTGAATGTGCTTGTCATGGGTGTCCCAGAAGGAGAAGAGAAGGGAAAAGGAGCAGAAACAATAAGGGAGGAAATAATCACTGAAAATTTCCCATCTCTTATGAAAGACATAAAATTACAGATCCAAGAAATGCAGCATACCCCAAACAGAATAGATCCGAATAGACCTACACCAAGACACTCAATAATCAGATTATCAAATGTCAAAGATAAAGAGAGAATTCTGAAAGCAGCAAGAGAAAAGCGATCCATCACATAACAAGGGAAGCTTGATAAGACTATGTGCTGATTTCTCAGTAGAAACCATGGAGGCAAGAAGGCAGTGGTGTGATATATTTAAGATACTGAAAGAGAAAAACTGCCAAACAAGAATTCTGTATCCAGCAAATGTGTCCTTCAAAAATGAGGAAGAGTTTAAAATATTCTCAGATAAACAGACACGGGGAGAGTTTGTGAACAAGATACCTGCTCTACAGGAAATACTAAAGGGAGGGAGCACTGTAGACAGATAGGAAAAGACAGGAGAAAGAGGTTTTGAACAGAATTTTGGGTGATGGTAGCACAATAATGTAAGTAAACTGAATAAAGATGACTGTGAGTATGGTTGAAAGAGGAAGGTTAGGGGCATGTGGGACACCAGAAGGAAAGATAGAAGATAAAGACTGGGACTATATAACTTAGTGAAACTGAGAGTGTTCAATGATGGTGATTAAGTGTACAAATATGTTTTTACATCAGGGAGAACAAATGAATGTCAACTTTGTAAGGTGTTAAGAGGGGGATGGTATCAGGGAAAAACACGATCAATGCAAACTAGGGTTTATAATTAACAGTAACATTGAAATATGCTTCCATTAATTGTAACAAAGGCAAATATACCAAAGCTAAATGTCTATAAGATGGGGATATAAGGGAGGGGTACGGGATTCTTGGTGTTGGTGGTGTTGTCTGACTTTTCTATTGTATTTTATTTTAATTTCATTTTTTCTTTTATTGCTTGTTAGTTGTCTCTTTCTTTTTCTTTTTTCAGTTTACTTTTTTCACCTCTTCCTCTTTCTTTGTGGAAGAAATGGAAGTGACCTTATATAGATAGTGGTGGTGAATGCATAACTATGTGATTATACAGGGAACCACTGATTGTTTACTTAGGATGGAATATAAAGTGGTGAATAAAACATCTAAATAATAAACAGAGGATACAAATGCTGGAGAAAAAGTGGAGAAGGGATGTACCTAATCATTGTTGGTGGGGAAGTAGAATGGTGCAACCCATCTGGAGGGCAGCGCAGTCATTCCACAGGAAGCTAAGCATGGGATTGCCATATGGTCCTGCAACCCTGTTATTGGAAGAACTTAAAAGAGGGACACAAATGAACATTTGCACAGTGGGGTTTACAGTGGCAGTATTCACACTTCGCAGTGGATGGAGGTGTCCTAAGTGTACATCAACTGATGAATGGAATGGCAGGCTGGTGCATACATTCAATGGAATATTGAGCTACTACAAGAAAGAGCAGAGTTGTGAGGTGAATGGACATTGAAGACAGTATGTTGAGTGAAATAAACTAGAAATGAAAATAAAAACATTACAATGCCTCACTAATATAGACTAACTGTAACGTGCAAACTCTGAGAATTGAATCTCAGAGTGAGCATAGGTTATCAGGGGAAGGCTTATTGTAAGGATTCCTATCCTACATTGTAAGCTGTTACAGCAGTTACATATATTCCTGAGTTGTAATGGCTATTTTGAAATTCTGAAATGCTGAGCTCTTTGTGTATAACCTGGTCAGTCCCTAGAACTTTGGGTATCTGTGTGACACCTGAGGCTCAGAGCCAGAGTCTGGCAGATATGAATGTCAGCATTATCCCATACAGCAAATGTTAAAGAGTCTGAAAAAGAGATCATACTTCAATTAGAGATACTAATGAAATGGACTTGGTTAGGACTAAGGTAAATCAGACTAAAAGGTAAAGGATGATATTGACAGTGTTTTAAAACTTCAACTTCTGTGTGAGACCAAAGGAAGAGATGTTTATTAGGTGCAAATCTATATTTTTTGTAACACACTATTTATTTTAACTTATGTGGTTTTTTTATTCAAACACCATAATTACGTGGAACTTTGAATAGGAAGTGAAATCTGGTTGGCTTGTACAGGTTAGTGTGAAGCCCCAATACATACTAGAATAATTTTGGCTGAGAATAAAAATGTATCTGCAAAGACCCCTTGAGGAACTAGGGGAAGACGTGGAAATATTAAATTTCCCCACTGGGGAATTAATGATATTCTCACAAGCATTGGGAGCTACCAATTTAGAAGGCCAAGCCCTTAATCCTGGGACTTGGCCTTATAAAGTTTCTTACTGCAAAGGAGAGGCTAATCCTACTTAAAATTGTGTCTAAGTGTCACCCCCAAGAGCCTCTTTTATTGCTCAGATGTGGCCCCTCTCTCTATGACAACTCTTCAGTTAAACTCCTTGCCCTCCCCCCAACATGGGACATGACTCCCAGGGGTGTAAATCTCTGGCAACACGGGCCATGATTTGCAGGCATGAGCTTGGCCCTGACATCATGGGATTGAGAAAGCTTTCTTGGACAAAAAGGGGTAAGAGAAATGAAACAATATAAAGATTCAGTGGCTGAGAGATCTCAAATAGAGTTGAGAGGTCACTCTGGGGGTTATTCTTATGCATTATATAGATTTCCCTTTTTAGTTTTTAGTGTATTGTAATAGCTACAGGGACATACCTGAAACTGCTGAACTGCAACCCAGTAGCCTTGACTCTTGAAGATGATTGTATAACAATGTAGATTACAAGGGGTGACAGTGTGATTGTGAAAACTTTGTGGTTCCCACTCCATTTTTACAGTGTATGGACGTATGAAAAAAAAAATGAGGACAAAAAGTAAATGAATAATAGGGAGGGATGTGGGTATGGGATGTTTTAGATGTTCTTTTTTATTTCAACTTTTTTTCTTATTCTCTGTTGTGTATGACAATGAAGATGTTCAAAAATTGATTGTGGTGATGAATGCACAACAATATAATGGTGTTGTGAACAATTGGTTGCACACCATGAATGATTTTATGGTATATGTATATATCTCAATAAAATTGAATTTTAAAAAAAAGGTAATAATTGCTGAAATGTTACTATGTGCATGTCTGGTACTCTTGTAAGTGCTTGAGATGTTTGACTACATTTAATTTTCGCAACAAACCTATAGCATATTTACTATCTGTAGCCCAATTTTACCAAAAAAAGTTAAGAAATAGAATTTTGAAGTCATTTGCTGAAGATCACTCAGCTAATGAGCAGCAGTGATGGGATTTGAACTAGGCAGTCTGGCTTCAAGTTTCAGACTTCTAACCACTGGGCAATAATGCATTTTAATGTACATAGCTTGTCTAAGGACAATCATCAGGAGAGTGACAAATGAGGGACCAGAAACCAGTGTGCCAGACACAGAGCAGTGTATGGTAGCCATATCCTGCCCACCCTGCTACAAATATAAGTGCCCATTACAGAGAAAGTAACTTCTATTCCATTCTCCATTAGGAGTTATTAAGTGTTTGGCTTCTTTCCTTTCTTTCTTTGAAATCATCATTCAGAAAGGCCAAATAAGTCTCTGCATTAATAACCAGGCACCAAATAAAAAATAAATTCATTATTTAAATCTGAAGTACTTTGATTTTTTAAACAAGAGCAGAGATGATTCAAACTCAATTTTATCCATAATAATCTATTCAAAATACCTGAATTTTTTATCAGTTCTTAAAATTACATTGTCTACCTCATGCTTTTAGGGTTCACAGAGCAAGAAATATTTCATTTTTATTGCCATTAAAGTAAACTGCCCTACTTTTGTGTTAGTCACCAGTAAATTATTGTCCATAAAGGCTTTCTAGGAGAAGTGAATAAAACTGTTCTTGTTCTGAAAATCAGTTTTAACCACTGCTTGAGTAAATTACTATAGATTAGGCAATGCTGCTGGGACAAACATCCCCAAATTTCAGTGGTTTAAGATATCAGAAATGTATTTCTTTCTCTCATATGACCCACACAATTTGGCTAGGGTTTGGTTCCACTCAGGATCTAAGAGGACAGAGTCTCCATTATTACATAGCTCCATCCAGAACAGTGCCTTAATGGTTATTGCAGGAGAAGAGAGAACTAAAGAGTCACCTGCTGGTTCCTGCATGTTTTCCCTGGGTATAGCACACATAGCTTCTGTGCATAATTCATTGCTCTATAGTAAAACTAGCACTTGGCCCCTGCCTAATTGCAAGGGGTGGAGAGGTGTAATACTCAGGGAGCTAGGCTGGGGGCAGGGGAGAGGGGGATGGGCAGAACAAGATTTTGGTGAGCACTAGAAGTCTCTACCACAGTGAATCTGTCCAGACCTCCTGCTTTACAGATAGTGATATAAGATGACTAAATGACATTAAATATTCCAATGCAATGCAACCCCTCCGCCCCTTCCTCCACTATTATTATACCATTTAGTGAACTAGTATCGTGTACTAAGTGCTATCTTAACAGCTTTTATATAATACCTAATTCCACAAAACAACTCTGTGGAAAGTATTATTATTCTCAGTCCACAAATAAGAAATCAGAAGTTAAAAAAAAATTTAGCGGCATGTTCAAGTCCCACAGCCTAGTAATGATGGATACTTTGTTCATAAATAGCTCATTCTTACTTTCCCCTGTGGAGTATTGCCTACCACTTTGGCTGGTGGATAGGCACTAAATATAGGTGCAATGTGGTTATCATCAGTGCTTTTCACTAAACTTAGCGATTCCACTAGAAATTTAAAGTAAAATAAATTAGACAAATCTTCCATATGCAAAGTCATGAAGAAGCTCTTCCTTAAAGAATTTACTAGTTTATTAGATAATCAAGGCATGTGCAAAATTAATTTAAACATATTTTCTTATAGTTCTGTAATTAGAAGTGAAGTATGAGTAACAGAACACTTTTTAAATGTGGCATAATTTCCTCCCCCCTGCACCTTTGCACAGGCTGTCCCTACAGCCTGGAATATATCCCCTTCCACTGATGATAACCATACTACACCTGTATTTAGTGCCTATCCACCAGCCAAAGTAGTAGAGCCTGTGCGTCTACCATCTTAATGCTTACAAAACCCTGAAATGTGGGTATTTTTTACTCTCATGTTATAGATGAGGAAACTGAGACTTGGAGAATTCAAGTGACTTGAACTAGGCTGCAAGTTATAAATGGAAGATCAGAGATGCGAATTTAGATCTGTTTGGCACAGGACTCACAAGTTCTGAACTACAGGAGACCTCTTTACCGACAAAACTTCTCAACATTCTAGGCTCAGCTCAAGAATTGTCTGCCCCATGAAGCATTCACAGATACCGAGATTCCGTAGACTCTGTGAAACAAGCCTGGGCGAACGGGGCAGCAGTGGTTAGCTTGAGGAGGGAGCAGGAAGATTTGCATAGAGGTACCCTTGGCCCACACCAGCACAAAGGACACCAGACCAGAGTAATTGGACCAGTCCCAGACTCTATCAGCAGGTCAGTTTGAGAATGCTTGGGTGCTACCTGCTTTTCTCTGAATCAGCTCAGGGTCCAGGCAGAACTGGAGGTCAGGGACTTAATGATGAAGACATCAGCAGTTCTGTATTTTATGCATGATTGTTCTGTAAACTCACAACTTCTTTAGAAATAAATAAATAAATAAATAAATAAGTAGACATCAGCAGACCACAAAAATGTTATTTGCTACATAAATAAATATTTCTTGTGAGTCTACTACATGCGCAAATTGTTTTGGGCACTAGAAATGCAACAATAAATAAGAGACGTATGGTCTGTGACTTTACAGAACTTATGTCTTAGTGGAAGGATAAATTATAAACCAGGAAGCAAATCTTCAAAACAATCAAAATTGTAGTAAGTTCAAAGTAGTGCTCTGAAGAGAAATCAATATCAATTACAAAAGCAACAAACAATAAAATACATACTTACATACATACATACCCACACAAGGTTTTGTGAAGAAAGAAGGGGAAGGAGGGGACCACTTTTGCTGGTGTTTTCAAAGACAACTTCTCTAAGAGATACACTGAAATCTAATTGTTGTAAAAGAGCCAAATAGGTAAAAACAATAATAAGGACATTCCAAGCTGAGCAAAAGACATCAAAGTGGAAAGGCCAGATATATTTCAACAACTTTTCATATATAAATGCAGCCCCTAATTTCCCAATGGACTCCAGAAGCCATATTGACATCTACGTTTGGATGTTTAATAAGAATTTTAACCTTAACAAAAAAAATTCTTTATTTTCTCTCAAAACATCTTTGTTTCTCAGTATTGGCAAATAAGACTACCAATCACCCAATTGTTATAGCCAAAATGCTAGAATTGTTCTCAAATAGTCTCAAATCCAAGTACTTCTTATCACCTTCATCTCTACTACACGATGCTACCTGGAGAATTCCAAGTCCCCCATTTGGTCTTCCTGTTTCTTTTCTTGCATCCCCACATTTTATTCTCTGCACAGCAGCCAACAAGTTCACACCCATTTTCTGCTCAAAGTTTCCAATGCCTTCTTACATCATTCAGAATAAAATTCAAAATGCTACTGCAGGCTGGCCCTTTGCTCTCTCATCTCCTACCCACTCTCTTTCTCTCTCACTCGGTTCAATAATCTTGACTTCCTTGCTGCCCTTCAAACATACCAAAAATATTCTTGTCCTAGGAGCTTTGTACTAGATTGTAAGCTACATGAAGACAGAGAATTTGCTATTTTGTTTATTCTGCAATCTTCAACAACTCTGCCTGGATCATAAAGTTCACAATAAACATTTGCTGAAGAAAGGAGGCCAGGAATGAAGGCAAGAAAGAAGGAAGGAAAGAGAGAAGGAGACAGTGAAAGGAAGGAAGAAGGAAGACAGGCAGGCATGTATTCTAGAAATGTTTAGAAGGCTGTGAGCCTGGAGTACAAGAAGAAAGGATAATATCAGGGAATGAAAATGAAACTTGAGTAGAGATGTCAGCCCTCAGGAGACATCAGTAAGAAGTTCTTACTATATATTTTTTCTAAATATGGTGGAAAGTGAAAAAAAGTTTTTGTTGTCATTTTTAAACAAACTCAAAATACACTAAGGCTATAGCTACTCATACAAATTAACTTTTTAAAATATTCTTGACTGGCAAAGTCTTGGTATTCCTCACTGCTTGAATGAACCAATTAATTCCACTCAAGCAGTCAAACTGATTGTGTTTTAATATCTCCCCAAATACAAATAACCCCCACTACAAGGACACATAAGTTGCCCATTTTCACTAAAGTATACACTTTCCAGAATGATTCACTGAACAGGGCCCAGTCCAATCATAAGTATTAATCCAATTGCTCCCTGCACTAGAAAGAGCCATGGGCTTAAGGATTAGGAATACTGGAGTTCAAAGTCCATCCCCATCTCTAGCTGGGTGAGATTAGTCAAATACCCAAAGCTTTCGGAACCTCAGTATCTTCATCTCTAAAATGGGAGTAATAGAACCTATTTTCCACCCTTGTGATGACTGCTAAATGAAGTGGAATACAGTAAGCACTTGAACCACAGTAGATCTCTTATTTTTCTGCAGCCAGTGAAAGTCCAAAGAGATCAGCTTTAACCATTAAGAAAGGGCTTCTGCTCCAGGAACTTCTGCCATTCCCCACTGATAAGCCATAGAAAGAGAAGACTGTTACTTCATTACAACCATTGGAGGCTTCCATGATAGAAGATGAGGTAATTGACTTTTGAATTTTGTGACATTCACTGCTGAGACCAGATTCCATGTCAATCCAAAGAGGTTATTTAATAGGAGCATTTAATAGAACAGACTATATAAGGAATCAGAATTGTTTGTTTTTTGAGACCTAGAGAGCCCAGACACTAATCTCTTAGCTTCCCATAATATTGGTTTCTTCAACATTCTCAATATCTAAAGGCTACTTTATGTGGACCCAACTGACTGGTGTTTCTTTTGGGCCACAAGGAGGCAGTTTTAAAATAGTTGCCACATTTTCAGAGGAAAGCTGCAAAAGAGGCTCTTTAAGAGGAGTCCAAACAAAGGCAATTAGGAGAGTTTTGTGTAACACTTCCAGAGCTGTCAAATTAATTTTCTTAACAAGCACTAAGTTTACTTGCATGTAAAATCTGGTCACGTCTATTTCAACAATAATGAAAAATGGTTCAACTGGCCAGATACAAATATTTATTGGGTAGAGCTAAATTTCTTTCAAAATTATCAGGTGTTGCCAGTGTTTAGGCCCAGAGAAGATGTAATCACTCTGTTTTCATCACCGGTTGCTTTTTAATTTCCTCTCTCATTGAAAATCCTATTCCCCCACAGACAATAACATCACTGTCTATATGTATATATACACACTGTACAGAAGCTTTGGTGCTGGGACAAGATATGCTAAAATAATAAAGGAAAACAGATTAAACCTTCCAAAGGGCTGTTTGGAAGTGCTGAAGAAGATTGGATATCAGTGGCCATGTTTACACAATGGAAATCATGAGAAAAAGGAACTATAAATTTTCTGAGCTGTATTTCAATAATTTTCAAGGAGAAATTGAAATTTTCTAATAAAATATTCATTATTGTTTTGCTTTTTATGTGTAATTCCAAAAGAAATATGTGACTTCAGAGTGATGCAGAGAAATGGGTTCAAGTTTCAAGGCGTTAACCACAAAGTTGCTGTGTTGCCTCGAGCTCTTTCCTATGAGCTTCAGTCCCTTCATTAGAAAAACAGAGTAGCAAATACTTGCTCTCAGGTTTATTATGATTGTAACATGAGAGTGTGTAAGTGAAAGTTCTGTGCATGTTCTAAATTAGAGTGCAAAATATTAATTATTGCATATTTCACAATAATATACCTAATCCCATCATCATAATAATATGTGCACAGATAGCCAGCAAATAGTTTTGTACCCCTCCTCCTTGAAAAATAATTTTCCCATCATTTTTGCTTTCCAGAGCTTATGCCATCAGTTCCACTCCTGCCAGGGACATATGGATCACTAGCTTACCCTAAAGTAGCCTGGGGCAAGGTGGGGCGCAAGACCTGGTAGAAAAATTCAATCACTTATTGCCCCTCAGAAATTAAAGATTAGACAGATTTGAAAAGAGACAGGGAAGACTTGGCCCTGCCATCCACATGAAAACTGATAATAAACCATAGTATAAGGCACCTCCCATCCCATCCAGAGCATGCTGGTTCTGGAAGGGCCATCAGCGAGATAGAAATTCTTGAGGGGTTACAGCTTTGTCTCTGGAGACTCCCTTGGAGGAGAGCATGATGAGGGAGTTATAATTCACCCCACCCCCAATCTAAAGGGTGATTTCAGCCCAAGGATAAGAGATTTAGTAGGAGGAAACACATAGTATCTGGGCTGGTTTTCTTACCCTTTGCTGGATACAGATTATCAAACACCATGGCCATGCAATGTCTTTTTCATTACTGTAGACCGAGTAACTGATGCCTTTCCTTCAAAAAAGGTGCCAATTTCTCAACAAAGCTTTCCCTGACCTCCCTTCTCTCCTAGGCATCCTGGGTTAGATATTTCTTCTCCAGCCCACAACTAAAAGTTACACTTTTCTATTAGTTTGTCTCTCTTCCCCACTGAACTGTTAACTCATTGAGGGTATCAGAATTGATCTGAATCCTGTTGTTAACATATATAGGATCCTGCCTGGCATATATAAAGCATTCTGTAAAAAGTTTAGAAGAATGAATAGCTGATAGGAGTCCCTTGGAAAGTAGTACCAGCCTTGAAGTCCTCAGAAATGTGATTTTATTATATTATCAATCAGAACAGAACAAGGCGATGTTTAATATTATTTCCCTGCCAAAAAACAAACAGCAAAGAAATAACAACAACAAATTCCTGGCTACCATCTTAGAAAAGGAATCACACACCGTATCAGATTCTGAAACCTCAAAAACTCAGTCAGATATCTTAGGCTAGTGTGCCAGTTTGAATATAGAATGTCCCCCCAAAAGCCATGATTTAATCCAGTCTTGTGGGATATTTTGATTAGGTTGTTTCCATGGAGATGTGACCCACCCAACTGTGGGTGAGACCTTTTGATTAGATTATTTCTGTGGAGGTGTGGCCCCGCCCATTCAGTGTGTGTGGGTCTGGATTAGTTTATTGGAGTCCTTTAAAAAAGGTGGCCCAGATCCAGACGCATGCTGACACTTTGAGATGCTAGTCCAGAGTGTTCTCCAGAGAAGCTAAGAGAGGACAAAATACCCCAAGAGAAGCTGAGGGAGACAATTTGGAGAGAAGTTAAGCGCTGACACAGATGCTGATGCTTGGAGACGCTTGGAGATGCAGGCAGAAGGATGTTTGGCAATGCTAAGCTAAGAGATGAAGCCCAGGGTTTGCCCTGGAGAAGCTAAGAGAGGACCCCCAGATGTTTAGAAAGAAGCAGGGATGCGCAGGAGCTGAGAGAGAGGAGCTAAGACAAATACCCAGAGACATTTTGGAAAAAGCCACATTGAGAAACAACACAGGAGCAAAGGATCAGCAGATGTCAGCCACGTGCCTTCCCAGCTGACAGAGGCGGTTCCAGACACCATTGGCCATTCTTTAGTGAAGGTATCCTCTTGTTGATGCCTTAGTATTGGCCTTAGAACTGTAAGTTTGTAAACGAATAAATCCCCTTTATAAAAGTCAATCCATTTCTGGTATTTTGCATAACAGCAGCTCTAGCAAAGTGGAACAGCTAGTCTAGAAACTGCATCATTTGTTATTTTTGTTCCGTCACCCACCTCAAGTGATCACTGGGAATATCTTTCTAAATGAGAAAGGTCTATAAGCTAGGGACTTACTTTCAGTGAAAAAAAAAAAAGGAAGTAAGGAGGGTGCTATAAAAACTGTCACTTCCAGAGTAGAAGAAAATATATAGGTAAAATTTGATTATACAATAAATGCCTGGTTGGGTGGATAGATGGATAAATGAATCATTAAGGTTAGTCCTGGCAATGACAATAGACAAAAATCTTCAATAAATAAATAGATAACAGATAACAGAAAAATATCTTCAATAAGTAAAGAGATAGAGATGCAAAGAGATGGAGATTGATAAATGGGTAGGTAGACATACATACATATATACATACATAGGAGAGAAAGAAGAAAGGAGAGAAATGAAACCAGACATGGACTTAAGTGAGATGTCATAATACTTAATGGGAAAACTTAGCATATATCCTGATGGTTTGAAATTAAAGATTTCAATGGTATTAAGATGATATTTGTGGTGGAATAAACTATAGATGCTTGAATTTATTCTATACCTTATAAAATAAATTATCTCTTTCCCTATGGTCTCAAAGACAAAGGAAACACTCTACACAGGGCACTGTTCAATACAAGGCATTTTGGTAAACTTGGCTGAGTCCTGTCCTTCCCTCTGGATCCACACACATCTCTGTGTAGTACTTCAGGCCAGCTGACTACTTGGAAATCAGGAGAATGAAAGAAAGCTGATCAGGCTTATCCTAAACCTTCAGTATTACAAAGAGAGCCAGCCACATCAAAGTGGAATGAAGAAGAGGAAAATGGCTGGGTCAGGCTCACATTCTATTTTATCACTTCTGTAGCTTTGGCGAATGACAGAGAACAGAGAACACAAGATGGAGAGTAAATTTGGACCCATGCAGGAAATACATCTAGACCTGCAGTGTGGTTGTACATTCTGGTGCGCCTGGGATGATCCTCCCCGTTCAAACTGTGGCTCAGTGTAATTTTTAATAGTGCTTCTTGCTTTCTAAAAAGTATCCTGGTTTGGGTGATAAATTATATGGACACCCTCTTTATAGGTCATCTTTGTCCTTAGGACATGTATGTGGAAGATGAAAAAGAGAGCAGAAGATTTGTACCTAGACAATGACCCTTATGGCCAGAAATTATGACATTTTAGTGCCCCAGACCTAGTTAGATTAGATTATACTTTCTTCTTCCTGGAGATGGTTGCAAAGGGGAGAGAGAAATTCCTGTTTCTCTGTCTCTCTGTGCCTATTCTGAGGTACACTTAAAAATTTTTAATTCTATTAAAAATTTTCCCATAGTGGATATAGTACTTTTTTCCTACATTTCTTTGGTTTCTATCTGGTTTTGGTGTATAAATGATTGTGTTTTTGCTTCCCTTCTTGGTCATGGTGGAAATGCTAAAGATATATTAATGGTAATAATAATATTTATTAATTTCCTACTATGTCCTGGTCACAAATATTTACATGCAGCATCCCCTTGACCTTTTCAGCAATATGCAAGATATATGTTACTATCAACATTTTACATAGGAGAAAGAAAGACAAAGAAAGATAATATGATTTGACCAAAACTACAAAACTAAGATCCAAAGGTAAACCAGATCTTGGTTCTAAGTGTTGCATTTAATCCTCTAAGCATCCCTCGCTCCCCACGTCCCCCAGCCTCCCAACACACTTCACTAATGCCAGTCATTGAATTCCATCAAAGACATGTATTTTCAATTTTGACTTGAGAAATGAAAAAAAATTAAAACGTACATATAGATAATAAAAATAAATCACCATATTTCCACCACACACAACTGACCATTATTATAATACTGTGCATCCACTTCACATCTTTATTTTAAATAGAAAATAAAACTTTACAGGTAGATTTGAAGTTCTATTTGCATTTTTCTTGCACACTAGATTCTATCCTTCTCTCTTCAGAAACAAGAATAATCAATTTGATATATGGCTTTCTTTCCCATATTTTATACTTTTACTTGCAATGTAACCAAGAATATAGAACTGTTAACTATATTTTTAAAATTACATAAATGGTATCACAATGAATGTATCATTCTGAAACTTGCTTTTTAACATTCAAAATCATACTTTTGAAATAAATTCATGTTGATATAACCCATATTACATAATAATATATATTGCTTTTTTAAATAACCATGTAACAGTACATTATATGGACATCATATTATTTATTCATTTCTCATTAACATTAATATATATGATTTCTGGTTTTCACTTTTATGTACAATGTTTTACCATACAGTATATCCATTCACATGTGCTATCTATCTATCCATCACAGATAGAATTGTTGGAGCAAAAGATTTATGTTTTGCCAGATGTATTCTTTTTCTGTTGTCACTGTAACAAATTATCACAAACTTGGTGACTTATAAACAATGCAAATTTATTCTCTTACAGTTCTGGAGGCTGCAAGTCTGAAATCAGTTTTACTAGACTAAAAGGGGTCAGCAGGACTGGTTCCTTTTGGAGGCTCTTGGGGAGAATCTGTTTCTTTGCCTTTTCTAGCTTCTGGAGGCCACTTGCCTTCCCCAATTTATGACCCTTTCCCCACATCACTCCAACCTCTTGCTTCTGTGGTCACATCTACATCCCTTTGATCCTCTTGCCTCCTCTTATAAGAACCCTTGTGATTACACTGGGCCCACCCATAAGAGCCAGCATAACCTCTCTCTCTCTATCGCTGTCTTAATTACATTTGCCATATAAAGTAACACACACAGCTTCTGGGGACTGAGACCTGCTCATCTTTTGTGGGGACTTTATTAACTCTACCACACCAGATGTCCCCAAATTACATCTCTTAAAGTTTATTATTTCTTTCATCTTTTTTTCATTCATTGTTCTAAGCAGTGTAGGTAGGTAAGTAAGAGAAAAAAATTTGAGACTTTAAACACTTTAATCCTAGAATGGTAATTCAACAAGAGACACAGATAGCATGTGTTCATATATGTTATGCACATTATAGGGGTGTCTAACTCTGCCCAGAGGGCAAGAGGCATCTTGGATAAACTCTTGCTTCATTTGACTAGCCTGGTAGTCAATGGGCAAGAGGAGGGGACCCTAATCAAAAAACTATACATAGTCAATGAGAACTAAGATAACTCATCACTTATACTTGGATAATTGAAATTATTTGATATGGCTAAAACACAGGAACAAAGCGATGAGAGGTGACAAGGGTAAAGTAAGATGTAATCAACTTGCAAACTTTTCTCTTCCTAACTCACAGAAGTTGCAAACAAATGGCAATGTTTACATTATAGGGAAAAAGGACTGAAACAGGGGCCAAAATAACTGGATTTCAGAACCAATTCAGTCAATGACTAACAGTGATTTTTGCCAAGTTACTCTTCTTTCCTAGGCCTCAATTTTCAATCTGTAGCTCCACAATGAGTTAAATCCCATAGATTTAATAATGTCTATAGCAAGGTGAAATCTATGAGGAGCAGATTTTGAAATAGAGTTATTAAGAAAAGATCTTGGAATCAATACCTTTGGAAGAGAGGAAAAGGGAACAAGCCAGGGAAAGGGAGAAAGAGTGGGCAGTGGGAGGAGTTGAATTGCAATGCAGAGCCAAGAGAAGCCTTGGCTGAGCCACAGGGAGCTCTAGAGCTGGAATAGCCCTCAGAGTTGGTACAAGTTGGGCAAAGAAGGACAGGCCTTTACACTCTTGCATTGACCAGTCAGGTATGAATCACCACAGGAAGGGATGTGACTTTGAGCAAAGTGGCTCTGCAGGTGACTCTGAAGGTGCTGATAGTAAAGACTATTGGCCAACAGCACTCCCAACAGTCAGGGAAAGAAATCCTTGAAAGGTGGTCTGGGTGGTACATCACAGTATCCATTGCAAAGCCGTTCATGCTTATGGCATGTCACCTGTCTAGCTTATTTAAGTACTACTCTCCTCACCTCATGCCAACTCGGTTCCATCTCTAGGAAATTATTTAGGGAATTGCAAACTTGCCCTGAAAAAAAAAACACTCTCCAGTTACCCCTGGCACCAACACACCGATCTGCTTACCCCACTGGTCTCTTCTTTATGGATGCCTGCCATGACATCCTGGGCGAGGATTAAGTACCTCAATCTGTACTCAACTATCGTGGCATGAATCTCTCCATGCATCTGACTCTCCTTCCAACTGTAAGCACTTGAAGATGTTAAATGTGGCCTCTGCTATCTAGCACATGTCAGGTATGTATAGTGTGTACTTAAATGCATCTTTGTTGAAGAAACAGGTAAATGAATGAATACATGAATTTCAGAGATAGTAATTTAGAATGAAAATGAGAGTGATTCAATCAAAAAGCTTGGAAAAACAGATTTAAAAATTTGAAGATAAGAAATGAGAAGATTGCTACTTGACCCAGGAGCTTTTCTTTGTCATAAAATGCTCTGCAAAAAAAGCTTGAGGACTCCTGCTACCTAAGGTAGATCCCTGCAAAAAAAAAAAAAAAAAAAAAAAGACAGCTATCTATGACTCACAGTGGTTTACATAATTTTGTTTCTCAGTGTTTGATTAGAGGTTTGATTTCTTTTCCCTCTTGACTGTTGGTCTATGTTGGCTTCAGAAAATACAGAGAAGCAGAAAACAAACCTTCTTGCATGTCCACATCATTGCCTTACCTATCAGCAGCAACTTACAAATTAAAAATTGCTGCAAAACTGTTACAATGCCCCTATTCCTGGTCCTTCAGGTATTCTCACCACAAAGGTTTGTTTGTGGGATAATATCTAAGAAATAAGGTTTGTTGTGGGTTTTAACTCAGTCCAATGCTTTTACATTTTAATCCTTTTTATCATTAAAACAATTTGGCATGAGATGTACTAGTGTCCATATTTTACAGGTAACATTCAGGAGGCTCAGAGAGACCAAAAAGTTGCTTAAGGTCACAGTTGTGTAGAATCTAGTTCCAAACTCAGTTCTTTGAAATCTAAATCAAATGTACTTCCAGCTTTACCACAGAGATAAGAGCATTACCATGTTGTCTGTCACCCATCACTATAATTTATTTGTTGCTTAAAGGCTTTTGATACTTCAAAGATTAAAAGAGAAATATCCCTAAGAGGGGGGACTTGTGTCTAAAGTTTTAAATAAAAACAAAAAAGAAAGCAGCAATCATTGCAGTGTAATGCTTATAGATTTAAAAGTACCACCTCCTCTACTTTTCCAAAAAACCCCAAATGCACATCAAATGCCTATTTTACAGATGAAGAAACCAAGGCTCAGAGAGGTTGAGCTACTTGCTTTGAACCCAGTTCTTTCTGGCTCAAAGCCTCTTATCTTTATACTGAATTACACCCTTTATTACATTTTGGTACCCTCCAGATTGCAGACTTCTGTCCTCCTTCACACTTAGAAAACAGCATCAACAAGTTTAAATTGGTCCAAATTGCTGTGGTCCCTTGTGAGAACCGAAGCTCAAGTCCCCACCTGCCATTCTAAGTGAGATTGTTAGATACAGAGCTATGCATCATTTAAGATCATTGGTGTAAAATCAATAGCTGCAGGAAATAATTGCAGTTCTCCTTGAGACGGTGCCCCCCTGTGGTCCTTCATCCTAGAAGGTTATTTAATTAAAGTCCAAGCGTGATGGGTTAGCTCTGGAGTGGTACATAAAGTGGAACTGACATGACCCCAGAGGCAAAGAGCCTTCACTCCCAGAATTGTAGTGTGTGAGGCAGAGAAGGCCTCATAATACTTGGAGCCAGAATCTCTATGAAGGGCCACTGCCTCATAGACATAGCTGTTTCTACTTGCTCTGACTCTTGGAGAGAGGAGCTACCACAAGTAGGAAGTCATTATTTAGCAAATATCTATTGCAAAGCTACTGTACACTAAATTCTGAATTTATTAGAAAGCTAAATATATAACAAATTCTGAATCCATAGCATCATCCCTCACTAATCTTCAGGAGGTCATGTTTGAATGAATGGAACTGACCCAGTAACTATGTAAGCAAATGCCTTCTGGTTTTATTGGCATCACAGCATAACAACAGGCATAATAGCAGGACATATCTTCCCATTATCAAGGATTTGTCAGATTTGTTTTGGGTGTAAGTTTGGGCATCTGTCCCAAGTCACCTCCCTTCTGGATTGAGGTCACAGGCTCAATTCCAGCATCACTAGTTCCCAGATTGATATGGTCTATTCTGCCTCTGACAATTCTTGCTTTGCTTCCCATATTCCCAAAACCATCATTCATCTCAAATTTAGGCTGCTGGCACTTTGTAGTAAGAGCATACTTAACTACTTTGTAGTAAGCATAAACTTAGAACTTCACTTTATTGTTGTTCAGAAAGCAGTGAAACTTCCATTCATTTATTCATTATTTCAACAAATATTTAAGAATCTATTAAGAAATCAACTACATGTTCAGTTTTAGTTCTTTTATTTATAACTAATTATGTGAAGAATATATTAAAACAAAAGCTTTTTTGGAGATCTAAGATGGCGGCATAGAGAGGAGTGGAAGCTAAGTAGTCCCACTGCAACAACTAAAAAAAAACCAGAAACAACTAGTAAATAATCCGAATAACTGCGGGGAGACAAATGTGACCGTCTACTCATCATACACCAACCTGATTTAGGAGGAATGCCTGAGATCGCAGCATAAAATCTGTAAGCAAAAACTGCGGATCCAAATCGGGAGTCCCAAAGCCTCGTGGCGCCAGAGAGAAGCTCTCTCCCAGCAAGTGAATATAGCTCAGCTGAGTGTGAACTGCTCACTACAGGTATGAATCCCCAACAGGCAGATAGAGGCTTTGGGTGACAACTGACCTTGGAGAGCTGGTGGGTTGCCTCAGACTAGTTCTGAAGGCGACCTTCTCTTCCTTTTTCAGCTCAATGGGGAAAGCCTCAGGCATTTTCGGTTCCCAGTGCTGTGACCCAGACAAGGCAGAGAGAGACCATTGAAATGCTAATGACCTCCCCTTAGGGGGTCTATCTTCTCTAAGAGAAAAGGGCTGGGGCCCAGCTCTATTACTCACCTTCCATTCAGAACCAAACCCCAGAGCCTAGGGAAAAACAGCCACACCTCCTCACACCAGTCAAGAATTATAGGCTAACAGGCGCCACCTGCTGGACAGAAAAGCACAGTGACCTGAGGCATCACAGGGTGTGCCAACTTTCTAAGACACATCCTCAGGGAAACCAGATACTGAATATTTCTTCCATCTGGGACCTGAGCCTGTTCTGGTCTGGGAAAACCTGATTGGGGTAACCAAGGAAACCATGCCTAGACAACAGAAAACTGCAACTTACACTAAGGAAAATGAAGCTATGGCCTAGTCAAAGGAACAAACGTACACTTCAACTGTGATATAGGAATTGAAACAACTAATAATAAGTCAATTCAAGAAGTTTAGGGAAGATATGGTGAACGAGCTGAGCTATATAATGAAAACACAGGATACACATAAGGTAGAAATTGAAAATTTAAAAAACCAACTGGCGGAATCTATGGAAATAAAAGGCACAACACAATAGATGAAAGACACAATGGAAACATACAACAGCAGATCTCAAGGGGCAAAAGAAAACACCCAGGAACTGGAGAACAAGGCACCTCAAAGCCTACACACAAAGAACAGATAGAGAAAATAATGGAAAAATATGAGCAATGTCTCTTGGGACTTAAAGACAAAATGAAAAGCAATAATTTGCATGTCATTGGTGTCCCAGAAGGAGAAGAGAAGGGAAAAGGGACAGAAACAATAATAGAGGAAATAATCAATGAAAATTTCCCATCTCTTATGAAAGACGTAAAATTACGGATGCAAGAAGTACAGCATACCCCAAACAGAATAGATCTGAATAGGCCTACGCCAAGACACTTAATAATCAGATTATCAAACGTCAAAGATAAAGAGAGAATCCTGAAAGCAGCAAGAGAAAAGCAATCCACCACATACAAAGGAAGCCTAAGACTATGTGTGGATTTCTCAATAGAGGCAAGAAGGAAGTGGGGAGATATATTTAAGATACTGAAAGAGAAAAACCACCAACCAAGAATCCTATATCTGGCAAAACTATCCTTCAGATATGAGGGAGAGCTTAAAATATTCTCTGACAAACAGACAATGACAGAGCTTGTGAACAAGATATCTGCTCTACAGGAAACACTACACGAAGCATTGCAGACAGAAAGGAAAAGACAGGAGTGAGAGGTTCGGAAAACAATTTTGGGAGATAGTAGCACAGCAATGTAAGTACACTGAATAAAGATGACTGTGAATAGGGTTGAAAGAGGAAGGCTGGGACCATGTGGGACACCAGAACAAAAGATGAACGATAAAGACGGGGACTGTGTAACTCAGTGAAACTTAGGGTGCTCAATGATTGTAATAAAGGTACAAATATGTTTTTACATGAGGTAGAACAAATAAATGTCAACATTGCAAGGTGTTAAAAATAGGGTGGGATTGGGGGAAAATATAATCAATGCAAACTAGAGGCTAGAATTAACAGAAACATTGTATTATGCTTCCTTTAATGTAACAGAGGCATTATACCAAAGCTAAAGGCATGTAAGAGGGGGACATAAGGAAGGGGTATGGGACTTTTGGCATTGGTGATGTTGTCTGACTCTTTATTCTACTTTAGGTTAATGTTATCTTTCCTTTTGTCTCTTTCTAGCTATCAAGTTTTGTTTTGTTTTTGTTTGTCTTTCTCTCCTTCTCTTTTCTTTTTCTTTTGCCTCTCTGCCTTCTTTGACTCTTCCTCTATCTTTGTGGAAGAAATGGAGATGTCCTGATATAGACAGTGGTGATGGTGCTGAATACATATATATGTGACTATACGGGGAACCAACAATTGTTAACTTAGGACGGAATGTATAGTGTGTGAACAAAACCATCTTAAAAGAAATGGGTTGATGAAGAAAGCCTGAGGGCACTATATTGAGTGAAATAAGACAGACACATAAAGGCAAATATTGCAGGCTCTCACTGATATGAACTAATTATAATAAGTAAACTCACAGACATGAAATATAAGTTACCAGAATACAGAAATGAGGCTAAAGAATGGGGAGCATTTGCTTATTATGAGCAGAATGTTCAACTAGGGTGAACTTAAATGTTTGGAAATGGACAGGGGTGATGGTAGGATGTTATGAGAATAACTAATAGTACTGAAAGGTGTGTGAAGGTGGTGAAAAGGGGAAGCTCAGAGTCATGTATGTCACCAGAAGGAAAGTTTGAGGTTAAAAGATGGGAATGTATAAAACAGTGAACCTTGTGGTGGACAATGTCCGTGATTAACTACAAATATTAGAAATCTCCCTCATGAACTAGAACAAATGTATGCCACTATAACTAGAAGTTAATAATAGAGAGGCATATAGGGAAAAAATATATACCTATTGCAAAACTATGAATCAATAATGGAGGGGGACATGGTTAGGGGTATGGGAAGATCTGAGTTTCCTTTTTTTTGTCTTTATTTCTTTTCTGGAGTAGTGAAAATGTTCTAAAAATTGAAAAAAAATTAATTGTGTTGATGGATGCACAGCTGTATGGTGGTGCTGTGGGCAATTGATTGTACACTTTGGATCTTTGGATAGTTGTATGATATCCGAACAATCTCAATAAAAAAAAAAATTTTTTTAATCAAAAAAACATGGAAGCTTTTTAAAATTTCTTATTCATGAAAATTTTTCATTTTTAAAAATTCATACAACAGATATTTATAGAGCTCCACTAAGTGCCATATATCATTTTAAATGCCAGGTACACAACAATATATAAAATGGGCAAAGTTATTTGCCCTTGAGGAGGCTTCATCACAGTTGGGGAGACAGGCAACAAACAATTAAAGAAGTTTTTTAGATAAGCAAACAAATAGTTAATGGTAGCTACTAAAAAGTGCTATAAAAACAATAAACCAAATTAATGGGATAGAGAGTAACTGGGGTGGGTGTGGAGACACCTATTGTATAGGGTCCTGGAAGGCCACTATAAGGAAGGGGAAACTGAGATACAGCCTTTCACAAAATGCTTACCAAAGACATGGAAATAAACAAACTTCAACCCAGGGGGTAGAAATGACTCCTTTTAAGCCTATAGCCCCAGCTCATCTAAAAGCCTGCACATCCATAATGGAGATCTGTGCTGGTGTGTTGTACTGTCAACTTGATTAAGCTAGGAATCATATTTCCTAAAATCTTCTTCCCTGTGTAGTTCTAAAAATAACTTGTGTGAGGTTCAAAAGACAGAACTAAAGCAGCTACTTTACCCTCTGAAGGTCTTCACCCAGCATGTAATGGACTGATGTGGAGGTGTCCTCCTTCCTTTTCCTCCTCTCAATGCCCCACTACCCTTCCTGATTGGCATCCCCAGGCTACCACCACAGAGAGAGTACACATTGGTGGCAGCTTTCCGTATCCATGAATTTCTCCTTGGTGATCACACCATGGTGGTTGGATGCACTTGCCTTCTTAGACTCCTGTAAAAACTCTGATGTGTCAGCCATGCCTATGCTTTAAGAGGACTACTTAGGGACATTTTCTCTGACCTTCTCACTCCCTTTTCTAGACCTTCATTTTCCTAGTTCTTCCTACAATTTTATAATTTCCAACTCCCTTAAAAAATAATGTGTCCCATAACAATTACAGAGCCTCTGATTCTCTGATAGATACTAATATTGATCCACAGTAAGTAGTTCCAGATGTATAGAATATTAACGATGGGAGTCCAGAATTGGTCCCTTATAGGCTACATTTAAAGGCATTAATAACACAGGTGACTGCAGTAAATGGAGAACTGGTATTTCATAGGCAGATGCAAAACAGTCAATTAAATTATCACATGTTGTTATCTGGAATTGAGTGTCTACAGGAGACAAGGCTTTGAGAGACCTAAAAACAATTCGATAGAAATAGAAAGTATAAAATCTCTGGTGCTGGTTTTTTACTTGCAAGTATGTTGGAGTACATGGGAAAAGAAAATGATGAGAGTAGGTTTAAATATTCAGTCAGGTTATGTTATTTTCAGGAATCAGAAAGCTTTTATTATTGGGGGGGAAGGATGCAAGGAAAGATGGCATGAAAATCTCTATAAATCTGCTCCTCCATAGAAGCAGAAAAAATACAGACAAAATGGTCAAAATAAACTTCTCAAAACTCTGAAAATTAACCAAGGCTTGCAAAGATCAGAGGAGCCTTTACTCAAGAAAAACTTTTAAACCAAGGTAAGAGTGGTAGAGGGTTATGGCACTTTAACTGGACCTACTCCCATCCACCTCTCCTCACTCCCTGGTAGCCTTGACATCCATTAGCCTTGCAACTATGGGAACCATGAAACCAGCAGCTTCAAACCACAGAAGGAGACAGACTGAGTTTGGAACTTCTCAAAAAACTCAATTCCTGGAGCTAAGATAGCAACACAGAAAAGAGTGGAAGCTAGTTAGTACCCCTGGAACAACTAATAAACAACCAGGAACAACTAGTAAATAATCAGGAATAACTGAGGGGAGACAAATGTGACTGTCCACACATCATACACCAACCTGAATTGGGAGGAATGCCTGAGATTGCAGCATAAAATCTGTAAGCAAAAACTGTGGACCTGAGCCGAGAGCCCCCTCCCCCATAGCAAACTGCAGAGCCTCACTGTGCTAGAGAGCACCACTATCCCAGCAAGCGAATATAGCTCAGCTGAGCTCCAACTGGGGTTTTAATTAACAAGCATGGACTGCTAAATTCAAGCTATGAATCCCCAACAAGCAAACAGAGGCTTTTGGTGATGACTGACCTTGGGGAGCCGGAGGACCTCTCTGGGAGGGAGGGGAACCAGAAGACCAGGTGCTGTCTCAGGATGATGGGTGAAACTGAGGGTGGCCATGGATTTGGCCCTGAAGGGGGGGTTTATGTCCCTTTTTCAGCTCAGTGTAGAAAGCCTCAGCGATTTTCAGTTCCCAGTGCTCTTACCCAGACAAGGGTAGAGATAGCACAGGCAGAGAGACTATTTGAATGTAAATGACCTCTCCCTAGGGGGTTTATCTTCCCTAAGAGGGAAAAGGTTGGGCCAAGCTCTACTACCCACCTTCCATTCAGAACCAGACCCCAGAGCCTGGGGAAAACAGCCACAGGCCACACCTCCTTACACCAGACTGGTGCCACCTGCTGGGCAGAAAGGCACAGTGACTTGAGGCATCACAGGGTGTATCAATCGAAGACACCCTCAGAGAAAAGGATACTATTACCTCCTTCTAGACCTGAGCCCACTTTGGTCTGGGAGAACCTGACTGGGGTAACCAAGGAAATCAGATGCCTAGACAACAGAAAACTACAACCTACACTAAGAAAAATGAAGTTACGGCCCAGTCAAAGGAACAAACTTACACTTCACCTGAGATACAGGAATTGAAACAACTAATGCTAAATCAATTAAAAAAAGTTTAGGGAAGATATGGCAAAAGAGATGAAGCATATAATGAAAACACTGGACGTACATAATGTAGAAATCAAAAGTCCAACAAAACGACTGGGAGAATTGACAGAAATGAAAGGCACAACACAAGAGATGAAAGACACAATGGAGCCATAGAACTGCAGATTTCAAGAGGCAGAAGAAAACACTCAGGGACTGAAGTACAAGACACCTGAAAGCCTACAAACAAAAAAACAGATAGAGAAAAGAATGGAAAAATATGAGCAACATCTCCGGGAACTGAATGACTACATGAAATGCAGGAATGTATGTGTCATGGGTGTCCCCAAAGGAGAAGAGAAGGGAGAAGGGGCAGAAGCAATAATAGAGGAAATAATCAATGAAAATTTCCCATCTCTTATGAAAGATATAAAATTATAGATCCAAGAAGCAGAGGGTACAAGACTTAGAGATTCAAGGCATTTAATGAAATTTCTGACCTCTCATTAGCTGACTGCCAAGCTAACCAGAGACTTCAATGGCTGCATAATACAAGGCATACAGACTTTACAAAATTAGTTCAGGGAAGTCATTAAACAAACAACCAGGAAGAGCAACAACAAGAAAAAACCAAAACAGGAATAAAAACAAACCCTTTGGAGTGTAAAACCTTATTTCCAGAGTTGCCACATTAGATTGTCTAAAATTGTCAGTTTTCAGCAAAATGTTTGAGATATATAAAGAAACTGGAAATTATACTCCATGTACAGAAGAAAATCAATCTATAGACAATAACTCTGAGGCAGCCCAAATGTTGGAATTACTAGATCAAGACTTTAAATCAGCAAATGTAAATATGTTTAAAGAATTAATGGAAAATATTCATAAATAATTTTAAATAAATTATGTCCCACTAAGTGGAGAATTTTAATAAAGAGATCAAATTGATAAAAAAGAATCAAATAGAAATTCTGGAGTTGAAAAACATAACAACTGAAATGAATATTAAAATACAGAGGTTCAAGAGCACATTTGAGCTGGCAGAAGCTTGATGATAGACCAATGGAGATTATCCATTCTGAAACACAGAAAGATAAATAATAAAAAAAATAGAGATTCAGAGACCTGTGTGGCACCCATCAGCATCCCCATATATACACAATGATAGTCTTAGAAGGAGAGGAGAGAGAGAAAGAAGCAGGTAGTGTATTTGAAATCATAATTTCAGAAAAATTTCCATATTTGATGAGAAACTTGAATCTACACATTCAAGATGTTCAAGAAACTCCAAGTGGATAAAATCAAGTAGATCCAAACCTAGACACATCATAGTCAAACTATCAAAATCCAAACATGAAAAAAAAATCTTTAAAGCAGTAAGAAAAAAATAAATGACTCATCATGTACAACGGATCATCTAAATAATTTACTGTTAAATTCTTATCAGAAATCATAGAATCCATAAGTTGGTGAGATAATATATTCAAAGTGGTGAAAGAAAAAAGACTGTCAACCAATAATTCTATATTGAACAACACTATCCTTCAAAAATAAAGGAGAAATTAATGCATTTTCAGATAAACAAAAACAAAGAGAATTTGTTCCTAGCAAACATGCTCTGTAAGAAATAATAAAGAGATCCCTCCAGGCTGAAATTAAAAGTCAGTAGATAATAACTCAAATCCACACAAGGAAATAAAGAGATAGTAAAGGTAAGTACATAGGTAAAAATAAAATACTGAATATATTTTAGATATAAGATACAACTGCTTAAAGCAATAATTATAAAACTGTGTTTATGGACTTAAAATAGATAAAGATGTAATTTATAGAACAATAATAGCACTCATGAAGGGAGAGGAAATGCAACTATATTGGAGCAGTGTTTTCATATAAACACTATTGAAAATAGTATTCATTCTGGACTAGAATATTTTAAGCTAAAATACAAAGTGTAATCCCCAGGACAATTATTAAAAAACAACTAAAGACAAGAAAGAAAAGGAAATAACAAAGTAATAAAAATGATAAATAAGAAAAAATTATTTAACACCAAAGGAGACAATAATGGAAGGCCAGAAGAACAAAAAAGGCATAAAGTATACAGAAAACAAATAGCAAAACAACAGACATAAATCCTACCTTATCTATATTTACACTCAATCTAAATGGATTAAACATGCCAATCAAAAGGAAGAAATTTTTAAAAATGTATTTTAAAAACTGATCCAACTATATGCTGTCTATTTGAGACATACTTTAGGTTCAAAGAAACAACAAAAAATGGAAGTAAAAGGATGGAAGAAGGTAAAGCATGAGATCCATGTTGGCTGTAGTAATGTCATACAAAATAGACTCTAAGAAAAAAATGGTTAGTAAAGACAAAGAGAAACATTTTATTATGATAAAAGTATCAATTCAGCAGGAAGAGATAATTATCAACATGCATCCAACAATTGAGCCCAGAACACACAAAATTAAAACTAGCATAATTAAAGACAGAAATAGATTATTCAATAACAATAGTTTCAGACTTCAATGTTCCACTCTAAATAACTGCTAGAACAAGTAGACAGAATATCAGCAATGATACAGAAGACTAGAACAATACTATCAACAAACTTTCTACTTAACAGACATCTACTTAAAATGCCACCCAACAGAAGTATACACATTCTTTTCAAGTGCCCATGGAGCATTCTTTAAGATAGACCATATGCTAAGCCATAGAACAGGTATTAATATATTCAAAAAGTTTAAAATCATATAAAGCATGTTCTTTGACCAAAATGGAGTTAAATTAGAAATTAATATCAGAATGAAATTTGAGGAATCCACAAATATTTTAAAATTATACCACATATTGGTCAATAACCCCAAGTTCAAATAAGAAATTACAAGAAACATTTAAGATACTCTAATCCAAATAAAATAAAAACATAACATATAAAAATTGATGGGCTATCTATGTTTCATGTAAATGCTCACCAAAGAGGAACCTCTCCAGAATATCTTATTAATCCAGCAATTTGACCCACTCGTTAGATTTTAGTCAGCCTCTTACTCCAGTGATGTCTGCCTTTTCCCATTAACTCATGTACATTTCCCTGTTGATAAGATTTGGTCCCTTCTGAAGCTTTTAAGTCTCACTTCTGTAACAGTCAACTTGATTACCCCATGTGATTTCTTCCTGTGATTTTACTGAGCAAATGAATTAAGGAAAACCACATGACTGGGTGGGTGTTGGCAAGAGGGTGCCACAAAGTGTCAGCACTGGTTTTAGAAATCTGTAACTACATCTGTCTGATCTCTCCCTGGGCAGTATGAATGTTCCAATGAAGTTTTGTAAATGATTTCTCACAGCCCCAACAGTCCGTTAAATTATGCTGAACTACTTTGATGGAAACAAATCTAAATATCCTTTGGAAAAAGTTGATTATCAAGATAATTTCTTGAATGGTCAAAAATTGTCATGACTATTGTGAAACCAGAGGAGTGGGGGATAGGGTGGGATGAGGTTCATGGCTTATATTCTTCATGGTTTCCTCAGTACTCACATATTCTCAGTGAGAAAAGCTAGTCTGCCTTCTGGGCCATTGTGTTACCTGAGGAAAAAGCTGGCAAAGCAGGATTAAGTGGTTTTTCACACAAAGGGAGACTAAGATAAGACTCAGATAAGAGAAGAAGGACTTCTACTGGCAAAGGAAGTTTGACACAAGTTGGGAGTTCAAGAACTTTTTCATAGGAATCAATCTACATGATCTATTTCTAATTTGGGGATATGGAGAAGCAACGGAGGTGAAGTGGGGGGAGAAATTGATTGAAGAGGAAAACAGGTGCCATGGAACCAGTCTGAGCTCAGAACTCAGTTTATTGACCACCCAGGAGAGCAGAGGGCTGATGACTCTGAAGCTGGAGGACACTTTTTCTGAATCTCCTGGGTACCTATGGATATCTCCAACCAAAGACATTGTTACCAAAGGTACTGAAGACTTCTCCCCTCTGGTAGGTTTTGTTTTTTTTTTTTTCCTTGCTAAACATAACAGCAAAACAACAGTGCCCAAGAAATGTGTTCTTGTTCAGCTAAATCTCCCGGCTGCCTCAGAAATGACTTTGACTTTGCCACTTCTCAGCCTGTCACCTATTTCTCTCTGAATGTAGAAAGGGCTGCATTGGGTAGAAGGTAGTATTGGATGAGGCACATAGTAGAATGTAGAGCTAGCATGTAATTCCTAGTGGCAGAGGATACAATCCTATGGGATTTTGGTTTTAATCTGATCTGAGCTGGGCAGTTGGCAGCTGGCTCAACACATGCAAATGCAAACTTGAGGAGAAGAGTTTACCACAGTGGGAATCCAAGCAGGAAAGAGAGTCCAAGAAAACAGAGAAGGGGAGCACAGAGAAGTTCTAGATGAAGATGGGAGAACCCTGGAATACTCCCCTGGTCTGGACTTCCTGAGGTACGGACATTAAGATTTGGGTCCTAAGATTGCAGCCTGGGAAGAATGGTGACTAGAGAGCTGGTCTTAAACTTAGGGAAAATGGGGAAGAAGAGGCAGGAAAAATCAGATTGCTGGGTGCAAGGAAAGGATGGCAGGGAGGTGAGAAGGGAGCCTGAGGGTCCACTACAATGTTTAGCCCTTTGGTCTGTGAAGTAGAGGGAGACAATTCTCGAACCCCTCCAGAAAATGGGGTAAGGGCCATGAATATTTTCTCAGAGGGGATTACTTGTTGCTAGGATGGAGGTCTACAAGGAAGAGGTGGAGGAGTAGGTGGTAAAATAGTTTGCAGGTGTCTGAGCAATCTTTATAAACAACTAGAAAGGAAAGAGAACAGGATTGAGACAGATTATGATATAATCAAAGAACTGGTGAGCACTATCAGTATTTCACCAAATAGTAGAAACATGTGAATTCAGCAGATCAATTGTTGAAACTCTATTTTGACACTGGCTGATTGTTTTTGAGGCTTTCATAGTTGATTTGATATCATGGAGACAAAATATAAATTTACCTGTCAGTGTGGTCAGTGTGGCTAAATAGTTACTACCACTTTGATTTTTAAAGTTTCTAATATGTTTTCTACAAAAACTAATCCATAGACTTTGACTCACCTTGGGCCCATTTGATGCTGTCAGTGAATTTCCTCACGTTTCAATTGACAGCTAAATTTATTGTCCCAACAAAATTTACAGTTCCCTGTAGACTTGTATCCACAGGATATAATTCCAGGCATGTTCAAAATCCAGGTTTAAGAAGATCTTTGATATAGTGTTATTATTTTTTTAGATTAAGTGATTTTACATTATGAAATTAATGTGTATGCTTTATAGAAAAGATTGCAAATTCAAAGGCTGCAATATTAAAACCTCACCTATAGTACCCCAGCAGGATCAGCTAAGAGTAATCTCTATGAGGGCAGATTTGTCTTATTCCCTTTACTGTATTCTCAGTGTCTATTTGCCAGGGCTTAAAGGCCCTTTATAAATATCATATAAGTGAGTAAGTAAATGAGTAAAATGACCAATAAATTATAAATGAGTTACCACTCTTATATGTTTTTTCCAGACTTTATTATCTGTGTAATATTGGTTTTCCTTTTATTTTTTAAATTTTTCATAGTTGCAATTGTACTGTATATATTCTATTGCTTCATTCCTTTTTCACTAGCCATTTTAAAAAATTAGCAGTGGTTGTGTCCTCATAAAATATCATTTTAAATAGCCTTATAATATTCCATGGAGTGACTGGTTAGTTTAGCCTACCTGTATTCATTCTCATTTTAGGCTTTGAGTTTGCTTTCAATTATTTCCTATTATAAATAGCATCGTAAGATATCTTATTCATAACCACAAATAACATAGATAATATGTGGCAAACTAATATCACAAAATATATTCCTATCCCCAAGTATGTATCTTCTCACCCCACCCTGCAAACCTGTTTCCAAAGTTTTTCAAATTTTTATTCTTGTGAAAAAAGTTTTCCGGCTTAGATTTTGCTCCAAGGAGCATCTTATTTTGTTTGTTTTGTTTTTTGTTTGTTTGGGGGAAAATATTCAACCGTTTTTGCATTAAATTATATATTTTATTGTTTAAAAATGTTCAGAGCCTACTTACATGCTCCAGATGCCAATATAAAGTTGGAATTCAGACAAATAGCCTTGCCCATGTGGCTGGCTGGCTGACTTCCAGGGAGAAAATTACTTTAAATGGGAAACAAGGTAGAAGACAGGTGTTACTCCAATTGGCACATTTTATATATGCATCAGTATGTCAATCTGCCAAGGTGGAATTAAATTTTGGAGCGCCCCCAAACAAATCCTTGAAAAAGTTATTCTTGTCTACTCCCAGTTTTTATACAATAAACTACTGTCCATTGTAGAGTGGCTTTCTGGGTAACATCTGTCACTGTGACTAGTTGGTCTTCATTCAAACATTGGATTAACATATGAGCCTAAAGTCAGGTACAAAGTAGCTGAATTTAAATTTGTTGGGTTGGTTATAAGCCACAGACCTTAGTATTTTGTTCTGTTATTAGATAAAACTACAGATACATAAACTGCTAACCAATTTTACTTTCATAATACAATTGTCTGGTAAACAAAACCTAAGTTATAAGAAATGTTGTAAAGACCAAGGCATAAATATAAGGTGATAGGTCACTAAGTCACACAAAGTGGTAGGATGCAAACTGAGGTAACCTGGTCATGATTTCAGATATTTTCTAAACCTACCACTATCTTGATCCTCAACTATATAACTCATGACTTTATTGCAACACATTACATGTTTTCTGAAGTATTTTTTTTTTTACTTCTGTATCTCTCCCATTAGACATTAAATACCTTGAGGGCAAGATTTTCTTTTCAATTTTTCATTTCTATACATTTCTTTATATTTCTATATGAGGTATACAAAAAGTTACATGATAAATTTAGGCCTATCAAATAAATCTGACTTTGACTGATTATCTATAGTGTCTGCTTTGAAAAAGAGAATTTGACATTTCAGGTATAAATATCAGTTTGGTAGGAAAGTCAGATTTGGGCATTAAATGAGCAGGCAGAGTAATGGAGTAATGCTAAGTAAACTTCCTTAAAAGCAAGGGAACACTTGAGCTTCTTGTCTTCAAAAACGAAACAGAAAATTAAATACAGCAACATATATTAATTACAATATCAAGACCACAAAATTAAACAGCAACTAAGTCATGAAGTGCAAAAAAATAAGGTTTCCCTATAATTGTTAGCCTATCCACGTTAAGCAAATATTGTATTTTAATTAGTAGTCACGCTCGAGAATGCATTCTTTAATTAAATGAAAAACCTCTTTTAATGCAAAGTTAAATATGCAAATTTAAGGCACCAAAGTTGAGAAAAAACCCAAAGCTAAGCTTCTTGCAAGAGCATGGAGCATATAATAAACAATGAGAAAGTATCAGCCTATATTAGATGTGTGTAAGATGAGCAAATATTATTGTAAGCAGCTTAGCATGTCTACATTTAGCAACTTTGGTGATTTCATTTACAAAATTAAGTTCCTTGCACTGCTGATGCTTCCTTATAGAGATTATTTTCTTGTTTTATTTTGGGAGAGAGGACAATTAGGATGGGATTTACGGCAGTGGCGTTGGGGGCAGGGAGGAGGAGGTAGAGATTGAAATCCTTATCTCCAAAACAGATCTTTTGAACGAGTACCTGCCTCAGTTCTGGACCTTTAGGTCAGAGCAGCCTTACCATCCATGTGCCCCTACTTCCAGAGAAACAGTATTTGCATATCCTACCTCTGTTCCTGGCAAATATACTGGTCCCTCATATTTCAAGGCCAACTTGGTTCCTCACCATCTCTTTCATTTCTCCACCTCAAATTCATTGCATTCAGGCTCCGTTCACTCTTGGCTTTTTAGCCCAATTAATTTGGGCATGAGTGTGAATCTCCAGCACCCCCTCTAAGATTTCCTTGACCCACAGCAGATGGGGACCAGAGGAAAACTAGCAAGATTGAAGTAAATTTCAATAGCGTAAGTTGTCCTTTTTTTTTTAAAACTCATATAGTTTTATAGCCAGTCTCAAAGCCCCAAAAGCCTAGCATCCAAATTTGTGAATCCATCTCTATTTTTTTAACTGATGCTCATTATCAGAAATTGGAAACATCTGAAATCAAAACAAGGCCTGTAAAACTGATACCAAGCACCATTAGAGATAAATACTAGCCCATGTCTGCCTTTTTTAACAGATGTGTGGGTATTCAGCAATGAATTTGGTTTCCCCTTGCTGGGATGCTTAATAAACAGTGACAGCAATTACATAAAAGTGAGATTTTATACAGGCTCTCTTCAATCCCAGGAATGGTTAATGAGGCAGATAAAGGATTGCAATTAGTCCAGGAGAGGCTGCATTCAGAATATCATCTTCCTGTAATAAAATCCATCACCTACTCAAGTCTCTTTAAATTGCTGTTTGTGAATGCCCTTGCTTAGAATTGTCTTCGTTCTAAGTATCTCTTCTGGCTAATTAAGGGTTCCAGGAAAAAAATCTCTTAACCTTAGCAAAGTTAAGTTTAGCCATCATGAACCATGCTCCATATGCAAAATTTTGATGAAGGTTGGTGTTGTAAAAAGTACAAAGGGCTAGGTGTAAATCCTGTTTCATCACTTATAAACTGGGTAAGCTTTGGCAAGTCAATCTACCTCCTAAAATCTCAGTGCCTCACCTGCAAAATGGAAACAATAATGGTCTCTAGCTCATGTATTTAGGATTGAATGTATGACTTAAATGACTGTATATAATGTGGCTTGCATAACAGCTCACATGCAGTAAGACCTTTAAAAGGCTAAAATAATATCTATTATTGCCATTATTATTATTTTTAGCAGTGGCTCTAGCAACTGAGTTATTTTGTGGTTAAATAAAGGGACAATTTTTCATGTTTCATGTCTAAAAAAGTAAGTTAATGAATATATTTCCTAAAACTTAAGCTTTTACTCCCCCCCAATTTTTTGTTTGTTTTCCAAAAACTCTGTGTACTTGATATCCATTGTCTGCAAGTGAGTTCTAAATTATGATAAAATACATAAATGAGCAAAAGGCAAAGAGATCATAATCAGAACAATTTCTCCTCCCATACACCCATGCATATGGGCTTAGTTTTTATCTTATCAATTTAATTATTATATATATATATATATATATATGTTTTTTTTTTTTTTTTTTTTTTTTTTTTTTTGCTAGGAAAGGACAGATAGAATGGTTAGCAGTATGGCATCTTGAGCCAGACCACCTCAGTGATCTACTAGCCATATGTCCTAAAGAAAGTCATTTAACATTTTTGTGTCTAGGATTCCACATAGATAAATGGAGATTATAATAGTATCTCTTCATAGGGATGTAATAAATAAATTAGTTAATATTTCAAAAGAGTTTATAATAGGGCCTCACACATAAAATAAAAGTTAACCACAGTATGCCATATACTAAAATGACATCAGGATTTTCCCTGATGCATTGCCTAGAAAAAATTTGAGAAGTTCAAGTGGTTAAGATTGGGAAGAAAGGAGGAAAAACGAATTAGAGGCTACAGCCTCCAAAGTGCCAAGCCTAGATTATTTCAACAAGTACACCAAATTCTAATAGTAAATGTATGTTCTGGATATGGACAGGCAAACTCAGCCCCTCTGTTGTCCTAACCCAGGTGTCTGCCAGAGCTAGAGGCTTTTCTACCCCACACAGATCTAGAAAATGAGGTTTCAGATGTAATTAATTCTAGAGCAGGATTTTTCAACTGCAGCCTTATTGGAACAAAGTTGTGTGTATCCTGTACATTATAAGATATTTAACAGCATTGCTGACCTCTACCTACTATATGCCAGTATCATATCTCTCCACCAGTTGTGACAACAAAGATTTCTTTAGACATTGTCAGTTATTCACTAGGAAACAAAATCTCACCCAGATGAGAACCACTACCCTAAAGATATAAGAAATAGGCTGCTGAATAACAAAACCAAACCATAAGGGACGGTAAATTATTATCTGTAATTAATCTCATTCTCTCTGTATGAAAAGCTTAAATAAAATATTACCAAATAAAATGCGCCAAAGCATTAAAAAATTAACCCAACCTTAAGTAATGTGGAGACTGAAAATTCAAGGTTGGTTCAATATTAAAAAATCTGTTTGTGTAAGGCATTGTGTTTGGTAAGCCACCTAAGAAAAAAGGATTTAATAACATCTAAATCATTCCAGAGAGGCATTTCTCAAAGTTGAAAAATTCTTCACTAAAAATATGAAGGAACTAACTGCTCTATTTAAATGCATTTATTAATGCAATGAATATTTATTAAATGATTGCACTGTTTTATGTACTAATTGTAAGTGGTGAGAATATAGTGAGGTTTAGTACACAGAGAAGCCCCTGCTTTCAGGAAACCTATATTCTAGATGTGAATGTTGAGTGGGAATAATAAAATAAAAAAATAAGCAAGATGAATAAAATGTGAGGGGAAGGAAAACTACCTTAGATGGAGTGGTCAAAGAATGAGCCTCGTGGAGGCAGCATGTTAATTAAGAACTGAGGGATAAAAAGCACCCAGCCACATGAATAGCCTGGGAAGAAATATTTCAAGAATTGACAAAAGCTGAAATATTAACATGGAAAAGAACTTATAACAACAACAACAACAACAACTAAGAAAACCCAGGTGGTAAGTGTGTGAGCAAAGGAAAGATGAAGCACACTGAGACTGGAGAAACAAACAGAATCCAGGCCATGAAGAGGAATTTGGACTTTACTCTAAGTGCAGCGGAAAGCAGTGGTAGAGTTTTAAGCAGAAATGCAATGGCATGATTTTCATTTTTAAAAGATTCCTCTGCCACATGGCAAATACAACTGGGCAGAAGCAAGAGTAGAAGCAGAGAAACCAGTATATGGAAGGCTGCTATAGGAGTTTATGCATAAACTTGATTGTACCTTGAAATGGGGAGTAATGGTGGATTGGGGAAAAGTGGATAGATTTGAGATACCTTGAAGGCAGAACTATAAAATTTTCTAATTGTGCAGATAGGAGCACTCAGGGAAAGGAAAGAATCAAAGCTTTCCTCTGTATTTTTTTCCAGAGCAATTGAGGAAATAGTCATATCATTTACTGATATGCAGATAACTACAGGAGGACAGGAGGTGTTTTGGGGAAAGCAGTGTCCAGAGATCGAAGTTTCTGTAGATGTTTAAAAGACAGTTGGATACATAGGCATGGATATATGCATGCAGATACAAGATCCCAAGATGTCATAACAATGCATGTGGAGGTCATCATCGATCAAGTGATATTTAAAACCATGGGAGAAGGTTTTAAAACGAATTTACTACAGAAAAGGGAAGAAGAAGAGGCAAAATTCAGCTCTGGTATACTCAAACACTTAAGAGATTGGATAGAGAAAGTTCGAGAAGGCAGTAAAAGAAAATAAGAGATTCCAGGAAAGGGTTCCAGGAAAGGATTCCAGGAAACGATTAGAAAAACCAAAATGGAAATGTCAAAAAAGAGTAGTAAGCCATGCTGAACGATGCTAAGGAAGCAGTGTAAAACTGAGAAGTTTTCATTGGCTTTGGTAACATTTAGGTCTTTGTTGATCCTGACATGAAAAATTCATTAGAGTGTAGAAAAGAGGCACAGAATAGAATGAGTTGAAGAGTGAATATGAAGGGAAGAATTGTAGATAGCTCATGTAGTACACAAT
Source organism: Choloepus didactylus (assembly GCF_015220235.1). Lineage (NCBI taxonomy): Eukaryota > Metazoa > Chordata > Mammalia > Pilosa > Megalonychidae > Choloepus > Choloepus didactylus. The sequence continues at coordinate 37,433,962 of NC_051312.1, read as the reverse complement.
TATTCCAAGATGTTTTACTTTGAAAGGAAAAAAAAGTCAATGATTGGGTCAAGATGTTTTTTAAATGCAATTTTATTGAGATATACTCATACACCCACATACCATATAATCCATTCGAAGTATATAATCAATGGCTCACAGTATCATCATACAGTTGTGCATTCATCATCACAGTCAATTTTAGAACACTTTCCTTACTCCAATATACAAAAAATAAAATAAAAAATAAAAAAAGAAATAAAAAAGAACACCCAAATGATCCCATACCCTTTATCCTCCCAATTATTTATATATTTTTGTCATTATTTTATTACTCATCTGCTCATACACTGGTTAAAGGGAGTGTCAGTCATCAGGTTTTTCACTTCACATAGTCACACAATAAAAGCTATATAGTTTATACAATTATCATCAAGAATCAAGTCTAAAAGTATGTTTTTAAAGATGGTTTTGCTTTGCTTTTAAGATGAATGACATTAGATCATGTTCTTCTGCTGAAGGGAATAATTAACTAGAGGGAAGGGAAAGAAAAAGTAAGAAAGTAAAAGAGAATATGAATAAATGTATTTTCCACAAAGGCAAAACCTTAAATGAGGAAAAGACATGGGGATCCAGTGCAAAAATGTAGGTATTAACCTTTGATAGAAGCAGAGATGGTATTTCCCTTGTAATTAGAAAGTAAGGGTGCAGATGTAGGTAGATTTGTAGACAAGGGCCGGAGGAGGCCGACTGGGTCCATGAGTCTTTTGCGATGAGGAAGGTGCAGATGTCCTCCACCTCTTTCTTGGCTTGCTGCTAGAACTAGGCCCTCTGCTCGCCCACTTCCCCACCCCTACCTGGAAGGGTGAAGGCTTGGGAATTGCGCTCAATGTCAAGGGCCAGGTGTCCTCCCCTTTCCTTCTCTCCCTCCTAATAAACATGAATCTGATGTTAAAAAAAAAAAAAAAAAAAAAAAATTGAGGGAATACAAGTCAGATGGCTTCCATTTTTTCAAAGAAGTAGGGAGGGAAGTCATCAGCAAAGAGTAAGGTAGAAATGGGACTGTGGAAGATTTGAGTAGAGAGTAGAAGTTATGAATCAAAAACCAAAATTACATTGAGTTGTAATACTTGGGAACTTTAAACATATACTAAAGAAGAATGCCCATAATTCCAGGGACATTGGAAAGAAGTAAATGGATAAATTGCATTTTCAGACAAAATGATTATACACTTAGAAAACCTGGTTGCATTATCTGAGAAATTCAAATTAATAGCAACTCATTAAAGTGGCTGGATAGAGGATAAAGGTGTAATTATCAGTGGCACTTATCCCTTAAAAGATAAAATGGGAAAAGAAATAACCATCAACAGTTATTACCTTCTCAAATTTTATCTTTAGTATCATGGCAAACCTATACTTAGAAATATTGATCTGTGCATTATATAAGTAATTTTCTCCTCCCTGCTTTATCAGTGGTATCTTAAGTTCTCTCTTTCTTTTTCCTTTACATAAGCAGAGTTAAAAACCTAAGAGTTTACAGACCCAAAAGCCAGGCAGAATGATTCAAATGATTAGAAACAAAAGGAGTTGTGAACCAGTTGTAAATCCACCTGGAGAATGGACAACTTGTACATGATGGGGTGGGAGATGAGGGAAGGAACAGATATAGAATATTGCTCCCTGATTTAAGATGGAACTGAGCATAAGTAATTAGGAAATTCTCTATAATCCAGAGAAAAGGTAGAAGTCCTAAAGGAAAATCTTCATTCACCTGCTGAGAATACATAAGTGCCCTAGGTATTAGAGAAGGCTTTGGTAAATTAGGTGGGCACAAGGAGTAGTTCAGTTCATGAAGCATCACCTAATGTCTTGGCTTTATTTTTGTTAAGAGGTTGCTGTTTTTGGAACTTTAACCAGAACTTCCCCTGCTGCCTTTTATCTCTGTCTGCTAAACTTATGGTAGTTTGACTTGACTCTGATTCTCTCTGCATCCCAGCAGTCATATTGGGGGTCCTCTTTCCAGACCATTTTCCAGACCATTTGAATAAACTCACATAAGGGAGAAAGGGAAAGAGAAAGAAAGCAAACTGGAGGAAGGGAGGAAAAGTAACTTTTCTTAATTATTCATTATATTCCATACTTTGTGCTACACTCTTGTTATTCAGCTCATTTAATCCTCACAGCACCTCTCCAAGATATGTATTACTAATCCCATTTTGCAGATAAAGAAAATGAGTTATGCAGGTTGTTTTAGTTTCCTATGTGCTAGAACAAATATAAAGTGGCTTGACTTAAAGACAGGAATTTACTGGCTCATGATTTCAGAGGCTAGAAATCTTGCTTTCTCCCAGTGTTGTTATCTTCTGGCTGGCTGAAATCTTTGGCATTCCTTGGCTTTTCCATCACATGGCAATGCACATCGTGGAGTCTTTTCCTTTCTCTTCTGGGTTCTGTTGACTTCCAGCTCTAGCTGCTCTCCATGGCTTCCTTCTCTATCTGACTTTCACTCTGCTTAAAAAGGACTCCAGTAATCTGGATTAAAGCCCAACCTGATTCAGTTGGGCCACATCTTAACTGAAGTGACATCTTGAAGAGATCTTATTTACAATGGGTCCACACCCACCAGAAAGCAACCGAAACCGAGGACATGTCCAAAGAGAGGTACACAATTCAATCCCTTATATAGATCAAATAAATGGATAAGTTAAAAGGGAGATCATATATTAGCCATTTCATTTTGTTTTGTTTTTGAGCCTAGTCCCAGTCCTCCACCTTGAGAAGCAGTTATATGGTTTACCTCAGTCATTCTTAGGTAAACATCCCAATATCCATCCAATTTATTTCTTTCTAGGCTCTGCAACCTTTGCTAAATTTCTTTGATGTATTCTGCACAGAAGCCTGTGATTCTGGCAGTTATATCATAATATGCCCTACTTTTAAAAAGTGTTTTAGTTTCCAGGCTGCTATGACAAATATCACACAATAAGTTGGCTTAAACAACAGGATTTATTCTCTCACAGTTTCAGAGACTGAAAGGCTTATTTCCTCCTTGCATAAGTAGTGTTCTGGTTGGCTGGCAATCCTAGGGTTTCCTTGGCTTTCTCATCACAAAGAGATGTTCTCTCCTTTCTCTTCTGGTTTCCCACTAATACCAGCTTCCAGCTCCTCCAATGGCTTTCTCTTTATAAGGCTTCTGCGAATAGGATTAAGACCCACCTTCATCCAATTGAACCACACCTTAACTCCTTAACTAAAAATAACATCTCAAAAGCTCCTATTTACAATGACTCCACATCCACAGGAATGAAATTATGATTAAGAACATGTTTTCTTCCTTAGGTACATAATTCAATCTGTTGTAAACGGCAAGGAAAAGCTAGCCATTTTGAAAATCAAAAATTATCTCTCAACATAGATCCATATAATTTAGATAAGTCTCTTCACCACTAGCCAAATGTAAGTGATGTGACTGCAACTTTGTTCATGTCATAAACAGTCACATGTAATTTATTTGCTCATATGGCTAGTTTCTGTCCTCTTTCTCTCTCCCCATCCCTTATATTTCCCTTTAAGTGGCTCATTCTCTCAAAATACACTGTAAAAAAAAAAAAGACATTGTTCAATTAAGTGTATACCTCCCAAATTTAGAAAGTTTCCCGAGGAGAGAAGAAGAGTGAGCAAGAAGTCAGATGTGTACATCTCCAAGATAAAAGACTGGGGAAATGGAGAGACCTGGTAAAAAGAGAATGAATTTACTGTCTAGCCACTCATTTTCAATTGTGGCAAGATAGATTATTATAGAAATTTGGCAGGTTGACCATTTGTAAGTGTACAATTCAGCGGCATTAATTACTTTCATAATATGGTGCTACTATCACCACCATCCATTAATTAACCTTTTTCATCTCCCAAAACAGAAACTTATTACCTTTGAAGCAAACTTCCTCTCCCCCCAGTTTCTGGTGATAGCTAATCTACTTTCTGTTTCTGTGAATTTTCTTCTTCTATATATTTAACATAAGTGGATTTGTTCTAGTTTGCTAATGTGGCCGGAATGCAAAATTCCAGATATGGATTGGCTTTTATAAAAGGGAGTTTATTTGGTTACACAGTTACAGTCTTAAGGCCATAAAGTGTCCTTCACTGGAGGATGGCCAAAGGTGTCCAGAAAACCTCTGTTATCTGGGAAGGCTCGTGGCTGGCGTCTGCTCCAAAGTTCTGGTTTCAAAATGGCTTTCCCCCAGGACATTCCTCTCTAGGCTGCAGCTCCTCTTCAGAATGTCACTCTAAGTTGCTTTTGGGGTGTTTGTCCTCTCTTAGCTTCTCAGGAGCAAGAGTCTGCTTTCAACGGCCATCTTCAAACTGTCTCTCATCAGAAGCTACTCTCTCAGCTTCTGTGCATTCTTCAAAGTGTCCCTCTTGACTGTAGCAAGCTCGCTTCTTCTGTCTGAGCTTATATAGTGCTCCAGTAAACTAATCAAGGCCCACGCTGAATGAGAGTGACCAAGCCTCCATGGAAATTATCTCATCAGAGTTATCACCTACAGTTGGGTGGGTCACATCTCCATGGAAACACTCAAAGGATTCCAATCTAATCAGCACTAAAATGTCTGCTCCACAAGATTGCATCAAAGAATATGACTTTTTCTGGGGGACATAATACAATCAAACCGGCACAGGAATCATACAGTATTTGTCCTTTTGTGTTTTGTTTATGTCACACAGCATAATGTTTTCAAGGTTCATCCATGTTATAGCATATATAAACATTTCATTCCTTTTTATGGCTGAATAATATTCCACTGTATGAATATACCACATTTTGTTCTTTTATGCATCTAATAAACAACTGAGTTGTTTCCACCTTTTGGTTACTGTGAATATTGTTGCTATTAACATTGGTGTACAAATAACTGTTTGAGTCCCTGCTTTCATTTCTTTGGGTGTGTGCCTAAGAGTGGAATTGCTGGGCTGTATGTTAATTCTACATTTGACTTTTTGAGGAACTGTCAAACTATTATATAAGCAACTGCACCATTTTACATTCCTGCCAGCAATGTACAAGAGTTCCATTTTCTGGATATAAAAACTTGTCAGACATGATTTTCAAATACTTTTCTCCCATTCTGTAGGTTATCTTTTCACTTTCTTGATAATGGCCTTCAAAGCACAAAGTTTTAAATTTTGATGAAGTCCAATTTATCGATTTTTCTTTTGTTTATTGCTTTTTGTGTTTTATCTAATAATCCATTGTCTAATACCAGGTACTGATAATTCCCCTATGTTTTCTTCTAAGAGTTTTGTGGTTTTAGCTTTTGTATTTAGGTCATGATCCATTTTAAGTTAATTTTTTGTATATGGAATGATATATGGGCCCAACTTCACATTTACACATATGTATATCCACTTTTCTCAGCACCATTTTGTTGAAAAGAGACTATTCTTTCCTCATTGGGCAGAATTGGCACTCATGCCCAAAATCACTTGACTATGGTTGTGTGGGATTATTTATAACTCTCAATTCTATTCTGTTGGTCTTTATGCCTGTCCATATTCAAGTAACACATTGTTTTGACTATTGTAGCTTTGCAGCAAGTTTTTAAATCAGGAAGTGTAAGAACTCCAACTTTATTCTTATTTTTCAAGACGGTTATGGTGATTCCAGGTAACTTTCCATATATGAATTTAATGATTGGCTTTTCCATTTCTGCAAAAAGGCTGCTGGACTTTTCATAGAGATTGCGTTGAATCTGTATATCACTTTAGGTAGTATTGACATCTTAATAATACTTAGCTTCCCAATCCATGAACATAGGAAATCTTGCCATTTATTTAGGTCTTCTTTAATTTATTTCAGAAAATTTAGTAATTTTCACTGAACAATTCTTTCACATTCCTGGTTAAATTTACTTTTAGATATTTTATTATTGTAGATGCTATTATAAATGGAATTTTTTCTTAATTTCCTTCTCAGATTGTTCATTGCTGTTGTATAGAAACACAACTGATTTTTGCATGTTTTCTTTTACCAAAACTTTGCTGAATTCATTTATTAACTCTAGTAGCTTTCTTGTGAATTTTATGGGATTTTCTATTTCTGGTATCACATCATCTGCAAACAGAGATAGTTTTATGTTTCCTTTCCAATTCAGATGCCTTTTATTTCTTTCTGTTGCCAAATTGCTTTGGCTAGAATATCCAGTAAAATGTTGAATGGCAGTGGTGAAAGCAAACACCTGTCATGTTTCTGATCATAGGGGGAAAGATGGGATATCAGTCTGTGATGTCTTGTGATGTCTTTATCTGACTTTGGTATTAGAGTATTGCTGGCCTTATAGAATGTTAGGAAGTGTTTCATCATTTTCAATTATTTTTTAAGAGTTTGAAACAGATTGGTGTTAATATTTCTTTGAATATTTAGTAAAATTCACCAGTGAAGCTATCTGACCCTGGACTTTTCTTTGCTGGGAGGTTTTTGATTACTGATTCAATCTCAATCTCTTGACTTGTTATTGGCTTATTGAGATTTTATTTACTTCTTTTTAGTCAGTTCAAGTAATTTGTGTGTTTCTAGGAATTTGGCCATTTCATCAAGGTTATCTAATTTGTTGGCATATAATTGTTCACAGTACTTTCTTATAATCCTTTCTATTTCTGTAACATCAGTGTAATGTCCTCACTTTTGTTTCTGATTTTAATCATTTGCATTCTTTCTCTTTTTTTCTTAGTCAGGCTAGCTGAAGGATTGTCCATTTAATTGATCTTTTCAAAGAAGCAACTTTTGGTTTCATTGATTTTCTCAATTGCTTTTCTATTCCCTATTCCATTTTATTTCTGCTCTAAATTCTATTATTTACTTCCTTCTGCTCATTTGGGTTTAGTTTGCTTTTCTTTTCCTAGATCCTCCAGCTGTGAGGTTAGGTCACAGATTTTTTTTTTTTTTTTTTAAATGTACTCGTTTAAAGTTATAAATTCCTCCCTGAGTACTACCTTTGCTACATCCCATGAGTTTCATTAAATTGTGTTGTATTTTCATTTGTCTCAAGGCATTTTCTAATTTCTCTTATGATTTCTTCTTTGACCCATTGGTTTGAATACATTTTTAAATTTCCACATATTTGGGAATTTTCCAGTTTTTTCCTTCTCTTATTTATTTCTAGTTCCATTCCATTTTTGCCATATTTTGCATGCTTTCATTCTTTTTGTATTTACTGAGACTTGTTTTGAGACATAACATATGGTCTATCCTGGGGAATGCTCCATAATGCACTTGAGAATAACAGATATTCTGCTGTTGTTGTTTCAAGCATTCTATACAACTGTTTGGCCTTGTTGGTTTATAGTATTGTTCAAGTCCTCTATTTTCTTACTAATATTCTGCATAGATGTTCTATCCATTATTGAGATTGGTGTATTAAAGTCTTCTGCTATTAATATGGAACGATCTATTTCTCCCTCCAATCCTGTCAATGTTTGCTTTATATATTTTGGGACTCTGTTGTTAGTTGCTTATATGTGTGTAATTGCTATATCTTCTTGGTGAATTGATACATTTATCAATTTAGAATCTCCTTCTTTGTCCCTTGCAATAATTTTTTCACTTAAAGTCTATTTTACCTGATTTAGTATAGCCATCCCAGCTCTCTATTGGTTCCATCCTTTCACTTTATAGCCACTATTTTTTAAAGCAATTGTATTGAGATATACTCATGTGCCATACAATCATTCAAAGTTTACAATCACTTGTTCACAGTATCATCATATAGTTGTGCATTCATCGTCACAATTTTTGAACTTTTCATTAATCCAAAAAAAAAAAAAAAAGTAAAAAAGAACATCCAAATCATCCCATGTCTTCCACCACCAGCTCCACCCCATCCCCATTATACATTTACTTTTTGTCCCACTCTTAGTTCTGTCAGGGTCCCCTTGTAGGTTATAATCACGCTGGGGCAAAATTGTGAATCATGAATGCAGCATCTGGAAATATTCCTGATCCCAAATGAGAATGTTCTTCATCATCAGTCATGAAGCCATTACAGTTAATTTGTGCAAAAAGTACTACTAGGCCATCATTGTGGTGGAATTCTGGGCACTTGGAGTAAAAGTGATGGAGAGCAGCAATGTCACTCTGGATCGATTCCTTCTTCTTATTTTCTAACTTAACCAGATAGGATTCAATCTCCTTCACAGCTAACAGTTTCTCTGAAGGTAATCTCTCTGGGTGGATTTTCTATTTGGCCAGGATCCTTGCTGTTAGCTTTAAAGTCTCTGAGGGATTAAAGTTTTCCCCAGAAACAATGATGAAAGAACATTCCAGCTTGTGTATGGACCAATCTTGTTTCTGACACTCCACATGGAAGTAAATGCCTGCCTGCATCTTCCACATTTGGACAATCTTTCTTTCCTGATAAAGCAGTACTTGCAATGGTTTCCCAACTCATTGACCGTGAGCACACAGGCATAGGCCAGGCAGGAGAACAGCAATTCCCCCACCTGGAAGGGTTGCAGGGCCCACAGCCTCCAGTCCTTGCCTGGGCTGTAGAACATCTCCAGGCCGATGTTGCCCTCTACTCTCATGGTGGCAGCGAGGTGGGCAAGTGAGTGAGTAGAGCACTGGACTGGCTGGGCCATTGCAGAATGGAATCTGGCTCTGGCTATTCATGAGTGTGATTTTACTGGGGTTTTTCCTACTATTTTTTGTGGCTACAGCAGAGATTCTGGGATGCTTGACTTGGTGTGAGGGTTGAAAGGATAGACAGACTGTAGATTACTACCTGGGGTTTATAAGCTGACTGCTGTAACCCAGCAGAAGGCTGAGGGTTGAGAAGCAAGCTATTCTTTAAGATGAACAAATTTATAGTCCTTTCTTTCCAAACTATCCCAATCTACTTCCATTATAAGCCACATATAGATGAGCAATTATGAAAAATAATAGATATAAATATGAATGTCTCCTTTTGAGCATATAAAATCTCTGGCCTTCCTTTGCACATCTCTGGGATTCCAAAGCACCAAACAATTTCCATTATCAGTGATATGTATATGTATGAGCAAGATGGTGTTATAGAATGGAGGGAGCACAGATAGCAAGCAAATGACCTCATCTGTAAAGGCATTTAATCCTATTGTTAAAAATGCTCTGAAATGATGTGGCCCTCTCTCTCTAGCTAACCCAACTTGGCAGATGAACTCACTGCCCTCCTCCAACGTGGGATCTGACACCCAGGTGTGTAAATACCCCTGGCAACATGGAATATGACTCCTGGGGAGGAATCTAGACCTGACATCATGGGATGGAGAACATCTTGACCAAAAGGGGGATGTGGAAGGAAATGAAATAAGCTTCAGTGGCTGAGAGATTCCAAAAGGAGCCTAGAGGTCACTCTGGTGGGCACTCTTACACACAATATAGACAACCCTTTCTAGGTTCTAATGAATTGGAATAGCTAGCAGTAAATACCTGAAACTATCAAACTACAACCAAGAACCCTTGAATCTTGAAGATGATTGTATAGAAATGTAGCTTATGAGGGGGAAAGCCATGTGGATCACACTCCCCTTTGTCCAGCATATGGATGGATGAGTAGAAAAATGGGGGCAAAAAAAAAACAAAAAACAAAAAACAAAAAACACTCAGTGCTCATTTTTATTTTAATTGTTCTTCCTCACTTTAATTTTCATTCTTATTACTTTTGTGTGTGGGGTAATGAAAATGTTCAAAAATTAATTTTGGTGATGGACACACAACTATACAGTGGTATCTTGAACAATTGATTGTATGCTTTGTATGACTGCATGGTATGTGAATATATCTCAATAAAATTGAATTATTAAAAAAAAATGTTCTGAAGCAATAGAACATGGTACATTGAGTGAGTTGAATAAGAAAGACCCAAGTTAGATTGAGTGGTCAATCCGAAGCAGGAAGTTTTAAGCTGGGTCAGGAAGGATGAATAGGAGCCAGACACACAGACTTGGAAGTAGAGATTAGCAGGCATGCAGAACATCATGCACAGAAGGAGGGCATGCCAGCCTGAAACAATTTGGCATGTTTGAGGAGGCTGCAACCTTCAGAAATCCCATTTACCTAACTTGGGAAACACCAGATACCACTATGAAAGCCATAATAAAATTAATATTTTTTTTCCAAATCATCTAACTATGAAATCACTATTTAAAAAAGAAAAAACAAAAACAGTTCTTATAGCAAATCTATGAAGGGAGCATAATTATAAAACTAGCCAGGTGTTCCAGTATTACTCCAACTGCTTCACCTGTTATATTATTTATAAAACTTCTGCAAATATTTATGCTCCAAGCTACACTTGCTTGACTAGCAGAAAGTCTGGGCTTTGTTCAGATTTCCCTTGCCAAAAGTAACCAAGAAATATTAAGTGTGTAGCAGCCTGTTCATCTAAAATAAAGTTCTTTCTCTTTGAGTCCTCAAGGAGGACAAGCAAGTAGCCTTTGTAATCCTTCTGCTTCAGCATCCACTGCTCTTTTCACCCTTCTTTCTGATGGTTTTCCTCCCACTTTGCTCTATTACTTTGCTGCCCAGAAGTGTCAGTTCATGACTATTTGTTGCAAAACTCTCCAAGTCTCTGACCTTTCGATGACTTTGTTTATCTCTCCCAAGCCTCTAGGGCTCTTCTCCTTCCTTGTCAGCAAGGAAATGATTTTGCTTTTTGCTTCCATCTTTTTACAGGGGATTCCCACAGCAGATCTTCTGGTACCCCTAATTACCAAGTTCTTTCCCCTATATCAAAGCCCCATCTATGTATTTTTTAAGGTGAGCCACAGAGTCAGGGTAGGATCCAAAACATATCTAGAACCACTAATCCCTCCACCATTCATGTCATACTTCTAAGTCAAGGATCACTTTGCTATGCTCTTTATTCCCTCATAATGATTTTCTTACAGGTATGTCTTTGCTCTTTGCCATGCTGGTCTTTGTTTAGCCCCCAATTTATTAGAAATATTGGAAAGTAAAGAAATCCCATTTGTCAATAGAGTTACCTCCCTTCTCATAGTAGAGAGGAATTGTTCCCCCAAAAAGAAATTGGAGTGATGTTCAAAGTAGAAAATAGGTCCTGGTTACAAAACACCAAGTATCTACTTTGAAACTCCATACTACAAATCCCCTGGAAGAACCATTGTGCTAGATATGTTGTGCTGTTATCTTCTCTCATATTTTTTCTGAGGTTAATTAGGTTGTTTCTGTTGTAAACCTGAGACTTAGGTTACTTAAACTGTGGATATTTATTGAACAATAACAACTACGTACCTTACAGCAAAGTTACTGCAATTATCCTTCAGGAATAATTAAGACAGAAACTTGGCTATGCTTCCAGTTCTCATAAAACCTGAAGACAACCACACAGCTATATGCTTCCAGTTCTCATAAAACCTGAAGACAACCACACAGCTATAAGCTTACAAGATCACAAGAAAATCTACATAATCAGAAGTAAAAAAATGTAGTATAAACATGCAGGAAAATCTGTATAGTCATACTCTACAGTTTGGCAACTAAAAGTTGGTAAATATTCAATATGTATTTGCTGACTTCATTGACTCTTTCACATCTCCACAGAAAGAGTTTGTTAATCCCCACCCTGGTGCTATGTCATCCTAAATAAACTTTGCACTGTGTGTCTTGACATAATTACTTCTAGTCTTTGCACCAATCATATAACTATCTTTGTATCTGTTACGTTATAAGGATCCAATTTATGCAGTGAATCTCCATTGGACCTGTTGGATAGAACTTTCATTGCAATTCTTCCTTCCCATGGATCTACAGGTTTGACTTCCTTTGGGGAAAAGGTCCACTAATGGACCAATCCCCTGAGGATGGTGGGGTTACATAGAACTATCCAGCCATTATATCTGGATGAAAACCATTAGTAAGAGGTTGGAGGTATGAATCTCATAAAAGGTAGATTTGAACATGGAAGATACTTAAGCCTTGGCATATTCTAGGCAACTACTTACTCAGCCTGTGGAAAACAGCCCCATCTCCATGTAATCTGAGCTTTGTACAAAGCTTTTCTTCTCTCTTAGAGTGAAGCAGGAACCCAGTCGCTTGACAGGATGTGTGCGAAAACTGGCAACCAACTACACACAGTCTGCTCCTGCGCAGAATGAGACACCCAGACAGAGAAAGAACTAGGTAATGTGTTAAACCTTTAATACAAGCTGAGCACTGTGTCAGCACTGAGCTAGCCACTCTCCTTGGTGCCATTAGATACACATGGCAAGACTTCATTCCCATCATGTTTATCGCTCCAGCATTGCCTGGGGGGGTTGTAAAAACTAGTAGTGCCTATGTAATTTTTCTGGCATGGCTAAGAGAATAGCCTTGAACTTAGAAGCTGATTTCTGGGTATAAAGTGGTAATGGGCTATCATTCACGCCATTCCTTCCCAGCTACATTAAATAATATAATTCGTAATCTGCAGCGGCTGTGTCAGAGGGAAGGCGGGTGCTCACTCGGTTTGACTGCAATTTCAAACACAAATGTGGTGAAGAATAGTCTTGCTGAGCCTACAGATATTGTTATTTCTAGGCACAGCTCTTTTAATTTGTGTAAGTGTTGGATCCTGTAGTTATGGAAGAAAAGAAAAAAGTGTCTGTGACCAGGGAGATGGTTGTGTCACAGAGCGGTAGGGATAAGGCACTATTTTTCTTTAATGAAATGATTCTTTTTCTGCCAGTGTCTTGGTCTCTGAAAAAGAGAACTGTATTTGAATATGTGAAAAGAATGCAGATGAAATGTCATGAGCGAGGTCTTAAAACACAAAGCCATCCCACTTCAAGGAGGCAGAAAATAAGAATTCACAATCCCAAGATGGTGGTAAAGTGTCTGGAGATGGGAGAGGCCACTGTCCTTGAGGGATCTCTATCCTGTTCCTGGTCATCTGGGTCCAGGAGCACCAGATATTTTATTACATGGCAGATCCCACCCCCCTCTCCCTTTCCCCCTCTCTCCCACTCCTCTCCCTCTCCCTCTCCTTCTTTCCTGTCTCTCTGTTTCCAGAGAAGCCCATTCTGATTAGCCACCTAGGGCAAAGGAAGGGAAACCAGATGCCCTGGGAGGAAAATGAATGGAGAAAAACTAATTGCTTCCTTCCTTCCTTCCTGGGAGCTAAAATTGAGAACAAGTGAAATCCGTTGCTGTCTGCTATTCATGCATACAGGGCAATATAGTTTAAAAATAATAGCTTTAATGATAATACCAGGTTTTGCAGTCAGAGACTTTGATTTGAATTCCAGCCCCTCACTTCCTAATCTGAATGAACTCAAGCAAGACATAAACTGCCTGCATTTTGGTTCATTCAGCTGGGAAAGAATGATATTGAGTATCAGGTGCTATGGAAATTAAATTGGATGGTGTATGTAACCCACTTAACACAGTGCCTCAAAACTGAACATGGCATAGCCCAGCATGAGCTGGCCCCTGCCTGTCCATTCTGGTGGCCTCATTTTGGACCAGTTTCCTGGTCCATTTCTACCCTTCTGACACCCTGGGCTTAGTTCAGTTTCTCAACTCTTCCAGGCCTTTTCTAGTCTTTGGATCTTGGCCTGCCATATTTTCATTGCCTGGTTTCTCCTAGTCTCTGATTCTCCTTTTGCCTGGAAAATGTCCCCCAACATATAGGTTTCACCTTTGAAATGAGATTCCTCAAATATGAAAATTAATCTTCCTTTATCCAAAGAACAGGAAAGATCTATCATTTTTCTTTCTCAGCCCATTAAAGTTTTCTGCTGTTACACTTACTTATTGCAATTGTGGTTAAATATATATTTTATAAATTATTTTTCTTAATGTCAGTGCCTCTCACTTAATTGAAAGCTTTATGAGGAAAAGGACTATGTCATCTTGTTTACCACTTATCCCCAGCCCCTGCCGTAGTACCCAGGAGGCACTCAATAAATCTTTGTGAATTAAACGATAGTTCCATTCCCTGTACTTGGTTCATGGGAAGGAAATCAATGAGCATTACCCACCACCCAGAGTGGTGATGCAGCTTCTGTAAATCAAACGGAAATATTATCTGAATCCAGATAAGTGGTCATGGTCCCTGCTATTCTCCTGTCCTCTTCCTTCTTCCTCCATTCCTGAAACATGTGCATAACACAGAGGGCCTGTAGGGCTACAGATACTATCTATGTGCCCTTTGGTGATAGGTCAGATCTCTGACTAAATACTCACATGTTTTCTCAACTCAGTTTCTCCTCATTGATTTAGTGAGAACATGGTCAACAGAGCCCCCGATCCGCCCCCTTATCAACATGCTGAGAATGTAGATCCATTCTCAACTAGATGTTTGACTTTCAGCCCAAATTTAACAGTGAGATTTAGCTTCTCCAATGCCAAGAGGTACTTCACACCACTGATGAAGAGTCATGTTCCTGTTGCATAAATGTTCCATTATTAGATTGAAAAAAGAGTCTGTATGTATTGTTTTTGTGTCTCTAGTACTTAGAACTGAACCAGTACACTGTGGCTTGTGGCTATATATATATATGTACACGCACACACACACACACACACATATATTTAATGTAAGAAGAATGAATGCATGAATTATTCAAACCATAGGCTGGTAACCCCTATTGCAAGTATATGTGAGAAACAGATTTATTGAGTGTTCCAGATATTTTTTTTTTATTACCTTATTTATTTCACACAACAATCATTGGGGAGTGTCCTCTATTTACAGATAATAATACTGATAAGAGCTACTTTTTATTAAACAAAGCACAGAGCTAGTTCCAGAGCTTATGGGGCTGACTCTAGAGTCTAGAAAGACAATTATAGGACTGTATGGTGAGTTCTAAGACAGAAGTTCCATCTAAAAGTTCTATATATAAAGGGCTATAGGAGCATGAGGAGGTAACACAAAATCTCTGTGGCTCAGAGGAAGTTCAGGAAAGAAGTGACTTTATATTGATACCTAAGCATGAGAAGGAGATAGCCAGAGAATGAGCAGTGGAAGAGATATCCAAAAGAGAAAACAGGGCTTGTTGTAAGGGCTTGTTTTAAACATGTGTATGGCTCACCTGAGGAAGCCACAGAATTTTGATATGGCTGGAAGATACAACTTCAGTGTGGAGTTGTGAGACACGCGGTTGGGGATTAGTTGGGGCCAGATCAACAATCCCATAAACCTAAGGTCCAGAGGAACCATTAAAAGCTTTAAAACTATGAAAGATGCAAAGATTTTCTTTTAATATTTAAATAATTATTTCAGATATAATACAGAAAATAGATTTGGGTAGGGGATAACTGGAAGAAGTGGGGATTAGGAGATTAAGAAGGGTGTTGAAATAAGTTAAGGAGGAATGATAGTGTCCTGTACTATAGTGGGGATGTAGGTTGTGGGATGTGGATACATCTTTTTTGAGATTTTCTGGGTGGAACCAATATCTCATGAAAGTGTAATACAAGCCAAATGCTAAGGGTATCATGTCTAACTTACAGAGAAAGATTCTAAGGTTCATAGAAGGAAAGTAATTTGTCCAAGAACATAGCAGAAATTCACAACCAGTTGTTCCCTAAAGATTTATCCTTTCCACCTTGTTCTACCATCTCCCTGTCGCTTGATGGCCCATAATACATGAATTCCCATACAAATGGTGAACTCTGACAGAGAACACCATTATCAACAGAGCAACTTGAATCTTCCTTGTACGGATTCAAACCGACTTCTGCTTCTTCCCCCAAACATTGGCTGATGTACAAAACACTTCAAATTGTCAAATGGAAATTCTCTTTGAAAATCAGTATTAGAACATTTAGCCAGAGACATTGTCAAGCAGTGATCGATTGAAAGTGGACAAATTAAAATACAAATCAAATCTAGATTATCTGGATCTCTCAAATAAAATCATCTTCCACCAACATAGATAGGACACTAACCATAGATAGGATGCTCTTGCTTCTTAGAAAAAAAAAAAAAAAGCCCCTCATTGTCATCTCAGAAGCAAGCACCCCTTTGCTTATTTGCATCTTTCCTGGACAAAAATAAACAAATCTTTAAAAACCTAATGAGTCAGGTTGTTCTCTCTGTGGTATATGAGTGTCTCCAAGGGACTCCAAAAAGCCTCCATTGAGGGTCATTACCTCTTTCAGGCCCTCTGGAAAGCACTGGGTAAATAATTGCTTCCCCACATTACATGGATACCCTGGTGCTCCAAGCATGGAGCCAGGGCCAGGGAGTAACTTCTGAACTGGGAGGATTTGGCTGATTAACTTTCCATTAAATGCTTCCTGACTCCATGCTGAAACTTCAGGGATCAAGCTGAGAGCTGAGAAAAAAGAAACAATCTGAATGCTTCACTGGTAATTAACATCACCAGGTGACAAATCAATACTACCTGGCTTATCCCATAAACCACGTTAACAGGGTGAACTAGGCTTCCAGCCAGAAGCCTTGTGGTTATTTTTCTGTGGCTCTTATTGCTTTAAAGAGAGAAAGGGGAAGGAGGGCTGGATGGTTTTTCTTCAGCTGTAGGTGGTAGTGAGATCTGCAGATGCAAACATATCTTTCAAGAGAAAGGGTCTTGGCTAAAAAGCAAGTAAATTATACCCTGGGATATTGGACAAAAGTGTGAATTTGGGTGAGTGTTTTTTAAACTTTATAAGAGCTCACTACAGAATTATTAGAAAAGAAGATTCCAAAACTTCTGTTTTGGGAGCATCCATGGAAAGTTCCCCCAGGTAATTCTGTATCTGTACTGCAGGCTAATAGGATGTATGCACCTGATGGGCACTGTGCAACTTTTCAAACATGGTAATCAGATCCATCACTACCACACTTATTTCTTGTTTCACATTGATTTTCACATGGGGCTTGCTTGTTATTACAGTAACTGAAACTCCAGCTTCTCAAAGAAATGAAATCCGTGAAAGAATGTAGGATGATTGTGTGGAAACAGTGAACTACCTCGAGGTAGTAATTTGCACACTGTCCAGCAGATGTCAAATATTACTGTGTTTTCCTCAAAAATCTAGATATCTTGTGCCCCTGTGAGTTTACTGCAGCATCCTGGCATACTTTGGCACACACTTTGAGAATCATGGGCATAATCAGCGGTAAAATGGAGATCAGATAGTCTCTCAGACCCCCAGAAACTCTGTTTATTGGCAGAGAATGGGTGATTAAGATAGATGTTTGGGCAATGAGGTATTGCCCATCCTTTTGGAGATGGAAGACACTTTTCTTTTTAGGGGTAAATGGTCTCTAGCACTCTCTATTTAGCCTTCATAGTATCCCTCATTGGGACAATGGTATGATTTAGTTATGCCAAAAGAACTTTACATTTAGAAAAGCCTTGTTTTTTCTTGCTTACTATAAGGTAGCAGAAAAACAGTCAGTAAAATGCAAACATTAGCTCACTGAATCTGCCCAACAAACCTGCAAAGTATCATCATCTCCATTTTCCAGCTGGGGAAGCTGCTAGGGATCAGTTTGGCTGATCCTGAAGTCAGGCCCGGAACCCAGCACTACCTAGCTTCAAAGCCCAAGCTCTTTCCTCTGTAAGCCAGGGAACAAGCCACCTCATGTGGCCACCACACAGCTTCCACATGGGTCTAGAAGGTTAGGCTTGAGATGCCCAGTTCAGTCTTGTTCCATCACTCAGTACTCATATGACCTCAGATAGTTTACTTAATCACTGTGAACCCCAGTAACATCTTCACTAAAATAGAAATAGTAACTACTCCATAGGATCCTTGAGAGTTAACTGACATATATAGCCTTTGTACAGTTTCTGGCACAATATAAACAATTGATATCAGTTATTCTTATACCTATATATAATGGTGCCATTAATAGGAATATATTTTCTATGAATTTATGTTAAAAATTTAGAGAAAGAAATGGTATCAAAATATAGGATGTGTTTATTTTGCACTAGGTAGAATATCCAATTGTTCAAAAGGTGACAATGTTTTTAAGATAAAATCTCTTCTATAGTTTTGCTAAAAATTTTAGGTTTATGTATTTTCACCTCTTACTTCTTCCCCAGGTTTTTGGTGGCAAATGGAGTTTTCTACTGGCTATTGTATTATCATTTAAAAACCAAAGGCAAATAAATGAAAACTTTCAACAAATATCTCATGGAGATTCCCACATCTGCCTGTCCCATCCGGGCCGTACAATCCCTTCTCTGTGTGACTGTATATAGTCCCTAAATGAAAGGCAGGGATAGGAAAGAGATTATTACTCTCTCCTCCCTTCCAATAACTTGCAGGTAAAGATTACTCCAACCTGTACTTGGATTTTTTTTCTTTTTTTTAGTTTTGTCATTTGGAGGAAACCATTTAATGACCTAATCTCTTTGGGACTTGTATTAGTTAGGGTTCTCCTTGGAAACAGAATCAATGAGAGATGTCTCTTATTATCAAATTGTAAAAGTGACTCACGCAACTGCGGGAGCGCACGAGTCCAAATTCTGCAGAGCCGTCAACAAGCTGTCAACTCCAAGGAAGACGTCCGACGAACTCCTCGGGAAACGAACCGACAACTTTGACGAACTCCTCGGGAAACGAACCGACAACTTTGACGAACTCCTCAGGAAACGAACTGGCAACTTCGACGAGCTCCCCAGGAAAAGCTTCACTGAGCAGCTGAAGAAGAAGTGAAGGTTCTCTAACCGTCCGGCTTATAAGCCTCCAACTGATCACCCGGACCAAATCCAGCCAATTGCATTCTCTCACTGTGGAAGCACGCCCCTTGATGAGTCATCAGTCAGCTGCAGTCAATTGACTGATGATCCGACAAATCAACCAGCCTCAAATAGCCTCACAGGAATCGTCAGGCCAGTGCCCGCTTGACCAGACAGCTAGGCCACCTAGCCAAGTTGACACATGAACCCAACCATCACAGGACTTATTTCTCTTATCTGTTTATATTTACATGCAATAAGGTTATCTCTGTTATTTAAATAATCTTAGTTCATTTAAAATCAGCAGATTTTTGAGTCTCAAATATTTATCAAACACTAAACCAAGGGAGATAAATATGTGAGTAAGAAATGCTCTAAATGCCAGATGCTCAAAATTGTGTGTGTGAGAGAGACAGAGAAAGAGAGAGGGAGGGGAGAGAAGTTGGAGAAACAGAAGGAGAGACAGAGACACCGCTTCATTGTGCCGGCACAAACAGAAAGGGACCTTTTTAGCCCTTTCCCTTTTAGAATTTATATTAAACTGACACCACTCTTCACATCTTTCTGTGCTTCTGCTGGTCCAGGTTGAATAATTTTCTTGAGACCCATGTTTAAAAAAAAAAAAAGCAATTAACCTTCCTTAAACAGCTAATTCCCCTATAATTTTAAAATTTTGGTTTCAGGACATTAATTATTTTTTCAATGGTTGAAAGAAAGGGGGAATTTGAGAATTCATAAACCTCTAACCTAACTAAAGATAAAAGAATTTAGAAAAATCTTATTTTTTAGTACTACTATTCAGCTTATACGCACACACACACACACACACACAAATACAGATTTACATAGGTTTTCAGGGTTTACAGTAGCCTTAAACAGCAATATTAAGTATGTGTATTGGATCTTCCTTTTCTTAGTATTATTATTCAAAGCTATTTTAACTTCTAATCTGAAATATAAATAAAGATTATATATATTTCTAGAAAGAGAAATAGACATCAATATAGATATAAACTTAGACATAGATATACTCACAGATACAGATACCCATTTAAAAACTGCCATTTCTCTACTCCATGTCCTGAGATCTCTCCAATGTTAGTCCGTTTCCAAGGCAGGGGAAAGAAAACGAAAGCAGTCTTTTTCCCCTCCTTTAGTTTTCTGATCTCAATTGATAAAGCTTGGTATTACCTTGAAGAATTTTTATATGATATATATATTAATGAAGAGTATGTACATAAGGAGTGGGGGGTGATGAGGAAGAAGCAATTCATGGATTTTATTTCAGCGATTTTAATTTCAATTCCCTTTTGACTCTTAAGTGATTTACCACTGACGCTGAACTGAGAAAATGAGCGACACGATTCTCATTATTGTTACGGGGTTCACAGTTGAATATTTACTTGGCTGTGTTTATAGCTAGCTCCATGGATGAGAGGATGAATGATTAACAGAGCACATATAGAAATGATAGAAATCCTATAGTAAATTAAAACCAGAGAGGAGGAAGGCACTTAATTACTTAGTGAAAATGTGCTGCTTTGGCAGCCGAGAGTACAATATCCTTTCTTCAGACGTGACGATCATGTTATTAAAAGTTAGTGATTTTCAGCTCCTACTATGTGCCTGTCCTGGTATTTGGGGCTAGGAGTTAATATAGTAAATGAGAAAAATTCATGCAATCTGCCTCCTTGGAACTTGCAGCATCATTTAGTTCTATGAAGTCCTCACATCAGCTTCTGCAGTTAGGTCTTATCATCTCCATTTACAAAAGTGAAAACTAAGTTTGAGAGAGGGAGGATGACTTTTCCATGGTCACTACGTAGGAATGTTTGAGTCAGAAAGTGAACTCAGGTCTTTTTGACTCCCAGACCCAGTCTTTTACACTGTATGGGGTTGCCTCCCAAGCCAGGTGTATTGACAATACAGAACTAATTACCTTAGTAGTCCCTCCTTAATTGTTTTTCAGCTTATGCCAGTTTCATAGATAAATTTATAATCTTTGGAAAACTGATGGTGATTTTAACTTTAAATATATTCTAACATTATATATGGTAATGTAATCACTCATTAAACTTAAGAATGAGTGGAGTTTTCCAGAACTGTGAGACTTCATTTAAATTTTCAGAATGATATTAGCCGTTCTGACAAAAATAATTATGAGGAAAGAATATGTTTCATTTATACTCCCATTTCAAATGATTAATGACCTAGAGCTGTCTTTTCTAAATTTCAGTCCTCTAGCCTTCTATCTCAACGAAGCTTGTTAAAATGCAGATTCCATACCCTATTGAATCAGCATCTCCAGGAAAAAGAAAACAAAATAAAACAAAACCTGGGGATCTGTATTTTAAACCATTTCTCAAGGATATTTCAGTCTATAATCAGATATGGGAGCTACTCTTTTAGTTATGAACTACTCCATTACAAATGGAGTAGAAGTATAACCTCACCTCCTTTATTGCTAAACACTGATTAAAAAAGAGCTCAAAGCCTCATCTAGAGTAGCAGGAACTCCAATAACTTTCTCTTAAAGGAGAGCGGACTTCTCACCAATATTGTTGAAAACCCAACCACCTACACAAAGTCCTGGTAATTGATTTATGAGACCACTGCTTCCTTTTCTCTCCCTGCCACGCTCTATTGCGATTCAAAGTTGGTTCTTTTAGATTGGTCTGCAGGTATATCTCCTGGACATTTGAGGAAAGATGACTTCACGCATTTGATACCAAGTTCATGGACATCTACTCAATGTTCCGGTTCCCATTTTGATCCTCCACTGAGTCATCAATTAAGAATCCCTAGGAATTATGTCATAAGTAACCTACACATCCTCTTCTCAATTACAAAACAGAAAAGTGCTATCTTTTCCCTTTCTAGGGGAAGAGATTTGATTGCTTCCAGTAGGAAAGAAAACTGTGACCAAAAAAAGCCCATCTACAGAAAGTTTCCGCTCTCTTCTCCCTGGAAAATTTTCATTCTTTATCCTTCATCACAAAAGGTTGATTATACACCCATCCTTGCCAATAGCACTTGACTGGCTTTTAAGAGGTCATGACCTCAAAAAGCAGGAGAGAGCCTGTTTCACTATTTCATTCAGTGTTTCAAAGGCAAATTGCCCTCTGAAGGGTCCTTAGATGAGTCTAAGCCTTGTTTAAAATGGTAAAACTGAAACAGAAATGAATGCTAGAACTTCATATATAGGTTCATATAACCTATTTATAGTCAAATACCCAAATTCTTTATTTTTTACATTATTGCCTTAATTTCCTTCAATTACCATGTTCCACATGTCAAGATGGGACATAGAATAAAAAAAAAAACTGTTTCTTAGAATGTTAGAATGGACATCAAATTCTACCTAAATCATGGCCCTAAAATATCGAGGGAAACAATAATTCTGCACTAGAGATGTGTCAAATGATGTTGGCCACAACTTTCCCATTCTTGTTAGTAATCTAAACCATTTTCTCTCTGCTCCATAGAATACAAACCCTAAAAGACGATAATAAAATTTCCACACAATACACGGAGTTTCTTTCATCAATTTTTTTTGGAAAATGACCAGTATAATAAAATTGTTTACTGAAGGGTTCACAAAATAATGTTAACCTGCAAAGAAAGATTTAGTCTAAGTTTACCCCAAGCTAAACCCATAGAACAATTTTTCCAAAGAATATCTTGAATGATTGGCATTCTACAGAATTCACCATAGTAAATGTTAATCCAGACCAACTCATGTCATTGATCAATCAACAGGCAGGTATTATTAAATATCAGCAAAGTTCTAGCACTCTGCTGGGAACTGGGGTGGGAATGGAAAAGTGTATAGAAAGGAAAGGAAAACTACAAGGGAAATAACCTTTACTGGAAGCTGGTTACTTGTCATACACTGTAACATAATAACTTTAATAACTATAATAATTTCCTCATATGCATTCTCATTTAATTCTCATAAATATTTTCAGCTTCTGCAACTGTCCAGGACACAAATAAGATACAGTGTAAGTGTGAGGTCCTATACCAACCCTCTTTAATTGCATTAAAAAAAAAATGTTAGAAAAATGTAATCTTATAGTTCTGCAAAACTGTGATCATATTTTAGTATTAAGACTGTGGTTTTAGTGAAATATATTTTCCCTTTCTGAGTTGGCTTCCCCCCCTGCTCCTAATCTCCTCTATCATATCGCATTCCAGTCCACTAGATACCTCATGCTAACAACCTAACGTTGTAGTACCATAGTTTTTGCCACAATCATATGATTGTATACACATGCATGTACCTATTTCATCAATTCTAAGATGCATCTCTGCCACATTTTAATATCTCTTAAATCAGGATCCTTCTTATAATTGCTGTGAAACACACCCACTGTGCTGACCGTATTGCCATTGTCTATTGCGGGCACATAGGATCTAATGGATAGGAGTCTAGGCCAGGAAGAAAAGCCTGAAAACAATGATGGAGACTTGGTTTAGGAAAGGCCTTTGATTTTTTTTTTTTTTAATTCCTGATTTTTCTTTATTAAAGAAGTTGTGGGTTTACAGAACAATCATGCATAATATACAGGATTCCAATACATTATCCTATTATTAACACCTTGCATTGGTGTGGAACATTTCCCTGAGTTTTAACAAATGCATGTATCTGTATAATCCAAACATATTGAAAAATGGAACATTACCATTGCCTCCAAAATTCTCAGAGTTCTCATAGTCCTCGTAGTCCTTTTCAGTCAGTAGTTGCTTCTACCTACTTCTCTTGAAGCACAGTCACTGTTCTGAATTTTTTTTCTCACCATAGATTAGTTTTGCCTGTTCCAGAACTTTGCATAATGAAAGCATGCTGTATATACTCTTTTGTGTAAGACTCCTTTAAGCCTAACGTTTCTGAGATCCATCCATATCACTGCATGTATAAATAGTTCACACCTTTTTATTGCTGAGCAGTATTCCACTGTATGAACCATGATTTGCTTTTCCTTTTTCCTCTTTTTTTAAATTCGATTTTATTGAGATATATTCACATACCATACAGTCATCCATAGTGTATCATCAATTGTTCACAGTACCATCATGTACTTGTGCATTCATCACCACAATCAATTGTTGAACATTTTCATTACTCCAAAATAATAAAAATAAGAATTAAAATTAAAAAGAACACCCAAAACATCCCATCCCCCATCCTCCCTATTATTCATTTAATTTTTGTCCCCATTTTTCTACTCATCTGTCCTTACACTGGATAAAGGGAGTGTGAGCCACAAGGTTTTCACAATCACACAGTCACACTATGTAAGCTATATAGTCATACAATCATCTTCAAGAATAGAGGTTACTGTGTTGCAGTTCAACAGTTTTAGGTATTTCCTTCTAGCTATTCCAATACACTAAAAACTAAAAGGGATGTCTACATAATGCATGAGAATACCCTCCAGAATGACCTCTCAACCCCATTTGAAATCTCTCAGCCACTGAAACTCTATGTTGTTTCATTTCTCTTCCCCCTTTTGGTCAAGAAGGCTTTCTCAATCCCACAATACTGGGTCCAGGCTCATCCCTGGGAATCATGTCCCACGTTGCCAGAGAGGTTTATACCCCTGGGAGTCATGTTCCATGTAGGGGGAGGGCAGTGAGTTTATCTGCAGAGTTGGCTTAGAGAGAGAAGGAGGGCCATTGATCTTGATTGCAGAGGAAGACGTTCCATGGAAACTCAAATATTGATGATCTCAAGTTGAAGAGGGATTCAGATACACCCTCCATGCAGATAAAGAATTTTTAAAAAAATTTAAAAAAATTATTTTGCCTACATGTTCCTTTTTATATATGCATGAAAGTGACATGATAAACATCTATGTCTAGCTGTATCTAAAATAACTCTTTGAATAAGAATGAAATTTCAAACTGTTAAAAATGCCTTGTCATAGTTTCATTTTGCAGCAAGTTTTTCTTTCTTTATCTAAAAAACAATGATGCATTTTGCAATCAATGGAACTTTAAGATCAATTAAATATAGTACATAAACACATATACACATATATACTTGCAAAGTTTTGTTTATCATGTTTAATAACAATGGAATCATGTTTTATACAGTTTACTTTTATTTTGTTGGTCTCACTCAGTGATAACTTGTGGAAATTCCTATATTCCAAGTAGTATATCTCACCTTCATTCATTTTATTGGCTAACTAATATTCCAGTGATTTTTTTTTCCTTTCTTCTTCTACTGATAGGTGTTCACTTTATTATTGGATGTTTCTATTATAAACAATGCTTATGACTATGTCTTATATACTGCAGATTGCTGAGTTAATACATGTATGCAGTTTAAAATTCAATATATGTGAATGTGGTTAAAAGGGGAGATTTTAGGTTATATATGTTACTAGAAAAAATTAAAAGACAAAATACAGGACAATATAACACAAGGAACTCTATTGTAGACAATGGACTATAGTTAATACTACAAGAATGTTCTTTCATGAATTTAACAAATGTACCACACTAATGCAAGGTGTTAATAATAGGGTGGTATACAGGAAAAAAATACACCTAATGTAAATTATGGACTATATTTAATAGCACTATTTTAATATTTTTTCATCAGTTGTAACAAAGGTACCACCACACCAGTGCAAAGTGTCAACAATAGAGGGTATATGGGAACACTGTAATTTTTACATGATTTTCTATAAACCTACAACTTCTCTAATCAAAAAGAAAAAAAAGGACATATTTCATAGGCCTGTGTATTGGGTGTTTTAAATGAAGTAATTTATGTAAATTGCTTCTCACAGTGCTTACAACTTTGAATCTCTCAATAAATCTGGCTACTACTGTTAAAAAAAAAAGTACAATTATAAAAAATGCTGTCATCAATTGTAACAAATGTTCCACACCAATGCAAGGTGTTGGTGATGGGGTAGTGTATGGGAATCCTGTATTTTATGCATGATTTGTTCTGTAAAACCACAACTTCTCTAATAAAATATTTAAAAATATAATAAAAAATCAATAAATATTGCCAGTTTGATTTCCTGAAAGGATAGATTAATTCTTTCTTAAGCTAGCGATGTATGAAAGTACTCTTTCTCCTGCATGCATACCAGCAATATATATTATAGCAGTTTTTTTGGAGTCAGCTGTGTCTTTAGAGATAAATCATTGTTACTTTAACCAGTATTTCTGTGAAAACCAGTCAGAGATTTTTATAACCTTTCCATATGTTTGTAAGGCATTAGGTGATCTTCTTCAGAACTCTCCTATTCATATATTCTATCTGGTTATCTTTTCTTCTTTTGGCAGGGGAAGGACGAAATCTTTTTGTAAGACTTACTTGTATACGATAGATAAAACACTTTGATCATTTGGGATATATATTTTTTCCAAGTCTATATTTTGATAATTTTACCTCACAACAATCTTGACTTTTTATCTCTATCCTTAATCTTATGGCTCCAGGATATCCATATTTGGTTAAATTCTACTAGATTATCTTGCAAGATTTTTTTCTTCACTTATGTTTTCATTTCATTTGAAACTTATTTTTTATATAGTAAAATAGAGGTCCAATTTTATATTTTACTTAGTTGTGTCATCACCATTCAATAAAGACTACATCCTTTCTCTGCGGTTTGAATGGTACCCTAGGAAAGCCTCTGTTCTAACCCAATCTTGTGGGAGCAGGCCTGTTGTGAGTGGGACCTTTTGATTAGGTTATTTCCATGGAGATGTGACCCACCCAAGTCAAAGGGTGTCTTAATCCTTTACTGGAGTCCTTTAAGAGAGTTCATGGAGAGAGAAAGCTCAGAGAAGCTAAGATTTGTAATCCAGAGTTTGCCCCCAGGAGAAGCAAGTAAGGACCCACAGGAACTGAGACAGAAGCCCAGAGACATTTTGGAGAAAGCCACTGAAACCAGAAGCTAAACTCGGGAGAGAAGGTTCTGCAGAGCCAGCCATGTAACTTTCTATGTGACAGAGAAAACTCAGATGCCATCAGCCCTTCCTCAGAGAAGATAACTTCTTCTTGATGCCTTAACTGGGACATCTTCATGGCCTTAGAACTGTAAATTTGCAACCTAATAAATCCCCATTGAAAAAGCCAGTCCATTTCTGGTATATTGCATTTTGGCAGCTTTAGAAAACCAAAACATTTTCCTGCTTATTTGATTGAACTCTCAGTTTTACATATGTTACCTTCTTATATACACAGAGATATGACCTGAGATATCTGTAAGTTTCTCATGATCCATCATTTTATTTCTCTACCAACAGCACATTGACTCTATCACAAAGGCATGACAGTGGGTTTTGATATCTGGTAAGGTAACTACCCTTCTTTTTTCCCAACTTTTTCTCTGACCTATTCTTGGACATTTATTCTGCTATGTAAGCTTTAACAGAATTTCATCCTACTTTGTTGTGCAACCTTTTGCTGTTTAACCCTTGCTGTTTGCTGGTTAGGTAATGTGCACAAAGTAATGTACCTTGTAAAAGTCAGATACTATTTGATCCTAGCCTAATACGACTACAATAAATCTTCTTGTATGCAATCCTGCCTCCATTCATAGTTTCCTTTGATGCTCATACAAAACTGGCAGCTGTGGTTTTTGTTTTCTGTGAATGAGGAATTGAAACTAGGAGAAGAGTAGCTAATTTGCCTTTAGATGCATGTCATTGGGGAGGTAAAGGGAATACTCCCTTATTCATTATACACTATAAAACTCCAAGAATACCAGATGTTTTTATAATTCTCATCCCAAAATTACTTTCTGCCCTCTCCATGACTCTCTAAATACTGACATTTTACCTTTTAACCCCTGCATGAAAAGGCCTGATGCACCTTTGGAAAACCACCCTAGTTGATCCTGGACATAAAAATAAAGCAAAGTGGGTGTGATTGTTCCAGAGGAGAAAAGGGAGAACTGCATTCCTTGAACAGGACTCCCCATGGCAGACCCCTTACTTTTGCTGCCACTAGCCTGGACACTGAGCCAGGTTTTGACCAATGGCAAATCTTCAGACCTGCAGGCACTCCTGATGGGACAGTAGGAATCAGAAGTATTTTGCATCAATGCCTAGGATTCAAGTGCTAAGATTTGACTTGGGAGTCATAAATTCAGACCTACTGGCTTCTGGAAAATCTCATCAACAAAAACATTAACACTTCACTTATCCTCAAAATCAGGAGAGTACGTATGTTGGTTTGCCTGAGACAAGGTCCAAGTTTATGCCTGTTGTCTCAGTATAATTAATAATAAAGTCCTTTCACTCTCAACACTGTCTCAGTGGAACAACAAATTATATGTTCATGCTACTCAGAAAGAGAAAACTCAAAGCCTAGCATATAGCCTGCAGTTAAGTGAGGCTTACAGAAATATCAGTAGAATGCCAGCGGTAAAGGACTCCAGGACAAAACAGTCATGACCTATTTTATGCCATTGTTATTTAATAGTAATATTTTCTTCTGGTAAAAGAGGTTGCTCTAATTTGGGGGACTTTTTGCAGAGCCAAATGGCCTATGTGCTGAAGTAGAGGGGAGAAGTAACTTGGAGATACTATTTCTGTCCTCTAAAACCATATATTGAGGGTTGATGGAGCCAATGTCCCCTGGAGATTGTGCATTTCAAAGACACTATGGTGCTGAGGCTCCTTACTTCCGGCTGGCAACAACAGCACCATGACTGATCCTGTAAGAAAGTGTACACGGATTCAAATCTGCATTCTTTGATTCCAGTTCCCTTACAATTAAAATTTTGAGTAGAAAAGTAAAGTAGATAGTAGTCATGGGCAATTAGAGACAGTAAACATATCTGATGGCTAGGATGAACAGGAAAGCTAACTGTGCCAGTTTGAAACTGTTATGTAACCCAGGAAAGACCATGTTCTTTAATGCAATCCCATGAGGGCAGACTTAGTATAAGCAGGATCTTTTGATTTGGTTGTTTCTATGGAGATGTGGCCCACCCAACTATGGGTGAGACCTCTTGATTAGATTATATCCATGGAGTTGTTACCCTACCCATTCAAGGTGGGTCTTGATTAGTTTACTGGGGTCCTTAAGAGAGCTCAGAGGCCAACACAGTCCCAGGCATTTGGAGATGCAGACAGGAAGATGTTTGGAGATGCTAAGCTAAGAGAAGAAGCCCAGTATTTTCCCCAGGGAAGCTAAGTGAAGACCCCCAGACACTAAGAGAGAAATGCCCTGGGAGAACAAGCAAGGATGCACAGGAGCTGAGAGAGAGGGAAGTTAAGAGAGACAGAAGCCCAGAGACATTTTGGAGAAAGTGATTTTGAAACCACAACCTGGGAGCCAAGGGCCAGCAGACACCAGCCATGTGCCTTCCCAGCTGACAGAGGTGTTCCAGACATCATCGGCCTTTCTTCAGTGAAGATATCCTCTTGTTGATGCCTTAGTTTGGACACTTTCCTGGCCTTAGAACTGTGACTTTGTAACCTAATAAATACCCTTTAGAAAAGCCTATCCATTTATGGTATTTTGCATAATGGCAGCTTTAGCAAACTGGAACACTAAACATAAAGAATAGATAGAAATAGATTTTGACAGGTAGAAGAGAAATTAGAATGTGTATTAGATATAGAAGGAGCAATATGATGAAACCCTTGTAGGCAAAAGTAAGCACAACATAAGGATAAGTAGCTAACATTTATCTAGTGCTAACTCCCTATGTTACATATAAAATGAATTCTGTGCTGTTATTCCAACAACAGCCCCAGCTGAGGTTTCAGCTGACAACCAGCATGAACTGCTAAATATGTGAGTGAAGAAGTCTTTGTGGTGACTCCAGCTCAAGCCAGCATCTGTTGCTAACTAACTGAATGAAACTGAGTGATTAAGAATCACCAGGCTGAGCACAGTCAATCTCTAGAACCATGAGAGAGAAATAAATAAATGATTGTTGTTGTTCCAAGTCACTGAGTTTGGGTGTCTTCTGTTACTCAGCAGTAGACAAACAGAACAAGGACTAGAAGCATGTTCAAGAAGGAAGGCTGTGTTATGGAGACAGATTGGGGTACAGTTGTTTATATATTCAAGTTATTCATTCAGTAGGTATTTATCTATCATTCAGAGGACAAGTCATAGACACTAAACAGGCAATATGAGTACAGAATAGTTCCTCCTCCATAGCATATCACAACATGAGAAGGAAAACAGACATCCTCTATAGCAATTAATAATGAAATGGCATATTGCCTAAAAGAAAGGTATTGCTCAGTGTTATGGGTTAACAAAGGAGGGAGTGACAGATTCTTCATGGGGACAGTGAAAGGAGGGATATTTTTGAAACAAAACTATGAATACATTTTAAAAAGTGGAATAAGGAGGAAATTTTTCCAGCAAAAGTGAGCATGAATAAAAGAACAGAAGTGTTAAAATATGTGGCTTATGTAAGCAGTCAGATGTGGTTTGTGCATTGTGGTTGAGAAGGGATGCTGAGAAATAGTAGATGAAGTGAGTGACCTTTTAAAGGAGGAATTTGGACTCTAATCTGTAAGTTGAAGGGAGACAAGCACTATGATGAATAATAGCAATAATATTAACCAAAGATCCTGATGGCTTCAGAATTTTGCAGAATGAGAAAATTACTTGTTTGATCAGCACGATTATACCCTATCCTGTTTTCCCCAGCAAATAGTAATGAAGATATAGGCAGTCACTAAAAGAGTTCTTTGGAAATGAATAGGTCATGTACTCAAAGCTTCCTAATTTCCAATTTTCCTTCCATGTCTTCTTATTCTTCTCTTTATTCCTACATATGCACACAACTTCCAATTGGAGAAGTATTGTTTCTGTATACTTACATATGGAAATAAAGTTCATTTCAAAGCAGAATGACCATCACAAATGAGAATGAAAATTGCTAACAAGTGAAGGCATTTGTATACACTTCATGGCCCAACCAATAAATTAAGGTTTGGAGGCACAGTTCCAAGAATTCCCAAATTATCTTATTTTTCTGATTACCACAGGGCCCTTGGTCATCCTTCCTGGCAAACTTCTTTCACTGGAGCTCATAATTTATCATCACTATTTTGATTTACCCTGCTCAGCTATTTCAGTGTCCTTTAAAATCTCTCACTGAAGCCCAAGGACTGCTGTTCTAGTTTGCTAAAGCTGCTGAGTGCAAAACACCAGAGATGGATTGGCTTTTATAAAAAGGGGGTTTATTTGGCTACACAGTTACAGTCTTAAGGCCATAAAGTGTCCAAGTTAACACATCAGTAATTGGGTACCTTCACTGGAGGATGGCCAATGGAGTCCGGAAGACCTCTGTTAGCCGGGAAGGCACGTGGCTGGCATCTGCTCCAAAGTTCTGGCTTCAAAATGGCTTTCTCCCAGGATGTTCCTCTCTAACAACCTTGCTCCTCTTCAAAACGTCACTTACAGCTGCACTGAGTTCCTTCTCTTTGAGTCAGCTCATTTATATGGCTCCACTGATCAAGGCCCACCCTGAATGGGTGGGGCCATGTCTCCATGGGAATATCTCATCAGAGTCATCACCCACGGCTGGGTGGGGCAAATTCCAAGCAAATCTAATCAGCACCAAAATGTCTGCCCCACAAGACTACATCAAAGAATATGGCTTTTTCTGGGGGACATAATACATTCAAACCGGCACAATTGCTAACAACTGATTCCTTTGATGGTGTCTGTGCTGGTTTGGATGTATCATGTCTCCTAAAATGCCATGTTCTTTAATGCAGTCTTGTGGCGGCAGAGGTATTAGTGTTGATTAAGTTGGAATCTTTGGATTAGGTTGTTTCCATGGAGATGTGACTGTGGGTAATACCTTTAATTAGATTTATTTCCATGGAGGTGTGGCCCCTCCCGTTCAGCATTGGTCTTCATTAGTTTACTGGAGCGCTTTAAAACGAGCCACACAGGCCCAGATGCTTGCTGCCACTAAGAGAGACATTTTGGAGACAGCCATTGAAAGTAGACTTCTGGTAGTCCAGAGTTTGCCTGGGAGAAACTTAAGAGAACACCCCTAAATACATAGAGAGAAACATCCTAGGAACAAGCCATTTTGAAATGCAACCTGGGAGCAAGTAGACACCAGCCATGTGCCTTCTGAGCTAACAGAGATTTTCCAGATGCCAATGGCCTTTCTTCAGTGAAGGTATACTCATGATTCTGCCTTGGTTTGGACACTTTTATGGCTGTAGAACTCGAACTTTGTAACCAAATAAACCCCCTTATAAAAGCCAATCCATCTCTGGTATCTTGCACAAGGGCAGCATTAGTAAACCTGAACAGTGTCCATAAAGGATAATAAATACCAAAATTAGCTTTCCTGGGCCTATGTAAAATATTATTACCAACAAACATTGCATACACATATACTGTTGATAATAATAATATATGACTCTCTTTAAGCACTATGTACCAGACCTTAGCATTTTACATCAGTTGACTCATTTAACTCATTTAATCCCCGCAGTAGCACTGTTAGGTAGTTCTCTTTCACTTGGGATGCTCACTCTCAGAACCCAGCCACCATGTCATGGACATTCAGATGGCATTAGCCTCCCACACTAAGTCTTCCAGCTGAGGCTCTAGAAACTAACGGAGCCAAGACAAACAACTGTGCCCTGTCTGAATTCCTGACCCACAGAGACTGAAACAGGGAGAGATTGGGGGTAATCTGTTATACAGAAGTAAATAACTAATAGACGAATAAAGTGGATAACTAATACTCCTAAATTACAGATGAGGAAACCCTGTTGTAATTATTTGTTGAAATGTTTCTTTTCTCCAGTAAGTTCCCCTATGCCGAAGGCTATGTCTTATTCATCTTTGTGTTTCCTGCTCTACGCACTGGTCTTGGTACTAGTATGAAACAATGAATGTTTGCTCAGTGAAGGGATTATGAGAACATTAGAGAGAGAGCAGAGGGAGACTGTCTCCTAAGCGCACTTTTCTTCTCTTTACCCGATTCCCCCAGAGGGCAGTCATTGTGTGCATAAGCAAGCAAACCTAAATTGTTCATTTATTACAGAGAATGAGGCCTGTGAAAACTACATAAAGAAGGCAAATCACATTCTGGAGCTGACTTAAAAGGTATTTTTGCAGGAAAACTGTTGAGCTAAAGTACCTCTTCACCAACTACTGAGACAAAAAAAAATTTCTTCTTTTCTAACATTGTGCTTAGAAACAGCAGTCTCCTAAACAAATAGATGACAATGCTACCTTGTAATGAAGGAGCCCAGAAACCATAAACCATCCCCTCTTCAGACTTCCACTTACTATTTCATTAATGCTCTTTCAGATACTGTGATCTGCTCCCTGGTTCTATGTACAAACACAAAAGAAAACTCTAGAAGGTATGGAGATTGCCTCAGTTTCCTGCTGTGTCTCTGCTCCCCTTCCCTGGCTTCTCTGAGTGCTCTGTGTCTACTGGCCTGTACCTGTGGCATTTGGCAGCAGAAGACTGCCTTTGCACTACTGAAGCCATCTGCCAAAAGTGACTGGTTGGTTAAATCCCCCTGCAGTTACCTTTAGCCAATGACTGGTGGATGTAAGCCTCTGAAAGCTCAGCTCTCTTTTTGGGGTTTGGACAAACTCTGAGATGTCATTTACACAGAGCTGCCCTTCAAGACTATCTGAGTTCAGGACCAGAGATCTCCCTCTTTGCCATCCAGTTTCCCCCACTAGCTTAAAGGCTTCCAGATACATCTTTAATACATCAGTTGTCCAGAACTTCTCATCTCAGAGTCTGCATCTGGAGAGCGCATTGCAAGAGTATTAGCAGCTCTGTTGAGAAAGAGGTAAGCATCTTATGAATAGATTTTCATAAGCTGAGGTACTGTTTTGACTATCCAAGCTCTCACCTTTTTATTATTATCCCAAGTTTCCTAGAGTGTTGCAACAACACAGAGAAAACAGACCCATCAAAAAGACAAAACATATATAAGTAATAGTAACTTTATATTGTTCACTGGTATCTTAAGTATGAGCTACATGATAGCTCAAACGTTCAGAAGTGTTATATTATATGTGTGCACGTGTGTGTGTGTTTTCCTCCCACAATGCACAATTTCCTTATTCCCTACTAGCTTAACTCTCCCTCAAGGTCCATCTACTTCTGTCACCATAACAACTTACATCACATAATACACAAACAGAAGACCAAGAAAGACAGAAGGACACAGCTTACAAATATAATATGTCCCTAGTTTGGAGAGGTTTATTCTTTGTTGTATGATCTACATCCTAATTTTCCCCTTTTGAACTTTCCAACATCTTTCTCAAAGTAGCAGCAATTAGCACTGTTGAATTCCAAACACACGAGAGTAACTTCAATATTTAGAATGAATTATGTAAATACTGAATTCTAATTAGGTAAAGGGAGAAGAATGCATTTTTTGCCTGTCTATGACTAACTCACACAAAGGTTTGTAACCCATCTGAAGGTAATGCAAAATGCACCAAGAAAATATGGATGTTAGACTAAGGGAAATGCAAAGATGAGTATTTATACCTTGAGCAAGTAGTGAATATTAATTTTGTTTGAATATCTTCCTTTGAAAACCTACCTAAAAAGATACTTTAAACACCATTTTACAGATTAGGAAACTGAAGCATAAGAGCACTTGTATGACTTTGCCAAGTTCCCAGAATAGCGAGAGTGGAGCCAGGAGTTGAACGCAGGCAGGTACCAGAACCCACACTCAAAGAAATACATCCAAGTAGATGATTACTACAAGCAACTAAGGTTGGGCTATGACTGTATCTTATATCCAAAGTAATAAGATTTGAAAAAAGAAATTGATCTCTCTCCTTCAAAGCCCATTTTAAACTTTTCATTTCTAAAATCATTCTGGGACCCATCTATTTCACAGGTAACTCTTCATCCTCTGAAATTCTTTATTGCTTATTTGATACTTAATACTTATTCTGAATCACCAGTTCTCATTTCACTTATCTGCCTTCTCATACAACTACACTAAATTATCTGTGAAGGAAGACATTGTATCTTAGTGGTGTTGCATTTTACAGAGTCCGGTGTAAAGTACTTAACAAATTCCTGGGGACAGATTAATTTCAGATTGACTAAATAGGAGATTCCAACAATGGAATTTGATGCCATGGGGATGTTGTCAAACCCCCTTTCAAAATGATATTTTAAATAGGATTTATTCTCAGCCATTTCAGAGAATTCAGTGTGGGCCCACTTTAAGTGAAATAATTAACCTCTGAAAATGTATTCTTAGCTTATTGCTTGGTAGCCCTGGGATCTGTTTTCCTACACTCACACATCAACATCTTCCTTTCAAGGAATTTGCAGGTACACAAAGCCTGAATCATCTCTGCCCTTTTGTATAATGTGATGCTTTGGAAAGATTATGAGTTCGAGGTCAGTCAATTTGGAATATTAATTTGGCTCTACCATCTAATACCTGGGTAACCTTAATCAATTTTTTACCCCTCTGAAGCCCAGTGTCTTCATTTACAAAAAAGGTCTGATAAACTTTACCCTATAAGTTTGTTCCAAGAAAGTGTAGGAGTGTGTAAGTTACTTTAAACAGTGTCTAGAAAATAAGAAACTCTCAACAAATATTAGCTCCCTCTCTTTTCTCCTAACTTAACTCTTGATAAAATAAAATCATTCCATAGGTTGCTTTATTTTAGTAGAAAATGGCCACTGTGAGTTTGTGCACATTTAAATACATATGAATTAATTATACCACAAAGCCCAGTAAGGTAAAGGGAAGACAGGAAACCCAGATGTCAACCTCTGGGTTGACAACAATTTGATAAAATACCAAAAAAAAAAAGTTATAGCGCTTTTAAGTAATGAAAAATTTTACTCATATTCAGATCAAAAAGTGTTCTTTTCTAGAAAATGAGTGGCTGCAATGTGATGGCTATATGCTGCAGCAGCGCAGAGACAAGCAGTGCAGAAAGCAATTTTCACAATTGAAAGAAATTTAACATTACGTGACTCAGTGTAGTCGCAAATAAGGAGAGAAACAACAACAACAACAAAATAAAATTCAGCCAATGAATTCTGTACCAAGGCACCGAACTTTGAAAGATTATAGCATGAGACAAAGAATAACTTGAAACTAACACATTAACATTGTTTTAAGTAAGCGGTTAGTTCATTTGAGACTGTGAAACAGTGCCAAAAAAGGGAACAAAGGATATTTTGGAACCTGCACACAGCTCAGAAAAGGATGAACGATAAGGACCAGGGCAAACTTATAATAAATCATTCCAAGCTAAGAAGTCCACCACATTACCCTAATGAAAAAGTTTTGGCAACTGGAAAAATACACAGTGCTTCTATCTGAATATTAATATTAGTTTGTTGGAGGCAGTAACAGTCTTTTTATAATTAAAGTAACTCTAATGAATTGGATGTTTATTCCATTGATTTATACTCTTCTCAACATTTCTTTTATTATATACTTTTTATTTATTCAAAGCAGTCAACATTTTAAAAATCCCTTGATAAGGGTAGGAAATCCCACAAAATTTATAGTAAAAGTCTTGGTTTCCAGAATGGCCTGAACTCAAAGTTAAAAAGTAGGCTTTACAGATATGAATGTCAGTATTAGCACATACAGCAACTGTTTAAACAAGCTGAAAAAGAGTCCAGACTTTGATTAGAGATATGAATGAAGCAGAAGTGGTTAGGATTAGGGCAAATCAGGCCAAAGGGTAAAGGACGATATTGACTGTGTTTTAAAACTTCAACTTTCTTGTGAGACCAAGGGTATAGATGTTTATTTGAAGTAGGATCTATATTTCCTAAACAATTTAACTTGTACAGTTTGTTCAAATACCACAATTACATGGAACTTTGAATAGGAAGTGAGACCTGGTAGGTTTGTACAGGTTAGTGTGAAATAGCTACACATCCCAAAGTAACTTGGACAGAGAATAAAAACATATATAATGCAGACCCCCCCCTGAGGAGCTGGGGGAAAATGCAGAAATGTTGGACTTCCTCACCTGGATTGTTGCTGATGTTCTCACTAACATTGAGGACTGGCAGTTTTGTATACCGAGCCCTCTATCTTGGTGCTTGCCCTTATGGAACTCGTTACTGCAAAGGAAAGGCTAAAATTGCTTATAATTGTGCCTAAGAGTCTCCCCCGGGTACCTCTTTTTTGCTCAGATGTGGCCCTCTCTTTCTAGCTAACCCAACTTGGCAGGTGAACTCACTGCCCTCCCCTCTATATGGGGCAAGACTCCCAGAGGTGTAAATCTCCCTGGCAACACAGAATATGACTCCGGAGTATGAATCTGGACCTGACATCATGGGATCAAGAACATCTTCTTGACCAAAAGGGGGTTGCAAAATGAAACCAAATAAAGTTTCAGTGGCTGTGAGATTCCAAATGGAGTTGAGCGGTCACTCTGGTGGGCACTCTTATGCACTATATAAATAACCCTTTTTAGGTTTTAAGGTATTGGAATAGCTAGAAGTAAATATGTGAAACTATCAAACTGCAACCAAGTAGCCTTGATTCTTGAAGACTATTGTATAACAATGTAGCTTATAAGGAGTGATAGTGTGACTGTAAAAGCCTTGTGGATCACACTCCCTTTCTCCACTGTATGGATGGATGAGTGAAAAAATGGGGACAAAAACTATGTGAAAAATAGGGTGGAGGGTGATGATTTGGGTGTTCTTCTTTACTTTTGTTTTTTATTCTTATTTTTACTTTTTCTGGTATAAGGAAAATGTTCAAAAAATAGATTGGGATGATGAATTCACAACTATATGATGGTGCTATGAACAGTTGATTGTTCACCATGGATGATTGTACGATATGTGAATATATCTCAATAAAACTGAATTAAAAAAAAAAGTAGCCTTTAATAATTGATTCCAGAGCTATACTTTACATTTTGTGATTGGAAAAAGATTATATCAGCATAAAATATCAACTAAATATATAAAAACACTTGTGTGACTGTGCACACATACACACTCACAATTTAGTGTCAATATATATTGTCCCAAAGTTTCTTAAGGGTGAAAAATTCACTTTAATATTACAGAACTCACAAATCAATGTAATCACTATTTACTTCATACTCCACTGACTTTGTTTAGGGCAGAAGCCAAAACACTTTTACAACAGAATAAACAATTCACAGGGAACCAACAATTCCCATTGTCCAACACAGAAAATAAATGTGAATGTTCTGTACATAGAACAGATCATAAGCTAGAAATGTTTATGCATATTTAACATATGTGATAGTTTCACTTGGTAAGTTCATTTAAAATTTTGTATTCGTGATGTTTCTTGAGCTGGTATTTAATAGTAATTATAAATTTACCATAATATACATAGGCAAATTATGCAATCTGAGCTTAAATTAATTTTCATTAATAAAAACAATCTAGTGCATTGAGAGCATCCAACTGCATTCAGCTGCATTTGATTAAGCCACTAAAATTCATCTGAAATAAGCAGTAATTTAATATCTGTGATGTTAATTCTAAATTCAAATGATATACTAATTACAGATTTAGTATCTCAGCTAATTACTTCATTTTGGAATGCGGCATTGCTTTCATTTTTTTAAAACACTTGTTTAATTTTGAGCATTACACATTAAACTTGGGTGTTTCTCCGTTTGTGTAATGACCCTCTATGATTACATGGGGCAAAGACTATGAATTAACATGTGATTACTTCAGCCGTAAGTACTTGAGGTCCATTAATCGGAAATGGGTAAGCAAACAGGACATCTAGACGTGCACCATGTCTACTCCTGCAAAATTCTAAGTTCTCCAAAACAGGGAACTATGTCTTCATTAACTTATTTCCTCCATCAAAATATACCACCTCACAGGTGCTCCATATATGCAGTAAGTGGAGCCACTGACATCATTCCTTGGAAACTGGATAATTAGCAGTTGATACACACTCTTCTACCTGTACAAATTAAGTCATTCCACAAATAAATATATGTCTTGAGAGTGGTGGTTGGAAGTGGGGAACTGGAATAAAATATACCATGTCAATTTTAGAAAATCGGGATAGTAGGATTATGGATTATTTTTTCCTGAATACATTTTCCTGTATATTACAAATGTTCAAGTGAGTTAATAAACTTCCATAATCAGGAAATGTAAGTTATTTAGTCAAATTAAGTAAATATATCCTTTAAATCAGTACACCTGTGTATTCTGTGTGTCTTTAGTTAAACAGGGGTGGCCATTCAGGAAACATCTATGAGAAAGGCTTGAAGAGACTGTATACTATGGATCTTTAGTTGGAATATTATTTTATATGAATAGAAATTGTCTTGAAGTGCCATATGTGTGGTTTCAGAGTTTCCTTTCTATCCGAAGAGTAAACATGACCAGAACTATGATTATCTTCCAACTCTTGAGATCCAACTTTCAAAAAACTGCTCATTTCTGGCAACAAACTGTTGACAATCAGAAGACATTACTAACATTATCCTCCATGCATCCAAAGGATACATTTAACTATAGCAAGGCAAACTTTTATTGCCAAGAGAATTTATATTATCATCCCTTCTCATCAAATAAATAAGCCCAACACTAAAGTGGTATGGGCAGAAAAAGAGCCAGCTAATAATTAATAATGGCAATATGTCACACATTAAATACTTTTACTTGTATCATATCATTTAATTTCATAAGAACTCAATGTGATGGGTACTATTCTCCCCATTTTCAAATTAAGACTCTGAGACATAAATGGATAAGTAACTTGCCCAAGATTAAATGTTTGCTAACTGACTTGACTCAGGCATTTTTACTCCAAAATCCATGTTCTTACCCATTAGGCATAATTGCTGTCTACCCCACCAACCCCCCCAAAATCCCACACATACACACACACACACACACACACACACACACACGACTGTGAAAAATGGATCAAGTACTAACAAAAAAGAGTAAATTGATCATGTTATTTCTTTTGGAGTGATTGCCTGATATTCAAATTGCTTCTCACAAAACTGTATTTAGTAAGAAATTCATTCACCTATATCTAAGTTAGGATTCTCAGTATTCAACACTACTCTAAGAAGTAAACCAATAAATTCAATTTCAAAATAGCTGACAACGTGAAAAACATATTGCTTATTGCAAACGTAAGAAGGCAGATTTACTCCACAATTTTCTAATATATTCAGACACGTGATTTTAATATAAGGAAGTGGCAACAAGTACAGACTCTAGAATTAGACTACTAGGTTACAAACACCTTCTCAGGCTGTGTAGTCTTTAATAGGTAAGTTAAACCTCTGCATGCTATAATTTCTAACCATGACAAATTGGAATAAGTCGTGAAAACACATGGGCTGCTGCAAATATTAAAAGAGATAATAAATTTACACATTTGCATCTGCTTCAATGAGTGGAATAATCTTGAACCCTTAACACTGATATTTCTCTATCTCAAAACAACATAACATTTTGGAAAAATTACAGGATTGCATACATGTCATTGTTCAATATCATTCATTCTTCAGAGACTCTGTAGAAACAAACTGAACAGATTACTAAACACATGATACCATTTTGGAAGAGTGGGCAGAAAGGGATAAAAGGGGAAAACAAGAAGGAATAAAGGAGTTGGGAGAGAATAGAGTAGAAATGCCCTGTTATTAAATGTTTTTGTTTTACATTCATGAAGCGGAGTTTCCCAATCCTTTGGCTTTCCTGATAACCTTCAAAATCTCTCCCAATAGCTCATTTTCAATGGTTTCCAACTTGTTTCTTAGTTTTTGAGAGACAGGAGAAGTAGTTGATTGTTTTCTGATGTAATTAGAAACTGCTTTTTAATTAAATTAACAACCAGTCTAATGTGTTTAAAGTTTCTTTGCTGCCAAGGTAGAATATTAATTGAAAACAAAATGATGAGAAGCAAGCACAGTAGGTTATAGGTTGAGCTGACCATAAGGTGTCCTGGAAAATAATCAAAATAAACAAAGTCCTCCCTGACCCTATTTTCTACCTCTTGTTCTCTCATACTCTGTAAACTAGAAAGAGAGACTTGGCATGGGACATTTTAATTTATTTCCTCAGCATAAAGAATGTATGAATGAGAACTACAGCTAGTGGGAGACAGAGACAGAGAGAAATTGAGAAAAGGCCAAGAAAATAGAGCCAAAGCCACAGATGACAGATGTAGAGACGGGCACAGCCTGACTTAGCTGAGGATTCTACTTTCTTGTTCTACCATGACAATTTTATTAGCATTTTAAAAAGAAAACAAATTTATGAGTTTTCTATGTTCATCATTATCGGCATCAACAATAGTATCTACAAACCTATCAACAATTTTATCAACAATCATCCCATTCTGGTTCATCAGAACTTGTCTCCACAGTGTTTTTCTTTGACTGTGCACTTCAAACTTTTATCTACCTAAATGATATTTTCCCTATTGATTTAGGCACAGGATGTATCTATTTTGTTATATTTACCTTGCATTCATTTTGTTACACACCAGACCCTGTGCATTCTGCTTTCACATTCATTATCTGATATATGGCATATGCTCAATAAATGCCATTTGAATGTCTGAGTGAATGAACAGATGAATAGATAAACTTGTTTATTTCCTGGTTAAAGTTTTTCACATGTGAAGTTGTTTTTTAAAACTAGTTAATCAGCATCTTTTGCTAGGCTCTGGGAAAAAAGGTGAATACCAGAAAGTTTTGCTTATTTTCTATCTAACAATTAGTTATGTAGATTTTTTACTTTCCAGATAATAGTTCTAAGGGCTTTACAACTATTAATCCTCTTAAAGCTTTTAGCAAGCTTATTATGCATGTACAGTTATATAAGGAAAGACAGGCTCAGAGTACTTAAGTAATTTGCCTAAGACCATTTAGCATACATGTGTTTGAACTGAGTCAAACCCAGGTATACATCCAAAGCCTGACCCCTTTTCATTAGATTTTGCTACTCAAACTATGCACATATATCCACACATACAACTCAAATTCGTACAAGATATTAGTTTTTAAAATTCTTTTCTTTGCTGGATCCATTAAAATACCTGTATATTCATAGATTCTAATCACTTGTGCAAAGCACAAGTAGAACACAGCTAAGAAAATGCCAAATATTTGGAAATTAAACATATAAATTTGAAATAATTAATGCATAAAAGAAAAAAATTCAAAGACAATAATATTTTGAATGACAATGATTCAAAATATATCAAAAGTTGGGGGATGAACTAGAAATAAAGTCAGGTGGAAATTTATGGCTTCAAATGGTTACATTAGAAATGATGAAAGGTCTTAAAACAATGACCTAAGTTTACACTTTAAATTATAGAACAAAGAAAGCAAATAATCACAAGATAAGCAGAAAATAATAAATACTTAAGGTCAGAAATCAATGAAATGAAAACAGGTAGACAATAGAGAAAGTTAACGAAGTCAAAAGTTGACTTTTTACAAAGATCAACAAAATTGATTAACCCCAATCAAGAAAGAGACACAAAATATTGATACCAGGCATGAAATACAGGTAATCACTATAGATTTTACAAGTATTTAAAAGATACTAAGAAAATATTATGCATAATTGTATGCCAAAAATTTGACAACTTGCATAAAATGGTTAAATTCTGTGAAAAACAGCACTGACCAAAACGGACACAAGATGAAATGGAAAATCTGAATAGCCCTATATTAATTAATAAAGTTGAAATTCGTTATCAAAAGCTTTCCAATAAGGAAAACACCAAGCCCAGATCATTTTTCTGGTGGGTTGTATTAACATTAAAGAATAAATATCACCAATCTTAAGTAAATGCTTTCAGAAAATAAAGAAGGGAATACTTTCCAACTCATTTTGTAAGGTTACATAAACCTAATACCAAAACATATTACAAAAAAAAAAAAAAAATATGGAAACTGTAGACCCGTATTCCTAATGAGCATAAATGAACTATCCCTAACAAAATAT
Organism: Choloepus didactylus; assembly: GCF_015220235.1. Classification (NCBI taxonomy): domain Eukaryota; kingdom Metazoa; phylum Chordata; class Mammalia; order Pilosa; family Megalonychidae; genus Choloepus; species Choloepus didactylus. The sequence continues at coordinate 37,391,339 of NC_051312.1, read as the reverse complement.
CAAAAGCTAGAATAAAAAGGGGAATTTCTCTACCTGATAAAGGGTGTCTATGAAAAACTAAGGTAGCATCACATTTAATGGTGAAATTATAAGAGTATTTCCCCTAAGATCAGGGACAAGGCAATGTGGTCTTCTCTCATCAATTCTATCCAATACTGCACTGGATATCCTGACCTTTATAATAAGGCAAGCAACAGAAATAGGTGACAAAATAAATAAAAGAAAGCAGTAAACCTATCTCTATTTTCAAATAGCATGAATTTTATATAGAAACTCTTAAGGAATCCACAAAAAGTGATTGAACTAATGAAGTAATTTAGCAAGTTTGCAGAAGGCAAAGTTAATATGCAAAATCAATTGTTGTTTTATATACTAGCAGCACACAAATGGAAAACAAAATGAAAAAGTCTTATTTATGATAATCTCAAAAAACTAAAATATTTTAAAAGAAATTTCAGAAGCTTTGGAAGCCTGAAAACTACAAATATTTGTTGGGGAAAAATATAAAGACCTAAATAACTGGGGAGATATATATTGTTCATGGATTGGAAGACCCAATATTGTTAATATGCCAATTATCCCCAAATAGATCTACAGATTCTGTTAATTCCATGGCTGTTTTGTGGAAATTGACAAGTTGAATCTAAAAGTTACATGGATGTGGAAAGGGCAAAGAATATTCTGAGCAATATTGAAAATGATTATAAAAATTGAAGAACTTACACTACATGATTTCAATGCTATAAATCTATTGCAATTAATATATTGTGGTATTTGCTAAGGAATGGGCACATAAATCAATTAAACAAATAAAGATTCCAGACATAGACCCATACTTTTACAGCCATTTGGGTTTTTTATTCAGTCACCAAAGTAATACATGATGTGGGAATAACTGCACATTAGTATTTAAAAAATGAATCCTGATTCTTCCCTCATACAATAAACAAAAATTAATTCAAGAAGGACAAAAGACACAGATGTAAAAGATAATACCATAAAACTTTTAGAATGAGATGTAAGAGAATATTTTCATGACTTGAAGTAAACAAGGACAGGTCACATTAAGCAATATCAATAAAATAACAAATAGTTAAATCAAGTCTTCATCAAAATTAAAACTTCTACTTGAAGGCATCATTAAGAAAATGAATAGATAAGCCATATACCATAAGAAAATATTTGTAAGATATATATCTGACAAAGTCTGATTTCTGGGATAAAGACATATGGCAACTCAAAATAAAAACGGCAAAACAATCCAGTAAGAAAAGGACAAATGTTTGAGTAGGCACATCATAAAAGTAGCCTATTTTTCACATGAAAAAGAGATCAACATCTCAATGGGGAAAAACAATTAAAAACGTAATGTGATACCATTACGTAGCTGTCAGAATTGCTAAAATTTGAAGATTGATGACACCAAAAACCAGCAAGGATTGAGAATAACTGGAAATCTTATATGATGTCAGTGCAAGTGTAAAAATTGTACAACTAATTTGAGAGAAGTTCACTTCAGGTTCTTGTAAAACTATCCACACATCAACCCTATGACTCAGAAATTCTACTTCTAGAGTTTTACTGAAGACATGTGAAAATATATATATATATATATATATATATATATTTTTTTTTTTTTTTTTTTCTTCTCAATCCTACTAGCCATATTTCAAGTGCTCAGTAACTACATGTGTTTAATGGTTACTATATAGAGAACATAGATACAGAACATTTCTGTCATTGCAGACAGTTCTATGGGACAGAGAGCTTTATAACAGGAAAAAAAAAAAAAAAACTAGTCTATTGTGGAAAAAAACAAATTAGTGTTCAGCCTGGTGTGAGATTTTAGGTGTTTCAGGGGTAAGAAAGGACTTTCTAGGTTGATGGTAATGTTCTAAGGTATTTTGATAAGTGTTTAGGTTACCCAGATATATACAGTTCTGAAAACTCAGTGACTATATGCCTAGGAGTTGCATATTTTATTGTATGCAAATTTTATAGCAACACATTTGAGAAAAGATATTGAACTCTAGTTAATTTGAATGCTGTATTAGTGTACTGATGTTTGTAATTTTCTTTAACGGGAAGTGTAGTGATGGATACATTCACTGTAAAATGAAACAATAAAATAAGTTGGATTGATGTATTTGTACAGGGATGAATAGATGGATAGATCTGTGATAGAACAAGTATAGGAAAATGTTGATGCTAGATTTTAGATGGTGTATATATGGGTTTTAGTTGTACTTTCTTTTTTTAACTGTGTAATATGTTTGAAAAAATGAGGTTTTAGGAAGAGTTTTCAATTATATAGCAACAAAAACATAACCACTCTAGGAATAAATCTAAAATAAATACATGCAAGAAAGACCTTTATTGAACATATCATACATTTTATTTAAAGGCATATCATATGATCTAAGTCAATAAATGATGTTAGAAGATGGTGATTCTCCCAAAAATTAATCTATCATTTTAGTGGAAATCAAAATAAAATAAAATAAAATAAAGTTTTACTGTGAAACTTGAAAAGCCGATTCTAAAATGCCAGTGAAAAATAAATCTATAATAATAATAACAACCTAACAATTTAATAATAGCCTTTGTTAAGTCCTCCCTACATTCCAGGCCCTTTCTAAGCACTTTTTATATATTAACTTATTTAATGCACATTAAAAACCTCTGAGTTAGATACTGAGATTTTTAATGTTATATACTGAGAAAGCTGAGATGCAGAGAGGTAATAACTTGCTCAATTTTACACACTTAACAAGTACACATTGGTAAGTAGAAATTACTCTTCTAGGAAACTCACACATGGGGTCAAGAAAATATAGGTGTTTATGACATTATCTGTGACAATCACTAAATGAAAACAATCTTCACCTTTCACAATAGGGAAATTGATAAATAATTGTGATTTAGTTGCACAATATAATACCTTTTTTGAGTTAAAAGAAATAAAGTAAAATTACAGGTATCCAACAGGATAATTCTCTAAACATAAATGTGAAGCTGAAAAGAAAAGAGTATTGCAAACGATAAGCACAGTGTGATGGTATTAAGGTAAATTTTTGAAGCATACAAAACAACATTGTACTCAGCTTTTAAAGCTAAGTGCCCAGGTTCAAACCTCAGCACCATCACTTAATTTCTGATTGACATTGCTCAATTCACTTGACTTTTATCTACTTCATTTTTATCATCTACAAATATGGGTAGTAATTAGAGGAACCATAATTTCCCAGTTTGTCAGGGGAAACCCCAGAGTTCTGGTTTCACAGTAACTTGACCTGTCCGTGCTGCATTTTCCTCTCTGAAATGCTCTGATTTAGACAGTAAATTATATGCTTGATTAGCTCCCAATTTTGCAACCCCAGCAGAGCTACAATGACTTATGTGGCAAGGACTTAGGGAAAAAGGGGGCTTTCTAATACTCCTCCCTAATTTGACTGGTATGCCCACCCTGTGATCAGAAAGCTAATAAAACAGCTCAGACTTCCTCTTTTGTCAAGATCATTGCCTTTTTTGAAGCTGGAAGGCTGGAATGGAGAGGAGAATGCATGCCCCTGGCAGACTGTTCTCATGAACAGTGAGTGTCTCTTTACTTCAAGAAATCAGATCAGAAACTACTGAGAAAGGAGACATTACTTGATATCCTCTTCCCAACTCCTTCATTGGCCCTCAGAGCACTAGGAAACTTGGCATCCATGGGGCTGCATGGGACCATGTGAGAAATGGAACAGAGAATCATCAAACAGAATTTATTCTCCTTTCTATTACCCTATTCAGTTTGGATGTATTTAGACAAGATAAATTAACCTTGCACTATGTTAGGAACTATGTCAGGAAAAATAGAGACATTATGGCATAATGGCAAGCTCATCAACTTTAAGTTAAAAAAAATCTAGGTTCCAATCTTGTGTTGGTTATTTTTCATCACTATGATTTGGGCAAATCACCTAATTCCTGCAATATTCAGTTTTCTTATTTGTGCACTGAGGATAATGCTAACCTTACAAGTTTGATTTGAAAATTAAAGGTATCTGTTTCACCACATGCCAAATGTTCCATATATTGTAACTCATATCATTTAACTATATTTCCCACCATTATCTAATTTTGCACCTTTGCTTTTCATAATCCACAGGTCATGACGCTTCCTAATGAAAACATACTGGCTGGACTGATGATGTCAATGGAGATGACTCAGAATTGATTCTTAAAAATTCTTCTGCATGTTTCTGAAAAACATCCACTTTTGAGATAGAGCATATTTCCAGTTCTATTTCATTATTGGGCCCTATTTCCAAGATTATTTTGTTAACATGCCCTCACTCTGTGTACTCTTTCTATAATTTTAGATGATTGATTTGAACCATTGGACTAAAACTACTTCCCATATCAAAGGCAGTGAAATACCATTCAAATGCCGTTATTGATACTGCCTTTTTTAACAAATGTACAGGTTATTTTTACTTTTTCAGGGAATTTTTGATGAACATGAATTATTCATCGAGGTCAGATAATATTTAAATGACATTGTTAAATAATTTAAAATGTGAAGATCTCCTCTGAGAATTACTACATTACCACATTTTCATTATCTGCCCTCAATTTCTGAGATATTGTGGAATAAAAGGAACCTCTGAGTAATTGCTCTATGCTGTTATTAAAGGAGTAGAGATTTACCTTTACAGACTTAAACTTTCCATTAGATATTTGGCACAATGACTGTTAAGACATTCTTGAATAAACTAAGGAAACTAAAAATCAAGTGCAATATGTAATCAGTAAAGAATATGCCAAATATTAGCACTTCCAAGTATCAATGTCGCTGAAGGTACAAGACAAAGCTTATGAGCTGTTGAAGGACTGAGTTTAGTACTACCTATGATATTTGCTCCAGGAAATACTCTGAGTACAGTATATAACTTTACACGAATATATACACAACCATGAGGGAATAAGAAAAGTTCTTGCCCACTGCCTCAATTTCCTGCTACCCACCCACTTAGAGAGATCTTGGGATCTATGAGGTTTATTCCTACCATTCAAATGCTCTCTCAAAATACATCAGTGTCTTTCAAATCAACAAATATTTTAGTTTGCTCCTCATTGCTCTCTGAAATACTCATTATAGAGAACATCATTTTTGAAATTCTGGCCTCCCTTAGATGCTATACACTGAGCACTCCCCCTCAGACTTTGATATTTCTCTGCATACTTTGCCACTATATCTTCCTATTTAATACAAAGTGTAAATTTGTGCCAAGAGTCTGTTTTAGCATAATGATCCTACCCACTTCTATTACTCCTACTAGCATCTACCCAGATAGAGGTGAACATTTAAAAGCAAATGCAGACCTACAGTGATGTGCTCATTCATCACTTATTTATTGAACCTCTATGCTTTGATAAGTACCATTCTAGATGATGGGAATAGAGCAACAAGAAAAAACACACAGAAATGCATGTCCTCAAAGAGGCCTGTTTCTCCTGCTGAGGGGAAAACAATCCTATTAATTCTGCAAGGACAATTTTTATAGTAAAAAGCAAACCAAAAAAGAAGGGCACAGAAGACTTTCCTTACAGTAGAGGGATGCAGGTATTAGGATTGTGTTTATTAGGATTTAGTTTACCCTTTCCACAGCCATGGTTTAAAAAAAAAAAGCTGATTTTTTTTGAATTGTGTTAAGATGAAAATAAAAGGAAAAATGAAACCATAACAATTAAAATTTGTTGTTTTGCTTATGTATAAAAAAAATCTGAAGGCTAATTGCCTAGCTCTCAAATATTATCAGGGACCAAAATACTGTATATCTTTTCATTCAGCCATTCTTACCATACCAACAGTACAAACTTTCAACATGTTTTATGACTATTGATGTTGACCTTGATCATCTGGCTGAAGAAGTGTTTGTCAAGTTTCTCCACCATAAAGTTACTCTCCCCACCCACCGATTTTCCATACTGTACTCTTTGGAAGGAAATTGCTACATACCACCCATATTTAAAGACTGGAGATTTATGCTACCCCAGTTTGAGGGCATATATCTACATAATTTATTTGGAATTATTCTTCACGTAATTCCAGATTTGTCTCTTCTCCCCCATTTATTAATGTACTCAATCATTTGTTTATATCAATATGGACTCATAGATATTTATTTTCTACTTTGAGTTATAATCCAATATTACTTTATCTTGTTTCTCTAATTTTTCCAGCTTTGGCTATTGGGGGTTCTTATGACACCTTTAGACATGTTCCATCAAAGTTGTTTTCTTTGTTTGAATACTTCCTTACTTGCTTCAGGCTCATGTTGTATTTTGCCTCACCCAGTCCTGGGACCTGGGTTCCATTCATTGGAGAATGGTATTAGAAAGCATGTTCTGGCCAATAGGTGTGCTGATTGTTACTGGTTGTCATTTCTTTGGGGACTTCTCAGCTGCCAAAATGAACAAATAAATGTGTGTACTAACCCATGGGTGTATACATATCTATAAATATTTCTCTATGCAAACATTTGTATCTATATTAATTTAAACATAAGTTCTTACCAATGTTTCCACATCTAATCCATTACCACATGGATCATTCTAGCCTCTTACCCCAGATTATCTGTAAATTCCCACTCCAAAATTGAGAAATGTGGCTTCTACCATCTGCCATCCATTTACTTAATTGTTCAATCCCATCATACAGGTATAGCAGGGTCAGAATTGTTAATCCATCTCCCTGAGTATCAACTGTAGTGAAATGTTATATGAGAGTCCCTTTTGCCTTTGGTCTTAAAGACTACTCATTTTCAAAATTATTTAAGTCAGTATTTTTGCCCCCATCCCTTCAGTGAGGTTGCTTCATACATTTGCAGTGTAGTTACTTTTGTCATTCTTTCCTGGGATGCCTCAACGTCCTAAATGTTATTATTTTTTTAAATTTACATACATCAAAATAAACTGTGCTGTAAAGTTCTGTGCATTTTGACGAGGCATACTGTCATGCATCCACCAGTAGTGTATCAAGCAGAGTAGTTGCATTACCCTAAAATGCCGCTGTGTAAGGTCTGTTTCTAGATTCACATTTTCACATATGGATGGATATCCTTGTGTAAATTATGAGAGTTTATGTCTTTTGGGAAAATTTCTCATTTGATCTAAGTTAACAAAGTAGTAGGCATATAGTTGTTCATAATGTTGCTTTATTATCCTTCTAATGTCCATTAGATCAGTTGTGTTAACCCCATTTTCATTTCTGGTTTTGGGAATATATGTGTTCTTTTTTCCCTTGGTTAGCTTTGCTAGAAATTTGTCAATTTCATTGCTATTTTTAGAGAACCAACTTTTGGTTTCATTGCTTTCCTTTATTGACCTCCTGTTTTCAATTTCATTGATTTCCATTCAAAATTTATTTATTTTCTTCTGCTTATTTTAGACTTAGATTCCTCTTTTTTCTCTCATCTCTTAAAATGGAGCTTAGATTACTAATTTTAGATTTTCTTCATTTTTAATAAATTAATTCAATGGTATACATTTCTGTTTAGGTACTGCTTTTGCTGGATTTCACAAGTTTTAATGGTTGTGTTTTAATTTCCACTTAGCTTGAATATTTTTTAGCTTCTCTCAAGATTTCTGTGATCCATGTACTTTTTAGCAGTGTGTTGTTTAATCTCTAAATACTTTGGACTTTCCCAGCTATCTTCTGCTACTGATTTCTAGTTTAGCTCCACTGTGGTCTGAGAAACTTTGTTTGATTTTTATTTTTGTCAAAAGTATTCGTGTGTATTTTATAGCCAAGAATGTTATCTGTCATAGTGAATATTCTATGTGAACTTGAGAAGGTTGTGTATTCTGCTGTTGGAGATAGAGTATTCTCTAATTATCAATTATCAAGATGATTAATAGTGCTGTAGAGTCCATCTAAATCCTTACTTATTTTCTACCTGCTTGCTCCATTGGGTGCTGAAAGAGGGATAGTAAAGTCACCAATTCTAATAGTAGGTTTGTCTATTTCTCCTTGTACTTACATCAATTTTTGTTTCATGTGTTTTTTTTTTTTCAATGGAATGCAGGCATTATTTCCCACCTTAAGAGTCAGTAAGCTTTCCAATTTGACTTGTCCTGCTGAAAAAGGATGCAAGAGATTATAAACTGTTTTCAGAAAATTCTCATATATGGAGAAAGGACTGGTAGGTAATTTAGTCTGTTCAGGTAGAATCCTGAATGATGCAACGCTGACAGAGAGGGGCAGGAATGCTTCTCTCAACCAGCAAGGGGTTCCCAAAGCTTTCGGCACTATGGAGAAGGATGAGCACACTAGAGGATGCATCATCTCTATAGCTCTCGGTAGTGATGGCGGTCAGCATTGCCAATCAGCTAATCAAAGACAGCTGTGTCAATGATGTCCAGAGTCAACAAGGGGACTTTTTCTTCACAGTGTGACAGTAGCTCTTGTCATACTCCCACCTGAGTAATTTGCCCTCTCAGTAAGTTCTGCCCCATGGGGGGGTCAGTGTTACTGCAAAGACCACGCATCTGGGAACCAGAGTGTGACAGACCCTCCATCAGGTCTCCATCAACACATGCCAGCACTGTTTCTCAGCAGTAATAACACTTCCATAGAAGCAAGTATTGTTTCCTACAGTTAGGAAGGTGCTCAGCAGCTTCTCTGTAGAAACAGGCTTGACACCTGTCCACAGAAGAACAAACCTGCCAAATACCAAAAGGGCTTGGTGGAAACCCAGAATCCTGTCCAAATGAAAGGCTGTGTCTATCATAACCAGCATGTGGTTCCCCTTCTATCATGTAGTCTTGGCTATACCACTTACATTTGAAGACAACTTTCTGAGCTCCTTCAAGTATCAGTAAGACTTTCAGTTGTATCCCTTTATAGCCCACACCAGCTTTAATGACTGTCTTGGTTGCCATGGCATGCATGATTGTCCCCCGCTCTGGGTCTCTTCAGGGTATACTTCTCAGGGAACCACCCACTGGGCTGCAATCTCCCAGGGAGACTGCACTGTGTGGTCCAGGCTTAGTTTCAACTCCACCCACAAGCCAGCCATCATTCAGTGAAAAACCCTCTGGTCCTCCTGGTTGGCAGCTGATGTATCCAAATTATCTATCCGGAAAACCTTGGTGAAGATAAAGACAAGGAGAATTTCTTTGTCTTTGGTTTTCTGCAGCCTGAATATTACATGCCTATGTGTAAACTTTTTGTTGTTTATCTTCCTTGTAATTCTCTGAGATTCCTGAATCTGTGTTTGTTGCCTGATTTTAATTTTGGAAAATTCTTGACCATTACTTCAAATATTTCTTCTGCTTCTTTCTCTCTTTCTTGTATTTTGAGTAACTGAATTATACGTTACACCTTTCATAGTTGTTCCACTGTTCTTGGATATTCTCTACCGTTTTCATTTTCATTATTTTTTCTCTCTGCAGTTCAGTTTGGGAAGTTTATATTGACATATTTAGGATCACTTTTTTCTTTCCATGGCCATGTCTAGTCTATTGATTATCCTATCAAAAACATTTTTTCATTTTTGTTGCAGTGTTTTTAATTTCTAGCATTCCCTTTTGACTCAGACTTTCCTTTTCTCTGCTTAAATTACCCATCTGTTCTTGCATATTGTCTCCTTTTCCCATTAGAGCCTTTAACATATTAATCATAGTTATTTTAAATTCCCTATATGATAATTGCAAAGTATGTGTTATATCTGAGTCTGATTCTAATGCTTGCCTTCTCACTTCATATTGTGTTTATCTTTTAGCATGCCTTAAAAATTTTAATTGAAAATCAGACATAATGTATCCAGTAATAGGAACTTAGGTAAATAGGACTATAATAGGAGATACTATGTTATTCTAGATAAGATCTCTGGCTGTGTTTAATGTATTGCTGTAGCATTGGTTTCCTCTAGTGTCTGATTTTGTCCTCTGTTATTCAGATTTCCCTGAAAACTCCTTTTTAAATAGAATCTTTCTCTTACAGCTCTTTGAGTTTTAATCCACAGCTATTATACTGGAGGTCTATTTATGTGCTAGTAAGATGTGGGGTAGTATATGTGTTCAATAATGTTTTGACTAAAACAGCCTTAGAGGTTCCTCAGCCAAGCACGGAGTCGTTGATTGCCCTTGCTCTCACAGCGTGCGCTTCTTTCACTAGTGGCCCCACCTGTCCTTGTAGGCCAATATTCCAATATGGAGCATGTCTTTGCCCCATTGGAACACCTGCTTCCCACTGGGAATTTGAAGTACTGCCTTTTGAATCTGAACCAGCCTCTGGATGACTGTTTTCATCATCTTTGAAACAAAGCTCTTTTATAAGCCTGTGCTGATGGAGGTGACAACCAATTATATGATATCACCAAAGGAGAGCAGGAAAGCTTTTGGTGAATTCATCAATGGAGATTTTGATTCTATTAGGCCTGAAGTCAGAGAGTACTACAGTATTAAGGGTTGCGAGCTGATTTCAACTTCTGATCAAGACCACACTGATTGTACCAAGTGCCTCCAAGTGCTCAAAAGAAGATAGAAGAAAAAGCCCTGCAGATTGATATGATTGAGACACTGGGAGGACTTGATGGACATTTTGCCCAGATTATGGCATCTATTAGCACCCTGTTTCAGGCGACTGATATCACTCCTTTGCAATTGCAATAATTCAAGAGAAATCTCTCATCTACTTGCTCCAACCAGGAAAACACAGGTTGCACATAAACACTGGAATAGAAGGTGATTGGTGTGGCCTTATACCTGTTTGACAGCCTTGCAATCAGGTTACCATAACAGGCCTAAAGTGGAACCTCACCAATCATGTACTTGGCTTTGCAATACTGGTCAGTACTTCTAATACCTACGATGGATCTGGGGTAGTGACTGTGGAAACTGACCAGTTGCTCCCCTGGACCATGGCCATCAAAGACTAACCTATCAACTGGCATCCATAGGTGTGCCTCTACCCTACCTCATTGCCAATGATTTATGACTCAATAAGAACGGTTCACCTGAGTTTACCGGAATCTACACTTCCCCAGTATGCCCACTAGATCAGATAATCTAGGCAACATTATAAATGACAGATCTGAATTTTACAGTGAAAGGCAAAATCATTATTTTTTAGGAAAGCAAATAAGCTCTATTGTTTTCAGTTGGAAAGTCACGTGAATTATTCCATTATAAAATTCAGTACTGATTATTCTTTACTGTGTTGTTAATCATTCCCTTTATCTTAGAAAATTGCCCTTAATTTTGAAGCTGATAAAACTCCTTGGAGCCTAGCATATCACTTGCCCCTGCTGGTTGTCCTTAAATGCTTTAATAGCAAGTGCTACTTCTGAATGTTTTTTAATATTATGTTTCTCCATATAATTTATATCACCTTTTACTGGGGAAAAGAAATTCCTTCTTGATTGGTATGTTAAAACTTACTATTTCACTCTGGCCTAATACTGTATCTGGCATTGTCTTTTAAAAAATAAATCAAGTCACTGACCTAAGTATTAAATTTGAGAACAGGTAATTATGTAAGTTATAGGTGAAGAGAGAAATGGCATGAAAGATAAATAATTCTTGAAGCCCATCCCACTCACATTTTAACCCCCAAACTTGAAGTAAATGCCCTAAGCTTTAGTGGGAGGACAGCAAAATTGTCTCCATCTTAATTAAAACCTAGATTGAAAAAAGTTGTGCATAAGAAACTTAAGCATAAAAATTAATTTCTTCTGGCACCTCAGACTGAAAAACATTTGGCTCATAGAGCACAGTTTTATTCAAACACAGTTTGTCAGTCTATGGGGATGAACAAACACAGTGTAATAGAGAGCCTAGTGCTGAGAGCCTGTGTTTTTGTCCCAGTCCTGCCGTTCACCTGTGTTCCCTGAACCCCTTTCCTCATCTATAAAATGGAAGAAAAGGGGCTGGACTGAAGTATCTGAGGTGTCTTCCCACAATCAAACTGTAAATTCTGGCTCTTTGCTGTTGTAAAGCAGTTAATGCACCTGGTAACAACACAGTCAGGTTAAACAACCTGCCCATTGAATATATTCAAGTTTCTTTTATAATGGGACCCTTTTCATTATGTATATTTAATAAAACAACTGTTGCCATAGAACTAATGATTGAAACATGAACCTGCCCAACATGTTTTATGAACACACAATCCCTATGCTGCTGTAAGGAAAAGGACCAGCAGCTATTTTCTTCTTGGGGCTAACAACTTTGGTTATGAAAGGACAGCGTGAGGCTTAGATTGTAAATAGAAAATGAAAGGAGGATCAATGGAACTAACATGCAATTCTGGACAGTTATTCATTTGAAAAAAATAATTTATGCAAATACGTGTGAGATTGAAATCTTTTTGTCAAATAAAAATATGTAATTATCAAAAAAACAAGCAAACAAACAAACAAAAAAACTCAGTCTTTCAGTGGGCTCTGTCTCCAGGCTGTGACTTTCAGAAGTACTTCTCAGTTTTGTTTTGTTTTTTTTCCTCCCCTTAGGTAAGATAGGAAGGCTAAGGGCACTGAAGTTAGCTAATTTTCTTTCCCCTGGATCTGTGAAGGCTCTGGTAAAGTCTTTTGGTTGGTAGAGTAGGACTTATTTATGGAGAATGCTCTGGAATATTTCAAAATGGTTCAAAATGCTGTTTTGTTTTTTTTTTTGTTTTGTTTTTTTGTTTTTTTGTGTGTGTGGTTTTTTTTGTTGTTGTTGTTGTTGTTTTCTGGGATCTTCACATGAGACCTGATGTGGTTCCTGGGGATAAACTCATGAAAATATGGGCCCCCCAAGACAGGGCTCCTAGGAGTTTCTTACTTTCAATCAATTCCAAACTGAGATTCTAGCTATTCATCAATACTGTCATTTAAGTATTCCTATCACTTTATGGTTTCAGCATCTTCTGCTCCAGGTAAGCTGATCTCTGCTGTGATTCTCTGAATTTGACTATCTCTCCAGATTTCAGGATGATTGTTTTGTCCAGAGACTCAATCTGCCAATGACTCTAAGAAATTTCATTGATTTACAATTTGCTCAGCCTTTTCCTTGCTGTAAAGATGGGGGTGATGACTTCTAAGCTCTTGGTGGAGCTGATGCTGAAAGTAAGGAAGCAAGGCCAAATATTTTTATTATCTCTAAAAAGGCCTTAGTTGAATAAATATCCATGAGCTCAGTTTCCTATGTTAAAAAGGCTTTAGTTGAATAAATATCCATGAGCTCAGTTTCCTATGTCTCCAAATGTGTGCTCATTCCTTGGTACAAACTACCCTGGTTTGTAAATAACCATTTAATCTATTGGTTCTTTCATCTATTAAATGATTTTCACAATTTTTGTAAAAGGAAAGGCACTGAAGGGTTTATATTTTCTGTAGCACACTAATTTAACTTGTGCCGTCAATTCATTCAAACACCATAATTACACAGAACTTTGAATAGGAAGTGAGACCTGGTAGGTTTGTACCTGTTAGTGTGAAATCTCAATTCATCCAAAATAATTTGGGCAGAGAAAAAAAATGTATTTGCAGCAGCCCCCTCTCCCCCAAGGAACTGGGGAAAAATGCAGAAATGTTGGACTTTCCCACCTGGGTTATTACTGATATTCTCACAAACATTGAGGACTACCAACTTAGGGGCCAAGCCCTCAATCTTGGGGTTTGCTCTTCTGAAGCTTGTTACTGCAAAAGAGAGGTTAAGCCTACTTATAATTGTGCATAAGAGTCTCCCCCAGAGAACCACTCTGTTGCTCAGATGTGGCCTCTCTCTCTCTAAGCCCACATGGCAGGTGAACTCACTGCCCTCCTCCCTATGAGGGACATGACTCCCAGGGGTGTAAATCTCCCTGGCAATGCAGGACATGACTCCTGGGGATGAGCCTGGACTCGGCATCATGGGATTAAGAAAATCTTCTTGACCAACAGTGGGAAGCGAAAGGAACCAAATCAAGTTTCAGTGGCTGAGAGATTTCAAATGAAATTGAGAGGTCACTCTGGAGGGCATTCTCATGCACTACATAGATATCCCTGTTTAGTTTTTAGCCTACTGGAATAGCTGGAAGGAAATACCTGAAACTGTTGAACTGCAACCCAGTAGCCTTGATTGTATAAACATGTAGCTATGTGATATGACTATGTGATTGTGAGAACCTTGTGGCTCACACTCCCTTTATCCAGTGTAAGGCAGATGAGTAGAAAAATGGGGACAAAAATTAAATGAAAATCGGGTAGGATGGGGGGATGGAATGCTTTAGGTGTTCTTTTTTACTTTTATTTTTGTTCTTATTTTTATTTTTATTTTTTTTTTTTTTTGAAGAAAGGAAAATGTTCAAAAATTGACTGTGGCAATGAATGCACAGCTATGTAATGGTACTGTGAACAACTGATGTACACTGTGGGTGATTGTATGGTGTGTATGGTTTTATCTCAATAAAACTGAATTTTAAAAAAACTGAATTTTTTTAAAAAAGGAAAGGCACTGAAAGAATAAACAAATGAATGCACAAATAAAGGAATGACTGAATAGTATTGAACTAGATGAAATCTAAGGTTAACATAAAATTCTAAGACCTGATTATCCAAGACTTTTATAGAAAGGGATGCCTTGATCTAAAATGCATTACACTGTGAATAATTGGGGAAAATATGACAACAGAATTTAACAATAAATGGCTTGGAATAATTCAAATGATAGAAAGGTAGAGGGTCCAAAGCCAAGTTGGAATAAAATATGTGTGTGTGTGTGTGTGTGTGTGTGTGTGTGAATGATGGCCCTTTAGGTTTCGTGCAGATTAACTAAAAGGATTTCATTGAATAATTTTTTTTTGGCTTAGGTTAAGTAGATAAGAATTTGCAACCTTGTTGATGGCCCAGATTTCCTAACATCAAAGTGTAAAGAATTGTCACACATGTTTCTAAAAAACAAATGTCTTTAAGTAATATACTCTGGCCTCCAATTAAATACATTTTATATTGCAAGGAAAGCATGAAAGCAAACAGAACTACTAGTACCAGGAGATTTGCCATATGATCACAGAAGCCTCTTTAGATAGACAGTTTTCTTTTATAGAAAATAAAATATCTACAAAGGAAATTCAAAGCCATGCTTCTCACTGTGTAATCAAATCTAATATTTAAAAAAAAAAACAAAAAACCAAAAAAAAAACCTCAAATATATTCCTAGTCAGGGCTGGGATTTCCTGGGATTTTCAATATAATATTTTTGAAGTTCCCAACATCCAAATCAAGTCACTACTGATTGTGATATTTGTCTACTACTTTAGATCAACATAGTTTTATTGAATACCTATTATGTCACATACTGCTAAGTGCTTTAGATGGAAAGCAAATTCTATCATCTTCAAGGATCTAAAGTCTACTTGGAGTGATAGTCGTTCATTTATTCAGCACCCACTATCTGCCAGGAACTATTCTAGGCGCTAGGATACAATAATGAATAGAAAATGTGACCTGAGATGTGCTTACCATTAAAACTGTGGGTTTGCGAGGAAACTAACAAGGAATAGACTAAATGGGTGGAGGGATCAGATCTTATATACTGCATTTGTTGATACTCTATTTTATTGTTTTACATTTTATCTTCTAATGTCTTTAGGGAAATAAATGGTTAATAAGCAGACCTATAATCCATTTTCTCCCCTTAGATAGATCACGACTAACCCCAAAAGAAAGAAGGCAGTTAACTGTGCCTATCCTGTAATGGAGAGTCCTTCTAGCAAACACATAAATGGCATTTGCTAGCAGGAGAACCCTAGTTTGTAACTGTTGTAACCCATTCTACAGTTTATAACCCTGTTATAACCCTTGTTATAAACTGTAGAATGCTTTTAGCTGAATGTACCCAGTCTGTATAGGATCATTTATGGTAAACAAATCTGCAATCTATAGATTCTGGGATGTGTCTTCTTGCAAAATGTCATGGACATGTCATGACTAGAAAATGGAAATATTTTATGTCTGTGATAAATCTCTTCTTAATAAGTGATGCTAAACACACAGATTGCTTAAGAATCTCACGCTTATCTGGGCTGCAGTGCATCTGAAGTGGTAAACAAGGACCTGGAAACCATATCAATAGTCTAGGCATTTTCTGTTTTTTCCTGTGTGTTGTGATTACTTCTATTGTGGAAATTATTAGTAAAGCTTTACATTGGATAATATTTCTGAATTGTGTAAGTCTGATTTGACTATCTGACTTTTTGTGTTATTTTACTTTCCATTTAGAATTTAAATTATTGTCGTGGTCTTGAAAATCTTGGTATTCCCTACGACACCAAGAGCAAAGATGAACAAATGCATTTACTCAATGTGTATGAAAAAGTTCACATATTTATTTAATTCTTTAATAAGTCTGTGAGCTGGCTATTATTATCACCATTTTATTGATAATTTCCTTAAAGATCAGAGGTGAACAAATCTTCATAAGTTTATGTAAGTGTCAAGGATATTTACTCTGGCCATCAATCCCAAGAACAAATAAACCTGGTGAAGAAAGAAAAATCATCCAGAAAGCATCAGAGCTATTTATGTATGGACCATTTATCTCTGTCTTGACTCCATCAGAAAACGTTTTGATTGGCACTTAGGATGGAGAAAATGGTTGGCAACAGAGATCACTACCAGGTAGAAAGGTAAAATATATGGAATCTTCTGTGTTTCCTCATCTCTTTATTTCTTCTTCTGCTTTGTTTCCTCTTTCCTTTTGCCTTGTCCTCCTGCTGCAAAATCAATAGTAGTAGCCATCACCCTGATGTTTAAATAATGAGAATTGGTTTTAATTAATATGAACAAATATTACCTACTTGTGTCAAAAATCTTCAGAGTGCTTTTTCCCCTCCTGCAAAAGATTTAATTAATCACCACACAAAGAAGTTATAACTCACAGTCCAAGCTAATTAAATATGGAGAACTTATTACCTTGTTATAATGCAGCTGATTATTTCTGGATAAATTATCCTAACCTGAAACAGTGGTATCGTTACTTTTACCAACTATTTTGTATTTCAGTTCATCTGGAACGGGACCACCTATAGCCATCTGATTGGTCCTCACGTTTAAACATAAGGCAGTAATCAGGAATTGGTGCTGTGCTTAGCTGTGAAAAGTAGGTTTTATGCATCCTAACAGATCTAAAACAGTTCTAACACTCTAGCCCACATCCCAGATTGTTTAAACTGGCTGCCAATATGTCTGTAGCCATCATTGCTGCTGAATACAAGAAGCAAAAATCTATTCCTATTACATAAAAGGAATTAGACTTGGGAGCAGGAAACCCAGGATATAGCCTGTGGAGACCGTGTGGTTCTGTGGCTGCCCATAGCATCATCCACTGTACTTCTGGGAGTGTATTCCTTTACCCTATTTCAACACAGTCTGGTGAGACTATTAATCAAAGTGTCAAACATGCCTCTGTAGAAATGACAGCATATCTCCCAAGCAGGGCACATCCCCCAAACCGTCCTCCATGGAATTTGAATTGTGGACAGATAAACAAACCAGACTTAGAATGTTAGGAAATCATTTGCTCCAGCAATGACATGTGCTTGCAATTAGTGAGTAGCCCTGATACTGAGACTCTCTTATGAGCTTGATTCTTCAACCTTTCTGCCATTCCTGTAAGCACCCCCAAGTCTGTATAATAAATTCATTTTTCCCTTTAAGTAAGTTTAGTTTGCTTGCAACAAAACACCCTAATTGATGCATGTAATTGTTTGTTATTGAATGTGTGGTCTTCAGGAAGTCACCTAGAATCAATAAACCTCTGCTTTTCCTGTCAAATGTGAATAATAAGAAGGCATGGAGGTGAGAAAAGAGAGGACATTGCTATGTGACAGGAGGCAGAGATAAGCCAAGGAACCCCAGGATTGCTGGCAGCCAGAACCAGAATGCTGTAGACTTTGGGGAGAAAGCATCATCTTGCTCACTTCTTGATTTTGGACTTCTTCTGGCCTCAAAACCATGAACCAATAAATTCATGTTGTTTAAGAAAAAAAAAAAAAAAGATTAATGTTATGTGCCCTATAAACCTCATAGAATCATGAGGATATAGGTTGTGCTAATTTTGCAAATGATATTCTGTATGAAATTGATAGATCTAAGAATACTATATTCTATGTATACTCGTTTTGCAAATTTAAACTATGAAAAAAATAATACTTATATGTAAACTATATTGGATACCACACCTATGTATCTGTATATATATGAATATATTTAAATCTATCTAGCTAACTAGCTATCAACATCTATCTATCCAATTACCTTCTATCTATCTTTATTGGTTAAGATAAGGGACAGCCATGCAGAGTAAGTGGAAGCCCGAAAGCAGAGCAATGAGCCCTCCAGTGATGGTTAAGTGAATGTGAAAGAGGTGAACAGGGGAAATCAGGATAATGCATAACACTGAGGTGGTGTCCTCATTGCTGTTATTTTAGTTTGACTGTCTAGATAAGTGTGGGAATCAGAATAGAGCCCCAGGCTGTTTACTGTGGTTGATGAATTGTAATGCAGACAGATTGTAAAACTAAGTATTTAAGACCCATTCCAATAATTACAAAAATAGAATAGAACGAGACCATTGTAGTGTTTCTAATAAGAGATTAGAATGTGGCAAGTATGTGCCTTGAATATTTTTGTCATCAGATCATTTAATGCACCCTATTAATGCTCATGTGGTGGATTTGGCATCTAAGACAAGAACAGACTCATGCTCAGAAATCACATCTATTCTAACAAGCAGCAAGCTTAACGATCTGTACACTTCTTATTCCAAATATGAGGAAGTTAACCCTGGAGCCATGGTCCATTTAGGGCCTGCTGCCCCTGGGCTACAGGTGACTTTCAAGTTTCTCCATTAGGGGATTTGCCTGGGATATTCTTGAGGAGTTTTACTGCTGTCACCCAGGTTGCTAATGAACTTACTAATGGTGATGAGGAAACTAACATTTGTGCCACCTCTCCTGGGAGCTCAGCATTTGCACTTTGTGTTTGCAGGCATTACCCTTTGATCCCTCACAACATCCCTGTGAAGTTTTTATAATTACAGCTATTTTTTTCTGGGGAAACTACCCGGTAACATCATGCAGGAACCTCGTTCACACTACCATGCAAATGCAGAACTGCATTGTGTCACTGATATTTCATAAATGCTAGTCTGCAATGTGACAGAACACACACTCTTTAAAGCCAGGCTAGTTATACTTCTCCTTCTCCTTCTCTCTCAGGGCTTTCCCTGTGATGGCCACTGTGAAATCGACCAGACTTATACTAGATGCAGGCTAAATGAGAGGAGGTTACTTATTAACTGCAGGAAAGTGTGTGATGAAAAGATGACTCCCTTTTACTAAACAGAAAAAAATTACATTCTTTATAAGTATATCAATTTCATTGTTAGGTAGAATGCTTTTATAGTGTAACAAAAAGAAGTTGCGATGTCCAGGATACCAATTTGGAATTGGAAAATTGTAAAGCACTATGCAAGATTAATAACATATTCATTTGCAAAACCACACTGATTGAGTGCCTACTATGTGCCAGGAGCTGTGACGGTACTGGGGATATGAGGGTTAACAAGACCCATTAACCGCCCCCCCACACACACACCAAAGGAACTTACACAATATCATTGTTGTGGTTACTATTGTGCATACTATTAGTCATATTTCCACTAATTTGTCTTTAATCCCTTATTGCTTTGGATGTAAATTTACCAACATGCAGCATGGACAGTGCTTTTATTTTTCTTCACTTTCACCCTTGATTATCTCATCCACATTTATGCAGATGACTCCCCAATACAAATCTGTAGACCCAGCCTTTTTCATTAGCTCAAGTCTTGTGTTTACAAATTACTTCCCGAACCCCAAAAAATGTACTGGCCCCTCAAAATCAACCTGCCCCAAATGGAGTCACATAATTTTCTTCTTTCCAAACCCCAGGCACCCAAACATAAAAATGCAGGTTCAATTTTAGTTCCTAAACCAGTTGTCAAATCTAGATGGTTGTATCCTTTCCAAATGCCCTTTCTGGTCACTCTCATCCAGGATTTTCTCACACTGACCTGTTCTTTATCTCACTGCCTTCATAATCCTTACATTTATGATTCTTATTATGACACTTGTGCTCAAAAATGTTGACACTCAACAAAAAATACCCAAACTTCTTAGCCTAGTGTTGGAAGCCCTCCATCATCCATCCAGCAACAACTTCCCATTCTGGCTTATCTTCCAACACTCTTTACATTCAGACCACACAGGAAACCTTGCTTGAAGAAAATGCCTGCACAAAACTGCATCTCCATGACCCTGTTCTCACTCTTCCTCCACCTCGGTCCTTCCACTCTTCACTCACACACCATTCCCCACTCATCCTGATAGCAAAATGTGTTCATTCCTCCATCTGGCACTTCTGATTCTTCCCAGGTAGAAAAGAATTTCTCTCTTCTTTTTAATTCCAGGAACTTCTGTCACATCTATGACTCTTAATATGTTGAACCTGCAATTAATGTGCTTATATACCATATCTTTCCTAGCAGAGGTGAACCCCTTGAAGCAATCATTATGTCTGATCTATATCTAGTGCTATATCTAGTGTTATAGCCACATCTATATGCATATACATATACATAAAATCTCAACCCCTTATATACAGAAAACTACATAAATCACATGCACAGGGCTTCAGAAATAACTCTTCACAAATCTAACATACCCATGTAGCTAGCACCCGGATCAAGAAATAAAAATTAGCAGAACGCCAGAAGCCAAATTATGTCCCCTTTCAATCACTACCCCACCCACAGATATCTACATTCTTGATTTCTAACATCATAGCCTGTTTTTAAACTTCATAAAAATGGGAGCAAATTAAGACATTAAATTGTGGCTGCTTCTTTTGTTCTAATTTATATTTATGGGATTCATCCATGTTTTCTCCTGTACTTGTGTTCAGTCTCATTATCATATCATGTTTCATTGTATAGATGTACCCCACTTTGTTTAGCCAGTCTTCTGTAGATGTATATTTGGGTTATTTCCAGTTGTGCAATATTATAAGTAGTGCTTCCTCCTTGGGCATGTCTTTAGGAACACAGAGATCAGGCATTTCTGTTGGTTACAGAGCTAGGAAAAGTGTCTGATATATTTTTGTGCTCCTCACAGCATCTAGTTCAGTTCTCTGTTATTTGAATAAATGAATAAATCTCTGTACTATATGTTTCTTTCTTAGATGGATTTTAAGTTTCCCCTGTACTACACTTTTTTGCTTCCTCAGGCATCAAGAATATTTCCTTTCTCAGAATAAATGTGCAACAAAAATTGAATTAAATACTTTTTCCTGACTCTCTGAAGATGTATGTCTTAGATTAAGACCTTTTGGAACCCAAAATTTGTCAAATGCTATGAGAATATAGTACTAATTGTATCTTTACCCAAGCCAAATTTAGGAGCGAATATCTTTAGTGAGTGGCAGAAACTTGACTATCATTTTATAAGAATGCATGAAAGGGATTGAGTATGAAGTTAGTTCCTTTTAACATTCTGGTAAAGATTATGAATAAAAGCAATTAAATTGGCACTCAGAATAAGGCAAGGTCTTAAAATTGTGTACTAATTAATAAACTGGAAGCACTTTTGTAGAAGTGTTTATTCACTATCATAAACCTCGAAGAAAGTAGTTCAGTGTTTTAGTTTTTTCCTTCTTCAACAGAGAAAAATGCATAGTTAGCATTGTAACCCAGGAAGAGTGAGGCTCCTTCAAATAACAAAATGAGCACATGCATTTCATATAGTATGCATTCTTCTCTCTCTCTCTCTCTCTCTCTCTCACTCAGACTCCCCTAGAAACAGACCTGAGACAAGGGTTTGCATTTGCATGCAAAGACAGGTTTTGGAAATATAGGGAACACTGGTAGGAGAGTGGGGAATTTGTACATGGAAAAAATGACAGCTCAGTAATACAGTGAGTGACTAGAACTGAATCCAGTGGGTAAATTGGGAAATGATGCAAAACACTTCATAGTTATCACACCCAAGGGGTGAGGGAGATGGGATAGTTATATGCTAACCTGAAAGTCACTGATAAAGAACTTTTTCCAGAGGGAGTTAATTCCCTGGCACTTCTAGCCCCCCATACATATGGCCTCATGGTCTCCTGCAGTTCCAGTATAGTATTCAATACATTTTTCACACCATCTTATGTATATATGCTAGAGATGAGCCACAGATTTCCATCATGCTTTCTAGCCACCAACTTTATGAGGTAAATGTGATATGATCTACATTACCTACAAAAGAATAAAACAATCCAGTTTCGAGGAAGCACTTTTTACTGATACCAAAACCAGAAATACTTTATACATCAGGCCACCATAAAGACAACACTGCTCAATGTGCTAAACAAGGTGATTCTTTAACTTTCTAGGAAAAAAATTGAAGACGCATTAGCTAAAGGCAAATAAAAGTTAAGGCCTTCAGAGCAAAACATGCCTGAAATGAATGTCTCTTTTTAAAAATATTCTCCAGCTTCAGAATATCAGAAACAATACCTTCAGGAAATAGTTGTCAGAACCAGAACTCTCTAATGACATTGTAAAAAGTTGATAATCGGCCTGAAGATGTTTCGAGAAACCAGTGACCATCTCAATGTTGCACTGACCTTTGAACAGCCTCCGGAGCAGGGTTTGGGGCAGTCAAACCAAGGATTGAGGAAAACAAAATAGAAGGATCAAAATCATTATTGCTATCATCAACTACCGCCCAAGCATGACCACTGCTGAGACTGTCACCACTCAGCCTCAGAGGCACTGAGGAAGAAGCAACTGGCAGCAAATCATCCCAGATGGAGTAACACAGTTCCTCCAGAAATGAGACCCAGTATTCACACTGTTTAATTCAACCAACAATAAAGACTAGTCCTGCCAGGTTTACATCCTTCTGTTTTAAGTCTTCCTCACCACCCTAATCCTCTAGTCTTTATAGAATTGTTACCCTCAAGAAGCTCTGTATTGCTTTGATTGTGACAAGTCATCTACTATGCTTTACTTTCCAAACTTTTCCCTGTTTTATCTTGAAACACTGCTCTGTAATAAACAAGCTCACTTTTATCCTCAACCTCTTTCCCTAGCTTTTCCTTTACTTCCTTGCTTTAATGAAAACATTGCTATCTCTTGAAGGTATTGTTTCTTCTGATGGTTGCATCTTCACTTAAAGTCCTCTCATTGCATGTTTGAAGGGGTTGTTCTCCTTTTTTGCTAACTCTTGACATTCCCAGAGCATTAATTCCCTGTATTAGTCAGGAGAGGATAGCGGAAACCACAGTAACAAAGACATCCTGAAGTTTGAGGGTGTGACAAGAAAGATGTTTAATTCTTACTTATAAAACAGTCTGATGAGAAGGTCAAGTGACTTTCATCAAATGGGTTGCTTCTTTGTGGTTGCTCCACCATCTTTTGGCATTAAGGCCATCTTGGCATTATTTAGTCAGCAGACAGAGAAAAAAGCAGAGGATCATACACCACAGACTTATTCACCTTAGCCAGAAAGTGTTGTATTAATTCCACTTACATTCCATTGTCTATAACTAGGGCATGAGGCACCAACCTAATTGAAATAATGGCTCAGAAATGTAGATTTCTAGGGTGTTTAGGAAGGGGAAATGAGACCGGTGAGTACCTGTCACAGCTCAGTCTTGTGGTCAACAAATATCCATTTTGTTCTTTCTCCATTCAACACACCCTTTCTTCCTAAGAAGAGCCTGAATTCCTATCTGGTCAGTGTTTCTAGCTCAAAGTAAACTTTTCCAGGTGATTCCCAGTACTCTTCAACAAGTCCCTATGTGGATCTTTGTCAAAGAGAAAAAATATATGTCCCATTTCAATATCCAATGATGAAGCATAGAAAGCTATACCCACATCAGACATACTTATTTACAAAAAAAAAGAAAAAGAAAGAAAGAAAGACTAAATGAAAGAAAGAAAGAAAGAAAGAACAGAAAGAAAGAAAGAAAGAGGGGGTGGGGAATGAGAGACACACAGAAGCCACTGGTTCATAGCAACTCTGAAATTCAGTGAACCAGCTGCTAGGGATTTTCCCTGTCCTAGAGGTAGTGGATATTCCTTAAACTGTTTCTGTTCTTTGAATCTTTTTTATTCACAGTTCTTCACAGCCTCAATCTTTGCCCTTGGGAAGTTCTCTCTTTTCCATTATCCTGCTTGACCACATCTAAAATGAGGGTTGGTTAGTGTGACTTCCTTGAAGCAATATATCCTTGAAGGCTGCCTCTTGATAGTGAGAAACTAGGGAACTGAAAGTTGTTCTAGCTACAGTTAGAAGAGTAAAGGACATTTTTAGTCTGAACTTGAGGTATCTCTGGCACTACATTTTTTTTTTCCAAAACCTAATAGGTTTGAGCTTCATTTTCTTTCTTTCTTTCTTTCTTCTTTTTTTTTTTTTTTTTTTTGGTAGATTCATGGCTCAATATCCACATCCAAAGTTCTTTCTAAACCTAACTCTTGAGCCATGACAGCCTCTCTGTTTAATTGCTGTTACCTTAATGTTCTCTTAAAATAAATAGGTACAAAGACCATGTACTCTATCTCATTTACACCATGAATCACTTTGGTAGAATTAAAAGCAGAACTGGACCTTCGATACTCAAAAATAATTTTTTTAATCCCATTACCTATTGTTTGGATTCTAGAAAAAAGCAGCTTTTCTGACTTTACAAATCTCCAAATTTCTGTGCTGTGCCTATTCCCTTTCATTTCTGCTAGAAAACCAACCATTTTTCAGTTATCTCATCCATTTCTTATAATGCCTTGTCAAATTCAAATATCTTGCCAAATTCAATAATAGTAAAGCATATTAATTCAATAATTTTTTTTTCAAACCTCTTGCTTTGGACCTGCCAGTCAGTTGGCAGTAGTCTACCTCCAAAATGTTACCAGAGGTGACAATTTTCCAAATGTTTTGCCACAACATAACATGGATTACCTTTTTTCCAGCCTCCAATATCATTTCCTCCCTGCCTGCTTTCCTACAGCTATGACAATGCCATCTATTTAAGGAAATTTTTTATGATGTCAACTCACTTCTGCTCAAGGTCAATCCTGCTTGCTGCTGAATAAACATTCAAAATCTCAGTGACTTAACACAATCAGTGTTTAGTTCTCACTCATGCTGTATTCATTCTGAAAGTTCAAAAGATTTCCTGGCAGTCCTCCTCTAAGTGGTGACTCATAGAAGACTGTCATTTCAGAATCCTTTTCTTCCATACATAAAACTGGGAAGAGAGAGAATGGGGTAAGTCTTAGAATTCATGCCTAAGAACAGCCTATAACAATTCTGCCCACATTTAGTTGACCATAACTAGTCACTTGAGTTCTACCTAATTACAAACAAGTCCGGAAAATCTAGTCTTCTAGTATTCCTAGAAAGAGAAAATAGAATTGAAAATATCCAACTTGTCTCTGCCACCGTTCATCCTTCCTGTCCACAGATACCTGCCTCAAACTTTCTCACATATAGGAAACACTCACCCTGTTTTTGTGGAGAACTATCCATAGTCTGCTCAACCATTGACTCTAGCTAAATATTTGGGATTGATGGATGATGCCCAGCTCTTTCTGTCATCTTCAGATATGGCTCTTCCTAGTCCTACAACTTCTGGATTAAGTGATATTATCATCCCCCCACCATCTCCCCATAAACATTCACATACCACAGGGAGTAGTAAAACTGGGACAGGATATCATTGGCAAATACTCCCGTTTGGAAGGGTGAAGGATGGAAACACACCACAGTCACTGATCAGGGCAATTCTGAAAGACTGCTGGGCAGTTACTGTAAGGTCCCCACCCTGGCAATTTAACCGTCTCATTAAAAGAGTGACAAGAGTGACATCACTTCTTTTTATATGCCAATGGCCAAAACTCAGCCACATGGCCCCAAACTAGCTGCAGGAGGATAAGAATGTTTTCTTCCTATGTGACCAGTAAGAAGACAGGGATTGATGAAGCTCTCTGATGCTGTTTCTCACTCTTTTATGAAGTCTACTCCTTAAATGTTACTGACATTCTTCACTCTCCTAGGACTGCCATGCTGGGTAGTTCTGCTCTTTTCTCTCATGCATCAAAGATTTTGGCAACTGAAAACTCTTCCTTTCTACCCTTAGTGTCCTTCACATGGTTAGCCCACTGAAACCCCCGGCCACCAAGTTCTCTCCACTTGGATCTTCTCCAAAATTATATCTCAGCTACCCACTCTCAGAGACACATCTTAGAACTTATCATCACCTGGAACAGCTGCATTTCAAAATCACTAATTGTACTTTCTTCTATCCCTTCCCCCACCACCATGGCTTAAAAAACATCACCTTTTTCTTTACTTAATACAAGACTCTCCTTCCTAATTAATCCTTTAGCATCCATCCTTAGCCCCTTTAATCCATTCTCTATGCTTACAATCCCCTATTATTCCAGGTTGCTTGTTTAGCTCCTTGCTCTAT
The DNA here is from genome assembly GCF_015220235.1 of Choloepus didactylus. Lineage (NCBI taxonomy): Eukaryota > Metazoa > Chordata > Mammalia > Pilosa > Megalonychidae > Choloepus > Choloepus didactylus. The sequence continues at coordinate 37,364,829 of NC_051312.1, read as the reverse complement.
TATAGTTCTTTGACCTATTTGCACTTACACTAATGGCCTCTTTTAATTTTTTCCAATCCAGTAACTTCTTTCACTAGTTCTCTCATTATCCAAATTAGGTTGTTTGGTTCACTATTTCAACAACACTCTTGTCAAATACCTCCTTTTCCCGCTATTTTTCTTAAAACCATTTTGAAACATACCAACTGTGAATAAAACCAACTATTTCTTTTCCTTCTGCTTTCATCCAAGTAGCTGAATGCTGATAGAGAAAACCACACAAATGAGCAAATTAATGATACAATTTATTCTTGATCTTCAAATTAGGGACCCTAATTCTTCCTTTAAATCAACGTATTTCTCTGGTGAACAAATCTTGTCCATCTTCCGCAACAATTATTTTAAACTTTTACATTCCCCACAAGTCTGTCCAGCCTGTTCCTTGCCTCACTCTCTCTGCAAAATGCTAACAGAAAATGTAAGCCCTAAAATAAGAATGCCTTGTCATCTCACCATCAGGCTCACAAGCCTGCTTTCTTCTTTCTCTCATCCTTTTCACCTTCTCTCTTTTTCTAATTGAAGAGGTATCATTCATGCTATGTAAGGCTGACCTGTGCATCAATCCCCATTCTCTTCTGAATTCACAGGAAATTAATTTATTCTTCCCCCTACATTTTCAGACTCTCTCTCAATATTGCACTTTTCTCAACAGCATTTAAATCCTCTCCTTCCTATTTCATCTGAAAATACAGTAAATACATTAAAACATCCATTTCACATTTAAACCCTGTGTTAGTTAGGGTTCTCTAGGGAAACAGAATCAACAAGAGATATCTATAAATATAAGATTTTATAAAAGTGTCTCATGGAACTGTGGGGATGCATGAGTCCAAATTCCATAGGGCAGACAACAAACTGGAACTCCAATGAAGATGTTCAATTAACTCCTCAGGAATGAACTGGCAACTTCAATGAACTCCTCAGGAAATGCTTCACTGGTTAGCCAAAGAAGAAGTGAAGGTCCCCTACCTGTCTCGCTTAAAAGTCTTCAACTGAATGGATAAAATCCAGCTGACTGCGTTCTCTCATTGTGGAAGACACGCCCTTTGTTGATGTAATCAGTCAAAGCTGCAGCCAAATGACTGATGACTTAAGAAACCAGCCTTCTGGTTTATTAACTAGCCACAAATGTCCTTGATTTAATGGTTAGGCCAGTGCTTGCTTGACCAGACACCTGGACACTGTCACCTGGCCAAGTTGACACATGAACCTAACCATCACAGTCCACCCCTTGTCAATTTGGCATTTATACATATCACCTTAAACAATACTTTATCTCTAAGTAGAGAACAATAACAGACACATATTTTCCCTAACAATGTCTCGCTGTCCTGTGTACAACCAGAAACACATTAAATCTCTCCAGAATAGGGTGCAAGTCCTTGGGTGAAATGAACTCTTAAAATTGATTTCCTTTAACTTAAATATTGCAAAATGAACAATACAGCTTATGCCATATGATAAGGGGATAAGACAGAGAAGAAAGCAAAGATATTTGCTTTACAGACAAATACAAATATATTCATAACAAAACAAGGAGGAAATATGCATACCATCATAGTCCTCACTTGTGTGACTGACCACGTGGTAGTGGTTCATGTTTATCACTACTTCTTCTACTACCTATTCCATGTTCCCTTTACCCTCAGCAAGCACTTCAGCTGGCCATGGTTCTTTGGCTGGTGCAGTGACCCAAAACTTCATTCCTGAAGTTTCTTGGTCATTGGTAGTCCTCTCTGGATTTGGTAGTTGCAGTTTTCTGTTGACTTTATTCACAGGGCATGGTAGATGTGCTAGTTTGAATGTATTATGTCCCCCAAAATGGCATTTTTTTTTTGATGTAATCTTGTGTGGACAGATGTGTCAATGTTGATTAGATTGTAATTCTTTGAGTGTTTCCATGGAGATGCACCCCACCCAACAGTGGGTGATGATTCTGATTGGATAATTTCCATGGAGGTGTTACCCCACCTATTCAGGGTGGGTCTAAATTAAATCACTGGAGCCATATAAATCTGCTGACAAACAGAAGGAACTCAGTGCAGCTGTGAGTGACATTTTGAAGAGCAACTGAGACATTTTGAAGAGGAGCTACAGACAAGAGGGACACTTTGAAGAATACACAGAAGCTGAGAGTAGCTGCAGATGAGAGACAGTTTGAAGATGGGTGTTGAAAGCAGACTCTTGCTCCAGAGAAGCTAAGAGAGGACAACCACCCCAAGAGCAACTAAGAGCGACATTTTTGAGAAACTGCAGCCTAGAGAGGAACATTCTGGGAGAAAGCCATTTTGAAACCAGAACATAGGAGCAGACACCAGCCATGTGCCTTCCCAGCTAACAGAGGTTTTCTGGACACCACTGGCCATCCTCCAGTGAAGGTACCTGTTGGTTGATGACTTACCTTGGACAGTTTATGGCCTTAAGACTGTAACTGTGTAACCAAATAAACTCCCTTTATAAAAGCCCATCCATTTCTGGTGTTTTTCAATCTGAAAGCATTAGCAAACTAGAAGAGATTTTGGTACTGAGAGTGGGGTGCTGCCGAGTTTGCAAATACCAAACATGTTGGAACAGCTTTTTAAATGGATAAGGGGAAGATTCTGGAAGAACTGTGAGGAACTTGATAGAAAAGACCTAAACTGCTTTGAAGAGACTCTTTGTGGAAATATGGGCTCTAAAGATACTTATGATGAGGCCTTGAACAGAAATGATGAATGTGTTGTTGCAAACTGGAAAGAAGGTGATCTTTGTTTTAAAGTTGGCAAAATTGAGTCCTGGTGTTGGATGGAAGGCAGAATTTGAAAGTGACAACCTGGAATATTTAGCTGATGAGATCTCCAAGCAAGATATAGAAGAAGTAGCTTGGCTTTTACTTGCAGCTTATAGTAAAATACGAGAGGACAGAGATAAGCTGAGAAATGAACTCTTGGTTTCATAGAATTCAGAAATTGATGGCCTGAAAAACTCTGGACTTCCAGGGGGTGAAACCCCAGAAGCTACAGCCCAATGTAAGGATGTAACCAAACATGGAACCCAGCCACCATTTCAGTACAAGCCACAATTGGAAAAGGAGTTAAGCAAAAAGGATTTGTGGAAAGTCCTATTGTCCCCTTTGACCCCTGTGTGCTTCATGCAAAGCCAACAGAATTTTTGTGAGATTATAGACAGAGCCACTGCTGGTCTGGACTGGAGGGGACAGACAAGGAAAAAATTGAAGGAAAAATTTCTTCAAAGACAGAGCCATGGAGGTAGAGGTCTGGAGTCAAGACGCCTTGGGCTGGGAGATTGGAGTGGCCCACAAGCATGGAAAGGGTGAGTTTGCCCTGGAAGTCAAGGGTGGGCCTTCTGCCTCAATGGAAGAGTTTTGCTGCCCCAGGTCCCAAAGAGGGTGGAGCACATTCCCAGGGAATTGGGGAGAGCCTGGCTGTCACCACACTGTTCTGAAGGGGTTGAACATGTACCCTGGAGATGGAAAGGAATCCAGGTGCTGCCCTGATATTTGAGGAGGTTGCAACTGAGAAGGTGGTCTCCCTAATGTGTGGATGGATATGTTGGAACATTCATCCCAGAATTTGGAGAGGAAAGGCCTGCCACAAAGGCCCTTAGGAATGGTTAGACTCCCACTCTCTCAAGCCCCAAAGATGCAACACTGTTCTGTAAATGACTCTCAGACTTTGAAATCTAATGGAGTTTGCCCTGTAGGTTTTAGGAACTGTTTTGGTCCTGTGAACCCTGTTTTCCTTTCAGTTTCTCCTTATGGCAATGGGAATGTTTATCCTATGAATGTCCCTTCATTGTATACTGGAAGCACATAACTTGTTCTAAGTTTATAGGTACACAGTCAGAGGGGAATTTTGCTTTTGGACAGACCACACTTGTAACTGATTTAATGGGATCTTATACTTCACTATTGTTACTGAAATGATATAAGTTTTTGTGATATTATGATGGGATGAATGTATTTTGTATATGGAAAGAAAATGTCATTTTGGGGTCCAGGGGGTGGAATGTGCTGGTTTGAATGTATTATGTCCTCCAAAATGGCATTTTCTTTGTTGTAAACTTGTGTGGGCAGATGTATCAGTGTTGATTAGATTGTAATTCTTTGGGTGTTTCCATGGAGATTCTCCCCACCCAACTGTGGGTGATGACTGATTGGATAATTTCCATGGAGGTGTTACCCCACCCTTTCAAGGTGAGTCTAAATTAAATCACTGGAGCCATATAGATGAGCTGACAAACAGAAGGAACTCAGTGCATCTGAGAGTAACAGTTTGAAGAGGAGCTACAGCCAAGAGGGACACTTTGAAGAACACACAGAAGTTACAGATGAGAGACAGTTTGAAGATGGCCATTGAAAGCAGACTCTTGTTCCAGAGAAGCTAAGAGAGGAAAAATGCCCCAAGAGCAACTGAGAGTGATATTTTGAAGAGGAGTGGCAGCCTAGAGAGGAACATCCTGGGTGAAAGCCATTTTGAAATCAGAGCTTTGGAGCAGATGCCAGCCACATGCCTTCCCAGCTAACAGAGGTTTTCCGGACACCACTGGCTATCCTCCAGTGAAGGTACCCGATTGTTGATGTGTTACCTTGGACATTTTATGGTCTTAAGACTGTAACTGTTTAGCCAAATAAACCCCCTTTATAATAGCTGATCCATTTCTGGTGTTTTGCATTCCCGGCAGCTTTAGCAAACTAGAACGCAGCTCTTTCCTCAGGACAGACTGGAGATGCATGGGACTGTATCCTCAGAAAAGACCACTACAGGTGAATCTAACAATGACTCAGCAGAATCCAGGGTTCCAATGTCCTCACTGCCATTATTATCAATCCATGTGTCCCCATCCCAAGTTTCAGGATCTCATTCTTTTCCGATCAATGTGTTTACTTTACCAGCAGACACTCTGCGAAGTTGAGGTTTCAGTTTATGTTGTAAATCTGCTACTCACACAATGAAGCTCTGAGTATGGTTTTCAGAAATCTCAAATCTGTGGCCAAAGGAAGTAAGATTTTCTTTCAAGGCACAGTTAGAAAGCTTTATATCTGTCACACGGCACTTAAGTTTTGAATTTGAAGCCTTTAGCTTGTCCCTTTCTATTATAACTTTATCCAGTGTATCTAAGAGCAACCAGCCAACATCATTATACCTCCTAACTCTGCAAAACTCTGTGGAAGTGTCAAAAACACTGTCACACAGAGCCTTGCTTCATACAAGAGTATGATTAGGAGACTCAAACAGTGACATTTTGCATATCTCCATTGTCAGCTCACACCGAGGACTGTCAGTGCCGTCTTGATTACTGGAAATTGAGTCATTAGTGCCTTTGAATTGAATCAGAGTAGAAAACCAATTGTAAAAGCCCATTTTAAAGTTCTGTTTCTCAAGAACCATTCCTGGTACCAAGTTGTATTAGTTAGGGTTCTCTAGGGAAACAGAATCAATGAGAGGTATCTATGAGTATAAGATTTCTAAAAGTGTCTCACGCAACTGTGGGGATGCATGAGTCCAAATTCCATAGGGCAGGCAGCAAATGGGCAACTTCAATGAACATGTTCGATGAACTCCTCAGGAATGAACTGGCAACTTCAGTGAATTCCTCAGGAAACGCTTCACTGGTTAGTCAAAGAAGAAGTGAAGGTTTCTATCTGTCTCATTTAAAAGTCTTCAACTGATTGGATTAAATCCAGCTGATTGCATTCTCTCATTGTGGAGGACATGCCCTTCATTGATGTAATCAGTCAAAGCTGCAGCCAATTGGCTGATGATTTAATAAACCAGCCTTCTGGTTTATTAACCAGCCACAAATATCCTTGCAGTAATGGTTAAACCAGTGCTTGCTTGACCAAACACTTAGGTACCATCACCTGGCCAAGTTGACACATGGACCTAACCATCACAAACTCATAGCTTCAATCTCCACCTTTATTTTGATAACTGCTAATTCTCCTCTGAGCTTATCTCCAACCACCCACTTGACACATTACAAACAGCTGCAGCTTTATACATCCCAAACTGGAATTACTGGCTATACCACTATCTAAAATCTTCTCCCAACCCTGTCCCCACTCTGTGCATGGAGCTGTGGTTAATCCTTTTGTGCATGTCAAATGCCTGGGAATCATCCTTGACCTTTCCTTTTCCACTGTCATTAACATAACAAATCCTGAACACCACATCTCTTATATATACCTTGAAGACAGCCACTTCTAGTTCCACCACCCTGGTTGAAATAGCTTCATGTCTTTCTGGAACTATCATAACAGCCTCCTTCCTTTTTCATGTTTTTTGCATTTCCACTTAACTCCTTTAATTCATTCTCTTCCCTGCAACCAGAGTGGTATTTCCTAACTGTAAATATATATCACGTCTGCTTAAAATTCTTCAGTGGATTCCCTTTGCTCTTGAGGTACAATTAAAATAATTAATATGGGTTAGCATAGTCTAGCCCCTAAATAGTGCTCCAGTCTCATTTCACACTATCATCTCCCTAGATCTCTAAGCTCCAGTGACATTGACCTCCTTTTTAGTCTTCAAACAAAACACATCCTTTCACCACAGGGCTTTATACATGCTGCCCTATCTTTTTTTTTTAATGCTACTTCCTATGACCATTTTTCATCTAGTTAATTCTCTCTCATCACTTTGGTTCTTGGATCAAATGTTATTTCCTCAGGAATGCCTTCTATGACATACCAGACTAGGTCAAATGCCCCTATTTCATATTCCCATTGAATGTTGTTCATTTCTTACATAGGACTTATGATTTAATCTTCATGAATGTGGTTCATATTTATTTTGTGGTTATTTGATTGGAGCCTGTCTCATCCTCAACCTAAAAACTCCATGATTGTAAAGACTGTGATTGACTCTCTGATACATATTCCCAACACTTCTCCCAGTGCAGGGATGCAAATGATGCGCGATAAATATCTGTTGACTAAAATACGTTAATGAATTTCTGAGTGGCAAGATAAAGAGTAAAACACTGTGTCCCAGGTAAGCAGTTACCTTATTCAGGAATAAACTACAGAAAAATCAATGAAGAGCATATACAAATAATGCATTATGCAACCCTCTGTGGAAGGCCCAGGTCCAGGGCCTTCCCCAAGTGCCTTGAAAACTGCACTCAGCAGTTTGCTTGACCTAGGACACTTAACATTTGACCTACTCTCCTCGTAAAATCAGGCCTCCATGCTAAATGTAATCTATAACTACCTCCTCCCTGAGACTCCCTGAGATACTGCTAGCTACAAGATGATCTATAGTCCTCCCCTCCTCTCTGTCGATTACAATCAGTCCCTCCCAATGTTGCAAGACCCCTGTTCCCACCTTATGTTCTCATACCCATTGGAATGTAGAACCCTTACAACCAGCTTGTTCACCCCCGCCAAAGTGTGGAGTACCTTCACATTGAGCGCTGAACCCACGCCATTCAGAGCAGCTCCTGAGTCCATTCAGCACATCTGAATTCAGGGCAACATGACCTACTTCCCACCTAGTAGGTAAGCCTCAAAATAAAAGCTCATGTCTCAGAATGTGTCTGGTGCTTCTTTTAGTCCTTTGGCTACAAAAGGCCTCTTGGGCCATGACACCCTCCATTATATTTTTCTCAATTTAACTTTCGATAAGTAGTGGGTGACGGGTAGTTCAAGATTATCTTCCCTGAAAAATAACTAGAGAAAAAGCAACCTGTGTCACCATTTTAATACAGATCTTTCCAGGCTTGTGGTTAAATAATATACTATACATGCCAGGAACATAAGCACAGACATAATCATGTAAAAATATTTACACTAACAGATAAGCCTCTTGAGAAAACCCTGAGTGAAAACAGCACTGTATTTCAGGAACTGCAGGTTGAGGGGTTTTGTGATTATGTGAGGGTGTGTGTGGTCTCCTAGAATTATCTTTCTCCAGTGTGAGTTTCAGAGAATTCATAAATTGGCAGGGTGGGGACTCTCCATCTCTCTATTCTCTTAACATGAAATGGTGATATAGCAGAACGAATTGTTGATTTGGAATTAAAAAATTGTTTCCTAGTCCTAACTGCCACCATGTGACATTCTGTGCTCTGCTTAAAGTCTCTGAAACCCAGTTTTCTACTCTTTTAAAATGTGGAGGTGAATTTCTAAAATCACTTCTAGATTTAAGGTCCTAAGAATCTTAATTCAGCATCTTTGTTATGTTTCAGTACCAATTAATCATGATGAGAAATTCAGAACTCATCTGGAAACAGGGTTAATCAAATACTCCAGGGTCAAATATAAAATCTAAAACTAAGAAAACACAAGACAAGACACACAAAACAAACAAATAAAGCATGATACCTCTCAAATGCTCCTTGTTCTTAGCCCAGTTGGTTCTCCTATCATCTGACATCTTAAAGAGACATGCTTTACCCAAGGTTTATGTTCTTGAAAATAATTTTCATGAATAGGCTAACAATTCTTCCATGGGTTTTGAAATTATTTCCTACCATGTTTGGTATGCATATGGGTGACATGAAAATACAATGTGTCCTGATTTGTTTTTCTTTTGGTGGGTTTGGGTATTATCCCAGAAAAATGAAGCACTGAAATGTTAAGAGAGGTAGTAAGACAAAATATAGATCTAAGATACAAATTGTTCATACAGCTCGGGAAGTGTTTATCTCTAAAAATAGCTGCCTGTATTGAACAGAGGAAATTCATTAAGGTAGTAGCTGCTAATAGGGTTAGATCATTAAAAAGAAATTTTTTTGGTGTGTCATAAAACTTGGCGTAATAAGGCAGCACTTGTTTAAACTAATAAAGGTACATTAGGATGTGTGAAAATGGGAAGATTTGCTAAAGAGCAACTGCTGTTTAGTGATCACAGAGGAAGGGGTCAGAGACCAGGGCTCTTCCTAAAACAGAAGCACATGGTATAGGATTTTGAAATCTCAATTTGCCTCAAGGCAAGAATAACCATGATTCCCCAGTTGGTGATATTTAGGAAGTATTCCATTAATCAATTTCTGGTAGATAATTCTAGCCCTCTGGAACAGGAGCTGAGGGTAGGATCAGAAATGTTCACAAATCAAGCCACCAACCAGAGAATAAAATAGTTCCTGGGACATCATCCAGAAGATGATGTTGAAAGTGAAATGAAGATGATGGCAGTCATGGACTTCTTTGGGCTATAAAACATTTAAGTATACATCAAATACGTCCTTCTCCAGCCCTTGATCAAATTCTGTCAAGTAGGCCAATTCTTAGCATCAGGGCATGGAAGCTTTTTATTCAAGGGGATTTTGCTTGGATAGTTGAGCTTGTTATTTCACTGCTGAAACCATGATGGAGTAGAAGTCCACTGAAAAACTCCCTCCCAAGAGAAAGTATTGAGGTCACTTGAACATAAGAAATAATTTTATTGAATAATCAGAAACAGGTTAAACCACCAGGAAACCACAAGCAGTAGTTGACTGCTTCCTGATGAGGAAAATAAAGTATACAGAGACAATTTTGCATTGATCAACCACAGGCTGAACAGATAAATAAAGTTGCCTTAGACAGATTAGATAGCCTCATGTGCCTTACTCAGGTGCTGATAATATACTGGGTTTGTGGGACCAGGTAAACAGATTTTAACAGTGGCTGGAACATATAAAGCATCTCAGAGCATCCATTGGATTCTACTGATGTGCAAAACTATTTGAATGTGTCCACAAGGAAATGGACATGTCAATTTCCAGGACTGTATTAAACTTCAACTTTCCATAAAATTAGCAAATAATCTACCCATTGGGTTTGTAAGTGGAAAAGAATGTTAGCTCTTTGAATTGTCATAGATTGGTTCCCCAGGAAATGGAATCTGAGTTGGAGATCTGTGTGCATGTCATTTCTTGTGGAATGCTCCCAGCAACAACAGTTAGAAGGAATTGAGGGGACAGGGTCACAGGGAAGGAGAAATTGAGCCCTGATGTGGTTGCAACAGAGGCCTCGGCTGATCCCACGGGGAGCTCTAGAACTGGAGTGGCCTTCAAAGATGTCCTCTTCTGAGATGACAGGACTGGGCCTTTTTATCCCTAATTTGACCTGTCATTGGATGCAAACAGCCCCTGGAGAAGATAAAAGGCAGGTCCCTTTGGTGTACAGTACTTCCTGGAAAAGGACTCAGCTGTGTGCCATCAGTTGGCAACACAGGGTGGCACCCTATAGCATTCCCTACACCAATGCGATCATTTACTGCACAGATTTAAAATTCAGCTTTCTATTTCCTCTCTATGTGACTTGGGCGAAACACTGAACTGCTCTCTGCCTCAGCTACCACATCTGAAAAGGAAAATAATAGTGTATACTTCATAAAGTTGTTTTGAGATTAAAATACAGGTAGAAGCAATTAGAACAGTGACTGGCATATAGTAAGCAATTAATAAACATTAGTGATCATTAATCTTTATGATTAGAGACTTCTAAATATGGTGAATATTGCAAAGTAAATAATAATAATAATAATAATTACTATTGTCAGGTTCCAGATATTTCACACATAATCTCATAGATTCTATTGATAACCCCTTTCAAATCCCTCAGCCCATACTGAATTACCTGAAGTATGCTAATATCTTCCCATCTCAAGAACATGATGTCCCTTTCTGACTCTAGCTTTGGGGTTTCTCTCCTGCACACTAGTGAAACCCAGAAACATGGGCCAGTTAAAGGTCCAGGGACATCTAATCAGTGAGAGGTGGAAGATGGTAAGTGAATGCTCCAGCATCCCTAAAATGCTCAGGGACAATTTTGAGGCGTATCACATGCCATTTCTCAGAATTTCCCAGTGGAACTGAGGAACAGTTTCCTATAGTGATAACCCACTGCTATGGCCAGCCTAGAAGATGGCCCCCACAATCCTTGACTCCTGGTAAATATACTCTTCTATATTCCTCTCCTATATTGATTAGGGCTGACCTCTCTTAATAGGATATTAAGAAAGTGATGTGTTGTGACCTCTGAGAATATGTCATAAAAGACAATGAGGCTTCAGCTTTGGCCCTCTTGGATTAGTTGCTCTGGGAAAAACAGCTGGCATGTAAGATACACCTGACAAGGAACTGATAGATACACATGACAAAGAATTGAGACTTCCTATCAGCATCAACATACCAGCAATGTGAGTGAGCCATTTTGGAAGCAAATCTACCAGTCCCACCCAGTCCTACAGGGCAATCACATCTCTGGCCAATATCTTGATTCAAACTCTGAGAAACCCTGAGCCAGAACCACCCAGCTAAGCTACTCCCAAATTCCTGACCAACAGCAACTACATGGAATCTTCACTATTATTTTAAGTCAAGAAGGTTAATTGGTTACATAACAATAGATAACTAATATACCCATATAGGCCTTTTATTGGCTTCACTCCTTTCTCTCTCTCATTTTCCCCACATGCATGCTTCCTAGGATCATCTCCCAAATAAACTGTAGATATACTCAAGTCCTTATTTCAGGTTCTTCTTTTAGCAGAGCTCAAACTTGGACTTCTGGTACTGAAAAGGCCTTTGAAAGCAAACTCTTCAGATGGGATCTTGGAATTGGATCACTCACTGGACAAATGGACCCCATTTCTGATGGTAAATGGGATGGTTAACATTCCTGGAAAGCTGTAGTATCAGAATTGCTAAAAATCTCACTTTGGGTTGATTGGGATTAGGTACATTTTGTAAAGGATGTATTGGCTTATGCAACAGCTCTAGTACTTGAATGACAGTGAGAAAATGGTAATCATGAAAATTGTGGAGTAAAACTGGCTTTTTAAAAACCTGACCTAGAAGGAGAAGGAGAATAGCAAGCATAGGTCAACCAACTATCAACTCCAGATACTCCGGGAAAACCAGAAGGCATCCCTACCAGAATTTGAAGAGACACTCATCCCCTGAAGCCGGAGGATCAGTCCAAGGATTTGGTCATAAGGGTAATAGAAGTATAAAGAAGACTTAATACTCTGGTAGGTCTTCTATACTATGGTTAAAGCCATTAGTGACATGTAACAACCTCGCATGGGATGCGTGTATCACAATGCTTGACTTCCCCAATATCTACTCCTGCTTTTCCTCATTGCCTCTGGACCAATAATTAGAATCACATCTTAGCATAACACAAACAGAGAAGTAAAGTTCTGCTTTGGCAGAAAATTGCTTGTTTCCTCAAAGAACTACAAGATTTGGTTAGTATGGACCAACAGTGGCTAGTGAAACATCTGTGAGTGGATCTTAAAGGTGTCGGACCAAGATGAGTGAAATATGAAGCTGGGTGGAGCAGTTTAATGATATAGGAGCACTCTCCCATGACCAGGATTTAATATCTTGGCAAGGATACATGGAGCTGGTCCTATCATTAATATGAGAAGGCTCCTGGAAATTTGACTAAGATAGTAACCTACAGTAAATGGGATTTAGATGCCAAAAAATTGGCTTGGCATAGAATTTAGAAAGGGATCATAAGGCTCAGAGAGGTGGATATTAGAATTGATTTATTATGTGAAACCAGAGGACCCACCAGCTGATTATGCTTCCTGGGAGGGTCCAGGCATCAAACCATTTATTAAAGTAATAAGAATGCCCTAGTAATGGAAGGGAGCTCTCACTGAGAAGTGCAGTGGTGACTGTCCAGTGTAGACCAGGATTAATCATAGAGGATGCTGCTGTGACTCTGGGCTCACTAGTATCAGTGGGGATGACAGGATTCTGAAGGGCAGGGGAAAGGTGGTGGTACTTAACCATCTGAGGCAAAGTTATATAATTACTGCAATAGGCAGTAAGGCTGGAGTGGAAACGAGGGTCTTGATGCTCAGGGGATTGTCGTAAAGCTAATAAATCATCCTAGAGATGAAATAGATGGACAACAAAGAACTGCTTGAGTTATATCAAGAGCTGGTGAATAGAAGGCTGAAGCCAGTCATTGCAAGAATGGGCTTATTCTTGCGTCTGTTGGGAGTGCTGCCTACAAGTAGCCTTCAGCTCTTAGTCCCCTGTGGGGATTCCTCTGCTGAAAACAGTCACCATAGTCTGATTCAAGTCCTTTTACTGAGATGGCCTGTCTTCAATGACTGATCAGTATTGGGGTATGAAGACCTAAATAACTCAGCCCAACTGGGGAAAATTTTAATGAAAAAGGCTCATTCCAGTTCCAGAGTTCAGAATAGGCCAATGCCTCTATTTTTACTACATTGCAAATTCATCACCTTCTGACCCATCAGTCTTCCTCTTTTTTCTTCTACAGGTGTAGATTCCCAAAATACACCCCAATAAAACACCTGCATACTAATTTCTGTCTCAAAGTCCCCTTCCTTGGGAACTCAATCTGTGATGTCATAGTATTTGAAATTAGTAAGTTAAAAAATGGCAAGAGTGTACGGGGTAGACTGAATTGTGTACCCCAGTTGGGACATGTGCTTGTCTTGGTTCTCATTCTGGTGGGAGGGGACCATGGTAAATAAGATCTCTTTAAGACGTTACCTCAGTTAAGGTGTGGCCCAATTGAAACAGGTTTGGCTTTATTCTGGATTACTGGAGTCATTTATAAGCAATGTGAAATCAGATGGAAAGAGCAACCAGAAACTGGAAGTCAGAAGAACCTGGAAGAGAAAAGATAAGACATCACCATGTACATTGGCATGTAATGGAAAGCCATGGAACCCCAAAGATTGCTGGCCAGCCAGAAGATAGAAACCCCAGGAGGAAGCAAGCCTTCTAGCTTCTGAAACGTTGAGCCAATAAATTCCTAATATTAAGTGAACCAATTTTGTGGTATATGTTTTAGCAGCGAGGAAGCTAAAACAGTGTGGAATACAATCCCTAGAGAATTCAATTGGTGAAGATTTTAGGGGTACAATGATCTAGGTTGGACTGTAACATTTTTCCAAAGTAATGGAAAAATTATAATACCTTGTATCTTCTACCATTAAGGAAGAAGCAGAGTACCTGGTGGACCACTGTGAATTTTGGGGTCAGTGTACATGATGCTTGAGAATAATACTTTGATCTATTTATTGAGTGACTTAAAAGGATGCCAGTCTTGAGTGGTTACCAGTGAAGAAAGAACTCTGCATTAGATCCAGTCTGGAGAACAAATTTCCCTACAGCTCAGGCCACAGCAGATCCATTGACGCTGGAGTGTCTGTGGTAGATAAGAGTGGCATGTGGAGTCTGGTAAGCATAATAGAGATATAGCAGTGCAGTTCCCTAGTGTTCTGGAATAAGGCCATGCCTTCTTCAGCACAGAATTACTCACCATTTGAAAATCTGCTCTGGCCTACTACTGGGACTTAGTAGAGACTAAGTGCTATGCTGTGGGAAATCATAAAGCTATGAAAATGCAGCTGCCTGTCGTGTGCTAGGTATTGTCAGATTCATCAATTCATATTGTTAGGTAGATGCAGAAGCAATCCATCATATGCTAGAAATGGTAAATTTGGCATTAGGACTAAGAGGGTCCAGAGGGCAAAAGGAAGTTACGTACCAGATGTCCTATATGCCAATATCACCTGCCTCTGATGCAAAAACACCTCTTCCTCAGTTCACACTCGGAACTTGTGGAAGTCTCTTAAAATCAGCTAACATAGGAGGAGGAAAATCAGGAGGAAGATAGATGGGTCAGCTCAAAATACTGATGTGATTAAAAATGGACTGCAGTCACATTATAGTCCCTCTCAGGGTCTCTGGTGAGGGGAAATCCTCTCAGCCTGGAAGGCATTATAAAGGATATTCCATCATCTTCTTCATATAGAGCGGAGATCAGCAAACTTCAGCCCTTGGTCTAAATACAGCCAAATGCCTGTTTTTGTAAACAAAGTTTTTTTTGGAATCACAACCACCCCCATTTGTTTCCATATTGCATATGGCTGCTTTCACACTACAGTGACAGAGCTGAATAGTTTTGACAGAGATAGGTCTGGCCTGAAAAGCCTAGGATATTTATTATCTAGTCCAACCCCTGATATTTAGGAAGAAGTGGGCTTAGGTATAGGTATATACACACTATTGGATAGCAGAGAATGGATTGGATGGTACTTAGGGGGCTAGAAAAAGTAAGATCAGAAGATTGGAGACAAGGGGTTTTGAGAAAGTTACATAGATAGGCTTATGAGAATGAGCACAAATTGTGCAGATAATGATATCACACTTGGCTGCCCATTAAAAAGCAGCCACTTCAGAGGAAGCACTGAATTATCAGATGGGTAGAATGGCTCATCCAGAGTGTTTAGCTAGCTTCTTTCCATGAAAACCCTAGTGCTTGTACAGTGGGTCCACAAGACGGCCATGGTGGCAGGAAGGGAGGTTATATTTGAATCCATTAGCATGATCTCCCTCTCAGCAAGGCTATTCTAGCAACCATCGCTGGTGCCATGCCAGCAGTGAAAACATATGCTGATTCCTTTATGAGGTAGGTCTCTTGAGGAGACATCCATGCACTTGGAATTTTTTACTTTGAGACTTGCCAACCTTGGAGGTGCAGTCCTTTATCTCTACAGAGACCATTATTTATTCTGGATAGGAGTTTTCCTTCTTTGTCCACATTTCCTGTGCCAGGAAAACCATCTGAAGACCCACAGAGTGCTTGAATAACTGACATGAAATGGCACATAACATTGTCTCAGATCAAGGGAACCATTTCTTGATTAAAAGGGTGCAAAATTGGCACATGACTACAGGATTAATGGATCTTGCCATACATAACATCATTCAAGCACTGCCATCCCAAATGAATTTTTGAATGCCTTCTTAAAGAACTCAGATAAGGAACCACCTTGAGGACAATTCACTGAAAGGTTGGGCACTGTTCTCCAGGATGTGATATACACTTTGAACCAACAGTCATTATGAAATAAATGTAGTATTGGCTCCTTCCACCTCCATTCTCAGTGACCAACAGGAGGAAATTTTATTTGTTTCCATTACCCACAAATTTAGTCTTTTCTGGAATAGAAATCATTTCCCAAGGTTGGGGATACTTCCACAAGGAGGTAACATTAAGAGTTTACTGACCCAAAAACTATTGCTGACTCCTGGTTGTTTTGAACTCCCAATGGCAGCACAGCAGAAAAGAAAGGACTTACACTCCCAAAATATAACAAAGTTTATTATCATGAAACATTTAGATAGCTACTATATAAGGAGGGCATAGAAGAATATGTCTAGAACTCAGGGCATTCTCTGGAGTACATCTGGATGTTTTCATGGATACTGAAAAATGTAAATGGGAATGTAGTAACCATGGCCTGATAGACACAATGTAAGCAGAGATTCAGACCCTCAAAGTTGAAGGTTTAGCCATTCCACAGTGCAGGCAAGTTAGATTGACCAAGAGTGAGGGGAATCTAGAAGAGTTGGTAATGGAGAGAGTTGATGGACATGAATTATGGCCTTGGGAACAGGTGGAGTAGGAGGGAATGTAGCCTTTATCTCAGCCATCCAAATTTAATTTTTTTTGTTAAATTTTGTATGTAACCACCACATTGAAATGTGAGTGAAGGACTGGATTAAATAATTTGCTCAATAAGATCTGAGTGATGCAAGATGTGGCCTGTATTGTTGGATGGTCGCATGCCGTTGTCCTATCTTTGAGGTTATCTACATCTGTGATAAACAATTTCCAGAATGGTGACAGCCGCCTGCCTTGAGTGCTTGCACTTCTCTGCATTGCTTGCCTGAAATTTTTAAAGGCACCATGAGGAGTTTGCTTAGATGTGTGTGAGTGCAAACCTAAAGTAGAGGGAGAGCTAAAATCCCAGGAAATAGGAGAATGTGGAAAGTGCCCAAACTTCCTATCCTCCACTAGGTCATTTCTGAAGCACATTTCAAATGTTTCTCATAGAGTCCCAGAAAACATATGCCCAGTTGTCCATAGTGTCACCCACACATTTTGTCATTTTTCAGTCCTATAGCTCACTTTTATTACTTTCTCACATGCATTCCCTATAATCACATGTGAAGTTCTTGTCTCATCGTCTGTTTTTGGAAATACCTTGATTAAGACACTTTATTCAAAAACTATTACAAAGCGAGTGTAATTATCCACATCAGGAAAATGAAGAATAGGACACTAGAACTCAGAAAGTTTAAATAACTTTATCAGAATCATACAATAGTTAGTGGGAGACATAAGCCTGTAATCCAACTCTAAGTAATGCCAATGGCTACCAAACTTCAGTTCTTCACGTAGTATTTTCACTAATTTTGCCTCATTCACATGATTGTTTTTGCCTAACATTGTTCCTCTAAAAAAATCCACTTTATAAATTTAAAGAATCATATCTTTTAGAGGAAAGTTACATTAAATGGTAAACCACTAAAACTTGCTATAAATAGAGGGTGATCACAAAAATATAAACAAAAAGAATATTGGTTTCTAACACATCTAAAGACCGACAACATCTATATCCTAATGGTAGAAAGTGATCCTAAAAAGATTTTTCATCTCACTTCTGGTGTTAGTTGTTCCTCTTCCTCCGTCTTGTGTTCTATTTGACCTGAATTGCAAAAACTAAGCATGCAACATTCATTTACCTTCCCAGTCCCACTACAGAGCCTACCATTTAGAATCATCTCACTTTACTACAGTTCTGAAAACACTGCATTACATTATAAAGGTATAGTCTGCAAGTCTTCTCACTGAATTTTACCCTTTAGAATACTTGCTGGTTTTTAATGCCCAACTTCATAGAATGCACTTATCTCTTGATATAACATTTTTCAACTCATATACCTAGGGAAATACTATATTTACATTCTCAGTTCTACACAGAACATTTGAAAAAAAGATAACAATTGCACAGACAAAACAATGTGCAGCAACGATTATGAGATACATTCCAGATGCAATTGATTAAAAGTCAGAATCACCTTTTGAAAAGCACTCTGAGCATCAACAAAGGGATGTGAATCTTTATATTGCTGGCGTTAAGAAAGGCAACACAGTGTCATACTCAGTGTGAGCCATTTTTGCCATTGTGAGCTTGTTCTGAATGGATTTCCACAGTGCCTTTTATATTTAGCACTCATTTTGCCTAGGGCTGTTCAATGAGTTCCCCCAAGAGTTAAAAATTTTTAAAAGAAAATTATAGAAAAAAATCAAAATAAATGAGGAAAACAATTATAATAGAATATGTTACCATATTATCAAGCAACTTTTAAAAATGCCATTAATTCATTAGCAATCAGCAAGTGATGTTTTAAGCCTTTTTATCCTAGAAATACATTGGCAGTTTACTGTGCTTTAGTTACATTTTAGGAAATTGATTGGGGATTTTGGATTAATGTAACATGTTAAAATTTTTTCCCACTTAAAATAAGGTGAACTTGGCTCCCAAATTGTTTGCACATAAACTGTCTGATTTTCAGGAATGAATTACTGATGACAATACACATCGATCTATTACCTGTCTATCTACCTATCTATCTATCTAATCTCTCTTTCATGTATCTATCATCATCTATCTGTCCATCATCTACCTTATCTCACTAGCTGCCAATCATCTATCATTATCTATCTATCTCATCTTTATAGAAATAATCAGAGATGGCTCATAAAAAAGAATACGTAGGATAGGTTTTAAAACATTGAAATAGGAATATAAAAACAACATCCTAAGAAGAATAAAAAATTAAATATATTAAATATGGAGGCCAGTGTAGTATTATCAATTCTATCTCAGAGTTTCCCAATAAGAAAAACAACAAAATAACAAAGAGCAATTTCTGTCAATTTGGGGAAAGAAAAGAGAATTCCCATCATCAAATCTTGAATGCTATGTTTCATATGGTATTTTATATACGGGATGTTCTAGTTTGCTAATGCTGATGGAATGCAAAACACCAGAGATGGATTGGCTTTTATAAAAGGGGGTTTATTTGGTTACACAGTTACAGTCTTAAGGCCATAAAGTGTCCAAGGTAACACATCAGCAATTGGGTACCTTCACTGGAGGATGGCTAATGGTGTCCAGAAAACCTGTTAGCTGGGAAGGCAGATGGCTAGAGTCTGCTCCAAAGTTCTGGGTTCAAAACTCCCAGGACGTTCCTCTCTAGGCTGCAGCTCCTCAAAAATGTTACTCTCAGTTGCTCTTGGGGCGTTTGTCCTCTCTTAGCTTCACTGGAGCAAAAGTCTCCTTTCAATGGCTGTCTTCAAACTGTCTCTCATCTGAAGCTACTCTCTCAGCTCCTGTGCATTCTTCAAAGTGTCCCTCTTAAACTCAGCTCCTCTTCAAAATGTCACTCTCAGCTACACTGAGTTCCTTCTGTTTGTCAGCTCCTTTATATGGCTCCAGTGATTTAATTTAGACCCACCCTAAATGGGTGGGGTAACACCTCCATGGAAATTATCCAATCAGAGTCATCACCCACAGTTGGGTGGGGTGCATCTCCACGAAACACTCAAAGAATTACAATCTAATCAACACTCATACATCTGCCCACACAAGATTACATCAAAGATAATAGCATTTTGGGGGATGTAATACATTCAAACCAGCACATGAAATAATTTACAATATCATATGGGCACAATATTTATATGGTTTTTTATTGAGAAGACCACAAAAATAACCAAAGGTGTGCTGTTTAAGTACAATTCCATACTGACAGGTTAATGAGTGGTTAAGTCAATGTAGACTCACTTGAATAAAAGATGGAGATTAAATATAGAAGATAATGTATAATCTATTCCTGTAACTATTTTCCCATTCCTTCCTTCTTTTCTTCCTTCCTCTTTTCTTTCTCTTTCTAACTGTTATCTCTCAGAACTAAAGTTTTGGTACATGTTGGGCAGTAGACAATAGGGTTGTAACTACTTTGATGAGAGGAAAATGCTGATACCCCATGTTGCTGTCTAAGGAAAGAAACTTTGTTCAGGAAATTAGCCAATATTGGTCCTTAAATGAGACTAAGTCACATCCCAATCATACAGTCCTACAAGTTCACCAGAGGAAGGTGTTATGGTTTGAATGGTGTCCACCAGAAAGACATGTTGAAATCCTAAACTCTGGCCCAGTGAATGTGACTTTATTTGGAAATAGGGTCTTTGAAGATGCTGTTAGTTAAGATGAAGCCAAACTAGATTAGGGTGAGCCTTAATCCAGTATAAACTGGTGTCCTTAGAAGAAGGGAAGAATTGGGCACAGACAGACTGACCAGTGGGTGAACTCTATGTGATGACTGAAGCAGACAATACCACAGATTGCCGGCAAGCTACTGCCAGAGGCCAGGAGAGAGGCACGGAACATATTTTTTCTGCAGACGTCAGAGGAAGCACTGCTCTGCGGACACCTTGATTTCAGACCTCTAGCCTCCAGAAGTGTGAGAATACATTTCTCTTGTTTTAAGTCATGCAGTTTGTGGTACTTTGTTTCAGCAGTGCTAGGAAACTAAGATGGAAAGTCGTTTCCCTTATGCCTTTCTTGAATAACTTTGTGTGATCCTGACATTTAGTTGATAATCAAAAAATATTTCTTACTTGACTAAATATAAAACATCCACTCCAACCTGGATGAGAAACAGCACATGGAGTCTTCTTAGTCAGTCATGATCTTGAACCAAGAATCAGTTGATGAATTGTGTCAGGAAGAGAATAAAGTCCTCTTGAAAACTCAGCTCCTCTGATAGCTAATGTTGACCAAAGAGAGAACAAAATCCTAGTGGAGGAAATGGTGCAAAACTTAGCTTATCTACTGATCACCATTGTGCAGATACAGACACATCATGTACATTTCACCGCTGACATATCATTAAGACCTGCCTCTCTTTTTTTTTGTTTTTTTAAATTCAATTTTATTGAGGCATATTCACACACCATACAATCATCCAAAGTGTATACAGTACCATCATATAGTTGTGCATTCATCACCATAATCTATTTTTTGAACATTTTCCTTGTATCAGAAAAAGTGAAAATAGGAATAAAAAATAAAAGTAAAGAAGAACACCCAAAACACCCCCCTTTCCCACCCTATTTTTAATTTAGTTTTTTTGTCCCCATTTTTCTACTCATCCATCCATACACTGGATAAAGGGAGTGTGATCCATAAGGCTTTCACAGTCACACTGTCACCTCTTGTAAGCTACATTGCTATACAATCATCTTCAAGAGTCAAGGCTACTGGGTTGCAGTTTGATAGTTTCGGGTATTTACTTCTAATTATTCCAATGTATTCAAACCTAAAAAGGTTTATCCATATAGTGCATTAGAATGCCCACCAGAGTAATCTCTTAGCCACTGAAACTTTGTTTCATTTCGCATCCCTCTTTTGGTCAAGATGTTCTGAATCCCACCATGTCAGGTCCAGATTCATCCCTGGGAGTCATATCCCGCCTTGCCAGGGAGATTTACACCCCTGGGAGTCAGAACCTATGTATGGGGGAGAGCAGTGAGTTCACCCCTGCTGAGTTGGCTTAGCTAGAGAGAGAGGGCCACATCTGAGCAACAAAGAGGCATTCAGGGGGAGACTCTTAGGCACAATTATAAGCAGGTTTAGCCTCTCCTCTGCAGTGATGCTGCCTCTTTGTTTTTGATTGGAGAACCTATACATGATTGACCTCCCTATTATTTGCAAATTTTTTGTTGTGTTCTGAGTTATTCTTTGAGAGAATTAAAAGATATATGTAGTTGTTGTTCTTTTGTTACCCTGTTATAACACTTTCTCTGAAGGAAACAGCAAACATCTTCCCGAGGCTGAGATTCTATGAAGTCTTAAGCCAAAGAACCAGGAGGCCAATGTGTTGGAAACACATTAAAGCAATTTCCCAAAGGAAGTATGTCCTAATTGCATACTTTTATTTCTCGTAAAAGTGATAGGTACGTGTTCTGAATAGTTTTTCCAAATAAGTGAAATAAATATTAAAAGTTTCTGAAAAGGAACACATCATCCTAGTCTCAGAAGTTAACTGTATCTTATTATCCCTGACTAAGAGGAGTCAGAATTGGGCCAGGGCCATTGAATCAGCCATCATCAGAGATTAGCATCTATTGAGCCAGAGTTGAAATGGAGAATTTATGCTGAGACTCTATGGGGAGTCAAAAGTAGAAGGATGAGATAATTTTCTTTCTCATGAGGAAGAAAAGCCAGTGTTCAAGCACCAGGAAACCACATGCCAACATAACCAAAAGAGAGAGGGATTGGAGAAGTATTTGGAATTGGGATGGGAAAAATACAGAAGAGAAAATAGATACATGGCAAACAATAACAGGTACACAGTATTTTAGCAGGTTGTTAGGGGCTTGTTGTTGTAGTAAGTTTAAACAGATCAAGGGGCCAAAAGAAAAGCAAAATGATAGATTCCCCCAATATATTTGACACCAAATCCCTACAAAAAAATATCTTTCTTCATTGAGTCTCTATAATGGGACTGAGGACAGTTCTCCCTTAATCCGTTTATCTGAATAATATAAGAAGCACTAAGAGTGGGAGAGGGAAACAAAAGTGCTTTCCTCCCTACAAAATGCCTCTCAGAGACATCCCCGTTATGGACTCTCCACCAGATGAACTGCCCCCTTAATCCCTCTCCTGACTCCCATTCAGCTTCTCTTCTCCCTGCAAGCACTGAGCTGTGTGTAAACATCCATCTGGATTTGGGACAGAAGGATGATGAATCACTTCCTAATTTCTCTTTCTACTTCCTCTAATCTGAGCTCTTAACCTATCACCAAAAAGTAAAGCAGAGACAGAAGCCACTGGTGAATTTTGCATTTCATAAATCTTATAACCTAGGCCAGAGTCCTCTTGCCCCATCTGACTATTCAAGCAGAGTAACTCTATGAATCAAACATCACTTGCTCTGGGCTGGATCCCTGAGGGCTAGGCAAGTTAAGCTGTTTGCTCTCCAGGACTGCAAGCACAAAGGAATGCCCTGTAAGGGCACGCCTCTTTGTGGCCAACTCATAGCCTTTCCCGACAAAGCGCAGCTTTCAAAGACAGAGTTCAGGAGGGAGGCCATCAAGGGTAACTGCAGGATCACTCAAAGAGATAAAGCCAACAACTGTTTGTTTGATATTTCCAAGGGGTGGTAAAATACTTGTATTGCTGAGAAGAAAAATACCTTACAAATACAAAGAGTTCTGTATTCTTCAATGTGCTACAGATAAAAATGTTGTTGGGTGGTTGCTATAGTACCCAACTGTGCAAAGCAGACAGGTCTAGCAAAATTTTGATAATTTGAGAGTTGAGGAAATGAAATCATTAGGAATTTAAATAATGTGATCAAGGTGATGCACCTCTCAGTGGGGCAGCTAGGACAAAATCTCCAAACCCAGGGATCTTTTCACTACCCCACACTGCTTATATTGTCTACCAGAAATCTGGGAATTATCTGCATCCTTGCATGACCACGTTCTTTCCTTTGTGGAAACCCACTCTCCACTCACTTGCAGTTTATTAAATAAAATTGACACTCAAGAGAGTGAACAATGTCAAAATCGTCTTTCCACCATTGCCCCTCTGCTGCCCTTCAGCACCTACCTTTCCATCTTCCTTCACAAGAATGAAACAGACAGTATTGATCTTACTCAGAAATGGATCAGATTATCCAGGGAAATATTCTCCAGTCATGAGGAAGAGCCTTTATAAGGGCATCAGGAATGCAAATATCATAAAAGATGTGCATATGAATTGGATGGCTTTCTGTTCTTGACAAACATCTTCCTCCCCCCTGCCCTACTCTGGGACTAATTAAATGCTAACGAGCAAGGAATTACCTCTGTGCTGTGCAGACAGGTCTTAGGCAATTATTCTTGTAAAACGTTTAGAAGAGAGGTGTTGGAGATAAATTCCCATAATCTAGCAATCTGATGTCTGAGCTCAAACAGGAAAATTCATGCTGCATTGAGTGGGAGGAAGAAGCCAGTCCTTGGGGTCTTGGAGTCATCAGTCTGGGATTCTCGTTAGGGAATTGGTAGTGTGCCAAACATCTGCCACTTGCCTCTCCAGACTCACCCTTCCCTAATTCTCAGCCTGCTCTGCACCTGGGAGGCTGCCCACATGGCTTCCTTAACAGGTTCTTCAGACCTCTGTTTCCATGTAATTTTGGCCAACAAAAGGCACCAGCAAGAAAGCAGAGAGTAGGAGGAAAACGAGGCGGTTGCATTTCTTTCTGCATCTCCCTCCCCGGAGGGTCGCTCCACCAGTGTTCTTAGTTGCTGTCAGGTAGTCCTGTCAACACAGCCTCCCTCTCTCTGGATTCTGGTACCTGCTCCTCCTGCTCTGACCTTCAGACACAGGAGAGGTAACAGAGCTTTCCTGCCCATGCCCCAGCTACCCCAAGATAAGTGAACTCCCCGTTGATGCCTTTGTAAATAGTACTTTTACTAAATTCTTCTCAATTTAATCTAATCTGAGTGTACCATCTGTTTTCTGTTGGAATTCTGGCTACTAGAAGCCAATTACTTAATCTTTCTAAACTTCTTTTCCCTCATCCACAAAATGGGAATAATAATATCTATCTTGTATGATTACTATAAGAATCAATATTTTTAGCCAATACACAAAAAATTAACAGGGGTTAATTATGCAGCAGGCAATTAACTAGGCTCCAGCTATTTATTGCTATATAACAAACCAACCCCAAATCCCACAGCTTCAAATGACCACCATTTTATTTTCTCCTTATTCTGTGAGTCAGTGATTTTGGCATGGTACATCTGGGTATTTCTTCAGCTGGCGCCACCTGGGGTTGGTCATGTGGTGGCAGTCATCTGGCGGGTGGACTGAGGCTGGTAGTCTAAGATGGTTTCACTCACATGCCAGCTGTTGGCACTGGCCCCTCTCTCCATGTGCTCACTCACCCTCAAGGAGTCTAGCCTGGGTCTTTTAACATGGCAGTCTTCGTTCTGAAAGAGTGGGAGCAGAAACTATATGGTCCCTTGAGGCTTAGACTCAGGACTCTCAAAATGTTTTGTCTTCTTCCTTTCTTTGGTCAAAGGAAGTCACAAAGTCGAGGAGCTGGAGAAATAGACTCTCCCTTTTTCTTAGAAGGAGAAGCAAAATGAAATTGCAAATAAACATGCATTCTAGTGTGGGAGAAATTTGCAGCTATTTTTTGTAATGTTACCGCACAACGTTCTTGACTTCATATAACTTACAGTGCAATGTGAAAAACTCCTGTGTAATAAAAGATACAAAAAAATTTATTCACTCATTCACTAATATGCATTGGGAATAAGGCATAAGTGCCCAGGAAATATCAATTTATAGTAATGACAATACAAAATGAATACAAATACTCATGACCAATCTCCTGTTTTATCTCCAGTTGTGATCAGAAATCATCAGTCAGAAAAAAATCTCTTTGTGGCCAAAGTGCAAGGGTCTACTCTTCAACTCTGACAAAATACATTATTTGATAATAGCAATAATTATGTCTTCTTCCTTTCCTGCTGTTACTGCTATTGCCAGCCATTTCAGCTACAAAACAACGTCTCAACCTCACACTTAAATTGTATATTTGGAGCAAGTTTGTTTGGGACTCAGAATTCAACTGACCATGCTTTTGTGCTCTCTCACTCCTTCAAGTTCTATAATTTACATGGGCAATCTGGCATTACCTACCAGAGAGCGCCATGTTCCCCTATGTCCATTCTTCTTTTGAACACAAGAGACACAGAGGTGAGTTCATCCAAGGAGTCCTTGTGCCATTACTCCAGTAGATGGCAAATTAGTAAATAGAACCTTTTTAGAATGACACCTATTCATTATTTTGCATGTGAAATAATGAGCAAAATGGAAAATAGCTAGGCTCCCTTCCAAATCTGAAATTTGGAAGTGCTAATTGGAAGCAGGTCATAACTTCTACCACTCACTCTTTCTCTTCTTCCTCAACTTCCAGTCACAATGATATCTGCCAATATTGCCCTCTGGCTGTCTCCCAAAATGCATTGGCTCAGAATGTTATAGAAGTGGACATGAGGCTTGGGTCCATGAACTCTAACCCAGATTAACACTTGCCCCCTACTAAATGGTCATATTTGCCTCACACATCTCATATACTAACCATTTTAGACCTACTTACATTTGCCTAAATTCATCATTCACTCCCAGGCATTTGTGCCTATGCCAGTTTGGGTATATTATGTCCCCCAAGAAAAAGTCATGATCTTTTAATCCCATCTCATGGGGTATTTGGATTAGATTGTTTCCATGGAGATGTGACTCACCCAAATGTAGGTGATAATCTTGATCAGATTATTTCCATGGAATTGTGGCCTCACCCATTCTGCTTGGGTCTTGATTAGTTTATTGGAGCCCTAAAAGAACTCAGACAGAAGGAGCTCGGTGCTGCAGCCAAGAGAGACATTTTGGAGACTTTTGCTGATGCTTGGGAGATACTAGCCCAGAGTTTGCTCCAAGAAGCTAAGCCTAGAGACATTTTGGAGAACGCCATTTTGAAACACAACCTGGGAGCAAGCAGATGCCAGCCATGTGCCTTCCCAGCTAACAGAAGTTTTCCAGATGACACTGGCCTTCTTCGCTGAAGGTATACTTGTGTTGAGGCCTTAATTTGGACATTTCCATGGCCTTCAGACTGTAAATTTGTAACCAAATAAACCGCCTTTATAAAAGCCAATCCATATCTGGTATTTTGCATGATGGCAGCATAAGCAAACCAGAACAGTGCCTTTAATCCTTCCATTCCTTCTGTCTAGAAACAATTTTGTGTACCTGGCAAATTCCTTCTTGTTCTTAAAGTCCCAGCACAAATGCCAACTCTTCTCTGAAGCTATGCTCTGTTCATCTAGTTCAAGGTGACTCATCCAAAATTTAGAACACCATAGAGCTTGGTGCACACATGCACAATTGTTATATCATATCATTTTTATTTTTAATAAACATCTCTTTTCCTCACTAGGAAGTCTTCTCTTAAGGAAAGAGATTTTTGTTTCCTGGTTTTTTGTTTTTTTTTTTTTGCATCAAGCCCAGTGCCTAGCCCACCACGAGTATCCCTTCCATGTTGAATAGGATGAGAATTCATTTTAAGTTTGCTTTTAGCTTGATATCTAATTTACCAAGGTCTCTACTCCAATTATGTCCATAATGATTCTTGGACTAAAGATATTCAGTTCTCCACTTGCACTCAATCAGCTCATTCCATTAAACACAAAATAGTCTGCAGAAGATGCTCTAAGAAATTAAACTCCACCTCTTCTCATTTAAAAAAAAAAATCCTAGAAACTCTCCAGTCTTTGTAGAGGATATATATATGCTTTTATGGGAGAGACATAAATAATTGGTTTCCCTAATTAGTACAACATGGCTGAATCTGTCACTGATAAATATAGGGATGTACTACTTCAGTGCATGAATAAAAGCAAAGGGAACTTTGAGTTCTTAATTTACCTTCTTTGTAGGAGTGAAGGATAATTTTTAAAGCCAAACAGAGTATTTTAAAGGTAACATTTAATATTACCAAATTTAATTTGCTTTCTGGGAAGTCATTCTGATTTGAAGGCAGATAGATGCACAGTCTAAGAAAAAAAATTTTGCTAGACATTTGAAGTCTATAAAATCCTCATACAATTTCACTCTGTGTTATAAAATATAGATAATTGTAACCAAAAGGGAAAATAGGCATTAAATGGAAGAATGAAGACCCAGATTTTTATTGTTTATCTAGGAACTCATTCAATCAACTGGTTCCTTGGAATAACCTACTAAGGAGAAAAGACAAAGGGAAAATTAGTTTTACAAAAATAGAATAAAACTCACTTTATCCTGCAATTATCATATGAGTCCACTAGAACCTTTTATAAATCTAAAATACCTTATTGGCTCTTATTTGCCCTATATTTAAAAATGCTTGGGTATTTCATCATCCTATTTATTATTTTATTGTTACATTATTCAAGTACTCTCAATTATTCAATATATACTAAAATAATTTAAAATGTGATGAAATTGACTAGAAAGATGATGCAATAAAGAATAAATCATCACTAGTGCATCATCCTTTAGTTTTCTTAATGATCATCTTAGGTGTTGTGTCATCTTCCAAGATATTTTAAAGAAAGACTTGGAAACACCTATTTTATAGTCTGCTTTCAGATTTCAATAAACACAGTTGAGAATACTGAATTTTTTGTTTTCTGCCCATAATGACAATGAGAAGAAAATTAATAAAGGGAAATGTTCCACAATTACTAGATGAATCAGATGAATGCAAAGAAGCAGATAGCAGCATCCTAGCATTTAATCATGATAATAAAATTGATTATATAAGTTAACTTACATACTATGGGTCTTCAGATCACAATATCCTAGATAAATTTCACAAACTCAAAAATTGATGAATAAACAACAGATTTATTAAGATAAAAAGTGATGATAATCATTCAACAGTACTTCATGTGATTTTTTGTGAATATTTTTGCTTAAAGATTGCATGATAGCCTTCTCATATTGTTTATGAATATGTGTGCCAAAATTTACCTGATGCAAAGTGGTTTGCTATGTTTAAGTTCTTATTAAAATTTCTAATAAAGTTATGTTCAATTAAAAACCTTTATTATTATGTCTGTAAATTATTTATAAAATGAGTTAAAATATTTTCCAAATGGCAAATGGGTATGAGTACTTTTCCAGAATACCAAGGAGGTTTAAGATGATTTTTGTATTTCTCCTCTCTCTTTTTTCTTTTTTTGAATCTTTTTTTTTTCCCCTGGGGTTATAGTGCACTGGAGAAGTACAGTTGAATCACTGTATTCAGTTACTTTGAATAGTTCTATCACTAGAGAGAAATTTAAACGGTTTTATTTTCATTTTGATTTTTAGGGATTACTTTTTAAAATTGTATTTTGTTGAATAGTTACGTATAGTATTTACATGATTCCATATTCAAATCAATAAAGAAATTTAGATTCTATCCCTGGAATTTTCAGTCTATTCCCTTTCTACCCCTATTAATAAACATTTATTAAATAAAAAGCCTTATGGTTTATCTTTTTTTAAAAAAATGTAAGCAAATATGTATACAGATCGATATCCTTTTTTCTTAATCAAACCCATAGATTGTATACCAGTTAGTTTCTTTATAACAAACCACCACAAAACATAGTAGATTGAAATAGCAATCACATATTTGTTCATGCTGGTTGTCAGTGTGACCTCTCTTTCCATGTGATCTCTCATTCTCAATGACGTTAGTCCAGCCTCTTATACATGGCAGTCTCAAGATAGCAGGAGAAAATAGGAGCTCTGAAGCCTTCTGAGACTTAGGCTCAAAAACTTCACAACATCATGTCTATTGCAGTTTATTGGTTTGAACAACTTCCAAGGCAAGCCCAGATTCCTATGGTGGACAGATAAATTTTGCCTCTTGATGGGGTGGGAAGCAAAGTCCCATTGTAGGAAACATGCACAAAAGGGTAGGAAGACATTTGTGGACATTTTTCAAGAGTAACTTAGAACTGAAGCAGAAATTAAAACAAACAAAACTATGACTATCTGATCTGTTCTCAAGATCAGCTGTCCTACCTGGATCTGAAGAAGGTATAGTAAAGCAACGTGTTAGTAAAAGGAGCAATAAATGTTCTGGGCTCTAGTCAATCCTATTAATAGTCTGCCTTTCTGGGGAGTAAATGCAGAAGGAGTGTGGAACAGGGAGCAGAGATTTCCTGTGAGAATGGACTTGCTTGCTCCCTACCCAGAATTTATTTGCTTCTTCTGAAAAAAAGTTCCATTTTGGGGCAGGTGAACCTCTTTCCTAGGTAACTAAGGTGAAGTGACCCTATCTCTAGTTGTTCTGAGTTAATCAGTGAACAGCATTCTTATGGTTATTCTTTCTCATCCAATGCTAATTTTGAGACGTAAGTCAGCCCAATAAAACCAAATAAAAGAAGTACTTACAATTTTTGGCAGAGAGGTTTCTCTCTTTTTCTCCCTTGCTGGACATGAACAAGAAAGCCTTGGAACTCAATTTCTTCTGCAAATTATTTTAACATCATAAGGGGGAACCAGCCTTAGATAAAGCAAATACTGAAGACAGAAGATTGGAAAGGCAATAAGAACTCAGCTCTTTGAGGACATTTTAAAGTCTCTGTTCCATTCCACGCCTGCTGGACTTTCAGTTACATGAGAGTTAAACTTCCTTATTACTTAAAACATGTTTCAAGATTCTTTTCAGTTAACTTTGTACCATATAACCATAACACAGGGATTCAAGTTTAGAAAAGTATTTTCATATGCATTAAATTTAACACTGATGTCAGCTCATCTGCCAACCACCTGTGAGGAAGGCACTGTAATTCTCAGTCCTGTTCTAGAGAAACTGTGTCTCAAAAAGTGTTAATGAAACAGAATGAGATAATGAGTAAAAGGTGTTAGACACAGCCCAGAGCTCTTAGTAAAGGTCTGACAAATTTTACTTTTAGGAAGAATCTCCCCATGTCCAAGGGCCAAATTGCAACATACCTTACTCAAAACAACCAAATTTGAATAATCAAGGGCTATACTCTTCTCACCATGCCATGGTGCTTCATAGTTGACGCTTGTCTTGGGGCATTTTCACTGGGATCAAACTTTTGAAAGAAACAGTGCATTGAGACAAAGAAAGGGGACATTTTTTCAGCATTATGATGTTTTCTTAGACAGGCAGAACTAGTAAAAGGTGCTTCTGGGGCATCCTAAGGATAATATGTGCATGGGGCATGAGGAAGACAATGGGGGTGACCTAAAAGGAAGCAAAAAGGATGGCAGATTTAAAACACTAAAAAGTCCAGAAAAAAAACACTGACTTTGGAGTCAAGAAGCCTGGTTTGGAACCCCAGATTCTCCTCTGTTTATCTCTCCAAGACAGTATACTCATGTATACCATGTCGGTAATAACACCTACTTAAAAGATTAAAGAAAGGATCAAGTAATATCACATATTTCATGTTCCCAGCACAGGCCGTACTTCACATCTAGGACTCCATAAATAACTGTTAATGTAAAGACATGCACTGGCTGAAACAAGGCCCCAAGAGTTTTGAATTCTGTGTAGAGGTGTGTGTGTGTGTGTGTGTGTGTGTATGTGTGTGTCTATTTCTGTGTGTGCTTGGTAGTGGACTTCCATTTTATAGTTAGAAGTGTTTTCCCTGCCTTTTCACAAAGTCTTGATTTCATTATTGGAGGCAACACTTCCTTTTTTGATTTAGTAAAAGAAAAGATTTCCTGTTCTGTAAGAAGAGATTAGGGACTTGTACTGCATAATGTTTATCTGTTTGTTTATTCTGTAGGACAGAAAGGAAATGCATCTTTCCTAAGTATGGGTTAAGCTGGTCTGTCCCTGAAAAAAAAGCATTTTAATTCTTGGGATATGTGGTGGTTTGAAGCAGTGTGCACCCCAGAAAAAAAACATGTTCTTAAACTTAATCCATGCCTGTTGGTGTGAACCCATTGTAAGTAGGACCTTTTGATGAGGCTACTTCAGTTAAGGTGTGACTCACCTCACTTAGGATGAGTTTTAATCCTATTACTGAAGTACTTTGTAAGAGAATGAAATGTAGACAAAGAGGGAGAAAGGCATGGAAGCAAGAAGCTATAATCAATGAAACCTGGAAGAGAAGAGAAAGACCAGCAGATGCCACCATGTCCCTTGCCATGTAACAGAGAGCCAAAGATCACTGGCAGCTGGTCTGGGAAGGAAGCACCATCTTTACGATGTCTTGATTTGGACATTTTCCCTGACTCAAAATCATGAGCAAATAAATTCCCATTGTTTAACCCAACCCATTCCATGGTATTTGCTTTGAGCAGCCTAGGAAATGAAAACAGAAGGTATGCTTGAAATAGCTAGTATTATTCACAGGAGACAGGGCACAGAAATTTGCTGATGGTAGGAAGAGCTCAGAGGCACTTTCTCATCTCATAATTGTGAACAGACCATATGAGGAACCTGGTAGAGAAGGGTGAAGTACAGTCTGTATGTTCCACTGATCATCTATGTATTATTTTCCCAGACTGAATACCCAATCTTTGGGAAATGTTCTGCATCTGGAATATGATGTTCTAATTGTATTGTCCTGGTTGTGGTTCTAAGGCCAAAGGCACATTCTTTGGGTAGAGAGCATTGTTTTGATGAAGATACTGAACATTCTGTCAATTATCATGGAAAGGGAAAATATTTAGGGAGAGTGTTATGACTCAAAACTGGAATCCTTTACACCAGAGGATTTCCATTCATTCGTGCGCTTGTTCTTTCAGTAAGTATTTATTAAATAGCTACTGTGGGTCAATCACTATTCAGGCATTTGGAATATAGCAGTCAACAACTCATTCTCAAAGAGTTTTTACTTTATTTGGAGATATAGACAATAAACAAGCAAAAACAACAAATAAGCAAAATAAATGCAATGATGATCATTACTGTGGAATAATATGATGGATGATCAAAAAAAAACCCTCTGAGAAGGTGACATTTGAGGATGTCCAAGCAATATTAAATGGCCTGCCATGCTGTGGTAGGAAGAATAATGCCCTCCAACCCTCACTCCCAACCCACACTCCCCAGAAAGAGGTCCACAGTCTAATCCCCAGAACCTGTGAACATGTTACCTCACCTGCCAAAAGGGACTTTTCAAATGTGATTAAGGTTAGGACCTTCACATTGGGAGATTACCCTGGATTATCTGGGTGGGTCTAATCTTATCACAGACATCCCCAAAAGTGGAAGAGGAAGGCTGAAAAATGGGTCAGATAGATGCAAGGTGAGAAGGACACAACCCACCATTGCTAACTTTGAATATAGATGAAGGGGGACACCAGTTAATAAATGTGCTGTCCTCTAGCAGCTAGGAATGGCCCTCAGCTGACAGCCAACAAGGAAATAAGGACCTCAGCCCTATAGCTACAAGGAACTGAATTTGCCAATGATTTGAGTGAGCAGGAAAGAGATGCTGCCCTGGAGCCCCCAGAAAGACTCACAGCCTACTGAAACTTTGATTTTAGTCCATAAAGATTTGTGTCAAACTTCTGACCTACAGAACTGTAAGATAATACCTTTGGGCTGTTTTAAGACACTAAGTTTGTGGTCCTTTGTTAATGCAGCCACAGGAAAATGACACACATGCAACGATGAGGGGTCCCACATTATAGGCTCTGAAAACAGCAGTGCACAGGCCTAGAGTGGCTGAGGTAGAAAATGACAATCAGGACAGATTTTGGCCAAAACCCAACATAAGCACCCCCTGGAATCCTCAGAAGTCCTTGAAGAAGGAAACTTAGTAAAGGCGTCAATGCCTCACAATTGAGGGAGGTACAGATTTAGATAATTGTGAGTTAGAGAAAAAAAGCAAATTAGTAGACAAACTTGTCAAATCTGCATATATGGGTGTTGTTAGTTATCCTCTGCACATGGAATCACACAGAGACTCTCAGAGTTTGCCAGGCAGCAGGAACTGAAGTTCCATATAATAAATCTTAGCAATAATAAGGAACCAGCCTGAGGAGCCTATTTGTAAAAGTATTTGATAAAAGCAGATGGACAAATGCATCAGTGATCCCTAGTTGGGGGCAGGACATCTGACAATAAATGAAGAAGGGGCAAGGGAAGGGTGATCCTAGTTTGGACATGAGAGGGCTGTTTATGATCCTGAAAGAGCTTTTCTTATCACAAGAGAGGGAAGAGCCTTTCTCAGGGAAGATGCCATTCAGTTTTCTCATGGGGGACACTGACCCAGGCAATTTAACCACCTTTCAGAAGCAATTGCTCTGCCTTTCTATATTGCTATGTTTCACGTGTTTCATTTCAAGTCTTCTCTTTGTTTCTAAATTGCTTAACCAATTAGAAACGAGTCCCAGAGAAGAGGGAGCATGGATGGTTGCCAGTACCTTGGCTTCTACCTGTGTGCTGCCCCTTCACTGCTTTTACGAACTACACACCTCCCATTTGCTGTCTAGGAAATGACCATAGCAGAAAGTTATTTGTAAGCTGGAAACATCCTGGTTGTCATTATTAGCTGGTAGGAAAGGCAGCTGGGACATGGGCACAGGCATGGGGAGGGACACAAGGAGAGAAATGGAGACAGGTATGCAAACCACTTCTTTTTTTTTTTAGTTTTTTTTTAATTAAGATTTATTCACATACCATACAATCATCCAAAGTATATAATCCATTGATCACATTATCATCATATAGTTGTTCATTCATCACCCCAATCTATTATTTTTCAACATTTTCCTTGTACCAGAAAATGTGAAAGTAAGAATAAAAAAAATAAGAGTAAAAACAGAACACCCAAATTGTCCCCCCCAGCCCTATTTTTCCTTTAGTTTTTTTGCCCCCATTTTCTACTCATCCATCCATATCCTTGATAAAGGGGAGTGTGACCCACATGGCTTTCACAGTCACACTGTCACCCCTCGTAAGCTATTGTAAGCTACATTGCTATACAATTGTCTTCAAGATTCAAGGCTACTGCATTGTAGTTTGATAGTTTAAAGTATTTACTACCAGCTATTCCAATACATTAAAACCTAAAAAGGATTATCTAGTAGTGCGTAAGAGTGCCCACCAGAGTGACCTCTCAGCTGGTTTTAGAATCTCTCGGCCACTGAAAGTTTATTTCTTTTTATTTAGCATCCCCCGTTTGGTCAAGAAGATGTTCTCCATCCCACGATGCCGGGTCTAGATTCCTCCCTGGGAGTCCTATTCCACATTGCCAGGGAGATTCACACCCCTGGATGTCAGATCCTAAGTAAGGGGGAGGGCACTGATTTCACCTGCCAAGTTGACTTAGCTAGAGAGAGAGAGAGGGCCACATCTGAGCAACAAAGGGGCATTCAGGGCACAATTATAAGCAGGCCTGGCCCCTCCTGTGCAGTAACAGGCTTCCCAAGGGCAAGTTCCGTGATAGAGAGTCCGGCACATTAGACCGCCAGTCCTCAATGGAAAACTGCTTCTTAAAGAGGGAGCTGTGATGAATAGAGAGAACTGCAAGCAGCAATGCTATGTCTACTACCTGCCAATGACTCAGGGTAAAGGCTGAGAGGTAATGACAGGGCACAGCTGTTAAAGGCTCTGGGCCATGAAGCCTGGATATGAATGCTGGTCTGGCCACTTTCTAGCTCTATGACCATAGCAATCAGTGTTACTTTATTGCATCTTAATTTTATTCTTCTGTGCCTTATCAGATTATTGCAATGGCTGCATGAGATATTGTGTATACAGTGCCAGGAACTTAAATGCATTCAGCAAATAATAGCAGATGCTGTTGCTATTCCTGATATTTGTTTTAAAAGGGTATCTAAGCTCTAGAGAACACAACTGCGTTGCTACAACACAGAAGTGAATAGGAACGCACATTTCTACTCAGAGGAAACACATCACAGGATAAACAAATGTCAGAGCTAGAAGGAACTTTGAGGATCATATAATCCAATCCCTTTAATTGACAGATCAGGAAACTGAGGCTCAAAATGTTTTGTGAATTGTTCAAGGTTACATAACAGGTAAGTGACTAGGTAGGCATTTGGGTACTATCCTGTCTCACTCCAATTCCATGAATGTCTAGACAAACAGTGTTTGCTGATTTCTTTACCTGATTTAAAATCATTGCCTGTTATGGGTTGCATAGGGTTTCCCCAAACTATGTTGAAGTCCTCACCCCTGGTACCTGTCAATGTGAACTTATTTGGAAATAGGGTCATTGCAAGTGGAATTGGTGACATTAAAGTGAGGTCATACAGAAGTAGGGTGGACCCTTAGTCCCCTCTGCCTGTTGTCCTTGGAAGAGGAAACTTGAACACAGACATGGATGAGAGAAGAATGCCATGTGACAACCAAGGCAGAGAAGACCATGGAGTGCGGGAATCCACCAGAAGCTAGAAGGGGCAAGGAAGGATTCTCCCCCACAGGTTTAAGAGGAAGTGTGGCCCTGCCAACAGCTTGATTTCAGACTTCTAGCCCCCAGAACCATGAGACAATAAATGCCCATTGTTTTAAGCCACCCAGCTTGTGGTACTTTGTTTATGGCGGCCCTAGGAATCGAAGACGTTGCCTTCCATGACATGTAAGACTGAAACCATGGAAACCACACACAAGTTCAATGTACTACCAACTCACCCTGAATTTTATCTATAAATTGCAAGTTTTGTGTGGAGAGCAGACTCTGTCGAGCTCCCATTTCTCCATATTCTCCGTATTTCCAGATAAAACACTGTTGTAGGTCTCCTGAGTCTCTAATTCTGGTTGCCCAATAGTTCATCAGATTCCAACATTTTCAATATTTTTAGGGAAGAAAAAGAATATGTTACTATTTAGAGGTTACAGACTGATCACCTACTAGCCATGGCCAACCAACCAGATTTGCTATTGATCTACACAATGCCGTGAAGCTTTTGAATTTGACTGCTTACTCCAGTTTTCCATGGGCTCCACCATTCCTATTCTTAGGCTCAGATTGTATCTGTCTTGCAACTATAGATTTTAATTGACAACCTCCAGTATGTACCTGCCTTGTCTAAATAGAAAAATGGTGTGCTTTCAGAAAAGCATTTCTTTCTGGACATTTCCATTATATTGATAAGAAACACTTGTATAATTTCCAAGAGTTACATTTCTGTAATTAAGATTAAGAGGGTTTTCTTAACCAGGGTATACCAAAATATTGGACAATGGCCTATGGGAGACATTACCAAATGTTTTAGTTAAGGTAATGCTAGCTGCTGTAACAGGCAGACCATGAAATCTCAGCAACTTAACCCATAGGTAGATTGTTTCTAATGCACATAACAAAAATCCAATAGTTTGCCAGGGTGTGGGGGAAGATCCAAGCTTAACAGAGGCTTGGAAAATAGATATGATCTCCCAGTTAGCCTGGACATCAACATCTCACCAGCAGACAGGGAAAGAAATAGAATGGAGGAGACTGTGAAAGGTTTTGTGGCCAGAATCAATCTCTTCTATCCCCATTCTATTGGGCAGGATTCAGTCACAAGAGAAGGTGGGAAACGTCGGCTATGTGTGTTCTCAAGGGAAGCTGAAAACGCACTTGCCAAATAGGTAGCTGTTGTCTGTCATACCAAAGCAATCTAAAAGAAGCTTCTTGGAAAACATCATGTTTTCTTGCTAGGACTACCTTGTTAGTTGAAAGTTTTGTGACTAACTTGTTAGGTATTGTGGTCTCAATATAGAAAAGAAAAGAGAAATTAGAACAAAATAGAATGAGATAGCAAAGAAAGCAAAGTCTGAGGCAGGAGACAATTTAAAACAGTAATTAGAGTCTAATTAGATCCAAAGTTTGGAATCATTATCAGAAGTGAGGACATAGCTAATTATGCTGAAAGCAAGTTTCAGTTCATGTTATGGTCATTCAATAAAGGAATCTTTTCTTCCCAGCAGAAAACACTAATTTTGAAAACCACTTAAAAGATTCTCAATAATGGATGGTATGTATGTGTGCACATTTTAATCTCTTTATCCATATTGTCCATGTGGTATTTAGTCTTTGTACTTAAATCAACAGTAATTGTTTGTGGTAGCATGAGAAATTTTTGCCTCATTGATTTTCCATAGCACTGAAATGTCACATTAGCTCAAGGTGAAAAACTAATAGGATGTGAATAATGATAATAATAATCAGAATGATAATACAAAGAATCATACACCTGAATGTACATTAAAATCTTCTATTGTGTTTCAGGACTCTGGTGACATTTCAAACCCCAGGAGAAGAGAGGGAAAATGGCTTGTTAACACCACTCTCTCTAGAATCCCTCTGCAACCTTGGCTGCACATTTTGGTGCAGGTGACAATTTGCAAAACGAATGAATGAGAATGAAAGGTGTGAGTCCCAACTGTTGTGTGTTCTCCTACCTCAGGTTTTCTCAGTTTCTGGGTACGTTCATTCATGTGCAGGACTCCATATTCCTTTCTAGGACATACATCTGCAATGAAAAATATAGAGAAATCTCAAAACAGTCATTTGAAATTCATGACATGTACAGGGCATGGAATAAATACATTCAAGTTAGATACAATTTATAATCCCAGGGAAACCCATTATTGCCCAGTCATCTCAAAACATCCAATGAGTGTCAGAAATGTTGGACCAAGGACATCAGTTTATGTGACTGATACTAAAAAATAATATGAAGAATCTCAAAGCGTCTATGCCCAGAGTAAGAAAATAGTATCTTACTTAGCTTTTTAGGCATTCCAATCCCCTGCTGGTAATTTCAGATTCATAATTATAAAAAAATGAACCTATTATTCTATTATTCCAAAAAGTTGCTTCAGAGCCCAGTTCCCCATAGATTCCATTTAATTCTACTGTGATACCTTCCCATGGAATCTTAAACTTCTGTTTTATAGTACTTTGTCACTTAGGATCATTTAATGAATTTTTCATGATTGTTTAATGTCTATCTTCCCCTCTAGATTGCATGACAGATAGCTTCCTTTT
The DNA here is from genome assembly GCF_015220235.1 of Choloepus didactylus. Classification (NCBI taxonomy): domain Eukaryota; kingdom Metazoa; phylum Chordata; class Mammalia; order Pilosa; family Megalonychidae; genus Choloepus; species Choloepus didactylus. Next base: position 37,326,413 of record NC_051312.1, on the reverse strand, counting down.
GCTATTTAGCTCTGAGTCTCCAGGATTCAACAGAAGGCTAGAAACAAAGTGGCACACAATCAGTGCATGTTCAGTGATTGTCTTGACAGCACCTCTATGTAGTAAAGAATTTGGCTGTACACAAAGAGAAGCCTGGCCTTTGTCTCTGGCTCCTGGGAGGTAACCTGTAAACTTTTGGAATTATCCAAATGGTAGGAGTAGAGTACCTTTGTTATTCACAAATGGGCACCTCAGACCACAACTGATGATTCCTGCTAGCAAGGTGACACATGGTGGGCCCTTAGGCTACATGAAATGAGCCTGACCTCCAAAAAGTAGAGGACTAGGAACCAAATTCAGTCACCTAAGCAATCAATCAATCTTGAGCTTCCCAGGTTGACAGTATATTGTATGTTTTGTCACACATTGATATTGGGAGAGTAACATTTCTTGAGAACAATGGAAGCTTCACATTTGGAACCCTCTCAGGCCCCATGCTAAACATCCCTTTCTTTGACTGATTCAAATTTATAATTTGTATCCTATTCCTATAGTAAGCCATACCTGTGAGTATAAGAGCTTTCAGTGAGTTCTGTGAATCTTCCTAGTGTATTTTCAAATCCAAGGGTGGCTTGGAGAAACCCCTGAAATAACTGTTGGTGTCAGAATTGATGATGATCTTGTGTAAATTCTTGCCTCTAGCTTTGTAGTTGAACCCTAACTCCTTGCACTAGGGGTCTGAGGTTTTGTTCAGTCTTGTAAGTTCAGAGGGCTGTGTCCTTAACATCATAGTTTGGCTAACTTTGGGCAGTCTCATTTCTCCCTACACAAGGGCTTACAATAGTTCTGCTTTCCATGTGACTTTAACCTCAATATTTCATTCTAGAAGCTCTATAACTGCCTACCTCAACTCCATCTTTCACCAGCATCTATCAATTTGATCTTATAACTCTTGACTCTTTTTTTATTTATTCTGGTCAAGCCAGTCTCCTTAAACTCTTCACCCACATTTTTAATTATTACTTGTAAGTCCTTACTCATGCCATTTAGCTTACCATGGGATTGTTTCCAACTTTTTCAACTGCTCCTATTGATTCCAACTGTTCCGAAAGATTTCTGGGTAATGCATAGAGACAAATAATGAGATGTTCCTAAAATACTTTTAAAAGAAAAGAAGTTTAACTCTCAGAGATAAACTATAAAATTAGCCCAAGAAGCATTGTAATAGTGATATGAAGTTATCTTACATGTAAAGAAATATTCCCATTCTAAATCAAGACTTGACACTAATCAAACTAAAAGGGTTAAGGAAAAAATCCTGAGCCAAGTTTTTCCAATACTCTCTCAAACTCTGATCAAATGGAAGGGTTCTAAAGTAATTAACTAATATCTGGTCCTCAAGGAATGTATATTTCAGAAAACAATCATAACCTTAAATTGCCCAGTCTTATAACTAATTTTATTATGATTTTTTATTATGAATTCATTTATGATGAATTATTCATCAAGCTAGTCCATGATTATAATTCTTTTCCAACAAGGAGATGAGATTGATATATTCATTCAGTCCACTTGCAAGTCTTATTTATCCAAAAATATTAAAACCAATCAGTCTTCATTTTAAAATGTACATACTTTAGTCCCTTTACAGCGTGCATTAGTCTCCCTGAATTAATCTTGGTCTGCTGCACTGACAAGTTTAACTTTTTGGATCTGTGAAGCTGAGGGAACTTGCTGAGGTACTATCTAACAGATTTCTTGAAGGCAATCAGGCAACTAACTTCCCCAGGAAATAACCCAACATTCCAATGTCTACATTTTCCTTTCATCAAACTATTTAAGATTCATCATCCCATGGAGTTCCTTGTGACCTACCCTAGCCCATACGTCATGCCACCTTATTAGCATTTGGGCTGAAGCACTGTTTGTATATTCTAGCTAAAGAGTACATGATGTTAATCTGTTGCCATGTAAGATGATGATGATTTTTAGGGCTCTGTAATACCAACATAGCATTCATTAACTGTAAACTCTAATTATTTTCTATTACCATGCACTATAATCACCAAGATTTATGATTTCTCCAGAAATTACCAAAATGGAATGTACCTTCTCTGCCAGGATTTCATAGGTCAGAGATTATTCTGAAATCCTGAAATCACCTCTATTACATGATGAGCCCTTTGGGGCTTAAGGGATATCCCCTTGAGACCACTGGACTCCAGTGACTCATTTGGTACTGGCAATAAGTGGAGAGGCAGAGCAGACAAGCAACCTAATTCCTAATGTCGGAAGGCAATTGCATATGCAAATTGCAAGTAATGTATGCAAATGATCAAAGGTACATGAGTATGATGATTATCCATCTCATACTGAGCATCACTTCCTTTCTATAGAATTCTCTTTTCCCTAGGGTATTTCCAGCAGATGCACAGTGACCCACACCTAGCTTTTTCCAAATGGAATGCCATCACAAGCTGACCTTTAAAGTCCTACCCAGGGTCAGAAATGCCTGGCCATTAGAGTGCTCCAGAGCAACAAACAAGCAGTTGGGTTTTATGTGCTGTAAATTCTCTCGTCAAAGTTGGGAAAATCTTAATTGAATAGTTCTATTTGATCAGTAAATAATAAACACTTGAAGTGAAAAGGGAGTTGCATTTTATTTTACCTTTGAGGATCTTTCTCCTTGCACTCCATTTCTTCCTTTAACCAGCTGTGAACCCCAAGCCAGTGATTTTATTCTCTTGAGTGTCTTTGAGCCTTTGTTTCTTCATCTGTAAAACAGGAATAATTCCATCTACTTGATCTGTCTTGCAACAACTCATTGAGAGAAATCATTGTGAATAGTGAACATAGTGAGTATTCTAAAACAAAGTCCTGTAGAAATTTAAATTCTTGTTAACTAATATTCCTTTATGTATAAGCACTGAACCAGGAACTTGAACTTTGATGGAAAAGACTCTATTGAACTGAGAATTGAATTAATTTTTGTTTTCATCTTCTCCTTCTTTATTTAGCCCTGAATAGAAGTGAAAATATTGTGTGATGAAATGAAAGAGAAAGCAGAGAGGGAGAAAATGTGAATATTATAATCTAAAGAAATTAGATTTACACTATGAGTTAGAACTGCTTTTTGTTCTAATTCCCTTGTGTGTCTCTTCGGCCTCATTTTTCTCCACTTTGAAATACGTATTTCTTACTTCCCTAATGAAGTTACTATGTGAGAGACTCAGGTTATCTACTTAAACTCTAGAATATTGGCCAGAGAAGGAAGACCAAGAGAAATCTCGTTTTTCAAGAAGAGATGAAGAGATGATACAGAGAATAGAAGACAAATTAGTTATCAGTACCATCATCCATTCATGAAGGTGTTTAGAGTTTATATACTAGAATTATGTAATTCAAGGTGGGTCAAATTACCTTTCCTTGTGGAAAAGGGAAGGAAATTTTTGCTCAGAAAGTTTAAGCAACTCACCGAAGGACCCACAGAGCTAATAAATAGTGGTCTTTGATGGAATGATTCTTACTCCAATTCTCTTAAATGGATAGCAATCAGAATGTTTAAGCTGTGCCATTTTTAAAGATAAAATAAATCCAGTGGTAGAAGACAGAGCTCATTGAGCACCAGGAGGAATAAGCCCCATAAGATCTGGTCATCTTACCCCAAATTAAAAGAAGTTGGTAGCATGTGTATTTTTGTGCATATGTGTGTGCAAACAGGTAGGCAAGAATAGGAACAAATTTTCATTTTAGAAGCACTTAGATTATCACCTTTAATGGGGTGGTGTACATATGCCTCTGCCTGGAAATGGGAGTGAACCATGGAAGTTGTCACTTTGAATTAGTAATAAAGAGGCTGGCCTAGAGGCAGACTTTCTGAGTTGAGTCTTACTGTCTACTACTAATCAGATGTGTGACAAGTTGGATAATCTCTCTGTGCCTCAGTTTCTCCTCCCTAAACTTGGAAACTTAAATTGTACCAACCTCATTGGATTATGTGGGTCTCAAAATAACAAAACACATGTAAAGTTCTTAAATCAATGCCTGGCTCATACTAAGCATGAAAAAAACAGAAGAGTGTAGTGTAAAGGAGAGGTTTAAGAGCTCTTAAAGATGTCAACACAGGTAGGCAAGCTGGCTTGAGAGGTGATCAGAACTGTAGGAAGTCAGGTAACACAGGAGTTTTTTCTTGCTGGATGGACTTGGAAAGAAATCAGACAACTTACTATTTTTGTTTGTTTGTATGTTTGTTTTAAAATTGCTGCAGAGTTTTTCTTGACTTATCCATCAAACATTATTTTAAATTCTTTTCTACCTTAATCCACCTTTAATTTTTCTCCTCTTTCCCTGGCTCCCTATTCTTTTTGCTTTTTTTTTTTTTTTTTTGAGTCTTCCTCATAAATTCACAGTTAAAGCAGCTAGAAGCAAAGTAGCTAAAATAGAAAGTAACTAAAACAGAATAGCTAAAACAAAAAACTATGAGACATCTCCTAACCCAGGGTTTAATTGATAGAGTGTGACTTTTTATCATTATTTTTGTTACATGATAGCTATACAATTTTGTTTCCAAACCACAATGATAATCACATACTTCCTTTTTTTTTTTTTTGTCATTTCCTCTTCTCAACAAACCTGTGAGAGTAGACAGTACAGGCTTTCATCGATTTTCCAATCTAAAGGAAATGAATCTTTGGTGGTAGTATTATAGGTTTATTAACAGTGAAAGGAAGAGTCAATTCTGGGATGGAATTTACATGGAAACTTTCATTCATTCATCTATTGATAAGTGTCTACTTCTCCTTTTTTGTTTACCCTCTGTGCAAACTCCCTGGGTGGGGAGTAGGGAAGAAAAGCAATTGATTGCATATCAACCTCTCCTGATAAATATCAATCCCAAACCAGTCCTTTCTCATTCAAAGTGGTTTCAATTCAAGTAGCTATTCAGTCAGCTCTAAGTATTATTATTATATTTTACTGTCCAAGTCCTTTTTCTACTACCAAAGCTTCTAGGAAGTGTGTGTGTTTGTGCACACACGTGAGCACATGCTTGTGTGTATACGTGTGAGATTGTGTGTTTATGTATTTAGGGGTTTGGTGAATATAGGAAACAGTCCCGAATCCTTTTACATATCCCCTCCTTGTGCCCTGTGCTTGAAGCATAAGATAGGTTAGTGGGGAACAAACAACTACTCTTGCAAGTAACTACCCATATTAGTTGACAAACTTGCTATCTGCTTCTCTATTTTTTTTTCCCCTCATCTCCATCTAATGTTAGCTGCCTGCTGCCTGCTGTCTGCTGGCTCCCGTGAAGCTGTTGGCATAAAAATGCTGGCAATCTCATGGAACACATATTTTACTTCTTGAGGGATTTCGTGGATGCTTCTCTCTGACTAGTTCTCCAAAATAGGTGGCACCGTGAAAGAATGAGTCTTCTTTTCTTCCATCCCTCAGGGAGTGACCCTTCCCATATTTCTGTGAACTTTTCCTTGCCCTTGTATGGCTGCTCATTTACTGTTCTTGCAAGGGAGGTTTAAGTTCTGCTGCCTTCCACAGTGTCCTTTTAACCCCTGGAAAACTCCTGCATCATTGCCAAGAAGCTAAGAGCTGACACAGACACAGATGCTCGGAGATGCAGACAGGAAGACATTTGGAGATGCTAAGCTAAGAGATGAAATCCGGAGTTTGCCCCAGAGAAGTTAAGTGAGAACCCACAGATGCTGAGAAGGCCACTGGGATCAGAAGCTGAAAGCAGTGCAACCCAGGAGCAAAGGACCAGCAGAAACCAGTCACATGCCTTCAGAGGCAGTCCATTATGCCATCGGCCTTTCTTCAGTGAAAGTATCCTCAATAAATCTCCTTTGTAAAAGTCAATCCATTTCTGGTATTTCGTATAATAGCAGCTTTAGCAAACCAGAACACCTGGGTTCCTTTTGCTTTAGTTATTCCATCTTTCTCACGTCCTTTTCCCAACTCACTGGCAATACCAGGCCAGTGAGTTGGGAAATTTAGTGCCAATTTAGTGATTCAGAAATTTTAAACAAGTTATGGCTCTTCTCCAGACCTACAACATGCTACCTACCCATATGGAATGATGAATGCTTCAAACATTTTGATTTCCCTAATAAAATAACTTTTTTGATGTTCCACTCATTTTTTTTCCCCACTTTTTAGTTGGCAATAATTGCCAATCCAATTTGGCTTCATTGGAACAAGTTGACAGAAAGGAACCATGAATCATGCTCTCTCTGACAGGAAGTTCCCTTCTTTATAATCACCTTCTGTTTAGTCAATGGTTAGGACCAGCTAATCCCCCACAAAGCAGGAAGAGTTCTCGATCAATTCTTCTGCCTCTGATAAATGTCTCTCCACTTATCCATATATTTGCACCTATTCAGCCATTCATCTATTTATCTATCTTTTCTTTAGTTCAAATGTCTCGCTTTTCCATGTCCTGTATTGGAATATGGGGACTCCTATCCTCAGTTTTTGAAAGATCACAACATTACCTTCTTATTAAGCTGCAGCTGGTTCGTATAATTTCTGATGTCTTGAGATTCCTGCATTTAAGCCAAAGCTAACAATTTGAAGACAATAGCAACTGGCTGATTTTAAACTCCCACTCCCTCCCCACAAAACTAAAAACATCAACTAAAAGAATATGCCATCACCACTAATAGGAGCCAGAGAACAGCACCAAGTTTAAGCTACCTGTAAGTATATTTAAAAATTCCAACAGGGCTCACGCCCATTCATGCAAGTCTGTAGATGTGGAGAATGAGACAGGGAGGTTTAGGAGACTTCAAGAAAAGAGAAGATTGTGACGTGCCTAGAAAAAGCACAGAAAAAAATCACCTGAGAAAGTGAAAGTCCAACATTACATGCCAATTGCTGACCTTGATGGTTCACAGCAATGGCTACAAGAAAAGGACTTGACAGGAAGTAGCAGCCCATATAGGATGGGTGGTACCCCATGGCAATGAGATAGTGAAATTAAATAAGGAAGAAAATGGAGAGAATTAAGGCACTTATCAAAAAAAAAAAGAGAGATAAGGTGCATCAATACTTCCACCCACCACCACCAAAAACAACCCTACCCATAAAATACCCATAAAAGAAACTACACAGGGGTATTGGCCTGCCCCACCTCGATGGTTGCTGGTGTGCTTACAGACATAGGGGACTAGTGGTTTGATGGGTTGAGCCCTCTACCACAGGACTTGCACTTGGGAAGACTGTTGCTGCAAAGGAGAGGCTAAGCCTCCCTGTAATTGTGCCTAAGAGCCTCCTCCCGAATGCCTCTTTGTTGCTCAGATGTGGCCCTATCTCTCTAGCTAAGCCAACTTGGCAGGTGAAATCACTGCCCTCCCCACTACATGGGATCAGACACCCAGGGGAGTGAATCTCCCTGGCAACATGGAATATGACCTCTGGGGAGGAATGTAGACCTGGCATCGTGGGACGGAGAACATCTTCTTGACCAAAAGGGGGAAATGAAGGGAAATGAAATAAGCTTTAGCGGCAGAGAGATTCAGAAAGGAGCTGAGAGGTCACTCTGGTGGGCATTCTTGCACACAATATAAACAACCCTTTTAAGGTTCTAATGAACTGGGATAGCTGACAGTAGATACCCGAAACTATCAAACTACAACCCAGAACCCATGAATCTTGAAGACGATTGTATAAAAATGTAGCTTATGAGGGGTGACAATGTGATTGGGAAAGCCATATGGACCACACTCCCCTTTGTCTAGTTTATAGATGGATGAGTAGAAAAATGTGGGAAGGAAACAAACAAACAAACAAACAAACAAAGGCACCCAGTTTCTTTTTTACTTTAATTGCTCTTTTTCACTTTAATTGTTATTCTTGTTATTTTTGTGTGTATGGTAATGAAGGTGTCCGGGATTGATTTTGGTGATGAATGCACAACTATGTAATGGTGCTGTGAACAATTGAATGTATGATTTGTTTTGTATGACTGCATGGAATGTGAATATATCTCAATAAAATGAATAAATAAAAAAAACTGCACAGAAGAAAGCAAACTTAAAAGTAGAGGAAATTCTTCAGCTAGTAACCCTGTTCACAAAAGAAATAGACATATCAAAAATCAGATCATACAAAACTGCTGAAACACAAACAAAATATCTGAATTAAGCATTTCAGTTGGTGAAAAGTTTTCCTGAGTGTCAAGAGTTAACAAAACCAAACAAACTAATGCAAAAACCACTTTTCACAGTCTGTAAATTGGCTTTGCATTGGCTGGAGCTCTCTTTCAGAGTCAGACCTCCTATCAAGAAAGTCAGTCCAGGATGAATGCAAAGTGCAAGCTCCTCCTGTCCTTTCCGTGCCTGTGTCTTTTCTTGGGCTTGTACTTGTGCTCACCAGCAGCCTTAGGAGTTCCCCTGTTTACAGGAATTTGAATGCCCTCTCTACATCCTAAGAAACAGACTTACTCTCTCTTCCAGCTGTTCCCCTACAGGACTTAAAGTAGGCAAGCCTTTGCCCCCAGGCCACCGGATTCAATTGTTTTTTACAGTGTCTTCCCTGTCCCAAGTTGCCTTTGTCTGGAAGGCAAATTCTGGTGCGGGGAGGTGGGTGAACTAGAGAAGAGTTTCCTAGGTCAGTCTTTCCCAGTGGAAGGAGGCCAGAGACCCAGAAAGGGAGACCGGCCAGTTCCACGCTACCCTGGGGATGGGGTAAGGAGTCAGCAAGGGCACCAGGAGCTTCTCCTATGGCTCTTTGAAGCTGCATTTTCTTGATTCGACATTTGCCCTTTAATGGTTTCTGTAGTTTTGAGGAAGGGTACTTTCTCTTTAAGGCTCCTCTGCTGCTTTTGTCTGAAGCAGGAAGGAATGGAGGCTGCCCTCAGGCCTGGTCCCCAGTAACCTGAAGCAGAGGATCAGACAGACACTGTGATGGTTGATTAGTGATGGGATTCACACCCAGATCTTGGGGAGCTAGTTCTTTATAACCCACCCTGGCACAGACTTGACAATTAAAGCCCACAGCTGAGGACAATAATGTAAGTGCAGACCTGTCAGCTCTTGGGCAGTTACTCTCACATCTCACAGAGAGGCAGCGTTCCAGCAGACCTAGCTATCACGTCTTCTTACTGGAAGCATGGTGGGAGAAAGGGGGGTGGGGTGGGAGTAGAGTACCATTTTTGAATAATGCAATATTCATGAAGAAATTCAGAAATTCTACCTCTTCTCCTCATATTGCAACTGGGGAGAGGATGGGATCTTGTGACTAGTTCTGCTTTCCAAAGCCAAGAGAATCACTGTCAAATCTGGGGAGTGCCTGGAAGAAGTGGAGAGTGAGGCTTTCAGAGGGGCCACTGGAGTGTGGGGCAAGGAGACACTCATGGCAAAAGAAGATGGCAAAACACCAGCAGCAGGTTCAGGGGCTGAGCCTCACAAGGGACCCCAACATACAATGGAGTTGCTTGGATTTGAGCTGCCATCAGCATGAGGCCTCTTCAGATTACAACTGGTCAACAATCATAAGCAGTCCCAATCACACCCAGAGAAAATCTAACTTACAGCATGTTTTCTCCCTCCTTCCCCACCAGCCCATACCCAAGGGGTTGCCATATTGAAAGGGGGATGTGTAAGGGAGAGCAGAGTGTCAAAACCTGTCTCCACCAGCTTAGCCTTGTATAGATACATGGAAGCTGAGCAGGCTGCTGCAAAAGTCAGGGAGGAAAAGAAGATCTTTTGTTTAGATAGGAATGTGAAGTTTTAAAATTAAAAGGTTTAAACCTTAAGAACTAAAATAAAACTATTAACCAAAAGAAACTAAAATGTTATGAAATTAGAGCTACCATGAAAGGTAGCTGCTACCCTCTGGGAGAGAGGAGGATCAATCAAACGTTGTTGGGAGTACTTATTAGAAAGAATAAAAATGTTTTATATTTAAATCCCAATGAGCCAAGAACTCATCCAAACTGTAGTTATAATATTAATAATAGTAATATAACAGTATTCATAATTCTATCTCTACATATCACCAGCAAAATATTTCTCATGTGTAAGTTAAGAGAAAGCTCCTTTCTTGTTCATCTCAGGGCAAAGCCATCTCTTGATCATAACATAGCGCAGAGAGTTATTGGGAAGCACATTTGAAGGGACCACTTGAATGTGGCCAGCTTTACGGCTTCTAAATGATGAACACTTTAGAAAGTGATTGCTGGGAGTGGGGAAGAAAGAAAGTTTCCTGCGAGCCTTGTGCCTTGAAATTTAATGAGTTTCTTTGGGGAGCAATTCATTAGGAAATGAGAAAGCAAATGCTCTGACAAGAGGAAGCTTTTGAAACTATTACTCTGTTTTAATCAGCAGGCTTGATTTTCCATTAAGAAACAAGAGAAAATGTTTTCCCTGGCTGGGCAACTCTTTCAACAGGAGACTGTTGGTTTTTAATAAGTCAGAGTGTTTAGGGGCCTAGAGATTGGCTCACCTCAAGAGGTTTGTAGAATTTCAGAGTCCGGAGAATGCCAAACATTATTAATTATTATAGAAGAAAAGTTGCTGACCTAAAGTAAGTAGCATTTTCCTACATTAGATAACTGGATGTATGACCTTGGGCAAATGTCTTCATCTCTCTGAGCTTCAATTTACTTCACTAGAAATGAAAATATCAAAACTTTTCACATAGAAGTATTTCTGAGTTAAAAATGACACTTGTAAAGTATTTAGGAAAAAAGTGCTGCTAATAAATAACAGAGCAAGGATATGAACTCCAGTCTGACTACAAACCCAAGTTCTTAATCTTTACCCTCTACTGCCTCTACTTTCATAGAGAATTATTAAAAGTATCAATTATGAATGCAAGAATAAAAATATGAAGGGCAACATAAATATACATTTTAGAGTATGTCAGAATAGATACAGGACTTTGATGACTAGAACTAAAGGCTTTTTTTAATTCAATTTTATTATGATACATTCACACACCATATAATCCATCCAAAGTATACAATCAGTGGCTCACAGTGGAATCATATAGTTGTGTATTCATCACCACAATTTCAGAGCATTTTCATTACTCCCCACAAAATTAAAAAAATAATAAAAAATAAAAATAAAAAGGAACACCCAAAATATCCCATACCCCTCATACTCCCATTACTCATCTATCTATACACTGGAAAAGGGAGTGTCAATCACAAGGTTTTCACAATCACATGAGAACCAAATGCTTTTAGTAGTGATTTGAAGAAGAAAAGAAAAATCCCCATAAGAGTACTCTTAGAGAAGATATTTCTTTAATCCACTGCTCTGTCCCTACTCTTAAAGAAGATATTTCTTTAATCCACTGCTCTGTCCCTAGTTCCACAGTGCATAATGCTAACCAAATCTGTTTGCTGAAAGGATGAAACAAGACCAAACACTTATCAAAGGAAAATATGCATTTGACAAGCAACAACTTATTTCAAGATCAAGCCCTTTAAAGGGTGCCAATTTCGTCCCTAAAGGTTTATCCCATGTAAATTGTACAACTTTCCAAAACCCCAGCAATGATGGTGGAAAGAAACAAAGGTTCAAAAGTGAAATATGAAGTCCAGTTGGAAACTCTGAATTTCCAGACGTGCAAGTACTATAAAGGCAGTGAACACAAAGAATGTGTCCCTGAAATAAAATAATTTAGGCTATGGCTTGAATCAATGGTTGGCACTCAATCTATGACCTGCATGTAATATGCCACTGACAATCAAATTTATAAATGACTCGATGTAAAAATAATTAGTCCTGGAAATATTTGTCAATTCTGAGCCTACCCTACAGAAAGATCTGTTGGGTTTATAATTGCACACAAAAGAATGCATTCTAGCTAGTTTAAGCAGAAGGGAGTTTATTGAAGAACCTTAGATTTCTTTCAGAATTTGAAGAAAAGGAATATCAAGCTTGAAGGGTAATAGCCAGGAACTCCGTACCTCAGGGTCATTCCAACAGAATCATCCTGGATGACAGAAACTGCAACAGCCATCCCAGAACCAGGCGTCTTTGCCATAACTCTTGCCAGAAAATCCAATTTCCCTACTCACATTTCTCACTTCCACACCTAACCCTCTTGTGATTATCTTTGAAGAACCTAAGTTATGTGCTTATGCTCTAGCCACAAAGAAATCTGGTAAATTTCTGTTGTAAGTCTCTAGCCTCTCCAATACAGTAAGGCAGGCTGGAAGTGGCTTGGAATAGACATTCTGTGGGTCAGTCTAGAATTTGCACCCAAGTTACACACATTTCAATATGGTTGGCACTGTGTACCACCTAATTCCATACTGATAATCTATTTCAGTCACTCCCCACAAATTCCCACGTTAACAAAACCAGTCAACACGCTGTTCCTTGTGTACATAAAATATAGTTTTTTTTCTCATATGTGTACTATGTTATTCAACATACATTATCTGAGCACCTACATTGCCCCAAGTTTAATGCCAGGTTCCAAAGGCCAGGAGACAGATCTGAGTCTACCAGCAACATGACCAACTCTATTGGTTTTATATTGGCGCCATAATAAATGTGCCTCCCTTTTCCACATCTAAGGACATCCGATTAGATTAGGCCCACCTGCATAATCCATAATAATCTCCTCTTCTCAAGGTCCTTAACCTTGATCATATCTGCCAAGTCCCATTTTCCATGTAAGGTAGCATATTCCCAGGTTTCAAAAATAAGGCCATGAATATTTTTAGGGGGCTATTATTCTGCCTATTGCAACCACAAAGTCCACCTTGGCTACATATAGACCCTACAAAAAAAAAAATTTTACTGCTTGGAACGCTTTGATTAGAATTCAATTCACAAAACAAAAAACAAAAAAAACCCAACATCTTAAGAAAGCTCGTTTATAGATGTAGTTGATTTCGAATGTAGCGTTGTACATGAATAACAGAAAAATCATTTCAAAAGATGTATGGTTTGACATACAAAGTTATCAGATACATCTTGGAAAAAGAAGTATTCATTTATTCTTCAGCTAGCCAGATATGTTAACTAGACATGCACTGCAATTACATCTTCAACTACAAAAGCACGCCTCTCCCATGCTGAAAACCCAAATAGCTTTCATCAATCTGAAGGTAAATGTGAAAGAAAGGGAGCACAACTCCATCCTCAGTGTCCATGCAAAAGAAAGTCTTATTTTACTCATTTCTACAGGTCTTTATAACATACAAGGTAGTTGACTGCGTGACTGTCCTCAGGTATCTCCAGGGGGGTACATTTTTTCTAAAGTCATGAGGTGTATTTACATATCTTTAGTCTTAAGGGACAATTTCTTTGGGGGCTAGACAGGAAACAGCAGGGGCAGGGGGCAGGAGGCAGGAGACAGGAGCACGATAGGAGCCCAGCAAGAGTTCAAAGACTATTCCCCTATCTAAATTGCAGTCTGCTTTCAGACATACAAGGCTTTTGGTCTTTTCCCATTCTGGAGCCCGCCTTCAGGCTTACAGATTTTGAGAAATGGGTCCTATGTATAATCTATCAAGCCAGGGGACCTTCCGTGTCTTCACAGGTAAAAACCAAAATCCTTCCCATGACCTACCAGGCTTTGCATGATGCAGCTTGTACCTTCTTCTCTGCTTCTTGGGGCCCCATTCTTGCTTCATTCCTTGCACCAGCTATATTAAACTTTGTTGATCAGATGGACTATCTTCCTTCCTATCTCAGGGTTTTTACATGTGATGTTCTCTCCATCTAATCAGCTCCTTTTTAATGGCTTAGATTTCAACACAGAGGTCACTTTCTTAGGGAATCATCTTCCAACATATTAGGTTAAATCAGTTTCCACTGCTATAAGTCCTCAATGTACACTGGAATTAAAAAAGCACTCATCACAGAAATTGCATGTTTTCACTCCCTTTTTGTTGTTGTTCCACTAGAATGTTAAGCTCCATGATGTAACTGATGTGCAAATATGACACATCTTACTAATTCCTCCACTTAACCAAATGTGCAAGAAAAGGCATTCTCCAATTTCTAACTTTAAGCCAGTGTTTATGCTACCCATGTTTCTCTCCTTTATTCACTTCTTTCTTCTCCATATCTAATCCAGCATTATTGAGTGCCTACTATGTATCAGAAAACTATTGAGTTCTTTCACACACCATCTCAAACTCTCAGAATAACAAACCATTCAAGATAATTATTGCTTTTCCCAATTTACAGATAAGCAACCTAAACTTTACAAATCAAACCTGAAGAGAGCAGGTGGTGAAGTTTAGTCTGGAAGGAAGGTCTGTATGGTCTCAAGCCCATCATATTTTGTCTCCAATACCCACACACTACATATTCTCCATCCATCCAGATATCATCAGAATACTGAGTGTGTGGGTTGTTACATACCTATTTTATGCAGAGGAGAGATCATGCATGTATGTAGTCTTCAAGTTCCAGCTCAGCAGGGAACACGTATTGCACTTCTTTTGCAGCCCAAATATCCATCAATTGACTAGTGGATAACAAAACTGTAGTGTGTATATATATATATGTATGTGTGTGTGTGTGTGTGTTGTGTGTGTGTGTGTGTGTGTGTGTGTGTGTGTGTATGCAATGGAATATTATGCAGCTATAAGATGGAATGGAGTCATGATGCTTGCAACAACATGGATGAATGAACCTTGAGTACATTATGTTGAGCAAAATAAGCCAGAAACAACAAGACAAATACTGTGTGGTCTCACTAATATGAACTAACTATAATGAGCAAACTCTGAGAGTTAAATTTGGGAGCATAGGTTCTCAGGAGACAGAAAGACAGCAGAGATTGGGCCATTGATTGTTAAGAAGTACAGAATGTTTAACAAGGTTGATTGTAAAGGTTCAGAAGATGGATAACCCAATACTGTCTGAGAGTAACACGATACCATAAGTGTAATTAACAAAATGAGTATGAGTATGATTGAAAGAAGAATGCTAGAGTTGTGTATGTCACCATAAGGAAAGCTAGAGGATAAAACTGGGACTGCATAACTTGGTGAAACCTGGAGTGGACAATAATGGTGGTTAATTGTACAAATATAAGAAAGTTCTTAGACAAGCTAGAACCAACATATGTCACTATTAATAATATAGTGTTAATAATAGGGTGCTATATGAGAAAAAACACAATGCAAACTGAGGTCTATAGTTAACAGTAACATTGTAATACTCTTTCATTAATTATAACAAAGGTTCTATACCAAAGCTAAATGCCATTAATAAGGGGATATAAGGGCTATGGGATTTATTTTCAGAAGACATGAAAATGTTCTCCTATTGACAGTCGTGGTGAATGCATAGCTATGTGATTATAAAGAGCCATTGTTTGTACACTTAGAATGGATTGTATGCTGTGTGAATAAAACTGTTTTTTAAAAAACGTCTATTTCTAAATAGTGGGTCTCTGGTTGGAGCTGCTGTGGACACCACTCAGGACTTCAAGGTCAGCACTAAGATCTTGGACTTCTTCTTGGCACCCCCTCTCAGGGCCAAAGCATGGCCCAGATGCAGGCACTTTTAGTGCACAAAGCCTTGCAGCGATTATTTGAACTCCCAGATTATGTCTTTAATATCCAGTGGGGTCAACAAACTACAAACAGAAGGATTTTAACCACAACTCCTTAATTAGCATGGGATGACTATTTCTTTATATTAACAGAAGCTTAAGAAAGGTAATACGGGTAATCTCATTTTAATAAATACATACTTTTAAGTTCCCAGTAGCATATTGCAAAGATACTATAATTTTTGATATACCTTCAGAGAAAAGAATCCTTTGCTCTTTCACATGAGCTACAATGGTTTTTATATAATATGAAAGTGAAACACATACACATAATTATAAATATACATGCATTTGCATATAAATACACATGTATATTTAGACAGATTTAGATGTATGTTATATCCTTTGTGAATACTAGAAATGATAAAATAATGTATTTAAGTGATGCCAAAGATTTGCATGATAAAAAGAGAAAATGCAAATTCTAAATGAATACATAGGGGAATGTTCAGACTTACAAAAAATCAAATAAATGCAAATTAAATCAATGAGGCTACATTTCTTTGCAATTACACAGATAAAAATTTCAAACAAATCACAATTACCAATAATAGTGAGGTTGTGGTTAAATTTATGAATAAAAGCAATTTTTGGTGCAATTTCAACTTGGAGCTATCATTTTGAAAAGCAATATATCAATGTATAACAAAAGAAATCAAGATACCTTGGAAATCTCATTCTTCAGAAATTGTCCTGGAGAAATGACTGATTTAGACTTTTTTTTTTCCTTTCAATTAAGATGTTGACTACAATATTAGCTATAATACCCCAAAATGAGAAATAATTAAAATGTCCAACACTAGGGAAACGTTAAGTAAATTATGATGTGCCAATTAATTAGAAAGTTATACAGACATTAAAAATCATTTAAAAATTTTGCAACAAGCAATCCAAGTGTCCATCAACAGATGAATGAATAAACAAACTGTGGTATATTTCTACAATGGAATATTATTCAGCCATAAAATGGAACAAAGCATTGATACATGCAACAACATGGATGAACCTTGAAGACATCATGTCAAGTGAAATAAGCCAGACACAAAAGGACAAATACTGTGTGATATCACTGATATGATATAATTAAAATATTAAAATTCATACAGTCAGAAACTAGAATACAGGTTACCAGGGACTGGTGGGGAAGGGGCTGAATGGAGATTTAATGCTTATTTAGTACAGAGTTACTAGTTGGAGTGATGAAAATTTTTAGTAATGGATGGTAATGATGATAGCACAATATCATGAGTGTAATCAACACCACTGAATTATATATTTGAAGGGGGTTAATAAGGGAAATTTTAGGTTGTATATATGTTACTAGAATATTTAAAAAAAAAAACCCTAACATAAAGTATGAACTACAGTTAATAGTACAATTATTATAATATTCTTTAATTAATTTTAACATTACCACACTAATTCAAAGTCTTAATAATTAGGAAATCTGTGCTTGACAGAGGTACACAGGAACTCTCTGTTTTCTACAACTTCTCTGATAATTTTACAAATTTTGCAACATTGTATAAAATTTGTATGACATGAAATGAAAAGTGCAGGGTATAAAACCTTATGTTCAGCTAGAGCTCGGCAGATTTGAATGTCGGTGTTAGCCCACACAGCAACTATTAAAAAAAAAAAAAAAAAAAAAAAGCTGAAAAAGAGCCCAGACTTCAATTAGTGATGTGAATGAAGCAGATCTGGTTAAGACTAGGACAAACCAGGCCAAAGGGTAAAGGTCAAAACTGACTGTGTTTTAAAACTTCAGCTTCCATGTGAGACCAAGGGAAGAGAAGTCTATTTGGTGCAGGGTCTGTATTTTCTAAACAGTATATATAACTCTACAGTTGGTTTGTTCAAACACCACAATTACATGGAACTTTGAATAGGAAGTGAGATACAGTAGGGTAATACAGGTTAGAGTGAAATAGGGACACATCCCAAAGTAATTTGGAAAGAGAATAAAAATATATTTGCAGGGCCCCCCTGGGGAGCTGGGGGAAAGTGCGGAAGTGTTGGACTTCCTCACCTGGACTGATGCTGATGTTGTCACAAACATTAAGACTGGTGGTTTGATGTGCTGAGCCCTCTATCATGGGACTTGCCCTTATGAAGCTCTTTACTGCAAAGTAGAGGCTAAACTTGCATACAATTGTACCTAAGAGTCTCTCCCTGAGTACCTCTCTGTTGCTCAGATATGGTCTTCTCTCTCTCTCTAGCTAAGCCAATTCAGCAGGTGAACTCACTGCCCTCCCCACTACGTGGGACCTGATTCCCAGGTGTGTAAACCTCCCTGGCAATGCAAAATATGACTCCTGGGGATGAATCTGGACCTGGCATTGTGGGATTGAGAATATCTTCTTGACCAAAAGAGGGATGCAAAATGAGACAAAATAGTTTCAGTGGCTGAGAGATTTCAGATGGAGTCAAGAGGTCACTCTAGTGGACATTCTTATGCACTATATAGAGAACACCTCTTAGGTTTGAATGCATTGGAATAGCTAGAAGTAAATACCTGAAACTATCAAATTCCAACCCAGTAGTCTGGACTCCTGAAGGTGATTGTATAACAATGTAGATTACAAGGGGTAACAGTGTGCTTGTGAAAGCCTTGTGGATCACACTCCCTTTATCTAGTGTATGGATGGATGAGTAGAAAAATGGGTACAAAAAAACTAAATGAAAAATAGGGTGGGGGGGATGATTTGGGTGTTCTTTTTTACTTTTATTTTTTATTCTGATTCTGATTCTTTCTGGTGTAAGGAAAATGTTCAGAAATAGATTGTGGTGATGAATGCATAACTATATGATCGTACTGTGAACAGTTGATTGTACACCATGGATGATTGTATGGTATGTGAATGTATTTCAATAAAACTGAATTTAATTAAAAAAAAAAAACCCTCTGTTCATACAAATTGCAACTATGCAAAATGTATTTGCCTACATTTACATGTAAATATGTAGTCTTATTATTTTAAATTGTTAGCATCAGAGATAATTTTCCTTTTTAATATTTAATATTATGTTATTTTCTCAATTGAGAAAAAGACAGAATCAGATTCCATTGAAGGAAATAAAATTATTTTCTCATTAGACAGGATATATATGCAGAAGTTAAGGAGCACAGGATTAAAAGTCAGAACATTTGGGTTTGCCCTGCCTCTTCCTTTGGAAGCTGAGACCTCGGAAAGTAATTTATACTTTCTGTTAGTTTCGTCTTCTGTAAAATGGATAGGGTGTCTCATAGATTGTGAGGGTATTCAGTGAAATGTCTTTATCATTTAGTTTCTGGCACATAACAAGTATTGAAGAAGCGATCACTTTTTTTTCACATTTTGGCAGCAGCCAATTTTAGGTCACAAAAATACTATCCAATTATTCTTCATAATACTACAATGTTCAAATAAAAAGGGAAAACAAACCAATAAACCAACAAAAACACGTGTCAAGGAAATATCTGATAAAACCACGCCATTTTGGATCTTGTCAAGACAACATTTTGGTGGTTGTTATTTTTTTCCCATTTTCTTTCAGGTCCTTTGAATTTTGGAGCACAAGCGTTATTGTAACCGAAGGGCTTTTATAAAACTAAGTTTCAATCCATATGTAAATTCAAAGGAAGACACTGAAAATTGTATCAAGGATATTTATTTTCCTATAAGAAATCAAATATCTGAATACCTGGTATGTTAATTATAAATGACTCTTCTTCTCTCCCTCACCTCATATCTTTTATTCCTTGGCTCCTGAGAGAGTTAACTCCTCACACCCCACCCAGCCCCACCAATGAATAAGCGGTATTTACTCTTCTTTTCTTCCCCGCGGAGTCTGGCCTATTTCATGTGGACACAATGAACCTAAGTTCCAAAGGATCCCACTGATCCACATATTATAGAGAGTTTCGAATACAAAGATCCATAAAAACAGCTTTAGATTTTCAAATATACAGCTTTAACTTGAAAGCTGCGCACGTTTGCTCTCGGAGAGCATAACAATGGCTACCCAACATTGTTCCTCTTTTCAATATAACAACACTTGAAAGGAATTCAGTTCCTTTAGCAACAAAAGTATCTCAAGGACCCAAGGTCCTCATGTCCACATCTCAGAAAGAATCCACGTGAGAAGAGGAGCCACTGTAGTTTCTTTTGAACATTCTACTTGCCCCTCAGCCCATTTGAATCAGTGTTGGATGGAAGACAATCCATTCTGGAACCCGGGGTAAGACAGAAAGAAATCAATGAGATTTATCACTTACACCTCATGATGTACTTTGGCAGCAAAGTGACACAGCCAATTAAGAAGCATATTGTATGCATAACAATTTTATGTACTCTAGGAGACTTTGTGGTTTCTAGTGAGCATTTCATTGGGAAATTTCTTTATTAAGTGAATTTTATGGGTAAATCTCCCCCAGAATCCCAATGAGAGCTTGCAACATCTTTAAGATGTGAACGTGAACTCACAATCAGAATTTCCTCAAGCCAAGTATTATGGCTGGTAACTAGAGAACTTTTATCCCCACAAAAGGGAATTTCATCTTTTCTTCAGGGAGAATGGGTCAAGATATCCATTTTCTGGTCTACATATATCCAATGAAGAATTAATTTTTTAAAATATGCACAGCCCTGTAAGAACTAATTACTACCTCTATTTCAAAAGATGCTAAAATAGATTCATTGAGGGATTATCGATTTTTCATTAGATCACTCATTTGTTTGTTTGCACATATTTATTGTCTACTGTGTGCTAGATAGTATTCTGATGCATAGAAAGCATTTTTTAAACAAAACAGACAAAAATAGTTTCTGCCTTTGTGAATCACCCATTTATAAGGAAGAAACAGAGCATAAAGTAACATAACGTAACATAAAAATACATAAATAACACGGCCTTCATTTGGGGTTACTTGTGGAGTCCCCACCCCCTGCCCTTCCCTGGGTGTAGGTGTCTGTCTAGCTGTTGGCCTTGGGAAGAGTTGGCCTGGCTGGTCAATGGGCATCCTGAACTGTTATCTACTGAAGTGTGACAAGTTCTGCTTGATTATGTGGACATGATACTGAAGTTAGAAGTTGACAAGTGCTATAGGAAAAAAAAATCAGAGCAGGTAAGAGCAGTCAAGAGTCCCAGGTTGGAGTGAGTGAATTGTTCACTTTTAAATAGGGTGGGCAGTGCCTGCCTTTTTGAAAATGTGGCCTTTGTACACAGGTTTGATAGAGATGGGAGACCAAGCCATGCAGGTGTTTGGGAAAGACTGTTGAAGCAGAGAGGACAAGCAGTGCAAAGGGCTTGAACCAAAAGCATGCCTGATCTGTTGTAAGAACAGCAATGAAGCTAGCATGGTCTCCCATCTCTTTCAAACCTTTTTACGAAGCCCACATTTTCAGAGACGTACACTGCCACCCTGTTTAAAATTAAACATCATCTCACCCCAGCCCAGAATTCTTGATCTCTCTTACATTACTTGGACTTTTTTAAGTGGACATAGAGCAGACAGAGAGAAGATTTATGCTCCCAAGAAGTTTTCACACTTTTTTGTTTTGGGGAGGTCTGTGTCTAGTTCTAATGGCTTTAATTTGGGGTGACTTGTGGAGCTTTCCTTTTTCTGGGTGTAGATGTCTGTCCAGCTATCAACCTTGGGTATAATAGGCTGCCTGGTCAATGGGCACAACCTGCACTATTATCTATGTGGCAAGTTTTGCCTAATCTTATGGGCATGATGCTGACAGATGATGATGATGATGATTAGAAGGAGAAGGAGGAGAAGGATGATGGGGGTGGGGGGAGGACAGGGTTCTCAGCCACTGCCTCAGGCCTCAGGTCCTTGTTCTCTGTATCCCAGTCCTAACTTCTTTCATGCTCCAAGCACTTCTCTATCCCCAGAAGAGAGAAGACAATTTTACCCACTCTCTCCAAACCAGGCTGGAAAGGGTGGGGCAATATTTGACTGATCTCAAATCCATCCACTTACAGCCCTCCCTTAGACAGCACTATTTTATTTTTACACAGTGCTATTTGCATGGTGTTTATAAGTCTTCTAATCTTCTGGCTAAGCTCAGAGTCCACTTTTTCTCAAAACCATAGTCTCTCTCTCTTTCTTTTCCTCTTTCTTTTCTCTCTCTTCTCTCTCCTTGCTGTCTTATTCTTTCTTGCTTCTCTCTCCTCTCTCTTATCTCCAAACCACCCTATCTCTTTCTTTCTCTCTCTATCCTCTCTTCTCAGAATATTCCCTTCTCTCCCTCTCTCTCTCCTCTTTGAACCTCTCTTTCTGCCCTCTCTCTTTTTCTCTTTCTCTTTCTGCTCTTTCTTTCTGTCTTCTCTCTCTCCCTTCCCCTCCCTTCTCAATCTGTTGAATCTGTTCTCCCTCTCCCTCCCCTACCCGTCTCCGTTTCTCTCTCCATCCTCTCTGCCCCTACTAGCTCCTCTGACTGACGTGCCTGTTCATTGTAACATTTTTAGGCTCTTCTCTTTTTGGCTTGACATGTAAACCCAGGCACGGGATTTTCTAGAAAACACTTTTCTCTCTCACCAAAGCCAATTTTTGTTTTTGTTTTAGTCACATCAAAAGCACCTGCTTTTCATACTCACGTCTCTCTGTGAAACTCAGTTTGGGAGCTCAGGGCTGAGTTCCAGGTCGCACCCACCCTCCCCAGAAAAAAATCAATGACTTTGCTGCTGTGGGTGGAGAGACAGTTGCAGGACAACAAGGAAGATACAAGATTTTCAAAAATGTTATTGCCAATATACTATTACAGACAATAGGAGCTTACATTTATCGACAACCTATTCTATACCCTGGTCAATCTGTTTCCCTAGCACTACCACATCTCACTGCTCCTCTGCTGAAAAAATAATTAGATCAAGGAAGAACCTCCTTTCTCATACCACTGAGACATAGGCAGATATTTAAAAATATAAAACCCCACATCCCTCCCATCAAAAGTTACTTTAAATAATAATTATTATTATTACCGTTATAACAATAATAATAAAGCAGAGAATTCAGTGTTGAGTATTAATGTAATACTCTCATTAAATATGATGTAATCTTTTTACCAAAACTTATAATGCTATGAATATGAAAAATATTTAAATAATAAGAATATTGTATTTAACTGAGGTTTAGGAGTGTTAAATAATTTGGCCTAGGTCACATGGTGGCAGATGCAGCATGGAAATTCTGTGCCTTCGTCCTTCGCAAAAGCACTGGAGCACACAACAAGATCAGTCAGCCGGGAAGCTCAGGTATGGAGCAAGTTTCTCCTGAGGCTCATCATTGCATTGGGGGTGTGGGATAAAGAACATCGGGGATCTGTTAGGAAGAAAGGGGTAATGAACAGCACTGGGCCAATCACGTAGGCTGTTCCAACATGGCAGCAGAGGATCCATTCACTCAGCAAATGTCTATGGATCACATGTGTCACCTGGACCATTCTGCTAAGTGCCAGAAACATAAAAAGATGTGACACTGTCTCTGCTCTCAGGAAGCTCTGAGTCAAGGATTCTCTATTTCAGTTAGAGAAGTGGGTCTTCAATCTTTAATGGGGATTTGTTAAAACAGTGTTGGGCCTCTCCCACAAAGTTCCAATTCAGTAGGTCTGCATGTGTCAAAGACTTTTGCATATCTAACATGTTCCCAGATGATGCTGATTCTATAGGTCTAGAGAGCTCACTTTGCCATCTACTCTATTAGGGCATAAAAAACATTAGCTGCTTCAGGATCCTAAGGAAATTATTTCTTTCAATTCCCACTATTTCCATGTGAAGAAATTCAAACTCTTAATCTTAAGTAACTGGTAGCACTCTGTAAACGGCAATAGAAAAAACAAGCCACAAATAATTGTCCACTGTGGAAAACATATGTGCTGGGCACATTGTATTTACCACCTTTATTTTTTTCACTCTCACAACAAATCAGTGGTAGATAGACAGATTCATCAGAAATCTGTGCCCCAGTTGAGAGCCTCAGAGAGGTCAGGAAGTGACAAAGTTCACATAGTTAATGAAGTGCAAGGCTGAGGTTTGAATCTGTCCCTGTTAGTCTCAAGTATTTATTTCCACTCTACTTTACAGCTGAGGTCAATTCATTTGGTGGTGGTGGTTGAGAGGTGGAGGCCTGTGAGACAAGCGGCTTGTTAAGCATCAGGAAACCTCAGTAAATAATAGATTGAATTTCCTTTTTCCTCTTTTCTTCCTTCCCATAAGAAAGGAAAGCACCTCATCTGTTAAAAGACTGCAGCTCAGGCAATGTGAACAAGAAAAGAAGGGCCACCCTCTACTTTCCTGAAGCCTGGGAATGTCTCTTCCCAGCACCTAAGTTGCTTCTAGAATTCAGCTTTCAGCACCCCAGAAGAGGAAGTGAAAGGCCACAAGGCAGTGTTAACGTTCGTGAGAAGGATTGCATGTCAGTAGCAGCACCAGCAGGAGAGTGGGAACACGGAGACCTCCTTGGGTACAGCCTGCCTAATCCCCAGCCTGCGCTGGTTGTCATGGTGACAATGGCAATGCTTGTGCAGGTGCCGTGTTGTGATCAAGACACGTGTGACTCAGAAGATGAGGGGAATTAAAGAGGATCTGCAGCCGGCCCTGCAGCTCCAGCAGGAGGGCTCAGAATCCTGTGGTGCTCTAAGCAGAGGTTAGAGAATAGAGAAGGCTGGGGAAGTGCAGGAATCCAAGACAGGATGAATTCAGAGTACCCCCCATGTGGCTTTGGCTGGCTGGAGACTTAAAAAGACACGGTCTTTAGGTGTGGGTCCCAGATTTGTCACTGGTGATTAGAAAAGATGCTTTCCCAACCTTAGAAGAAGCACATATGTTGTTTTTTTTAGTCTCTTCCTTAGCCCCTTAACAACTTTTCTCATTTTCAGGAAAAGCACAGGAGTGAGTTCTTTCAGTGCTCAAAAGCAAAACAGAATCCATACTGCCTTACCCTATGTACGAATCAAAGCAAAATGACAAGAAACAGGGAAATGACTCCACAAAAGTCATGCATGTTTTTGAGTGTGCTTGTGTGTGTGTCTGTGTGTGTGCGTGTTTGGTCTTCTTCCTTGGAAAACAGCTTAGTGTTTCTCAAGGGTTGGCAAATCCTAATCTTAGTAAGATTTCGGGAGGTCTTGCAGGAGTAAGAGAAGCTAGAGCTATGAAGTTAAATGTAGCTTTGTGTTCATATTCTACCAATGATTGCTTCCCTGAAGTCTTCGTCCGTGCCCAGCTCTACTGACAGTTGGCTCCTAACTATTCCATTATCCATCACCTCTCTCCAACTCTATCATTGGTAAAAACATTCATACCCAATCGCAGAAAAATAAAAAGAAATCAAAACTGTAAAATACTGAGCATGTTTAGTGTGTTCGGCATTTGATGGATAGTTTCTCATTAAATATACAATAACCCTCAGAGGTAAGCACAACTAGCTCCATTTTGGAGATAAGGATATTGAACTTCAAAGAGCTTATGCAGTGTGCCCTAAATCAGAGACAGGACCTTCATTCAAACTTAGGTTCATATTGTCACCAAAAGTCAATTTTTTCCCACTAGACTGTTGCATCACCCTGTTCTTGTAAAGGAAAAAAAAAAATAAGAAAAAGATATTCGGGAATAAACCGTCTACTCTTCTTGCCCTTGTTAATTTTGACATTGAACTGGAAAGAAAGTTGGAATCTCACTGTTTTTTGATACTATGTCCCAAGGCTCTTACCCTGTCTTCATTATTAATAACAGCTAATGTTTGTTGAATGATTTTACTTTGTGCTGTCTGTAGCGTGCAATACATCTCACAACTGACATAGGGAGCATGTTAAAGGTGTGTAAATTTAGGATTAAGGAGATTATTTGTCCAAGGTTCAATGGTTTGTATAGGTCTGTGCCAGGATTTGAACCCAGGTCTGTCTGTTTCCAAAACACAGGACTAATTTCCTTTGTGATACCGTGAGGCACATATTGTTAGCTTTCTAGAGGAAGAAAAGAAAAGGGGAAAGAGATGTCATATTTTGTTCTCTTGCTGGTTCCCAAGGAAATAAAGCTGAACTATAAAGCTGAGTTTGGGGCTTGACCAAGGGCATTTCAAGAAATGTAAGGGCCCTTCTTCCATTTTCTTGTGTGTATGTGTGTGTGTGTGTGTGTGTGTGTGTGTGTGTGTGTGTGTTTAATTTCTAGAATGTTTCCAGCGCCTATTATTTTTGGTTGGGTACTTAGGTACAGGAAACCTAAGTCTGCAAGTGAAAAGACTTTCACAAAAGCTTCCCTACCATGAGGTGCTTGATAGAGATCAATGCATTTTAATATTCACTTCAGGCTAATTCGCTAAAGCAAGGGTCCCATGAGCTCCAAAGCCAGAAGAAGGGACAATTCAGGACGTCTTAGTCTAATTCCTCTTTAAATGCTAATAGCTTTGAGATTATTCTATTAACAGGCAGTATCAGAAAAGGCATAAAAGGACTTGTTTCATTTAATAAAGAGATCACCAAATGGATTGGAATGTTTGCAACAGCCTCAGTAATTATCTATTCATTTAGGTCAAATTCCTGTGGGCATCAGGAAAAATAACTAAGATGGCAACCCAATTTATGTACAGACTGCAATGGGGCTTCATTATGAAACAAGCCCTGATCCCTGCACTTCCATATGCCTGGGAGAAAACAGATCAGCCTTACAATGGGAAGTGAGGACTAGTTCTTTGGAGTCCCAGAACTGCCAAGTCAAACATTTATAATATAATAAATAAAAACCTTGTTTTAATACAATACATGTGGTAACATGAAAAATGTGTTTGAGCAAGGAGGCAGAGGGGGCTCAGGACATGGCATTAAACATCATCTAGAAAATCAGGAGGACTTGAGTTCAAATACTGGTTTTTTCTTAGTAACCTCAAATACACCCACTGCTTCCAGTGCAAGCATTTGTAGCACTATTATGGCCCTGCATCTTTTTATTAGAACATTAGGCAAGGTACCAGTTTATAAAATGAGTACAATCATAGTATCAATCTCACAAAGATTGTTCAAAGAATTAAATGAAATAATATATGTGTAAAGACACTAGCCCATACTAAGTGTTCAATAGATGGTCATAATTGCTATTCAGCTTAGCTACAGAGGCTAGCTCTGTCAAGAAAATCTGAGAGAGCCATTGAAGGTGCCTGTACTGGTTTGCATATCTTATGTGTCCCAGAAAAAGCCATGTTCTTTGATGCAATCTTGTGGGGGCAGACATAATAGTGGGGATTAAGTTGGAAAGTTTGGATTAGGTTGTTTCCATGGAAATGTGCCCCACCCAACTGTGGGTGATAACTCTGATTGGATAATTTCCATGGAAGTGTGGCCCCGCCCATTCAGCATGGACCCTGATTAGTTTACTAGAGCACTATAGAAGCTCAGACAGAAGAATTGAGCTTGCCACAGCCAAGAGGGGCACTTTGAAGAACACACGGAAGCTGAGAGAGTAGCTGCAGATGAGAAACAGTTTGAAGATGGCCGTTGAAAGCAGACTCTTGCTCCGGAGAAGCTAAAAGAGGATGCTGCAAGAACAACTGAGAGTGACATCTTGAAGAGGAGCTGTGGCCTAGAGGGGAACATCCTGGGAGGAAGCCATTTTGAAACAAGAACTTAGGAGCAGACACCAGCTACGTGCCTTCCCAGTTAATAGATGTTTTCTGGACGCCATTGGTCATCCTCCAGTGAAGGCAGCCAATTGTTGATACATTACCTTGGACACTTTATGGCCTTAAGACTGTAACTGTGTAACCAAATAAACCCCCTTTTATAAAAGCCAATCCATTTCTGGTATTTTGCATCCTGGCAGCATTGGCAAACTAGAACAGGGCCAATGAGGAATAAAGAGCATGGTTATTGGCTTAGGAGTTTAGGAACTTATTACATAAGAAGTATCTATCCACAGAGAATAAAAATATATATGCATCCCTCCCCATCCTGAGGAGCTGGGGGAAAATGCAGAGGTGTTGGGTTTCCTCACCTGGATTGTTGCTGATGTTCTCACAAACACTGAGGACTAGTGGTTTGGTATGCTGAGTCCTCTATCTCGGAACTTGCCCTTATGAAGCTCCTTACTGCAAAGGAGAGTCTAAACCTGCTTATAATTGTGCCTAAGAGTCTCCCCCTGTGTACCTCTTTGCTGTTCAGATGTGGCCCTCTCTCTCTAGCTAAGCCAACTCAGTGGGTCAACTCATTGCCATCCCCCCTACATGGGATCTGACTCCCAGGGGTGTAAATGCAGGATATGGCTCCCAGGGAAGAATCTAGACCCAGCACCATGGAATTGAAGACATCTTCTTGCCCAAAAGGGGGACGTGAAATGAAACAAAATAGTTACAATGACTGAGAGATTCCAAATGGAGTTGAGATGTCACCCTGGTGGGCATTCTTAACGCAGTATATAGATAACACTTTTTAGGTTTCAATGCATTGGAATAGCTAGAAGTAAATACCTGAAACTATTAAACTGCAACCAATTAGCCTTGACTTTTTGAAGCTTACAAGGGGTGACAGTGTGATTGTGAAAGCCTTGTGGATCACACTCCCTTTATCCAGTGTATGGATGGTTGAGTAGAAAAATGGGTACAAAAAAACTAAATGAAAAATAGGGTGGGGGGGATGATTTGGGTGTTCTTTTTTACTTTTATTTTTTATTCTTATTTTTACTTTTTCTGGTACAAGGAAAATGATCAAAAAATAGATTGGGATGATAAATGCACAATGTGATGGTACTGTGAACAACTGATTGTACACTTTGAATGACTGTATGATAGTGAATATATCTCAATAAAATTGAATTAAAAAAAAAAAAAGAAGTATCCATCCAATGAGCAGGCCCTGCCACAGGAGAAGCTCAAGGCCATAGATTATACTCTTGCTAGAAAAGTGGTGACATCAGTCTATTCTTAGGTCTTTAATATTGGCTTTCACAGATAAGAGAAAAAATGGTCCAGCCATCTGAGGAGGGAGTTGCCAAAAGCCTGGGTGGGTATTTTTCTCCAGCTGAGCAGGGTGAGGGTGCCATGAAGCTCTATATTTTTCACAGTAGCTGCTGGTACATGCTCTGCCTTTCCCAGTATTGGCTATTAAGTCTCCAGAATAGCTTCTGAAAAATGCAGATTCTAGGTCCCAACCCAGCTCTGATAAATCAGAATCTTCAAAGAATAATGCCAGGGACTATGACTTTTATAAAATTCCTCAGAACACTAGAATGCAACCTGAATGAAAAAGGTGGGTAAGACTGAATCTGCTATTCTAGAATGTCACATTTGCGAAGGGAATCTTTCTGAAAACACTCTACAGATCAGCTTTCACTCTTGGCTCTTAAGGACGCATTTGTGCATGATTAACCTTTACTTCCTGACACACCAAGTGCTGATCTGTCTTATTCCTGCTTTCTTCCACTAATAAGCTATAAGAAAATGAGAAATGGAAGATGGTACTTAAAATAACCTTTTAAATATCCCATCGGACTTCTTTTGCCTTGACCCATCTCTTGCCTACAAGTGGGAGAACAGAGATAAAATAATAGGGGCACTTCAGTGGGTTTATACAACACAAATCCTCCATCTAGGTTTCATGACCAGCTTAGTAAGACTCTGGTGACTCCTACTGCAAATAGCCAACAAAAGCATATCAGTAAGTCAAGAATCAGGCTGAAATCTAAGCTAAACGCTTCCTTGGTTTATTTCCTTGAAGTGACTACAAAAGGTACAAAGTAAGTATACCTCCTCATGGAATTGCGGAGTCATAGGAAAGGCATATGTTTAACATAAGCAGATATGCCCAAAAGTTTTCCAAAGTAATTAAAGCAATTTTTACTCTCTCCAACATGTATGAGAGTTCCATTTCTTTCACATCTTTGCCAACTTAGGGAATTTTCAGTATCTTTCATTTTAGCCTTTCTGGTGAGTGTTTAGTGGGATCTCATTGTGTATTTAATTTTCATTTACCTGGTGAGTAATCATTTTATATGAAGTGCCTCCTGGAGTGGTTTGCCCATAAATCATCAATTTCACTCCTAAGTATGGATACAAGAGAAATGGAAATAAGTGCATATGTCCTCCAAAAGACATGTACAAGCAGCTTTATTTATAACAGCCCAAAGCTGGAAACAACTCAAATATCCATCAACAGGAGAATAGATTCATAATTTGGGTATTTATTCATATAATGGAATATTCACAGCAAGAAAAATTAAAATAAACAAACAAACAAAAAAAGCCAGGCACAAATGAGTATATACTGAATGATTCCATTTATATGAAGTTCTAGAGCATAACTGATGGCAATAGATGCTGGAATAATGGTTAACTCTGGTGGTGCAGATGTGTAATCAGGGCCGAATTTACAGGTGTGCAACCTGTGCAGTCACACAAGTCCCAGCAATTAGATGGGCCCTGTGCTTAGTTTGAACCCAGGTCTCTCTGTTTCCAGAACCCAGAACTAATTTCCTATGTGATACAATGCTCTGCTTAGTTTTATGCTCTGCCATCACCAACTTGAAATTCTTAATACTTTTTGAACATAGCTCCCCACATTTTCATTTTGGATTGTGTGTCGTAAATTATGCAGCCGGTCCTGGATGAATTGATGAGAAAAAAAGCACAAGGGAAACTTCTGTGTGTTGAAAATATCCTACATTTTGTTCAGGGTGGTGGTTCTGCAGGTGTATAAGTAAAAAATCCATTGAGCTGTGCACTTAAGATTTGTGTGCTTTTAACTGTATGTAAGTTTTAACAGTGAATTAAAATTTAACAAAAATGTAAAAGAATAAATGGAATACATAGTAATGGGAAGAGCTGGTCTTATCAGATTTGCCAGACCCTCTCTTGCATAGCCCTGGGGAGGATTCTAACCATGAGGGACTCCAGCAGCAAGAGAGAACAGGGGAATGATGAATATTTACACTGAGCAACTTCAGTATGGTATCAAGCACTGTGCAAGTCACTTAACATATGATAAATCATTAAATCTTGACAGCAACCTCGTAAGAGGGATGGCATTCACCTCAATTCATAGATAAGAAGGAGGTCCAGAGAGGTTAAGCATTTTGTCTAATGATAGGCAGCCAGTGAGTGCCCAAGTGGAGTTTCAAACTCAGATCTGACCGCTTCCCACAAACATTCTGCCCACACTATTACAGCACCACCACTGGCAGAAATCCCCTGGTCATGTGTTTGGGAAGACAAAAAAGCAGACTGTGTTCCAAAAATATTTCATTAGGACATAACTATTCAGAGGCTGGAGAGAGTGTGGGGGAATACTTTTCCTTCCCTTGTAGACATGCTGTGCCCTCCCAGTGAGATTTGATTTTACCCAGTGAACATAACTGCAGGTATTAGTTCTGGAAATACAATCACCCATCTCAAGTATTTGACTCAAGGACTTGGTTCAGCCTCTGATTCTGCAGCTTGCCGAGGGGCTGTAAGAAATAAGCACTGTTATGTGACCTTCAAAACATGACAGATGAGTAGCAAAATATATGATTCATTTAATGGGTTTAGATATACAGGACCTTCCCCGGCTTCAGCACTGAGGTCTTATTTATGGCCTGGTCTTTACTGAGTTTCTTTGTGTAGATGCTTTGGAAAGTCATTATGGTCAAAACCTTTCACAGGATTTATTATTGGAATGCCTTGAAAATTTCTATGCGGGAAACAAGCAAGGAATCTATTATGTCTGTTGTAAGAATGCAAAAAAAATCTTTAAGTAGATTCCACTCTGCTTGACAGAGTGGAAATAACAAAAATGGAAACTAAATCTGCACTTAACAGAGATTGACTTAAAGATATTTGCTTATGTAGGGTTTCATGCCCCCATACATAATTTTTATCCAGAAGACTATTCCATATACATTAATTGGGCATTTTTATATGCATGATACTGTGCTAGATATTTGTAAGAATATGAACTGGATAAGATATACATTTGGCCTTGTATAAACTGAGTATGGAGTAGCTAAATTACATAACATATTTCCTACATGTCTAGAGTATAAAAGATTATGGAATAAATCGAAGAATTGCAGCATTAAGGGAAGGAGTGAGGGGAGGTGTAAGCCCATACCTCCTTATGAAAAATTTGTGATTGCCAAAAGCATAATGGAGTTATCAAAGTTACATAAAATTAGCTATGTAGTCACTTTTGCTCCCTATTATTTTTTGTTGTTTTCCTCCAGGCATTCTGAAAGAGTAAACATCTCAAACCTTTATCCATGTGTTGTCCTCAATTGATCTATTTCTCTTATGTTTCTTCCTTCTGCTTCTTCACCTGGCTCAGAATTCTTACGAGCTTAAGAGGCAATACCCAGAAGGATAAAAAACTGTCCTTTGTCAGTGGCGCATGTGCCTTTTCCAAACATTTTAGTCTCTGTTTGGATAATAGGAGTGTTCCGGTTTGCTAACACTGCCATTATGCAGAATACCAGAATGGACTGGCTTTTATAAAGGGGGTTTATTTGGTTACAAAGTTACAGTCTTAAGGCCATAAAGTGTCCAAGGTAAGGAATCAACAATAGGGTACTGTGCCAGTTTGAATGTACTATGTCCCCCAAAACACCATTATCTTTGATGTAATCTTCTGTGGACAGATGTATTGGTGATGATTAGATTGTAATTGTTTGAGTGTTTCCATGGAGATGTGACCCACCCAGCTCTGGGTGATGACTCTGGTTGGATAGTTTCCATGGAGGTGTTGCCCTACCCATTCAGAGTGTACCTGAATTAAATTACTGGAGCACTATATAAGCTCAGAAAGAAGGAGCAAGCTTGCTATGGCCAAGAGGGACACTTTGAAGAATGCATAGAAGCTAAGACAGTAGCTGCAGATGAGAGACAGTTTGAAGATGGCTGTTGAAAGCAGACTTTTGCTCCAGAGAAGCTAAGAGAGGACAAATGCAACTGAGAGTGACATTTTTGAAGAACCCGAGCCTAGAGAGGAGCATCTTAGGAGAAAGCCATTTTGATCCCTGGACTTTGGAGCAGATGCCAGACATACCTTTCCAGCTAACAGAGGTTTTCCAGACACCATTGGCCATCCTCCAGTGAAGGTACCCAATTGCTGATGTGTTACCTTGGACACTTTATAGCCTTAAGATTGTAACTGTGTAACCAAATAAACCCCCTTTTATAAAAGCCAATCCATCTCTGGTGTTTTGCATTCTGGCAGCATTAGCAAACTAGAACAGGTACCTATAGGACTCCAGTGAACTAATCAAGACCCACCCTGAATGGGTGGTGCCAAATTTCCATGAAAATATTCAATCAATAAGTCACACCCTAATCAAAGGTGTCACTCACAATTGGGTGGGTCATATCTCCATGGAACCATTCAATCAGAAGGTACCAACCTAATCAACACTAATACCTCTGACCCCACAAGATTGCATTAAAGAATATGGGTTTTTCTAGGAGACAAAATGTATACAAACCAGCACAGTGTGCATAGAAATGTTCTGCAATCCATACAATATCAGACAGCAATGCCCTGGAGATCCAAGGGAATGTCATAACGTCAACCAAACTAGCTATCTGGTTTAGGTTAAGACCCTAAACAGAGAAAGCTTCTTACTGTCAAAGGTGTTTTAAAAATTCCCATAACATTTTCACCATGAGAAGAAAACACACAGTAGTCTTAGGTCAAACCCCTACCCTCCCCCAAAAGAGAGACAGAGTGAGAGCATGCAAGGGAGTGAGGGGAGAGAGAGAGCAAGGAGTGAGAGAGAGAAAGGCAACATTATGTCATCTCTCCCAGAGTTAGAAAAGAAATGTTGAATGATCTAGGATAACAATTAGTCTCTCAAGTTAGAAATAGACATGACTGTGCAGACCAAACTATCACATTACAGTAATAGCTATCATTTATTAAACACTTTTGATGTACTATACATTGTTCTAAGCTTTTCACATGCATTAACTCATGGACTTCTCATGACAATCCTGGGAGGTGGACTATATTCATGGACACTAAAATTCAGGGAATTGAGGCACTGGTTGCTTAAGTAAAATGCCCATATACACATTCTTAAGTAATGAGGCTCAAATTCAATTCCAGGCACACAGGCTACAATGCCCTCACTCTGGGACATAGTTTTCTCTCTTGATTTTAAGAGAGACTTTTTTTGCCTCAGTATTGAAGTCATGGAAAGTTATACTTTAGGGTCTTCTGAAAAGCAAATTGAATCAGAAGATAAAGAACTTTTTAATCTGGAAAGCCAAGGTGAAATTGAAAAATCTCTAAAACAGATGGAGATGTTTCAAAACATTAGAAACAAGGCTGTGGGAAGTAGAATCAAAACTATCCCCTAGGAGTTTCAAAAGCTGAAGTCTTTTCCATGGCCCCCTGTCTGAAGTCTTCTATCCCTCAATTGCCAGTGGATGATTCATATGTAGCAATTCTTGTTATCATCTCATTTTCACTGAGAATTAAAGGAATCCTAAATGGTAAAAAAAAAAAAAAAAAAAAAAAAAAAAAAGAAAGAAAGAAAAAAAAATCTATGGGACCATAGAGAAGAAGTTCCATAACAGATGAGAATTAGAGAATTATCTCCCCTTGATCTCCACTTGTTAGCAAGGAAGGTCTGGAAATTGACTGTATGATCCTCTGCATATTCTAGTGCTTTGGTGTATCACCATGTATAGTTTAGCTTCAACCACACACTATAAATTTAGTTATTTTCAACAAATATGTCTGTTTTCTTCATAGTATCTTCAGATGATCAATACCTCTAGATAATGTTAAATATTGATATCTAGAGATAAATCCTCCTTACAGTCATAGATCTGGTAGCCAGACAGAAAAACCAAGTAGGTAGTATTCATTATATAAATCTGACTTAAGCAGTACTCTTACCAGGTGGTATGGTGATGGGAAAATGAGGGAGATATCTCTAGCTGGAAGGACAAGGAAAAAGTTTATAGAGTGAGTAAAATACAACTAAACAAGAGATTAAACCACTCTTATTGAGTATATTCTATATTTTAGGCATCTTTTCAAGCATTTTCACCTAAGTTAGCTCATTGATTAAATACAGATGCAAAGAAGGGCACTGCAGAGAGAAGAAACTGGACAAAAGGCAGCACACTATAACAAAGTATAGTCAACAGGAAGTAGTTCAATTTGGTTATGTAGTAAATAATAATTGCCAAAAAAAAAGAAGCTCATTTTCATCAATATGAATTTAAAGACAGCAGACTTAAAGATAATTTTCTATTTTCTTTTAAATTTTATTAATATTAAATAGCACATGCCATTTGATAATGTTCTCATTTACCTGCCTTTATATCATTCTTTGGGTTTCTGTTAAATGTATGAAACTTAGGGTACTTGAATCCCAGGATAATGTAATCCTTTGAGACAGGAAGCGAAGAGACTGGAGCCTAACACACATACACTCTTGTTGAAACTCATGTTTTCCTAATTCCAGAGTTATTGTGTCCCTCTCCATTTTACTTTAACCAGGGAATTTTGACTATTACTAGGTTAAACAAATTAATTCAGGGATCATTTTTGCAAAGTTAGCTAATTGAAGTCCAGCAGTGGCCAAAGACACTGATTCTTCCTCCCCTCCAACTTGGAAATAGCAGAGAAATGGTACTCATTTCCCTCCCATGTGGCATCCACCCAGCCTTGTCCCAGGGTATCAGCTGCACAGGCCAAAAATCACTGAATTGTCACAGATACGGGTGCTTTGAAATCTATAGGATATAAGTTGTGCCGGCTTGTATATATTATGAACCCCCCCCCCCAGAAAAAAAGCCATATTATTTAATGCAATCTTGTGGGGGCACTTATTAATATTTTTGATTAGGATGTTACCTCTTGATTGAATGTTTCTGTGGAGATTTAACCCTGCCCATTCAGGGTAGGCCTTGA
This sequence comes from Choloepus didactylus, assembly GCF_015220235.1. NCBI lineage: Eukaryota > Metazoa > Chordata > Mammalia > Pilosa > Megalonychidae > Choloepus > Choloepus didactylus. The sequence continues at coordinate 37,291,017 of NC_051312.1, read as the reverse complement.
TTAGTTCACTGGACTACTTAAGAGAGCTCCAGGCCCAGATGCTTGCTGATGCTTGGAGATGCTTGGAGATGCAGACAGAAGGATGTTTGGAGATGTTAAGTGTGATAGTTTGGATATTTTATGTCCCGCCAAAAGCCATATTCCTAAATGCAATCTTGTGGGGACAGATGTATTAGTGTTGATTAGGTTGGAATCTATTGATTGAGTGTTTCCATGGAGATGTGACTCAATCAACTGTGGGCAAGACCTTTGATTGGATAATTTCCATGGAGGTGTTACTCCACCCATTCAGGGTGGGTCTTAATTAAATCACTGGAGTTCCATAAAACAGTTCATAGACAGAAGGAGCAGAAAAGCTCCAGCTAAGAGAGGACAAATGCCCCAAGAGCAACATTTTGGAGAATGCCATTTTGAAACACAACCTGGGAGCGAGCAGATGCCAACCACACGCCTTTCCAGCTAACAGAGCTTTTTGGACACCATTGGCCATCCTTCAGTGAAGGTACCCTGCTGTTGTTGATGCCTTACCTTAGACACTTTATGACCTTCAGACTGTAACTTTGTAACCTAATAACCCCCCTTTATAAAAGCCAATCAATTTCTGGTATTTTGCATAATGGCAGCATCAGCAAACCAGAACACTAAGCTAAGAGATGAAGTCCAGAGTTTGCCCTGGAGAATCTAATAGAGACCCAGAGACATTTTGGAGAAAGCCTTTTGAAATGCAACCTAGGTGCAAAGAACCAGCAGATACCAGCCACGTGCTTTCCAGCTGATGGAGATGTTCTGAGTGCCATTGGCCAAACTTCAATGAAGATATCCTCATGTTGATGCCTTAGTTTGGACACTTTTATGGCTATAGAGCTGTAAATTTGTAGCCAAATAAACCCCTTTATAAAAGCCAGTTCATTTCTGGTATTTTGCATAATGGCAACTCTAGCTAACTAGAACAGATTTTGGTACGAGAAATAGGGTGTGGTTGAATTTGAAAATACCAAACATGTTAGAAAAGCTTTATAAATGGATAAGGGGAAGATTCTGGAAGAATTATGAGGAGCATGATAGGAAAGGCCTAGATTGCTTTGAAAAGACTGCTGGTAGAAATACAGACTCTAAAGATATTTCTGATGAGGACTTGAGCAGAAATGATGAATGTGCCATTTGCCAAGTGGGAGAAAAGAGATTCTTGTTTTAAAGTGGTGGAGAATTTGGCAAAATTGAATCCGAGTGTCAGATGGAAGGCAGAATTTGAAAGCGGCAAGCTGGGATACTTAGCTGAAGAGTTCTCCAAACTAAAAGTGGAAAATGCAGCCTGGCTTCTCATTGCAGCTTATGGTAAAATGTGAGAGGAAAGAGATAAGCTGAGAACTGAACTCTTGGGTTCAAAGGAACCAGAAATTGGTGGTCTGGAAACTTCTGGGCTTCCAGAAAGTGAAACCCCAGATGCTACAGCCCCATGTGAGGATTTAATGAAACATCAAGCCAGCCAGCCATTTCAGTTCAAGTCAGGTTTGGAGATGGAGTTGTCCAGAAAGGATTTGTGGAAAGTCCTATTGTCTGACAATTTTGATCCCTGTATGCTTCATGCCAAGCCAACAAATTTTTTGTGAGATCTGTATAAATGGAACCACTGCCAGTCTGGACTGGAGGGGATGGAGAAGAAACAAATTGAAGGAAAAGTTTCTTCAAAGACAGAACTGGAAGTTGAGGTCTAGAGTCAAGAAATCTTGGGCAAGGAGAGCAGAGCAACCCACGCACATTGAAAGGGTGAGTTTGCCCCAGAGGCAGAAGGCAGGCCTCCCTTCTCAAAGCTCAGGAAGAGTGCTGCTGCCCCAGGCCTCAGAGAGGGTGGAGCACATTCCCCCGGGATTGGTGAGAGCCTGGCCACCATCCCACTGTTTAGAGAGAGGAGAGCCTTTGTCCCAGAGAGGCAGAGTCTGGGTGGCACCCCAATGCTTGAGGAGGGTGGGGCCAAGAATAAAGTGGTCTCCTCAGTGTGTGGATACGTTAGAGCACTCACCCCAGCATTTGCAGAGGAATGGGCTACCGTGAAGGTCCTTGGAAAGTATGGGACTGCCTCTCTCTTGAGCCCCAAGGATAAAATGTCATTCAATAAATGACTCTCAGACTTTGAAATCTAATGGAGTTTTCCCTGTGGGTTTTAGGGACTGTTTTGGTCCCATGAGCCCTGTTTTCCTTTCAGTTTCACCCTATGGCAATTGGAATATTTATCCTTTGACTGTCCCTACTTTTTATATTGGCAGCAGATAATTGTTCTAAGTTTTGTAAGTCCACAGCTAGAGGGGTTTTTGCCTTAGGACAGACCATGCCTGCAACTAAGATAAGATCTTATGCTTACCTATTGTTACTAAATGATTTAAGCTTTTGTGATATTGTGATGGAATGAATGTATTTTGTGTACGGAAGGAACATGTCTTTTTGTGTCAGTTTGGATACATTATGTCCCCCCAAAAACCATATTCTATAATGCAATCTTGTGGGGGCAGACTTATTAATATTTTTGATTATCACGTGACCTCTTGTTTGAATGTTTTCATGGAGATTGGACCCTGCCCATTCATGGTAAGCCTTGATTAGTTCACTGGACTACTTAAGAGACCTCCAGGCTCAGACGCTTGCTGATGCTTGGAGACACTTGGAGATGCACTCAGAAGGACATCTGGAGATGCTAAGCTAAGAGTTGAAGCCCAGAGTTTACACCAGAGAATCTAAAAGAGACATTCTGGAGAAAGCCATTTTGACATGCAACCCAGGAGTAAAGGACCAGCAGATGCCAGCCATGTGTCTTCCCAGCTGACAGAGGTGTTCTGGATGCCATTAGCGGATCTTCAGTGAAAGTGTCCTCATGTTGATGTCTTAGTTTGGACACTTTTATGGCTGTAGAACTATAAATTTTTCACCAAATAAACCCCCTTTAGAAAGTCAATCCATTTCTGGTATTTTGCATAATGGCAGCATTAGCAAACCAAAACACAAGTTTTTAAGGTGACAAGAGGGACTGAATTGGGGAAGAGTTTGATTACATAGAGAAGTATTGGGCTAGATGATCTTTTGAGTATGCATTTTCCTGTATTCTGGCTACATTATCAGGGTTAGTTAGGATCCTAAGCATCTGTGAGCCATTTGTCTCCTTCTTCACCATATTTACCTGGTGACCTCAGTGATACTACAACTCCTAGGTATGGAATGAGGAGGCAGCTGTATTACCACAAATGGTCCTATTGCAGATACAGAGAGTAAAGCCAGGGAAATCAAGTGCTTCCCCTTAATTTTTATAGCTCAGATTCTATCAGACTCTAAAACCCATGTGCTTTCCATATAACCATACTAACTATGCTATTTAGTAAGGACTTTGTGCCTCACCTTGTGCTAGGTGCTTTTTCTAATATCTTTCTACTTCCAAAACAACTCTGAAAGGTTGGCATTGTGAGTCCTGTTTATGGATTAACATATGGAAACTCAAAGTGGTGAAATACCTTGTCCAAGATCATGTGTTACAAGTAATGGAGCTCGATCAAATGCAGACAGATTTTGGGATCATGCTATTTCTCAAATTCCAGCCTGCACAGTTGAATTAAAGTATGGTTACTAATCAACGGGAGGAATGTAGCAATGGAATTCATGTAATTTTCCTGCTCCTTTTGTACACATATTCCCTGGCCAATTCTGGGTCCCATTACCAACCAAAAATTAAAAAAAAAGGCAGTGAAAAGGTATAAAGGAAGAAGAAACACAGCTAACTCTCTGCGAATTCTAATGCCTCCTTCTCCTACCTCCTTGGCCATTATCTCCCAGTCACATGTCCTGTCATTGCGCATCAGCAAGTCCATTACAACACAAACATAGAATCTTAAAACATTGTATGATAAAGGTCTATGCCAGTTTGAATGTATTATGTCCCCCAAAACACCATTTTCTTTGATGTAATCTTGTGTGGGCATATGTATCAGTGTTGATTAGATTGTAATTCTTTGAGTGCTTCTATGGAAATGCACCCCACCCAACTGTGGGTGATGACTCTGATTGGATAATTTCCATGGAGGTGTTACCCCACTCATTCAGGGTGGGTCTAAATTAAATCACTGGAGCTATATAAATGAGCTGACAAACAGAAGGAACTCAGTGCAGCTGTGAGTGACATTTTGAAGAGGAGCTACAGCAAGAAGTACACTTTGAAGAATGCACAGAAGGTGTGAGAGTAGCTGCAGCTGAGAGACAGTTTGAAGATGGCCGTTGAAAGCTGACTTTTGCTCTGGAGAAGCTAAGAGAGGAAAAATGCCCCAAGAACAACTGAGAGTGACCTTTTTGAGGAACTGCAGCCTAAAGAGGAACGCCCTGGGAAAAAGCCATTTTGAAACCAGAACTTGGAGCAGACACCAGCCATGTGCCTTTCTAGCTAACAGAGGTTTTCTGGATGCCATTGACCATCTTCTAGTGAAGGTACCCAATTGTTGATGCATTACCTTGGACACTTTATGGCCTTAAGATATAACTGTGTAACCAAATAAACCCCCTTTTATAAAAGCCAATCCATTTCTGGTGTTTTGCATTCCAGCAGCATTAGCAAACTAGAACAAGTTCCTTAGATAAGACCTAGCAAATCCTTTGCTTCCCAGGCTTGTTTTAGGTAGATGAGAAGACTGAGGCCTAGAAAAGCAAAAGACTCTTCACGAAGTCATTTCTTTATGGTAGTTCATTGAGACCTAATTCCTTCCACATCCTATTTCATTTTCCCTCCTATATAGAACGTCATGACAGACATCCACTTTTATAGGAGGTAAACTGTTTATCAGCCATGGCATGTATTGTATGATATGTGGATGATCTTTCACTTTAAATTTTCTCACTGAATGCTCAAAACTACTGAAGAAAAACATATTATGCTTAGTTTTTATAATTAAGGTCATTAAAACCAGATCTAAAGACTCCCAACTCAATGTTTCCACTCTGTCACAGCTGTCTTTCTACTCTTTAGTACCATGAGTATGCTTGATTACATTTATTGGCTCTAGAAGGATTCTATTCAATTTTAGCACAATTGGCCATTCAATACATATTAGCTTCTACCTCATGGCAGTGATATATACCTCGAGATGTATAACACATTCAGTAAACATGCATACATTCTGTACATATTGTGTCTCTGTATACCACATATATGCCTTTGTGTGTGTGTATGTATAAACCTATATTTGTGTGTGTGTATATATACACTCACACATATAAAGATACATATACACACACACACAAATATATACACACAGAGAGATAGATGTGCACATACATAAGATATAATTAAGAAATAGAAAGGTATCTTTTTATATGCCCTTACCCTTTCATATGATCTCTTTATTAAAAATTGCTACATGAATTTAATAGAAAAAAAAAAAACCTTAACTGAAGGAACTGGCATAAAATATGTGTGACAATGAAAAATCTTAGACAAATTCACCCAAGTAAATAATCTTCAATATAACCCCAAAAGTTTTACTTACTCAGACTACAGTTACTGAAGACAATTTTTTTAATCTCACTTTCATTTATTATGCAAAACCAAAAGACAATGAAATTAAATTGAGTTTCTCTGTGAGCACCAAAAAGCCAAAAAAAAAAGGCATCGCATATATCTGGAACTTGCTCCAGACCCCAAAACCAACAGAAAATAAGGCTGAAATACTCCCCAAAGGGCTTCACCACAGAAGGGATTAAGGAAGGAGATAGGGCAGGTCAGAGAGTACACAGGAAATCCTTCCTGATTTGGGTGGGGAACTAACAAAGAACTGATATTCAGAAGTAGAACTACAAAGAACAAGAAAACACAAACCAACCAAAGCTGTGTCAAGCATGCATCATTATCATCATTCTGCTCTGTCTTTGAAATAATAACAGTTGATTGTTTTACTCTTGAAACAGTTTGACATACACCCGGCTGTAAAGACATACTTGATGAGCAACCTTCTCCTGCCCCATCTTGAACGGTGCTTGCTAAATTTACAAAGTCATTTTCTTTCACCACTGTGGTCAAATAGTCTCTTATTGTATGCCACTCTTATTACTGTTTGATACTAGCCCAGCACACAAACACCACAGAGTCCTTTATATACCAGCATTATATTAGATGCTTTGCCAGCATTATATTTAATCCTCACAAAAGTCCTATTAGGTTCTCCATTTTAGAATAATAAGAAAAACAGAGTTTAAGCAACTTACTTAACCATTTGCACAACTGACTGGTGTCAAACGAGGTCATAGGCCAAGGTCCATTTCATGCCATAGGCAGTGCTTTTAACTGCCTGTCATGCTGCCTCGAGAAAACGCATGCAAAAAAGCAGCTTACAAACCTTGATTTAAATTAAGCATGCACAATAAAGAGAACCACAGTGAAAGACAGTTTCTAACAATCTGGAAAAGGATCTGTGTTCTGCCTCTGCTCTGAGTTTTAAGGAAGAGAGAATCCCTTCATCCCTTCTCAGTCATTGGACTACTGGCCTTGCCCTTAACCCCAGCAGTTGTACCCAGTCTTCAAAGCATCTGGTTCAACCTTCAGGAGATTATAAAAGAACAGCTGGCCAAAAATAATTTATACTCTGGCAGCATTAGGTACTCTATTTAAGTGGGTTGAGGTGTCAAAATTCATCATAACAATTCACCTCAGAAAAGGCCTTAAATGTCAATTTACCTTCACAGTGAGGATCCCTTGGAGCAATAACTGAGAGAACATATACCAGTGAAATAGTCTCTCTTAGCCAAGAGCTCCTCCAAACCACTGTTAATGTCTCTTCATTTCACAGACACTGGAGAGTAGATCTGTGAGTGTGCTGTCTCCCTTCTCCGGAGGTACTTAGTTCAGCCCAGTTGAAGTAATACCAGTTTAGGATTGTTCTATTCCAGTGCTACTGTAAATTCCAGTCCTTAACAGCCTTTTCTTGCCATCTAACATTTGTTCTCTTCAGTCCCCACCTCCCCCAGCCCCACCGCAGAATCTAGAGACGTAACCCAGTTAAGTCTTGCACTCTAAAGCTATGGGGTTCAGAAGGGTTAGCTCATGCCCCAAGTAATAAAATGAAATGCAATCTAATTTCCACTGGTGGGACAAAGCCTCCTGCTCTTATTTCTTGAAGAGAAATCTTGAAATATGTAGCCCAGGGGCTCACAGGAAGCCATTTAAAAGTCATGAAGGGAGGTCTGAGAACACATCAAATAAAATCAGAGAATAGAGTAGATCCCAAAGACCAAGAAAAGATCATTGGTGACACTTTTTGAGGCTCTGGATCAAACTATGAAGTCAAAATTATACTCAATCTTTCCCATTACGTAAGTCAATAATATCCATTCTGTTTTAGCCATTTCTACAATGGTTGTTTTAGCCATTACAGTGAAAGATCGAGTTTTCCATATTTCTCAACAGAATGAGTCCTAACTGAGACATAGTCTCATACGGATGAAAGGAAACGTAGATCAGGAACAGGCTGTGAGAATAAATTAGGCAAGTTTCCTATGCTTTCATCTATTTGCCCTATGCAGACAGGGCTTTCGTATTGTTTCTAAAAAATCAAGATTTCTTACTAAATTAATTCAAGAAATGTCTACAGAATGCCCTCTATTAATCAGGCATTGTGCTAAAGCATGCATTCACAGCAGGGGTACTATCACTCCAAAGGAGGGAAGATTGGTACTTCAGAGAACAGAAAAATCTTAGTCTATTTACGTATGAAGCACATATATGCACAAAGTACATAAACAGATTTACAGTATATTAGTGGTGGTAAAATGTCATGGAGTTGGAGGGTTAGGGAGGAGGATAATTAGGAAAAAGACAAGCTAAAAGACTTCTTAGGAGAAGCAATGATGAAAAGAAAGGTCGAGAAATACAGTGGTACAGGAAATTCACCAGAGAGATGCAGATGCATATGAGCATAGGTGCTACATACAGCACGATGGTAGAGAAGTATAAAAGGTACATAAAAGTCCAAAAGAGAAACAATTTTCAATCCTACAGTGATAGAGATTTGAATGAAGTGTCAAAATAGTTACAAAGAAAAATTACATTTTAGCTTGTAGTGAAAAATAGGCATTCAAGGAGAGAAAAGACATTCTAGAAAGAGAACCTGTGTGAGCAAAGGCATGGAAGCATCAAAGAGCCTACCTAGCATGACTGGAGTTGAAGCTATGAGAGAGAAGGCAAGAAACAAGGAAGACAGGGACAGACGAGGGAATGAATATCTTACCAGCAGTGGACTAAACATGCAAAGGCTATCTATCTATCTATCTACCTATCTATCTATCTATCTATCTATCTATTTATTTATTTATTTAGTTAGTTAGTTAGTTATTGTTTGCCCTTAAGTCTGGAGGTAGGAAACTTCTGGCTTCCATTCAGTAGCTTCAAAAGTGTCACCGTTAGCATCTCTGAAATTTTCTTTGCCTTTTTCCCATACTTGTCACCGCATGTTCATTAGGTGCTGAATACCATCTTTAAGGCAGGAAGATGGAGACATTGCATTGATTTGGTATCTACTGGCTTTTATCAGGAAAGACGCTGTTCCTAGAATAACATCTCCCTCTCTATCATTTAATTCCTTGGCCTGATATGGGTCACTCGGCTGCTCCCAGTCTCAAGGGAGACTGGGAAAGTGGGGAACAGTTGTCATGACTGGTGTAGACAAAGCAGTTCAACACCGAGAGAGACGGGCATGTTTCTGCCCCAAATTTATCCTAAGTGCTGTAGGAAAGCTATATATGAGCAATAGGTAACAAAATCTCCCTCTGAAAAAAGAGAAAAAGGAAGAGTTTTATGCTAAGAAGAAATGGATCAGTTAAGTATTTTACAAATTGTTATTTAACTCTCTGCAGCTAAGATTGGGCACAGAATGAAATACTAATGTACTTTAGAAATGATTATTATCGAGGTGATAAAATCACTGGTGATTTTTATATTCTTCCTCATATTTCCAAATTTTCTACAGCAAATATATATTAGTTGTATAATCAAAAAAAAAAACAAACATTATAGTAGTTTTTCCAATAAAATTGTTGTCTGGGGAGGGAAGTAGAGCATTTTAAGAGTGAACCTGGAGAATAAATTATTACTGAATTAAGTAATTTAGATAAGAGCACATAGAAAATACAGGGGAAAAAATAGTGAGGTTCAAGAGTAGAGAAATATTAAATGGATTTCTTGGGCCAATTCATACCAGTTCTTCAGAGCTCACTGGCTGACTGCTAAATTTTTAGGACTTTTACGAGCCAGTTGTCATGCATAGCCATTATTAAATTATATAAACCTATAGTTAAATACATAAAAGTAATAAATACTCAAAAGTCACAACTTCCTAGTTATTTTACTGTATTTTACTATCATCTATATTCTTGAGGTTATTTTTGTCTATTGTATTTGTATGGTAGAATTTTTTTATTAAGGTGTGCTACGAGCACCTTTTCCTTACTCCATATTCAGTGACATCATGTTGGTAGCCAGAAATTAAATATGGTAGGAGTACTCACCACATGGAAATTGGAAAATGCTGCAAATCAGACTGAAATTAGTGTTTTGTTGATTGTCTGTTGAAATTTGAAGTGCATTCCATCTATACACAGTATATTGAACAACACAAAAATCTGAGGAAATATTTCCCCATCAGCATTATTGCAATAATTACCATCTAACTTTTAAAACTTCTTCCCCTTGCTTTATTAAAAAATAAATAAAGCTTCCTTGATTCTTAAAAAACTAAGCATGCAACTACCATATGACCCAATAATTGCAAACTTGGGCATTTATCTCAGAGAAATGAAAACACATGTTCACAGAAAAACTGGTACGTGGATGTTTATAACAGCTTTATTCAAAGTAGCCAAAACCTGTAAATGACCCAGATGCCCTTCAGCAAGTGAATGGCTAAACAGACTGTGGTACATCCATACCATGGAATATTATTCAGCAATAAAATTCAATAAATTATTGATACATGCAACAACCAGGATGAATCTCCAAAGAATTAGGCTATTGAAAAAAGCTAATTACAAAGTTTACATACCATATGATTCCATTTATATCGCATTCTTGAAATGGGAAAATTATAGAAATGGAGAACAGATTAGTGGTTATGAGAGGTTAAAGAGGGGTGAGAGGAGGAGGAAAGCTGGTGTGGCAATAAATGGATGACATGAGGAATCTTGTGGTGATGGAAATACTCTGTCAGTGTTAACAGCCTGGTTGTACATTACCTTTGAAGGAAACTGGATAAAGGACACACAAGACCTCTGTATTATTTATTACAATTGCATGTGGTTCTCCAATTACCTCAAAATAAAAAGTTTAAATTAAAACAGAAAAAAAAGGTTTCCAATAGTTTATTTAGTACAGAATAATAAAGTAATTGACAATGGGGGGAAAAGATCAAAGCTTTTTATACTCCCCCCTCCCTCTCTGCCTCTTCTTTCTCACACTTCTTTCCCCTCTTTTTTCCCAATTACACATATTTACCTTTGATTAAATCACCTGTTCTCAAGGATTCAATTACCATCTATGTGATAAATTTCCCAAACAGATTCTTTCCTGAAACTCTGAACCGTTTATGCAACTCCTGAGTAGTAATCACCTATTGGATGTCACATAGGCATTATGAACTGAGTATGTCCAAAATTTAATGCAAAAGCTATTCAGTGGATCAAGAATAGTCTTTTCAATAAATGATGCAGAAACAATTGGATATTCAATTCATATGCCAGAAAAAATAGAACTTTGATCCATAAGTCTCACCATATGTAAAAATTAATGCAAATGGACCATGGACCTAAATGCAGAACATAAAACTCTTCTCCGAAACCAAAAAATAATCCTAATTTAAAATTAGGCCTAAGAACAGATATCAATCAATATTGTGGCTCTAATGCCCTCTTTTAAGGCCTCTGACTGAATTAAGGCAGTGCTTAGCAGATCTTCTCAGCTAGACAATCAGCTCTGGCAAATTCTGAATGTCTTCTCTCAGAAGTCCTATCCTAAAGGAGGGAAATTTAGACCAAGGCATGACTCAAAACAATTTTGACTGTGGCTTTTGGATCCTGGGATGAATTATAATCAAATAAAGACCGCAGATATTTTAAGCAAGTTGTATTGGAAAAAGCACTGCCAGAATATACTGAAAGGAACTAAGATTGTTCAAAATGTAAAAAGAAATATATGCCCCCAAATTTTTATGCACAAGAAGTAGGCTGAGAATGTGCTTAGCAGCCAACATGAGCCAGTTCTTCAAAAGTCTCTAACGAGGCCAATCAAAAAGGGGAGACATCACAGAGCCAGAGAACTGGAGCCAGGAGTCATGGTGAGCAATGGCTTAGGTACACAATGGGTTAGGTAGATGAAGCAGACATCCCCAGGTGGTAGAACCAGCGGCTACTCAAGTCACATTCCCAAACTCCAAGGAAGGGGACACCAAGCAACATTTATTCAAAGGGATTTCAGAATTGCAGTGAAATATGACATCTATTTTCAAACGGGCATTTTTATAATGCCTCTGTTTCAACATTGTATTTAGATAACTTGTCTCTTTTCCATCAAGAAAAGCCATATCTAGAGTTAATGTAGATGCAAGATCCTAGACATCAAGTGTGATGTCATAATTGAATGAGACTTCTAGGGGTTCTCAGTGGGTGAATGACTTTTGCATATGGGAGAGATGAGAATAACTGTGGACTGAGGATGGGTATAGTAAATTGTGATAATGGCTCTAATTTGTTTCTCTCTGTATCCATGTCCTTTGCAATGTGACCTGACACCTTCTCCCTTAAAGAGGTGGTCTATTCCCCCAACTCTACAATCTAAGATAGCCCTGTGATTTGCTTTGCCAAACAGATGCACCAGAAGAGATGATGGCCAGCTTCAAGACTAGGCCTGAAGAATCCTTGCAGACTTATGGTTTCTCTTGCTTCCTTGCCTTAACCATGAGGATCTGAGATCATGTAGCATACATTCAAGTTGTCCCAGAGAAGACCACCTTGACCAATTAACCCCTTAATCATTTGCCTATTGACATAGAAGTGTGCCAAGCCGATATCAGGCAACCCTGGCCCACATCAGCAGAACCATCCAGCCAACACATAGACTTGTAAGAAATAACAAACTACGATTTTATAAGTCACTAATCTGGGGGTGTTTGTTGTGCAGAAATAGCTGATACACAACCAATCATGTTATACATATGGTGTCTACCATACCATGGCAAGATAATAGTGGGCTCTAGGGTCAGACTACCTGAGTTCAAAAACTTGCTTCCCCATGACTAAGTCTGTGTGATCTTATGCAAGCTACTTAGTCTCTGTGGGTCTCAGTTTCAACTTCTATAAAATGGGAGAATAATAACACCCTCTTCACAGGGGCATTATAAAGAATAAATAAGATAAAGGAGGTAAAGAAAGTGCTTAGTATGTCCTTTTCAATGTAGTAAGCACTCAAATATTAGTTATTACTATCATCAGTGTCGTAATCATATCTTAGGCTTCCAGAATAATGCTTCTTTTCTCAGACAATAGTTTTGGTTTTCGTTTTCGTTTTTGTTTTTTTTCCAGAGGACAAGACTGGGAGAAAAATGTAGCTATAAATGTTAATACCAGGAAGTAAGGACTACAGAAGTGAAGGAACTGAGAGAAGAGAAATGAGAGGTAGGGTATTAGCAATAGCAACTGAATTTCTGCACAATTCAGATTTTGTTCTAAAATATGGAAGAGATTTCTCACCTAACTCAGGAAAAAGCCAGTTTAAATATATACTCTTTTGTCATACTTTTTGCAATAAATATTTGATGTTTTGTTTTCTTAAATTATTATTCTGATATTATGACATTTTTGGAAGATGTCTCCTAAAGAACTGTAATGTGTTTTTAAATATTGGGTGTAATTTTACCACATAAACATACTTCAAATTTTTTTTTCTCCATACATTATGGACACCTATTATTTTTGTCCATTCAACACTCATCCTGTATTCTGGTAATAGATCCTCTATTTTCAATGGGAAATTCATTCCCTAATGTTGGAATTAAGAGGAACCACATAGGAGTGAGCACAAAATCTAGGCTTCACCAATCAGAGTATTCTATACTCCTGATTTGTTCAAGGATAAACATGTGATTCAGCCTATACAAAGCAAGTCCTCTGTGGTATTTACTGAAAAAGACTATCCTTTCCACTGGGTTATTAAGCTGGTAAAATAAGAGTCTGAAAAATCTGAACCCATCTTCCCCACTATTTACAAGAGAGTATGTATGAGCAAAGGAGAGAGAGAGTTCTAATAATAACGTTTAAGCCACTGGACCCAGTCCTGGCTGAAGTTATGCATTAGTGGACTTCCCAGATATATGAGCCAATAGCTCCCCTTTAATGCCTAATGCAGTTTCAATTGGGTTTCCTTCTCTTACAATAAATACACCATAGCTTTAAGTTATTAGTGGCATCTCTTCTACCTATCCATCCTGCATGCATTAACACACAATCAAGAAATGACTTCATCATTCCCTGAAATTACAAAGCTCAGGAGACATCTCAAGAGAAAGCATTCCCAGTGAAATCTTGGAGAAGGTTACACGCTAAAGTATAAGACAAATATTGTTACACAAAAGTATGAGACCCTGTGCACATAAGAAATATCTCAGAAAAAGTGCAGAATCCGAAAACAATAACAAAAAGGCACAAGAAAGATTCAGGAAAAATAATAAACAATATCTAGTAACATTGCAACATACAATAAGAAATGATTAATTCAAGCAAGAAGGAGCAATTGAACTCAATTTGCATTGTGTGCGTGTTCCTGGAAAACAATGAAACTTTGTGGAGAACCAGTTAATCAAAGTTCCACAAAGACTGACAATTTCAAGGCAACTAGAGAAAAGGATGGAAGGAGAGAGGAATCTGCTCCCCCATAAACACTAGGTGCAATTTTTCCCGTTTGCCCTCAGCATTTCTCTTACTGGATGGCACTGTGTATATTTCAAGTCATTATCAGGATTGGATGTTCATTGTCTGCAGGGACTATGCCTCAGTCTGTTCCTTCTGTTTTAATCAGTATTGCATAAGGAAAAAATCAAGATGTCCAGCACATCCTTTACTAGCCAGTGTCCTAAAACCCTCCTTGAGGCAACTTATGGAACTCACCTCCCTTCAACCGTGTCCTGTCGTTTCTGCACAAGGCCAGCGCAAATCAACAAAGTCTCCCCTGGCCACTGACTCAGTAGCAGAGGACATTTTATCTATGACACTTGCTTATTTGGGGAAAGGAAAGTAACACCATGTTACAGGTGAAGGCTCCTTGCCAGGAAAGTTTCTGGATAACACAGCTATTTCCATACCCCAGCAGGTGGCTCACAGCATTAATTCTCTCAACAGAGTCCCTACGTGGAAATGTGCTCAAGCAGTAATCAGTTCCTAAAAGGGAAGTATCTGATTACATATGTTTTTATGAGATTAAGAGGAAGAGAACTTTAAAAAAAAAAAAAAAAAAAGCCTATGGCTACCTTGTGCTTTAGTATTTAAAAAGACCTTCAGGGATATTAAGTCTCAGCCCTCAGATGTAAATAGAAAGAAAAATTCTGTTCTATACATTTTATGGGTACAGAAACTGACATATAGAAAGATACACTTTAGTTAAGCCATGTAGAGACTAAGTAAGAGAGTCAGGATTCAACTGTGCATGTCCTGAACACACTCATGAATTCATTTATTTGGTAAGGCATTACGATGTTCTTGCTACCGCTTAGATGCTGAAGATACGAGTTTATATCTATAGTTATATTACTTATATGACCTGTATGCTAATATAATTTCTTGAGTGGAAGATGAAACGGTGGCATTAAAGTTAAAAATTGCTTAAGGCAGTATGTTGTAATACATCACATTGTATAACAGAGCAGAAGAAGCAACAGACCCATATACAATATTCTACAGGGCTCAACAGATATCCCAAGGAACAAAAGCATCAATTATACCCGGCAGAATTTGCAGAATATTTGAGCCAGGACTTGAAATATGAGTAGAGTGGTGGACAAGTGGGAAAAGACCCTAATGATAAGAGAGAAGAGGGTGAGAAGAGGCATGGAAATCTATGAGCTCATCAGACATTGACAGAGGATCTACGAAATGATGGTGGTGAGAACACACGGTGAATTAAAGACAAGCATTTTTCCTTAATACTATGATGCTTACCCTAAACCTCAGAGGCCTTTCTTGGGTCCTTAAATATCAATTCTCCCTTTTTCTCTTCTACTGATTTTCATTTATCTTTATTTTTAGCTTAAAGATTCTGAAAACTTCAACCAAACAATCCTACCTAACTCCCAAACCACCATTAAAATCCAATAAAACAGTATTCCAATAATTCCAAGAGCCTGGAGAAGAAAAAGAATAGCCCTGAAGATTGCAGGTTTGTTCATACTTGTGCACATATGCAAATACGTTCCCTTGTTAATTGACTACCAAGAAATTAAAGCCAAAGTAAACCTCTCCCTTGATTGCAAATACTAGAAAGACCATGCCATACATTTCGTTTTTGAAGACTGGGCTTTGTCTGCATGAGCTCTTACTTTCACTATGTAGAGGCAGGAGTATCTGATACCACTCCATAAATTTATAATGCTCCCCATCTTCATGCTTTATATACTTGCTTAGCCTAACCCAATATCCCAGCTTTCCAAACCTTACCTTTCACAGGATTCATGATATTTTATTATTCATTAAAGAAATATATCTTGGGAACAGTTTCTGTTTAACTCATGAATTTAAACACTGACATAGTACAATTTCATCACCAAAAATACATTCAGCATCTCCAGATTGCCTTTTGGGTAATAAAACAGGTTACAAATAAATATATTTATTTAGCACCTATTATGTATTATTTGCTTCTGCAAAAATCCACTTTAGCTAAAGACTTGCCTTGAATCAAACACCCTTGGACTAACCCTTAGCAATAGGGGATTAAATATTCATTTCTATTTTAGTTGTTATTCAGAGAATTTCCTTCATCAGGTTATATATTATACATGGTCTCTAGTGTCAGTATAGTATATTTGAGAATGATAATTCTCAAACATTTTGTCCTCAGAACCCGTTAGCACCCTTAAAAATTACTGAGGACCCCCAAAAGCTTTTGTTTTTATGGGTTATTTCTACCTATACTTATTACATTAGTAATAAGCTGGAAAATCTTTAAAAATATTTATAAATTCACTTAAAATAATAAGAAAACCATTACATGTTAATATAAATAATTTTATGAAAAATAAATGTTTTCTAAAACAAAAATAATTAGTAAGAAAAGTGGCTTTGCTCCATAGATCTGCAAATCCCTTTACTGTCTAGATTAATGGAAGTCAGTTGGATTCTCACACCTGCTCTTTCATTCTATCTGCTGCAATATCACTCGTCACGTTGCCTCTGGAAAACTCCTCTGTAAACTTGTGATAGAATGAGACTAAAAAGGGCAAATGATGTCTCAGTATTATTATGTAAATCTTTTTGATATTTGGACTCTCCTCCCTGCCCCAAAAGGTCAGGGGACTCCAGGGATATCTGGACCACACTTTGAGAACCACTGTCTTAAATGCTAAGCCTAGAAATATTAGAACTGTTTCTGTTTGCAGCATGGAGGGTTCCATCCTAGGTGAGGATCCTGCTACCTAAATTTCCTGTTATTGAGACTCACGATAATTGTAGCAGCAGTGGCACACCGATTCACACAACTAAATTACAAAAGGCACCAAACAACTTGTCAATTCAGATAAAAAAAATACAGAGGGATCCAGTTCCCATTGTTCAAGCTACCGTCATCTATTGCCCTTGACTCCTAGCTGCCTTACCTGTATACACTCTTGCCTCCTGCCCTTTTCCCACATAGCTGCGAGAACATCCTTTTCTTTCAGAAAATATGATTATTATACCCTCTCTTCTTAAAACCCTTATTTCCTAATGAGGCTTACAAGGCGAGGCATATCTGGCTCCTACTTACTTCTTTAGCCTTACCTTGATTTCTTGGTTTCAAAAATATTGCCTCATTTAATTCCTTGGATGTGGCAGACTGTTTCCCATCACAAGGCACATGAAAATTCTCTTCCTTCTGCCCTGAGTGTTCCTCCTTTCCTTCAGATCCTGAACATCTGCTTCTTCAAATCTTCACTTACTTGCCATTTCTTCAGACACATTCCTTATGCCCCCAACAAAGACCCTTAGTAGTGTTTAGCGTAGATTTATTTTTTTATTCATTTTCCTCATTCATTAATTAATTTCTGTATATGCCACTAAAACATAAGCTCCCTGAAGGTAGGAATCTTGCTATTTTTGTTTGTTTGTTTTTGCTTATAAATATATTCCTAACATCCAGCAACAATGCCTAGCAATCAATAAATATTTGGTAAGTGATGAATGAATTAATATATGGCACAGCATCAAGGGTGTGGGATTTGGAGTTGGACAGATCCAAGTTCAAGTTCCTTCTCTGCCACTAATTAGCTATGTCTCACTTTTCTTCTCTGAGTCTCAGTTTCTTCATCCATAAAGAGGAGATAATTAATTCACAATAATCTATAGTTTTAATATGAAGTTTATTATTTTATTAACATGCTTCATGTTATATAATAGCTGTTAATATAATTTATAATATTTATAATAATTATTAATGTAAATACACAATTTATGCAACAGATAATAACTGAGTATCTCTACTTACTGGTATGTCAGAAGGTAAGGATTCAGTGGTTAAGAATCAGAAGTAATTAAATTACTCTGATTGAGCTTATTGTTCTCATTGTGGTAACAAACAAGATACAAGTAAATATATAAATACAGTAAATATGAATAGTGGTCAGCACTATGAAGTATACAAACAAGGACTGAGATAGAGCCCTCATCAGATGGAGTAATGGGAAAGGAAACACATCTGGGGAATGGACCTTTACACTAAAACATAAAAGTTGAGAAGGGCTTAATAAGAAAAAGAGAATTCTAGGTTGAGAAAAGAATATATGCAAATTCCCTGAGTCTACAAAAAAAAAAAATGTCAGGGAGTAAAAAAGACACTGTGGCATAAAAGGAGTTTGTAGAGAGAGTCATGAACGCAATTATGAAGAGCCCTCTGGGCTACCTGCTAAGGAGACCATGCTAATGTACTTGAAAGCACTTCGAGGAGGGAGCTGGCAGCTGAGGAGTGCTCAAAAAATTTGTAAGGCTCACAATTAACTTTTTATGAATAATCCAAGAAAACAGAAAATAGACAAGGCATTGGAATTTGCACCATCTTCCTAAGAGGTGGCTTGGTCTCTATCCAGAGAGAATCTTGGCTCATTGAGTTCTCGAAAGAATTGAATTTCAACAAAGAAGCCAGTGACTTTTCTAGATCGGGAAAGAAATTTTCAAAAAACAAAAATGCTAGATGTTAACTTGAGAATTCAAACCCCTCTCCTAGGATTTTTTTTTTTTTTTTTTTCCCTGAGAATCTCTTTCCTGAACTAGAAAAGTCACACACATATACCCAGGTTGGTTAGATACATAATTTTTTTTGTAATCAAGATTAGAGTCTTCCTCCCTATTCTTGACCTCCAGGGTCTGATCTGCAGATGCTCCCTCTGCCAAATATATTGCGTTAAAAATGGGCACATTAAATATGCATTTGATGTTGAGTTTCTGAGATCGCTTAGGACTATTTCTTTTCAGAATAAAT
Source organism: Choloepus didactylus (assembly GCF_015220235.1). Lineage (NCBI taxonomy): Eukaryota > Metazoa > Chordata > Mammalia > Pilosa > Megalonychidae > Choloepus > Choloepus didactylus. Next base: position 37,272,293 of record NC_051312.1, on the reverse strand, counting down.
CACTTTCAATAGCATATTTAATATGAGATGAGGGTATCTGTCCTACTCATTTGAGTAATATATTTTTTTAAGTCTGAAACTATCCTGGGGCATTTTCAGCTCTGCGGTTGGATATTTCATCAAGCTGGTGATTTTTTTTTTTTTTTCTTTTTGAGCTGTTGAGTTTGATACCATAATGTTATGCCTAGGTGGGTCACAGGTGTATGTCCTTTGCTTTGTAATCACCCTTACCTCTAACTTCCACTCTTTCTTCCTCTTTCAAATCATGGGCAATAAGGATAGACAAGGTTTTGCTGTGGTAACACTTAACCTCCCAATATCAGTGACTGATAGCGATAGTTTCTTTCTCACCTCCATGTCCATCATAGGCTGCATGAACTCTGCTTCCCATTGTCTTCTCCCTGGAATCCACGTTGGCTAAGCAGCCGTCATCTACAACATTGCTGGTCTTGGGGCAGAGGGAAAGAAAGCACTCTGATCTATGATCTGGCTCTTAAAGTTGCTGCTCAGAAGGGATACTTGTAACTCTCTCTCACATTTATTGGCAAATTACATGGACAGGCTTGACATCAGTGGAGCAGGGAAGTATAATCCTTTTATAAGGAGGCTAGTAAATATCAGTAAGCAATAAAGAGTATACTATAGGAAAGAAAGCTTTCCCAAAGAACAGTCTCCACTTTCTGGACGGAGAAGTCAATAGACGACATGGGCTTTGCAGTCAGTGAGACCTAGATTTGGATCTTGACTTTACTATGCAGCAGACTAATTACTTCCAATATTTGACCCTTTGTTTCCTTATTATAAATACAGTGATAGTAATAAGGTCTCAGTGGACCACTGTGAAAATTAGAGAAAATGTATGTAAAGTACATGTTTAATCCATAGGATTTTAAAAACCATTTTAGGTGTTATTTTGATTTGCCTAATCTATTTCCTCTATTCCAGTTCTATATACTATCTGTTGAAACCTGACTCCTCCTCCCCATTATACTGCTATGTTTAAGGCCACAGAGACCACTTACTTGCCAGAAGGCTACTACCCTGTCCTTATCTTTTATCATTTACCATCACTGACCACCCCCACACTGAAATTCTTTCCTTTCTCTTCTGCTCTTTGCTGTAGGATGCTGTGCCTCCTACCTTGCTAAATTGCTCAACTTCCAGCTTCTCTTCCTTCTGCTCATGCACCCAGTGCTGACTTTGCTTAAGGCACCAACCTGGGATCTCTTGTCTCCACACGTCAACCTTGAGAGACAGGTACATAGAAGAAGCAGAGGTTTCAGAGTCAGTGAGTCCTGGGTCTTGACCTGACCTCCGCTACTTACTCCTGCATGACCCTTCTAAGGGACAGTATCTTCATCTAAAAATCAGGATACTAATATCTACCTCAAACACTTGTCAGAAAGATTAAATGAGAAAATCTACATGCGGTACCTAGCATAGAACATATCAAGCATGGCAACCCATTTTAGTACCATCCCCTATCCAATCCTGCCTTGAAATTTTCTGCAAATTCAATCAATTGATCTGGAAAGTTCTCAAAATCATAGCTACTGCTTCTTCTAGTTGCTTATTCAGAGGAACGTGATTCAGTAAGTAATTTCAAAGTTTACTGAAAATCCCACTGTCTTGAGATTATCTGTATTTTGAGAGAGGACTTATAAATAAGGGCATATCTATAAGACACATGTCACTATCTGTGTTCATCTTCGACCTTAATATTGCATAAATTCCACAGTACAGTAAGTAGTTAAGAGTTTGGGTTTCACAGCTAAACTACGTTTGTTTGATTATTGGTCCCAAACTTCCTAGTTCTGTGATCCTGCAAAAGTCATTCAACTCCTGTCTTCGTAATGTTCCTCATCTGTAAAGTGAGTGCAATCATGATGCTAATCCCATTGGAAGGTTGGGAGGATTTGATTTGTTAATATAAGTGCTTAGAGAAGTACTCGGCACTTAGAAAGCATGCAATCAATATGAGCTATCATCATCATGATCAACAGAAGATATATTGCTTGGAAAAGGACTTTTGCACTTCCTATCAAAACATACCATATGACAACTATATTAGGAATTACCCTCACCCCTCATTGGAGACTGTTCTACCTTCCCTCCTTACCATTTTTTTCTGCCGACCACTCTAGGATAGCAGAGTATTTGCTCTTAGCCTCACAGGAATGTCTGTAAGATTCATGAGATAACATCCATAAAGCACTTTGAGCCCCCCAGAAGCAAGGTGTTTGCTAAATAAAAGGTTATTACCATTGCCAGTGATATCTTATATTATTCTAGCCCTTCTCAGCCCAGAGGGCTGCTGAGGTGGTTTGCAAAACTCGAAGCATAAAAGAAAATCATTCAACAGCAGCAGAGATGAAGCTATCGCTGTGTGTACAGCCATATAGGGCCACTGGTTCCATCAGTGGCATAAAAAGTACTGACATCAATTCAAAGGGAGCTTTGAGAAATAAATATTCAGGGACCAGTACATTGAGCAGAACAGGAAGCAGACATTAGTTCAGACACTCAAAATTATGTGGAAAATCACAAGCCAATGCAGAATCATAGTAGGTCAGTCTCCAAACTGCTTGGACAAGGAGGGAGCATAGCTTGAGATGGAATTCCCTTCACGGTTTCCCACAACATGTTCTTACAATCATATATTGAAAATCTACTCTGTCAAAACAAACTGTGCCTTTAAAACAATCCAGAATGTTTTGTGTGTGTGTCAGCAAATATTTCCCGTGTCCTTCAGAATGAATCCTATCAAAGGCACAGCACTAATTCAGAAATCAATGTAAACTATCCTAACCTTGTATGTAAGTTTCCCCATCTGGACTGTCCTGTTAGTTTTGGTTTGAATTCTTGACAATGTCCACTAATTCTGCCTTGTCTAATTCAATGGCTCCCACCTAAGCTGTCTTAGTAACCAACACTTGGCCACACTCCCCATCTTCATTCCAACCTAATGACATGATTCTGGAATTTCTCCCTCAATTACCTGACTTTTTTGGACTGTTCTCTGACTTTCAGCCACATAAGCCGACTTCAGACAAGGTAACTAATTTGCACTGGCCCTTTCCCTTGAGACAGGTAAGCTTCCTATTCTGAACCAACAAACAATTATGACCCCACATCATATGACTCAAAACACTCCACAAATGTCAAGTGAAATTAGCTACATATTTTCAGCCAAATGTATCCTGTCCTGTATAATCAAAGGAATAATTTTAATTAAAATAGTAAACTTTTAACTTTAGGCCCATGACTCTTTCTACCTCATTGAATCTTCTTTTTCATACCTATACCACAAAGAATTTTTGGAAATACTTTAAATATGTTGAAAAAGAAATATAAATGCTAGCTTTAGCATGTTTAAAAATGATCTATAAATTTAGATTAATTAATATAGTTTAGAAATAAAAACAATGCACTGAAATATATATCTGAATGTCATTAAAATGTTAAGTTGTATATATGGTGAAATCCATGGACCTGTACTACACAAACATTGAATCCTAAGTTAAACCATGGACTATAGCTAATAGTACAATTATAAAAATATGCTGTCATCAATTGTAAAAAATGTTTCACAATGATGGAAGGCATTACATGGGAATCCTGTATTATATGCATGATTGTTCTGTAGACCCACAACTTCTCTAATAAAAAAATTAACGGAAGAAAAAATGTTAGAGAAATATTAGCAGGAGAGAAAAATTAGATATTTACCTTATACCCTACACCAAAGGTAAGTCTATAGAGATGTTTATATTCTATAAACATTTATGTTATATAAAATATAAATTTATATTTTAAAAAATAAAGCCTTAAAATATTAGAATAAAATGGTAGAGAATAATTTTATGATCTCAGAGTTTACTTAGCTTGACATTACATCTAAGGAGGACTGTACCAGAAAAAAATTGAAAATATGATTACATAAATATTAAAACCAAAAACCATCAAACTGTGAGAGTAAAATGAAAATAAAATGGGAATAATGTTTGCATTTTATATGACACAACAAAGATTAACATCATTATAGATAAATCATACCTACAAATTAATAAGAAAAAAATATAAATGATCCAAGAAGAAAATGGACAAAAGTCAGGTAGCATCTATTTGCAAAAGAGGAAATACAACAAATATACAAGATGCTTAACCTAATTAGTAAGCAATATCTGTGTAAATTAAAACAACCATGAAATGCCATTTTTTTTAAGACTGTGGTAGGGAATGGGGAGAAAGGCATTCTATATAAAGCTGATAGGAACATAAATTGGTACAATATTTTTCAAAGTAATTTGCTCAAAGTTTTATATGCTTCTAACCTTTGACATGGCAACTTCAATTGCAGGAATCTATTTTACAGAAATATTTACATAAATATATAGGAATTGAGAAAGAAAGTTATTCTTCGAAATAATGTTTGAAACAGAAAAACTGAAAATTTCTTTTATGTCCATCTTTAGCTGCTAGAAGTGATATAGAAATAGATGTATATGAACCCCTTGAAAATGTGAAAAAAAAACAAGTTGAAGAATAGTATGTTTAATATGATTCTGGTTTTGAAAAAAAGTGCACATGTATATGTGTTTGTGTGTTTGTACATATAAAAATACTTGAAAAGCTATAAACCAAAATGCTACCAGTGGTTAGCTTTGGGGCATGGGATAACCAAATTCTTTCACTTTCCTTTTGTACAGCTCTGTATTGTTAAAAATTTTGTTGGAAGCATGATCTTTATTCCAAAATCAGTAAAAAATGTGAAATTAAAGCATAGATAAAACAAGTGGAATAGTATTAGAAAATAATTAAACATCTTTGAAATCTATATAAAAATCTGTTAGTAGTAGTTAACTGGGAAAGTGAGATTATGGTGAAATGCTCACTTTCTCTGTATTGTTTGATTTTTTTATAGTATCATTCAATATCAGAAAATACAATATGCCACCATAAGTATTCTCCTGGAGATGAATCACGGTACTTTGTTGGCTGCCATTACTGACAAGTTTTGGGTGACCCAAAGGCATCTCCCTAACTCTCTAGGCCCAAATTCCCTTCTCTAGATCATAGTGATAATGCTGATCTATGATTGCATTAGTTCAATTTAAGGATGAATTGGATAATCTTGATATAGTGCCTTGCCTTGTCCAAAAAGCAAGTACTGGAAAAGTATTACAGCAAGTTGGAACCATACAGAGGTGCAAGAAAGGAATCCAATCTTTCCAGCCCATTTGATGTTCTCAATTCTTCAAGATTGAGTGCTCACTCATATAATTGACTGTGACTTATTTTAGTAAATCATTAATCTGTATTCATTCACCAAGACTTAGGTGGGTTATCTTTACCTCAGAGAAGCTTCTCTGATTTTCCTCAGCCCTTGGAAAATCTACAGCATCTACAGCCCACCTCGGCTCAAGCTCACTTAGATGCCCCTCATATGCACGTTTCTAACATTACATTAGCCTTTCCTATTCATTTGCTAATTTTATCAGGTGTTAATTCCTTCAACACATTTTTGCATAGCACCTACAATATAGGCTCTGAAGATACTCTGTTGCGTAATATTAGAGGACCCTGCCTTCTGGAAGCTTGTAATCCAGCAAGGAGAGGATAGCATTAATCAAATAAAAATGCATAATAATAAACAGTGATAAGTACTATGAAGGAAAGCAACACAGCACAGTGAAAGTTCAGACCAAAGGAACTAGCTTATCACCCCACACCATCAATATCTGTTCCACTAAACTGTTAGCTCCTAGAAGACAGAGACTATGCCTTTTTACTTTGTTTTGTAACATCAAGCCTGATCCAAAGTAGGCAGTCAGCTTCTGACTGTTTAACTGAATTGAACTTGTTGGAATTTTTTCCTGTATATTTCATGTTGGCCAAATAAGATCTGAAAAGTGATTGCACCCTAAAGTAATCAGTGTTTCAGCCATGTAGTCTAGAAATGGATTTACAGTAAGGATCACTGATGTGTCAAATTGAAACCTCCCTTCTTCATTCACGTTGATTATTATTCCAATCTTGATTTGCCAGTGGCTACTGTATTTTAGGTGGACAGTGTGGGGTAAGAAAGGGAGAAAGCAAAAGAAAACATATGTTGGCAATAGATTGTCAAAAGTTTGACTGATTTGGGGAAGAAAAGGTTAGCATAGAAACCATAATATCTTCCAAGGTTATATAAATACATGACTCATAATAGCATATATGCTTCTATTAATTGCAAACTGCTGTGAAAATCCTAACTACTAAATTTCTAATCATGATAAATGTTGCAGCTCAATCATAAAACCTCCCTGTGAGTTCTGGGTAATTAATGTGCACAGACCATACCCTTGGATAAAAAACAGAACAAGGCCTCAAAAATGGAAGCAAGGGTCCCACTAAGAAAAATTCTGTCTTATCGTCACAGCCAGCCCCATGTTCTTTGATTCAGGGATGTAGGGATTCTTTCAGGGAGGAGATAATTTTGATTCTTAGATTGGATAGTTGGAAGAATAATTGAAAATCATCAGGAGATTTGTGACTGAGATTCCGCAGAAGAGATAACAGTGATACATATGCAAACTCAGAAGAAAAAGTCCAAGTGGAAGCCTGCATCATGATTTTCCCCTTCTGTTTTTCAGCTGTTTGCAAAGCAGCGAGTTTGAGTAAAGGTATTCTGTTAATACTCCACTGGATCCAAAAAGATTTAAAGCAAGAGCCCTATCCTCTCAAGGTAAATGGAATAGAGAGGCCAATTCACCCAAGTCTAGCTCTTTTGAGGTATGATGGAATGAGAGACATAAAGGCAGCAGCGCATTAGAATTTGGGGTATTAGGGACCTAGGCACAACTTCTGACTGCTCTGTTTATTAGTGCCTATTTTCTAGTGCTATTATATGGGCTAAATGATATATAACACAAGGTAAAATGCCTTGTGTGGAGACTGACACTAAGTAAGCATCCAAATAATAATAGCAGTAATAATAATTATTATTCCTATATCTCAGTGGCTTATACACCTAGGGCAATTTTTCCCCCAGGGGACATTTGGCAATGTCAGGAGACATTTTTGGTTGTCACAACAGGGGGGAGTACTGCTGGTATTTTGTAGTTGGAGGCCAGAGATGTCAGTAAATATCCAACAATGCTCAGCAGAAACCCCTCAACAAAGAATATTCAGCCTGAAATGGTAGTAGGGTTGAGGTTGAGAAATCCTGTTTTATTCCCTCTGATATCCAAAATCTTCTGTTCTAAGAAAGTTCAGAGGAACTGAAAAGTACATCCTGATAGCAAGTAAAGAAATATGGACACAATGTAAAATGATAAAGAGTAGCTATAACCAAATATTTCTGGCCAAGGGCATCATAATGGTGCATATCTCAAATGTTGTGATACTTTAAGTGTGATGCGTCATTTAACCCACCCTACAATGCCATATGGGATGGAGCATTTTTCCCTATTACAAATGGAAAAATTGTTCCAAAGAAGTTCATCCCTCACTTGGGATCAGGCAGATATCAAGATGTGGGGTAGAATTGGAACCCATATCCTTTTGATGGCAAATGCCATAATTTTTCCTTATCCCATGCCGCCACTATAATTGGCAGAAGGGGTGAATGCAAAAGCTCTCTATTGCAGTTGATCCTTACTTAGATAATGGTCTCAGTGAAGGGGGAGGGGAGAGGCAATCTACCATATTGTCTCTGAACCTCTCCAAGAAGACCAGCTGGCCTCCCTCCCTCCCTTCTCAGGCATCTTAAAGTCCCCTGTCCTTTCCTCCACCACTACGAGACTCCATCAGCATGTTCCACATTTATCACTCAAATTCTTATCACTCCTTTGCCTCAGCACTTCCAAGGCCTTTTTCCTTCCTGGCAATACCAATAGCCTCTGGGGTATCCTTTTCCTCAGTGCCACAATTACTGCATTCCTTCCTCCCCAAAGCCTCAGCCTTTACTATTCAATTGAACTGGGTTAAATTGCCTTTGTACTCCTCCAATTCTCTGTAACTGCAAGTCCCTATAATTGTCTCTCCCTAACTCTTTCATTTCTACTACTCACTCACAGCAGTCAATAGAATAGCATTAACTTATTTTGGGAAACTAAATAACACCCTCATAGAAGCTAGCATTTACAGAATAGATGCATTTTAAGCTATCCTGTTATAATAGTGAAGTTAATAAAACTGACATTTAATTACAACTAACAAGCATAGTCTTATTAAAACTAAAACAATAAAGAACCCATTGAAGATTACTTTTCCCATCCTGTTGCACTCTCCTGCAGGAACTGCTGATTAGCAAGACTGTCACCCAATGATTCCACATGAGGATCCTGATCTAAACTGGTGGGCAGTGTCAACCACAGCTGGTTAGATCTCAAGTGGGTTCCAACAGAAAGGAAATATACCTGAAACTTCACCAAATGGTTAAAACTGAATGACAACCCACAACTGTGCTAATATTGAACCAAAGAAGCTGGGTCTGTTGTCAGTATCAAGCAACTAGGAAAGAATCCTCATAAAAGAGGGGGCATTGAAGAACCTAAGGGGGTGAAATGCAAGAACAGAGCAGAATGCATGGGACGAGCTTTGAGAACTAGGTGAAAAGAAATTGTACTTCCGCTGTGAGCACACCTGTGTTGCTCAGGCCTCTGTCTCACAGCCTAAGTGCTAAGTGGGTGTCCTGGCTTGTGTTAGAAGTGTGAGGTCAGAGCTGAGACACAGACTCTGACTGGTAGAGAGTGTCAGAAAACATCCACCTCTTCACTCCACATCCTGCAGGAGGCACATTATGAAAGACATCTCTGGTGCAAAGAATCTACCAGAACCTGTGAATTCCTAGATTTTTAACAAGACATGGCCTATTCATTAGAACAGCAAGGAAGATAATATTATTTCAGAAAGAAAATTGCATTTTAAAAGACCAAGTTCTGTTTCCAGGTACATCAAAGACCCAGTTCACTAATAGTTAAACTAGTTTCAAATAACTATTGAATTCATTGCTTCATTTTTTCCTGACCAAAAACCTGTGAGGTAAGAGGGTCAAGTGATCATATTCCCAATTCAAAGATTATGAAAACTAAGACTCTGGGAAGTGTAGGTCACATGCTGAGGGCATGGGTAGAACTATAACTCAATCTACAGCTCTTAAAAATAACCAAATCCTATTTGTATTCAAGAGATTGTAGAGCCTTGTGGTTAAGGGTGTAGACTCTGGAGCCATATTTCCTGGGTTTGAATCCCAACTTCACTACTTGCTAGGCTCAAGACCTAAGATAAATTACTTTTCTTCTTGGTGTCTCTGTTTAGTCATCTGTAAAATCAGCTTAATAATAGTAGTTGCCTCATAGAGTTGTGGTGAAGATTAAAAGGGCTAATACATGCAAAATAATTTAAGCAATGCTGACACATTCCTTATCAACACTCAGTAAGGCTTAGTTTTCTTTATTTCACAAATTTTTACTCATATTAAGTAATTTGACATGCTCATAGAACTTTTAATGCTTACAAAAAGAAAGTGAGTAAATTATCCTCATTTGTGTATGAGAGCACTCATTATTCCAGTTACTATTACAGCAATAATCGCTCCCAAATTTAGAGGCATAAAAGAAACATTTTATTGTGCTCACAGATTGTGTGGCTCAGGATTTCCAGCAGGGCACAGCAGGGATGTCTTGTGTCTGTTCTACAATGTTAAAGACCTCAATTGGAAAAGACTCAAAGGCTAGAGGTGACTCAATGTTTAGGGGCTGGTATCATCTGGAAGCATCTTTACTCACATGCCTGGCAGGTGATTTTGGCTGTTGCCTGGAACCTGAGCTGGGTTATGGGCTGAAACAACCACACACGTTTTCTCTATGTGGCCTGGGCTTCTCCAATCAGGGCAGCCTCAGAAGAGCCAGACTTCTTACATGGCTACTCAGGCTCCCAAAGTCTCAGGGCTCCAGAGAACAAAGTGGAAGCTGCATTGTCCTTTATGACCTAGACTTGAAATTCACCCAGTCTCATTTCAGCCACATTTTGTTGATTGCAGACAAGTCATCTGACTTCCCAGATTCAAGGAGACGGAAATTAGATCCTACCTCTGGGTGGAGGAGTAGCTAGGTTTTAGGAAGGCATGGGAGGTGGCAGATATTGCTGCTGCAATCTTTGAAAAATTCAACATGCCACATGGGAGATGACGGAATTTGCCAACAATTTCACAACAAATAAGTGAATACTCCAGAATAAGATGGTCAAGCTTTTGATTTGTCAAGTTCCTATATTTCACTGATCTTCTTCCAGATCTTCTCTCATTTATAATTAATGTCAATTAATCTTGTGCATTCACTGTCAGAAACATCTAAAGGTTTGGCCCTGCAAGGATGAAACCAAGGGCAGTCAGGTTGCACTGGGGAAATAACCAAGTAAATTCTACAAATTGTGTAATGGGATTTTACTGTGCGTTAGACTTTCTTCACTATACTTTCCATACCATCTCCTTTTTCAATCAACCCTCAAGAGAAAAAATACTAATCAAAATTGGTCAGATTCCAGGACATTACTGGATCCTTTTGCAACTGGGTGAATAAGCCATGTGTAACTTGGACTGTGTCCTTTATCTTCAGCCCATGTGGTCAACCTTGAGATGGAAAGATTATCCCGGATTACCCAGGTGGGTCCAATGGATTACAAATAAGTGAAAGAACAAGGAGGAAAGTCAAGAGTCAGAGAAGGAGATTAGGAAGCTGTGGTTGCTGGCTTAGAAGAAGGAAAGGGCCCACAAGCCAAGGAATGAAGACAGCTATCAAAAGCCAGAAAAGGCAAGAGAATTTCTCCCCTAGAGGTTCCAGAAGAATTCAGCCTTGCTGACATCTTAATTTTAGCCTAGTAAGACCCATTTCATAGTCCTGACCTCCAGAATCATAAAATAATAAATCTGTGTTGTTTTAAGCTACCAAGTCTGTGGTAATCTGTTACTATAGTAAAAGAAAACTATTATATTTACCATTATTTCTAACAGATACTTCCATTATTAGCACTACCATTAAAGTACAAAGAAAAAACAAAAATCCAGCCTGAAAATCTACAGTCCTGCTACAGAATTTGGCAGAGTGGATGACAATCTTTCTTGTCCCTGTCATTCAAATTACATATGCCCTGAAGGGTGAGGTTTGAACTCTGAATTTCATCAAGCTCATAAGAGCAAATGTTATCACCAGTCATAAATTCCTCATGACAAACTTAATTTTCTGTATTCCAAAATGCCATCCAAATAGCAACTCTGAACGAAGCTCATTTTTTTTCTTAAAGTTAAATTTTGAAGATGTGGTGGGATGAGAACCATAAAAAAATAAGTATTTCCTTCCTTCAGCAACTAAGAAAACACCCTCTCCCCTATCACACCAATAAAAAAAGAAGAAATTAGATCTAAAAGCATCTTCCTTGAATAACAATGGATTAATTTCTTTAACTGAACCGAATTTAAGTAAATTCCTACCTATTGTTTCTAATCATACCATTTTCCTCTTTTTTTTAAAAAAATATGGAGACTGGTGATCAAGAAAGGAGTTAGTACTAGAAGCTTTTTTTTTAAGGACTGTTTACTCAATTCAGAAAGTAAAGGCTTTCAACAGCAGGTCTGTATATTTTTGAAAAATCCTAATTAGACTGAATTAAATGACTAAAATTCTACTAATTACTTTTTAATTTCAAGAGAGATGTTTACAAAGCACAGCATAATGAGTAATACAGCACTTCAAATGATTACTAATGCTGCCATTTTGTCTGACTTAATTTCAATTAGTATAAATCACATTGTCATCATTGTTAATTGCCATTTCTTTCAAGCAAAATGCTAATTTCTCTTTACAATCTTACAATTATTGTTTGTTTTATTCAAAATATTCTATTTGGAAGGCCTAATAAACAGGCCATTTATAGCCCCCTTATTTTCTGCAGTTTAAGGCAAATGTATTTGTTCTCCTATTTACAAGGCAGACGTATTTCCTACTTACTTTCAAATAAAAGGATACTATTAACTTTTAACCATGTAGTCATGCCAAAAGTAAATTCATGGTAGCAATAGTTCCATAAGCCAGGCTTTTTCCACCTGAATGCCAAGTGGAGCTTTCATTAATGAGCTCCAAGGGGCATCTTTTATGTTTCACTTCTCTAAAGAAATTCATCACTAGGATAATGGAGGAACCAACCTTTTAATAGTAAGCGAGCTTAGAGTTCTGAGCTTTTTTTCTCCAGCATCTTCCTGTTCTTCCATTTAGGCAATTATCTCATCAACCAACGGCTATTGGTTTTTCATTTCCCTGTGTCATTGGATAACTTTTGGAAACTTTCCCCCAGTTTTTTTCTCAATCATAAACATAAGGAACCTCAAAAATCATGATGATTCAATAGATCTCAAATGAGACTCCCTCATCACACTATTGTTCTAAGGACTCTCCTAGACTTACTTCATTTTCCTTAAAA